>NC_050445.1:27531267-28273604 GCF_903995425.1 Onychomys torridus
GAAAGAAACAATGGAAAAGAAAAGATAAAATGACAAGTGATGGTGAGCTGAAGCCAAGAATGATTTGGATTCCACCAACCAGAGAAGATGTACTGTACCATGCATGGCATCATATAGACTACTCACCAGGACGGTATCTCCATGACACGTAAAGATTACATCAGACTTGGAGCATCTTTGGTTTTACCGAATAAAACTTAAAAATCAGTCTCAACACAATCAAAGTATTTTCCAGTAACAAAACTCCTCTCTCTCTCTCTCTCTCTCTCTCTCTCTCTCTCTCTCTCTCTCTCACACACACACACACACACACACACACACACACACACACACACACACTCCACTGTATTGAACAAAGCAAAATTCCTGATGTCCAATATCTCATAAGTATTTCCAGGCAAACAAAGAAGCAGAGACCTCTCTGATTGAAGTAAGTACACCCAAAAGAAATAATGTTGTCAGAATCATATAGTTTTATCATATAGAAGATGGAACACAAACGTCTACAGATTAAAAACAACGAATGAGATTACAAATAACCAGACACAACTAACTACAGACGCTGGAGAAGAAAATATTAAAAAATGTAAAACTTATAAAATAGAAATTCTCCAAAATGAAACACATAGAGATAGAAGGCCTGAAAATCAAACATGAAGCATCAGTGAGACAATTTCAGAAGATTTATATAAGTAAAATTGGAGTTCTTGAAGAAGAGAAAGAGGGGAGAGGGCACATAAACATTTGAAGAAAGAATAGCTGGCAACATCTCCAATTTGATGAGAATTATAAGATTACAAAGTCAAGGTACTAATAAACTCCAGGAGGTGAATAAAAAAAGGCCACAATAAGACACATTGTAATCAAACCACTTAAAACCAGTGACAGGAGAAAAAAATCTGAAACCAGACTATAGAGGAAGAGCGCAAGGACAGGCCAACAAAGAGAAGAATGGTCAATTGTTTTTTAGGAGCAACACAGAGAGAGACAGGGGACTGATATTTTGCAAGAAGCCAAGGGGCAAAGTGTCTGCTGATTTACAGCTATGCTGACAAAGCTAAGCTGGATAGAACCATCACGGTACTTTCACTGACAGTCAGAAATGTTCCCTTTTATGTGGAAAATTGTGCTTTATAGAAATCTGGATCCACCCACAGGACTATTGAGCACTGAAAATTCTAAACATGTGAAGAGTAAATATAACCCTGATGTTTCTCATTCTGGAAATGTTTTATAAGGTAATAGATAGCTGAAACCCAAACTAATAACAATGCTCTATGAAGACTGTGACGGGTGCAGAAAGTGTATCCCAGCAACAGCTCAGAGGATGAGGGCGGTAGGGTGCTGTGGGATCATGCTCTTGTACACTGGTTTAATAAAACGCTGATTGGCCAGTAGCCAGGCAGGAAGTATAGGTGGGACAGGCAGACAAGGAGAATTCTGGGAAGAGGAAGGCTACGTCAGGAGATGCCAGCCCACTGTCCAGGGAGCAGCATATAATGGCACACAGGTAAAGTCATGGAACACATAGCAACTTTTAGATGAACAGAAATGAGCTGAGTTTAAATGTAAGAGCTAGTCAGTAGTTAGCCTGAGCTAGTGGAGAGCAGGTTTAATTAATATAAACCTCTGTGTGCTTACTTGGGTCCAAGCAGCTGCAGGACTAGTGAGTGAGAGAGATTTGTCCTGACCATGGGCCAGGTGGGACACAGGCAAACCTCAGCTACAGTAGGGCACATAGGTCTATCCTGCTGTGATGTATATGCCCTTCGATTTAATAACGGTGCATACTATTGTGGATTGTGATAAGTTAAACAAATGCCCTGTAAATCCTAACAAGAGTGTAATTAATAAAGCAGACAATGGTATTTTAATTACTCCAAAAAAAGTATAAAAAGAGGATTACTGAATACCTCTAACATATCTGACTGGAAATATTAGAAACTGCAATTTGTGCCACAAATTTGATCATTCTTTCTCTCAACTAAGAAGCCCACATTCTTCTTCAATCATGACTCCATCCAACAAAGAGATAACACTATGATCCAGACACTATGACAGACATGTGACACACAAGGGAATGTGTTGGTGAAACGAAGCAGTAATTTTTAGAGACATGAAACCTAAACTAGTGTAAATAGATAAATAAAAAGACAAATACATCTTGTGAAGTGTTATAATAGTAACAAAGAAAAAATATTAGACAGCAGTTGCTACCTAGATAATCCAGCCAAAAGAGTCCTTACTGCAGGGTAATAGTTCAGCTAAGACCTGAGCATGAACTAGTATGCCAGCAGAACAAACAGCTTTCTCTTCCACAAGGAAGGCTGTGTGTGAAGACCTCAAGCCAAACTCTTCGATGGTTTGAATACACGAACATTAGCAACCAGAGATGACAGAGCAGAGCTAAGCTTCGGGAGGCCAGACAGCATCACAGGGAAAAGTTTCCATCTCCCTCACAGCACAGTGGGAACTAATTACATGATACACAGAGGGGAATGACACGTTTGACCTAATTCAGAGCTCGCGCTTCTTTCTCACAAGGCGGTGAAGAACGGATTCTGGTGGAATGGAAGAAGTTAGACTATGATAACAGTGTGTTCACATGCTGTGGGGAAGACAGAATCGAAAGGGACTCAGCCGGTCCGGGTGACATAGAGGAGTGGGGAATCAGAAGTTTGAGAACTATCGTTGCTCAACACATCAACATAGAAGATAAAGAATTAGCTGGGAAAACGGACTCAAACCTGTCATTATGAAGACGTTGCCATGAGTTGGGGTTCAAGACCAGCCTAGGCTACAGAGTGAATCCCCATCTCAAAAGTCCAAAAATAAGCTCGCAGTCAGTATTCTAATTATTGTCCAGCCCACTGCCCTCTTGAAGAAATATCCCTAATAAGCCCAACTAAACAAACAAACAAATCCCTCTAGGACTTAGGGCAATACCTGGAGAGGTTCAGATTAGAAACTTGAAAGATGGGTCCCACTAGTCGCTGCCTCATGTCTTGTCATCCCAGAATTTATGAGGCTAAGGCAGCGCAATCACAACTTCAAGGCCGACCTGGGACATAGCATGGGACCTATTTTAAAAAATAAAATGAAAACTCAAATACATAAATCAGAAATACTTATATTTATAAGTATTTATTCCAGACATGGCTTCACCACTTCTGCATGTTCTCTTTTCCCACCACAAGGCCTGCTCTGAACGACCCCATGAATAAACTCCAGAGTGTCCAGGCAAAACCCCACCCAAGATTGCAGGAAAGACAGACAACCAGAGCCTTTTGCAAAATGAAGACCAGGTCTAGCAGCCTATCCAGTTCTATTACTTCCTGCCAACAGACTGAAGGACAGACAGGTTTGGCAGGCTGAATTATTTCCCAGGTAATCAATCTAATCTGCTATTGTTTGACTTCTGTGCCTCACCAAGTGCAAGCCTCTCATTTCACCATCATCCCCATTGCAAAGGGAGCTACTCCCAACCTCTAGCCCACATTAATGATCTTGTCCTTGATCAATATCAAGCAAAGTATACACTGAAAGACATAGTCTGGGCATTGTCAATTGGAAAGGTCTAGAAGAGTTAGCATAACACTAATAGGCTAAAAGTTTGTCACTGAAAAAGGCCAAAGGAGCCTATTAACTATGACACGACCATACCTTCATTTTCTTATGTCCTGTCCTGGAGGATACCTGAGCCACAGGGGACTAGGAAGACATCAAACACACTAGGAACTCATGTCTAGAGAATACCAGCAGAACCAGAGTGGGGTGTGCTCTCTGGAAAGGGCTGTCTCTCCCTAGGCATTGAAATCTCACAAAACATGCCCTGGTGGGAGACCACTAACCCTGCCTGGAGAAATTCTCTATAGCCACCAGCAGAGATGACAGCCCCAGCATGTCAAAGGAGGAGCAAAGACTAGCTCAGGGGCACTTTTTGCTCCTCTATGGCTGTCCCACTAACTGCAGAGCACATGGCCACAGTTCTGTGACCCACTCCTTGTGGGTGCATTCTGGCTCTACTTCCACCAGCCAGGCAGACCATTCTCCCAAATGAACAAATGCATCATGGGCTTGAGAATAAGAAACAGGGTGGTCGAGATCATTAACAACTGGGAGACTGAGTGGGAAGCCCTCAAGGAAAAAAACAAAACAAAACAAAACAGAAGCTTTATTGCAAATTTGCCTTTTTAAATAAAAAAATGTAGTGGCTGGAGAGATGGCTCAGTGGTTAAGAGCATTGGCTACTTTTGCAAAGGACCTGGGTTTGATTCCCAGGACCCACATGGAAGCTCATATCCCTAAGGGATCCACCACTGTCTTCTGGCCTCCATGGGCACTGCATGAACATGGGACTCAGACACATGCAGACTGATGATACATGCAGACACTGATATGCACTAAATAAAAGAATAAGTAAAAAAATAAATAGTTTAAAGTAAATACATTTAAATGTAAACATTAAGTTCAAATATTTATTTGTAGAGCCGTTACATGATCATACTGCCATTGTAAAGTCTGAGAACTCTACAATGATAAATGACTGTGCTTTTCACGGTGCCTTTCCAACAAGAACCACCTGAAATTACACAGAGAGGGAAATTATAATTGGGACAAACTTAATCCACCACAAAACAATGACAGAGAAAGGAAATGCACCAACTTGTTAATGACTAATACTATTGTTTCAACAGAAATGATATAGTTTCCATATTAAACTGTTACATATTTAAATTTTTTCCTAATAAATTCCCACTGTAAGACATATTCTTTGCTTTACTTTCTTTTTTTAAAAAAATTATTTATTATGTATACAGTGTTCTGCCTGCATGTATGCTTGCACACCAGTAGAGAGCACCAGATCTCATTACTGATAGTTGTGAGCTACTATATGGAATTGAACTCAGAACCTCTGGAAGAGCAGTAAGTGCTCTTAACCTCTGAGCCATCTCTCCAGCCCTCTTTGTTTTACTTGCAACTGAATGAAATGTAAACATCTCTGATTGGCTGTCTACAACCCTGGTAAGAAAATTAATATGATTTAAACCTCCATCTAGAAATCATTGTCCACAGGGCCAGTGAGATGGCTAAGCAGGTAAAGGCGCTTCTCACACAAGCCTAGCAATAGCAGTTTGTTGTGAGGCTAGAATTAACTCCATACCATCGTCCTTTTACCTCCACACAGCACATGGTGTGCAAGCTACACACACAAAGTAACAAATCGGGAAAGCAAATGGCTCAGTTGGAAGAGGCACTTGTCACCAAATCTGATGGCTTGAATTCAGTCCCTGGGACCTACATGGTCGAAGGATAGAGCCAACTCCCTTTTGCAGGTTGTCCTCTGACGTCATCAATGAGTGAGCTGTGGGACTCCATACCCACACAAGCATGGACGGACACAGAGAGAGAGAAAGACAGAAACAGAGACAGAGACAGAGAGACAGAGAGAGACAGAGAGACAGAGAGAGACAGAGACAGAGGGAGACAGAGACAGAGAGAGAGAGAGAGAGAGAGAGAGAGAGAGAGGCTAATCTTTTAAAAATTAGTAATAATAGATTACTTTAAAATTGTCAACAAATTTAGCAATTTTACTACTGGTGAAATAAGAGTGTTTAATTTGATTTTATGAATTAAACTGACACAGGCCTAAAATATCTGAACTTTTGGCCAGAAATGAGGATTGCTTTTTTTTTTTCTACTTTTTATTCAGAAATGGTTAGACTGACATGTGGTTATCAGAAACTATAAAGTGATTCCATACACCCTTCTTCATCCAGCTTCCATCTTCATCCAGCTTCCATAGACACATAGTGCCTAGCTCCAGTGAAGTCACAAGAAACCCACAGCACTTACTTAGGTCTCGCTAGTTCATTCTGCATTCGTGTGTGAATTTAGTTCTATGAAATCGTATTCCCTGTACAGACCACGGCAGTCAAGAGTCAGACGGCTCCATCACTGTGGAGCCTAAGCCGTGGCTGTCTTTCTTGTCCTACAGCCGGACTCCTGGCATTGGTGGCCAATTGATCCAATGAACAGTTATTATTCTGCCATGTGCAAACCAGTCTACCTAGCACAGTGATTGATAGTCAGGTAAACAGTATAACCTGTCGCTTGGGAGTTCAGGGAGGAACCAGACTGACTGGGTTCCAATCTTTATTTGGCCACTGTGACTTTGGGAAAGTATTTAAGCTCATCACAACACAGCATGTTCTTCAACAACATGGAGCTAATAATAGAACTGTGAAAAATGTAAGAGTGAGTTGACTTGTTTTAAGCAAGTGGAAATATCTGACATTTAACAAGTAGATGGATGTTATCATCTAAGAGCTCAATCCTGTGGAGGGTGGGCAAAATTCTAATTAGGTCAGCCTGTGTTAAATAATGATGCTATGTAAATATAAACACAGAATAATTCAAGGACAGTACAAAGGAATAATCGCCAGCTGAGTCAGGCTCCACGGAAAACAGAATATTTGTGCGGAGTACACTTTGAAGTGTGAGTACGTCTTTGACTGAAACAGAAGGGAAGAAAGATGTTCCGGGCTGATAACTGGCTTCTCTGTGTCCTGAGGCCTAAGAGGGCATAGGCCAAGCTAACGACTGAAGTGCGACAACAGAGGCTCTCGGGGGACCCGAGGGACAGAGGGAGCCAAGCCATGGTGAAGGTTGGAACAAGGCTTTGGAGACAGCACTTGGCTGACTTGCACACAGCACTGTAATTGGCACCCCAGCTTTGCAATCCTGGAGAAACCTAGAAGAGAATAGGAGAAAAATGCCTCCAAAATGGACCCATTTCTAAATTAAAAATCTCAGACAGTGGAGGTCAGTTACAAACAAAAGCGGCTGCGTGTCACCCACAGTCCGTGTTCTTATCACAAGCATCCAATCTGGTGCATTCTAAGCAAAGGAATGAAGATTTCCTGTGTGGATTCACACACCCAGATCTGATCTGGCCCTGCCAGGGCAGTTCCCTCCTCACCCAGGTGTCCCCAATCCCTTTCATCAGCTGCTCAAACCATCAGGTGCTCGGTTCTCAAAGGAGGCCTCTAGCTGGAGACTGGGTGCTTCCTCCTTTCTCTCCCCATGACCGCAGTGGTAGCTTCGGGTCACCTGACTGTCTGCCTTCTTCCTGCTCTCAAGTGGTGATCTCTAACCCTGGGCCTGCCTTGGCCTCTCTCAGTTTTCCTGCTTCTCTCCAAGGAGCTTCTTTTTTCCCGCCCCTGGGGCCTTGGCCTCCCGTGTTTGCGCAGACTCTGGTTTCACTGCCCAAGGCCTGTGGAGGTCTCCAGCTGTCCTTCACAACTTCCTCCCGCTTCTCTGGTCTCAGGTCTCCCAGTGACCTTGGGTGTGGCACAAATAACAACAACTGCTTTGAAAAACATGTTCTGTCATCAATCATTTGAGGCCCTCATTAGATTAAAAAGAAAGAGGACGGACAAAGAGAGCTTATTTCACTTGCTACCCCAGTTATACGGTTAGCTCTGTAGAGACTGGAGTAGGGGACAATTTTCTACTACCAGCTGACACATTCTGTTTTCTCTTTCAGGGTTATGTCCATGAGAAAAAGAAAAAGACATTGTAAAATGGCCCTTGCTTGGTGGATTGTAGTGATGGTTTATGGTTTCGTTCTGAAAACTAAGAAACCAAATAATAAAAACTTGCCTTTCCTCCAAACAGAGTTGAGTATATCAAATAGTCAGAAATTATGAAGATGACATGTAGCCAAGCACGACTTGAAAATAAACACCCACAAGAAGCCCTAAAACAACCTCTTGCTGTCTCCAGTGTAATAGAGAGGTCTTTCATGTCTGGGAACGGTGTCAGCTGCCATGACATACTCCCCTTCACTTCACGTAAGGGCTTAGTAAGGAGTAGGGCTTAATGGTCCATATTGTCAACACTGTACCTTCCCAACAAGCAGGTCATGCTGTACATACATCCTACACAAAATCCACTTGTAGCCATCAAGCCACTTATTACAAAAATAAAGAAAACATTGAACTGTGTCATTTAGTGGGAAAGAAGTCACAGTAAGCCCAGATGAGCAAGAGAAAAGAAAAGAAAGACGAAATTTTTCTAGTCTTATATCCCAGCCCAAAAAAATCCAATCATATGTTTGGAAAAATAACCAATTTTTTTTAATCCCCCAAGTCCCTTCCCCAAATCTTTTATATAATTCTGCCTTGTATCATTCACAGTTGGGCATACAATGACAGTGATTTCCTTACCTTCACCCTGGTGGGAAAAGACAGAAACAGAAGCCAGGGCTCAGGAGGGTAACATTTTTTTTTTTTTTTTTGTATGTGATAGTTTAATCTGTTTAAGAATTTGTGTCCTGCTTCTCACTGCAGGGACACTCACTAGCACAGGAAGAAAGGTCATTTCCTGTCCCATTATGGGCCACCGTCCCCTACAGCTCCACATCCGTTGCCCAGAAGTGTGTTTTTATTTTACTCTGCAGTTCTGAGAAACAACCCCAGGGCCTTGAACATGCAAAGCACTGCACCACTGAGCTGTACCTCTAGCCCTTTCCAGGGAAGGTTTTAATTGACTTTTCTTTCCAAAAGTCTGAGTGTCTTGAATTACGAAGTATAAGTAAATCCCTCACTTGCTAAAGTACTGTGTTTGGGGTCGCTCCTTGGATCTAGTAATAATTAAGATTTCAGGGGATTGGACCTGCAGCACATTTTAAACAAATACCTTAAGAAATCTTGGTTTATGGCTGAGTTTCAGAATCATTTTTAAAACATCAGATCAAAGTGCTCTGGACTCCTGGGTGTGGGGCATAGACAGCCGGCCTTATCTGAAAGGCCCCTTATCTCAAGGTAGAGGGGCTTGCTTGCTATCTGGATGTTTAGGCAAGCCCTAACAAGGTAAGTCACACAGCTCACAGCACAGTGGTCAGACTTCTAATAAGAGTTTCTCCAAGACTCTGTTGCTCAGGGTTCCCTAGTCTGCCCCCTATTCTACGGATAGTGACCATGTAGTATTGGCATGACCCATTCCACTGAACTAATGTTTTAATCTATGTCTTCCAAAAAGCTTCTGTGGGCAAGGCAAACATTTTCCCCACAGTCTCTGGCACACAGTCATTATCCTTTAAATGTATACTCAAGCAAACCATAGTGTTCCAGCTACAATCAGATCACTACCAAATAATACCAATTTTGCCTATAGAGAGCCCCTTCTCCGCTCCCATTCCTTGCTTGCCTGACCTAGAATGCTGCAGATTTTCTAGCGTAGAAACTGGGTATTGTATCTACAATTCTCCTGGAACAGGGTGTCAGTTTTATGGGGGCGTAGGAATGAATAGCAGAGGCTTGAAGTTCTGATTATATTGCTATGAAGTTCGTTTGCATTTTAATCTTTTAAATGTGTGTGTGTGTGTGTGTGTGTGTGTGTGTGTGTGTGTGTGTGTGTCTGTGTGTGTATACTCATGTGCACCACCCAGGACTTATGGAGGTCAGAGGACAACTCTCAGGAGTTGGTTCCCTCCTTCTTCTCTTCTTCACTGGGGACTAAACTCAGGTCATCGGGTTTGTGAAACAAGTGCATCTACCAACTGAGCCATCTTACTGGCCCTTAGTTAATTTACATCATTTTTATGTTTCAGAAGGAACTAAGAGTCCCACAGCCTCTTGGAGGGAGTCCACAGGTGAGTAGAGGAAGCTTCTCAAAGATGATTTTAAAACACAGGAAAATGTCCCGGTGGCAGACTGTTTAATACTGTTCAATACAGCAGGAAGCCGCTAGGTGTCCAGGAGCTCTGAAATGCTAAAATCAGAACACCTGAGCTCTGGTCAGGAGGCGCTCTTCCTCCCCCAGCTCCCAGCAGCTGGTTCAATCTAGCCAGCACTTACATCCCCCACCCCTCCCACTTCCGTGGTAGAAGTATGAAGCAATAAGAATTTTATAATTTTGGTATTTTTTTCCCTAAGAGAAGTAAGAAACATTCCGTGAACCAGGAGTGTTCCTTTCTTTCTTAGATTAGAAAAACTGATATTAAATGAGTAAGCCTAATAAGAAAACCTAGACTAGCTTGAACTTCGTCTATACCTGCAAAGTTGGGGGAGGTGGGGCGCAAGAGGTGTAATCTCCTTCAGGCCTGAGGTACTTTCAGCTCCGATCCTGCCATTTGCTCCTGGATCTGTATGTTAAGGATGTTCAAGTCACTTCGGACTTTGAGACACAAAAATCCTTGAAGCAACAGGAAATAGGGCAGCCTCATATTCGGGGACTCCCTTCATGAGTGGTTGCAGAAGTCTCCTTACACAAGGGTCAAGATGTAACCACAACCATGTCCATACAATGTGTGCTGAGCCTGGGAACCTCACCTTCAAAGACACCCTAGCAGCTCTGCAATCCTGCCGCTGCCCTGTTCCTGCTCCAGCTTTAGGGAGGTGACCGGCATCTGGTCCCCTTGGGGCTGCATGGAGGCGCTCAGGAAGCTGCAGGATGGATCTCCCAGCCCCCCCACCCCATTACCCCAGGTGTGCTGTGCCTCGCCCTGGGGGTGGGGTTGGGGGCGCAGGCTCCTGCTGCGCTCGCCCTGGCCTGTGCAGACTCCACACACCTGGCCACCCCCACGGACTTCATTAAGGCTGCGCCTGTGGCACCAGGGCGGGCTGAGAAGTGGGAGTCCGGGCCATGGAACCCACCGAGAAGCTCTGCAGGAAAACGCGGGGTGAGCACGCATCGGGGTTGACCTTGATGAGGGCTTGCTGAGCCCATGAGGTCCGCTGGCCACTCTGCCAACCTTCAGAGGCTGCTTAGGTCTGTGGGTGGTAGTGGGAAAGGGAGGCGACCTCACCACATCCTTCTATTTAGGGATCATCCCTGACGCGCTGGGGATGAACCCGGTCTTAAGTCTCCAGCACTGCTCTAATGTAGGTTCTGAGGCCCTTCACCTTTCTCAGTACAGTCCAACAAGGTTCAGGTTGTTGAGTGTCCACTCTGTACCACGTTTATTAGTGTGCAACAAGCCCTCCTAAACTGTTGTAAAGCTTATTTTGTCCCAGTGTCCCTTGGTCGACCTTTTTCATCTCACCCCCAGGATGCACCCCTTCCCCGCTCTCTGAAGTGGTTCCATTGTGTATTTAGAATCAGCTGGAAGAGGCTTCTGAGCCAGCACTTGCCCCCTAGCTTTATATATTGTTAGAAAGCTATTTGTTAAGAGGCAACCTCAGAAGCTTTAGTCAGTATTCACTCACACATTTTCTGGTTTCATTGGAAATGACAGCAACTCCCTGAAGTGAAATTTCTTTTGTTATGAATATATGCAGAAAAGAAAGGAAGTGTTTGGGATCCGGGGGAAAGTTCTAGGTGGTGGCCGAGGGTTAGCCCGTGCTCCTGTACCCCAACCCTGTGTGATCTTGGGTCGATCATTCCACAAGCTTATCCCCATTTCTTCACCTGGGGGAGGGGGGGGGAAATGCCTGCCTCATGGGGACCCATTGGGGACTGTGCTCTTGATAGCACCCATGGCAAGCCCCATTTGTAAGGGGACTCAGAGTTGGGGTGGGGGTGTTTGAGTTTTACCACTGTGTGAAGGGGGTTTTCCTTCTGGATGGGCGCTTTTCCTCACCTGTAGAACACTTGGACTGGGTGGAAGGGGGGAGGGGAAGGAGCCAGAGCACGTGGATTGAGGAGGGGGAGGGAGTAGGGAAGACAAAGGCACCTTTCCTCTGACCCCCTCTGATGTCCTTCTGCCTATACTATGGAGACCCAGGGAGCCTGATTTGTCTCCTCAGCAGGACACAGAGCCTAGCTTCCTGGGGGAAGAGGGGCTAGTCTGAGGAAAGGCAGAATAATAGGCCTGTTTTTTCTCTTCCTACTCACCCCTCCCCCAACAGCTGTTTATTAGATCAAACCTGGTGCCTGTCCCCTGAACTTGCACCTCTGATGTCTGGGGGGAAAAATAAGAAAATGTGTACCCAGCTTTCCATTGTTCTCACATTAAGACCTCTCAGGGTTGCAATACTTGTTTACATTTTTCCAAAGCAGCTGGAGTAGCTAATCCAGTGGTAGTCACCCTGTGGGTTCCCATCCTTTGGGGGATTGAATGACCCTCTCACAGGGGTCCCAGTCGCCTGAGACGAATTGGAAAACACAGGTACTTATATTATGATTCATAACAGTAGCAAAATTACAGTTATGAAGTAGCAATGAAAATAATTTTATAGTTGGGGGTCACAATTGTATAAATTGTATAAAAGGTTGCAGCATTAGAAAGGTTGAGAACCTGTCTAAGCCATCCTCCTGACAGTCCAGTTAAGAAGGTATGTCAGGCATTCAGGCTGCATTTGGTAGACAGGCAAAAAAAAAAAAAAGCTTAGGTTCTAACCACAGATCAGCTGCAGGGAGGAAGGAGCTCTACCACCTAGTACCAGGGGCTGCTGCTCTCCACAGGCCAGGAAGCTGGAAGCAAGCCCAGGACTGCTGGGCTGGAGTCGGAGGGACCACTGAAGGTTTCTGTTACACTCACTGAAGATGACCAAGGCAAGCAGTCCTCATTTCCCAGGGCTGGCTCAGGAAAGAGACCACTGTCAAAGACCTCTGGAGAGTTAATGGGTGCTGACACCTGCAGAGCGTGCCCCTACAAAGACGCAGCACCAGCCGCTTGTAGTCCCCAAGCCCAGGAAGAAGTTTCTTCTCTCCAAGAGACAGAGGTAAAGACAGTGAAGTCATCCATTTCTGCAGTCCCTGGTAAGCACGGGAAGCCTAACACCATGGGTTTGACGCTAGTGTCATCTTGAAGATGTGCTACCCACAAACCTATGCTTTCTGAACCAGGCCTAGCCCGCAGTCTCCTCAATACATTGGCCAAGAACGGTCAAGAAGAGGACCTGAAGAAGGAGTCCTTAGAAGTGACCTGTCAATTTCGGAAAAAGACTCGAACCCTGTACCGTTCAGGTTAGTCCCAAAAGGTGGAGAAAATTGTAGATCAGTGCAAAGAATGTGGCCCCAGGGGATGTTGGGGTATGGCTAGTTACTTTGTCCTACATGTTTCTCTTCATCTGTGGCAGTGCCAAAACCTCTGACCCGGAAAAGGAAGGCCAGGCAGGCTGTCTTGTCTTGTTAGACCAGGATAGAAGAATCAGAAATGCATATATCATACTATGCATGTAAGGAGGCATACTCTTGCTTTGGCACCAGTGGTCGTATCTGCTATGGGTGCCCGATGGGCATCTCCTTTTCTTCTCTTCTGCTGTGGTGTCTGGCCTCCCCTGTAAGTGTCTTCTTTCTGCAGACCAGCTGGAGGAGCTGGAACGGCTATTCCAGGAAGACCACTATCCAGACAGTGACAAGCGCCGGGAGATTGCCCAGATGGTGGGGGTCACCTCCCAACGCATCATGGTAAAGGGGGGCTGGCTAATTGATCAGTAGGGTGATATGGAAGCTATTGCTGGTCAGAACTCTCTCGGAGAGGGCATGTGCTTCATCTCAGCTGGGATAGAAACCGAAGTTAGTCTCAGATACAGGGGTGGCCCAGCTGTTCCATGGGCCACAGCTTTAACCAATTAGAGAGGAAAGGAGAAGCCACAGACCTTTATAGTTCCAAGTGAAGAAGTAGCTGAAACCCAGTAAAGTGTCCTTCACAGTGACACCCAGGACTTTGTCTCTGCCAGCATTCTCAAGTTCGGATCCCCTTGCTCCGTTCATAGGTGTGGTTTCAGAATCGTAGGGCAAAGTGGCGAAAAGTGGAGAAACTGAGCGAGAAGGAAAGTCGGGATGGTCCTGCAGCCCCCAGTGAGGACAGCAGTCAAAGCAGGTGAGAAGGGCTCCTGGTCTTGGGTTGTCCACATGGGAGTCCTGGGGCATCTTGAAGGAGGATGTTGGAAGCTGGATATGAGAGTGCTTGAGGGTGTTGACTGGGCTGGGCTGGAGTTAAGGAGGTGCTGGTGCCTTTCCTTGCACTGAATCTGAGTTCTAAATCCAGTGGTCATGGAAGTTAAAGTCTTCCTTCACTCTGGCTGCAGGTCTGCACCTGAGCTCCCAGCTCCTATGCCTACAGACCTAGAACCTGGCCCTGTTCCTCCAGAGCACATTTTGGATGCTTTTCCAGGTGAGCTACCACTTTTCAGAGAGTTTGTAGGTGGGGCAGGGATAAAAAAAAAGAAGTCAGTCGGAACCGGAAGTCCTTGTTCCACAGCAGTTAGCAGTGGGGACAGATCTCTGGGGTTCCGTGCCAGGGATCCCTAGGCATTGCACCATCTGCCGTTCAGCAGTGCCATAGCTGTCTCCCCACCTTCTTATGCTGAGATCCCCTATTTGCCGTATTTTCCTAGAGCCCCCCATGCTGCTGACTTCTGACCAGACTCTGACCCCCTCTCAGCAAACTGAGGTTGCTCAGAGGGTAGCAGAGACCTCACCACTCTTAAGCCCCCCACCTCTTCGAAGGACCAACCTTCCTCTTCCTCTTGGTCCTATCCAAACTCCTCAAGTGATGCCTCCACTAAGGGACCCTCCTGGAAGTGACAGCATACACAAGGACAGCCCCTGTGGGTCCTGGGGCCCCAGGTATGGCATCTAAGTTCAGATGTAACTTGGAGAGAGAAGAATAGTGGGGAGAGGGAAGGGGCTGAGTGGGTGTAAAAAGATGGGTAAGTTTGGGGTAGGAATGATCCAAGGCTTGTAGCAATAGAAGAGAAACAAGGGGAAAGAGTGAGCAGGGGGTCGGGGGTGGGAGAAGATGAAACAGAAGTGATGTCCAAGGGTTGATGTTGCCACAGAGATGGAGAAAGGGGTTAAGAGGGGAGGATGGCTTTTTTTTTTTTAAACTGGGAACAAGGTCACTGTTATACCTCACTGAATGTTCCTCTGTCCTCCGTAGCATCTCATCACCCTCAAATTTGGAAGACCTGGGGCCTCAGTATTATCAAGCAAGCAGCCAGTTGGGTTCATTCCAGTTCCCCCAGGCTCCACAGACCCCTCTTTTCCCACCGTTTCAGTCCCAGTTTCCTTATCTGCCCCCCTTTCCTTTCCCCATCCCAAGCTTTCTCCCACCAGAAGACTCTCTTTTTTCTTTTCCTTTTGGCCTCAGTGGGGACACAGCACAGGATTATTGTCCAGGGCCGCCACCTGGTCAGATATTGCTACAGCCACATGCTGGATACATGGGTGAGTTGGGGCTGGAAAGGACGGTCCCCACTCCCTGTTGTTTGAAGGTGAGAAGGACAGAGCGCTTTCTTATCTGGAAGGCAGAATGAGGCAGGTCATGGGTAACAAGCAAAACTCTTGCTTGCCCCTGCTTGGAGCTATTCTGAAACTTTTGTGGACCTGACATTGGAGCACTAGATTCATATGGCTGAAGGGTTTGGCGACCATTAGAAATAATGAACAAAAGGACTTAGTGCAGAATTGGTAGCAGATATTATGCCTAACTACCTAGACTTCTGAAACCCCAAGGCCCTCCATCACATGAATGAGAGGGTTCCTCTATAGGAGGCAGTGAAAGAGATGTCCAGGGAGTTCCAGGTCTCCTTGGTGCCTACGTGGGCCAACACTTGGCCTTGACCCATGGTCTACTAAATCACAGGACCTGGAGTCCAGGGGCCGGGCTGATCCTGAGGGAGAGGCTAGTATTAATGTTTCACTCAGACAGCCCTAGGGACCTGAGCTGTGGTCCTGAGAAAGGAGAAAGAGACTCATACAATTTAGTAGTGTTCAATGCTCTTAGCCCTGTCCAATAATTCCCGTGTTCTTTGACTCCACAGGTCCAGGACTCTGGAGTGGCCATTGTTTGCCAGAACCTCCCTTCCCTGGTCCACTCTGCCCACAGAATCTGGGGCACCCCCTGGGAGTAGAGGGCTACTTTCCAGACCTGCTTCCAGCTCCATGTGCTCAGACTATGAGCAAGCAGCCTTCATTAGGACTCAATGGGCTTCCTGAAGGCACTAGACCAGAGACAGGGGCCTCACTAAGCAAAATGCCAGAGGAGCAGACTGCCTCTTCCCTTGAGCAGCCTGCACCAGAGGAGGTGAGAGACAAAACTAAGAATAGTCATGCCCCTGGAACTAAAGAGTAAAGAGAAGGTCCTTATCAGGGGGCTATGGGGAAGAACAGGATTGAGGCACTCATGTAAAGAGCAAGATTGAAAGATTTGAAAGGCTATGACCTGGCCTGGGATGGAAATCCAATGTCTTCCCAACCTGGGCTTTAAGAAGGAAGGAAGCTGGCATCATTTTCCCTTTACCCCTTAGGAGTTCTGAAGAGAATTGGACCATGCTACTTGTAAATGTTACATCAGTTTCTATGGTTTTAGTTGCTTCCTAGACAACTGAGTTGGTGTCCATTGTATGCAATAAAACAGTAACTATTGGGTGTTTTTCTGTGAATGAAGAGCTGTGTTTCTGACTACTTCTCTGGGTGTTTGTTAGATGTAACCCTCAAGGGAGGTTCCCACTGGGTATCACCGTATGGAGCCTGGCATTTTCATGTGCCCATTTCTCCACTGAAGGAGGATTTGGGTATCTTGCATTTTTCCTTTAGCTCTGCCACTAACATAGTCTATTCCCAAACCCAGAACTGGAAATGAGTCTGGATCCCTCTCTCAAATTTGGGCCTTGTAGGATTAGTATCATAAGAGAAATGTGAGCAGCATGGAAGCTATTAGATGTGACATGAAGCTAGATGCATCTGTTATTATGAATCCTAACTTATTTCCTAAAGTTATTTTTTGGTGAAGGGTGGGAATAAGAAGGAAGAACAAGGTGTAGTGGATACCCAGAAAAGTACAGCAAGTAGATGGTGCTTCCCTGCTTAGGATGATGTCTTAGTACTTTTAATTTCGGACAGCATAGACCTCACTGGGTTAGGATGAAGGTTCCAAGGTTCTTTCTGTTTCCTACACTATAGCTGGGAAAGGAACCAAAAGAATGTGACTAGTACCTGGAGAGAATGCCTATGCTAAAATAACATACCATTTCAGCTGTAGCTGAAAGTTTTCCTGTGTCCCGCCTGGCCCACAGTCAGGACAAATGTCTCTCAGCTGCTGGTCCTACAGCTGCTCGGACCCAAGTAGACACACAGAGGCTTATATTAATTAAAACTGCTCAGCCATTAGCTCAGGCTTACTACTGACTAGCTCTTACACTTAAACTCAGCCCATTTCTGTTAATCTATATGTTACCATGTATTCCATGGCTTTACCTGTGTGCCTTGCTGCTCCTTGGATGGATGGATGGCTGGTGTCTCCTCCTCAGCCTTCCTCTTCCCAGAATTCTCCTTATCAGCATTTTATTTATCAACCAATCAGAGCAACACATATTCACAGCATACAGAACATTCCACAGCACTTAGCCACAGATTGAAGTTTTGCAGGTTTGTTTATTTACAGCTTCTATTTGAGGTTGCAAGGTAATATAGGCAGCTATGGAAATGGTTTGAGGTATGAGAAGAGAAGGGAAAAGAACAGGTTGATAAATGAAAAATCTTTTCTCAATTACTAGACAGTGGGTCAAGAGTTCAGCAATGACAGAGCATGAGGACATGCCCATGTGTGCATGCCTGCCCTCCAGCCCATTGCAGACAAACTTCAAATCTATATAAAGCCTAAATACTTCTTTTCTCATATGGTGGCTAGCCAAACTTGACCAATGACAAATTCTACAATGAAGGAAGAAATATTAGATATACTGTCGCTGTGTATGGGTTCTTGCTTAAGAATAGGGATAAGATGGTGGATGTACAGTCCGTTTGTATGAGAAGGTAAAGGGCAGTACAGATGCAAGAGAGATGGATCCAAATGGGACTAGAAAGAAGAGTAGAGACTGTAGGGAATAACAAAACATGGACTGAGTAATAGATTTCATTCTGTGACTGTTCTCTTCTATCCTCAAATAAGTTTTATCAAAGAAGGAAAGTAAAGCCCAGATACAGAAACAGTAAGGTGAAGGGACCCAAAGGTCCAAGGTAAGAAAGAATAGATCATGAGACCAAGAGAAAATAGTTGGGAGGAGCAGGTAGATTCCACATGAAAAGGCAAAGCTGAAAGGATGCAGAGGAAGCTGGAGGTTCCTGGCTTGAAAGGAGGAAATGGAAAAAGGAATTCTAAATATCAGTATTGCCACACAGGAGGAGGCTTTAAGGAATTGAAAGATGAACTAGGGAGATGAGTGCAGATTTGTCTCTTGGAGGATGCAGAAAACCACCAGAGAAAATGCACATGATGGGAGAAATGCACAGATAGGGAGGGCGATTTGGCTTGGATGTGGTGGGACAGTGTGAGAAGTGTGAAGCAGGGAGGGGAGGGTATGTGTGGATACTGCTTAAGTGAGTAGAAAGAGGGACCAGTAAAAAGAATTTAGGAGAGCAGGTGAAAGGGAATCAGGATAATGAAGTCAAGAGAAGGTGCCAAGAAACTGTAGGGGAAGAGGTAACAGGCAGGGAGAAGAGGGAGGCTCTGGGCTGTAAGGAGCATTGTGAGATCTGTGGCCATATGGAGACAGATGGCCAAGGTCAAGCCTACAGCGTGGGAGGCAGGCTATGTAACCCACCCAAGGAAGAAGCAGGTGGATCTAATAACAGGGAAGGATTGCTATGGCTGTGGCAGATGGGAGAGAGCACCCCTGAAGTAGGAAGGGCATTTCTAATGGGGACAAAGGTGCAGGTGATTTGAATGATATTCAGAGAAGGCAGGGACAATTAAAAGAGTCAAAATTACTGTAGCAAGACTTAGTGATGGGAAGGGGAGGCATGGAAAATGAGCATTTGTCTATATCAGCAACAGATCTATAGCAGTCTAGGGGTAGGGAAATGTCAGTGATTGTGTTAAGATAGTTTGTATTTGCTATTCAGGACTGAGTGGCTATTGGATTAAAACACCAATACTCAAAAAGCTTTTAGGGAGGTGTCTGACACACAAAGAGCATGTGACAGATTTTAGTCTTGGATCCTTTTTCCCAAGTGTTTTCAGCTATGACTCAACCTCCCTGTAAATTGGAGCTATATTTAGCTGGTAGCCTACAATATTTCCTAAATTAAGATTTGCTATGATTATTGAATAAATTAAAAAAAAAAAACACTCTCATATTGGATTGTGTACCTATCCACCAAAATAGTTATTGGTTCAGTGGCTATAAGAACCACCAAGGAGCACTATTTGGAAGTGGGAAAAATGTCTTTATTACAGTCACCTTCTCCATTGATCTTTGAGGTAGCCCTTCAAATTCACAGCTATCGATTCAATCATCTGTAATCCAAGAATATTTGGAAGAAAATTACATCTCTACTAAGTATGTGTAGATATTTTCTTGTCACTTAGTCTTATTGTAACTACTTACATTATTTGGGGTATTATAAATGATCTAGAGATGAGTCAAAGTGTGTGAGAGAATACACAGAATATGTGACGTTACAGCGGAGGGACTTGAACATCTGCCGATTTTTGCATCCAGGGGAATCTTAGAATTAATCCTACATGAATACAGATAGGGGTTTACAAATCAGGTTTCAAATTCCAGCCTAGTGTTATAATTATTCATCTCTTGCCACTCAAGAGTCCCAGTACCAGTAGCAGTGCCCTTAATTTAGGGATTCAAATGTATTGCCTGCAGTACTGAATGTCTTTTTTTTTTTTTTAATGTTCACAGAAGAGGGTGCCAGATCTCATTACAGATGGTTGTGAACTACCATGTGGGTGCTAGGAATAGAACTCAGGACCTTTGGAAAAGCAGTTGGTGCTCTTAACCTCTGAGCCATCTCTCCAGCTCGAATGTCTTTTATTATGTGCACAAGGGAGACTTTTAAAGGAGACATTTCACAGATCCTTTTGGTTTACATTCGGTCTCATAAGGCCCATGAAATGGGCAGCCTTGAAACAGATAATTGAGAGGAAAACTGTTTCTTTCCATCAGATATCACATATTCAGTTGTTTTCAAAACTCAGACTTGGTAGAGACAAGTCTAATTAGCACTCTGGGTGTATTTCTACAGCTACAGGATTGGTTTGGGGTCCTACCACTCAATGATTGGTAGCACCCTATATATGAGCATGTGCACATGTGAGTGTGTGCACATGAACTTCAAGATATAGCCTAATATTTGACTCTTAGACCAAGTGTCAGACAATCTACACACGTAGACTTCTAAAAATAAACTTAAGTATTGAAAATGAAAAATGAAAGATGGCCTGAAGAAAGGAAATGATGAGCATGTTTTAGAAGCCTAGAAACTAGAAATTGAAGAAACCTCAGGCTGTTAAGCCCAAATTACTGACACACCAGAAGCACTCCTTCCCCCCACCATCTATAATTTAACAGTCTGGATCTCTGTCAGCTCTATTTCACAAAAGTCTTGAAAAGATTTCCCCTCACGTTCGTGATTTTGACAGGAAACAAGATCTAGCTTCACTGGATAGAGTGGAGTCTTGTCTTCTGAGTGAGGTTCCACCAAGAATAAACTAAAGCTATGAGCACTGGGGACTGTGGGCCTTCCCCCAAAGCCCTGCATTCTCCAGGCATGCTGAACCACTTTGCTCAGCCCTCACATGGCCTGGGCTCCAGGTTCCTTGTCTCTTCTCAGGTGAATGTGATTTTCTGTTGTTCCTCTGAGGAATGATGATGATGTCAGGTCTGGACCTTACCTCTGCTAAAGCTGTCTGTGATGCTTATTGCAGACTATCATCTCCGTATAATAGGATCTCTGTAATGGGTCTCTACAGAAAATCCTTAGTGAGGTGTTTTGTTTATCCCTGCAGCATGTCTATATTCTTACCAATTACAACCTCCAGGACATTTTAATAAAAGATGCTTTGAGTCCACTTCACACCCAATTTGTACTTGGAGAAGTAATATCTCAAATCTAAATATGCTAAGATTTGTGTCACCTGTTCAGCTTTATTTGGTTAGTGATAGCTCTGGGTGATCTTGTTAAGATGTTTTGAAATCCTTACAGGATATCACCTTAACTTAGAATTTTCCTTCTATTTGAATATTTGTTCTATTTGAAAATTTTGTGCTAATTAAAAATTAGTGTGTTTTGGACATTTTATATTTCAACCATTGCTAAAATAATAAGCAGGACACTAAGACTGTATAAGATATTTTGTCATTCACCTGGAAAATAATCTACTACTGGCACTTAGTGTTAAGCTAGTCATGAATCCTCAACTATACTATCATCCAAAGCCATGCTCTGCCAGCTCCTGCAATTTTTTTTTTTTCAGGGAGGTGGGGGGGACCTGCTTTTATGACCCAATAAAATCAACATTTTCTGTAGTGTAACCACATAAGCTGTCACTCCTGTCAACCCAACTACATAACAAATGTTCTGAGCTTCAGGGACACCCACTGTCTTTTATGCCTCCTAAGGACATTGTGGTGGTCTGAGTGAGAATGGTCCCTGTAGGCTCACATATTTGAATGTCTGGTCCCCAGTTGGTGGAACTGTTTGTGAAGGACTAGGAGGTGTGGCTTTGTCGGTGGACTTGTATCACTGGGGTGGGCTGTCAGGTTTCAAAAGCACCTATTAGCTCTCTCTGTGTCATGCTTGTGGCTCAAGATGTGAGCTCTCAGCTACTGCTCCAGCACCATGCCTGCCTGCTGCCATGCTCTCTACCCTGGTTGTCGTGGCCTCACCTTCTGAAACTGTAAGCCCCAATTAAGTGCTTTCTTTTACAAATGTCCTTGGTCATGAGGTCTTATCACAGTAACAAAAAAATAATAAAGCCAAATATTATTTGAATCAGCATACGTAGTATTAGGTTTCATTATAGAATTTTGGAAACACAATGTCACTTATTTTTACCCCCTCTTCTCTCCCAGTTCCTTGAGCCTCCTTCTACCTCCACAACCTTCTCTTTCTCTTGACTAATGTATCCCATTGTCCTCCCCACTTCCTCAGCTTTCCTCTCATGGGCTCTCTTCTAGGGTCATAGCCTATACTCACACTTGCACCTACTCATACACATATATAACCTACATATACACACACACATATGTACATTTATATGTGTATAAGCATAAGCTAGGATTTGCATATGAGCGAGAAGAGATTTTTATCATTTAATTTGTATTACCTCATTTAATATAATACTTTCTAGCTCTATTTTTTTTGTAAGTTCCAGTTTTGTTATATATCTGAACAAAATCCCATTATGTATGCATACCACATTTTCATTCTCCATTCCTCTGTTGATAGACACTCATTTTCTTGTTGTTGTGAACCGTGCAGGAATAAGCATGGATGTGCTAAGATAGTCTTCGGGATATGTGCTGGAGGTGGTAGAGTTTTATGGTAGTTGTGTTTATGTTTTTAGAAACCTCCATACTGATTTGCACAATGGCTGTACTAGTTTACACTCTCACCATCAGTGGACAGGCCTTTATCCTTCCTCACATCCTCACCATCATTTGTTGTAAGTTAATTGGCTGGGTTTTATATGTATTTTTTTTTTACCTGTTTATGAACTACATTTCAAAAATATCTTACAGAAATATTTAAGAATTTTACATTAAATTTATTTTCATGAGGCTCCTAAAAATCAGCTCGATAGAAATTAGTTTCTATGGTCTATCAAGTCTTAGAGACCCTCTCCTGTTTGCACTAAAAAAAATGGTGGAATTATTGAAATCAGCTACGATGCCCTGGTTTGGGTTCCAAGGCTATCTTTTATTCATTTTACTTTTCACTTAAACGTTCTAATTTCTAGATCACTTTCCTTTCCTGAAGCAAACAGGCTGAAATAAGAATCAAGGCTTTTGTCTATCATCAGTTGTCATGGTAACTACCTCAGGAGCTACATTTATCACAACCCCGTTCTTTGCTATCTCCTGTGATTAGACCCCCAGGCATCCTCCTTTGGAAAGCTCTTGTACATCTTCTAGTTCTTGCCTTTGCTTTACTGTGGTTTTGTTTTTGTTTTGTTTGTTCATTTGTTTCCTGAATGGGAGCCGAGTTTCTGCATGCAGGCGAGTTCACCTAGACCTCTAGGCAAACACATCTCAGCCTCACTCTGCAGTCACCTGCCCAGTCACCTGCCCAGTCATCACCCCTGATTGACATTATCTCCTCTAGCAGTGCACTTGGGCGCCTCAGTACTTTGCTGCTACCCAGGGTGGCACCTTCTTTTGCAAATGCTAGGGAAATTTAAATAAAATAAATGTCAGCACCACTGTTTAATTTCCCTATTTTTTTTTCCCACTAGATGGCAATGCACCACTAGTTTCTTTGTGATCCTAGAAATTCTGCTTGTGTAGTCAGAGGGTCTAGTAAGGGGAGCTTTGCTCAGTCCTCTCCCCTAAATGCTCTAGAGCCCCAGCCTATCAAAGATTTAGTTATCACAGTCAGTTGGGTTTCAGTTTGGCTTTTCAGGTATAGCAAATTCAGATAAGCATCAAATGATTTTTTTTGTTTTGTTTTGTTTGAAAAAAGCATAGACAAGCTATATTTGGAGGTGTTGCATATTTTTATCTACTCAGCTTGGCAGCCCAGTAGCACTTAGCTGAGGATATATGTGCCAATGAAAAGCCCATGATTCAGGAACCACAGAGTCTGCCTTTGTATCTCCCTGGCCGTTTGCTTGCCAGGCTTCTGAGCAGTTCATTGCCAACATTTCCCAGGCACCCTCCACTTCTCTGTGATCCTCCTACAGCTTTTGTAGCCTTCAATCCCTCCATAATAAAGACTCCTGGTTTCTTACAATTAATTTTTTCTTCTGGAAGTTTTAAAGCCCCTTGGTTCCTATCTTTTCTTGTCAGCTGACTCTTCCATGTTTATGTGACTTTATGACAGAATATAATCTAAATGTCCACTTAAATATCATCTGCATTAACGGAACATGGGATGGAAACAGGCTACAAAAGACAATTTAGCTGGAGTCTTAAACGGCTCTGATTACTTAGGAATAAATTTGATTCCTCCAAAGGGAAGCTTTTTTCTGTTTACACAGAAGTGGTGCTTGCTTGAGTCCAGAGGCTTAGTGTATACTGCTCTGTCATGAATATCTTTCCATTTGGATTTCATAACAAAGCCCCGAGAAATAAGGGCAGGCATTTGTTCCAGCAGTTAAGAGGGATTTATAGGTACCAAATGTACTTGATGGATACAAAGATGGATAAAATGTCTCCCCAGCTTTCTGGGAACTGCCAGTCTCACTGGGCAGTCTGACAACACAAAGGAGCAGTTGCGATGCAGGGGGCAATGCTGAACAGGGCTCTGTGGAGCGGGCCAGGAGAACAAAGGAGCAAAAGCACAAACAAGAGCAGCTCTGTCTGTCAGGGCAGCTTGAGAAAGCCTTGAGCCTAGTTAGAGAGCTGGCTCCTGCAGGAGGAGCAAGTTTGGATAAGCAAGAAAGGAAAGACAGTTGTCTCAGCAGAGGCAAGTGCAGGACCAGTGAGACTGGACAAGGATGAGGGAATGCAGGGTGCTGCTGTGTGCTGGAGCCACTGGAGGAAAGCTCTGAGGGAAGCTGAGGCTGCTGAGGGGAATAAGCAGAGGCCTAGGGCGAGGTGTTCAGACTGCACTCTGCCCAAACACAGGGCACAGGCACTGGCTGTTTTAACTTATGGGCGTATCTGTCACCGATCTGGGCTTTCAAAAGACCAATGGACAGCAAGACTGGAAGATGTAGAGAAGGGATATAAAGATTCTATATCGAGTGACTGAGCTAGCCTCAGAGATGCCCAGGGAAGGCAAGGTGACGGACTGAAGAGGAAGTAGATCTGTGGAATGCTAAGATTAGAATCACTGGAACATGGTAGGAAATTAGCTAAAGGGAATGAGTAGCTTTATAAGTAAAAAAATGACATAATGAGGGGAAAGCGGAGATACAGCAAATTTGCATGAACAAAGATACTTTGTGTTTGCTAAGGCTGAGTTGCTGTGTAAAGAAAAAATGTGGAAATGGAGTCAGAGATGAGAACCAAAGCCAGCTTGTGGGCTTGCATGCATGGGGAGTATAGCTGAGGTCAGGGGACCACACATAATCGTCCATCAGGGAGAGTAGGAGAAGCAAAGTCATCCTAGGATGGGCTTGCTGTCTTGCTCTGGAAACCTCTTGGAGAAGGGGAATGGGACAGTGAGCTGGTATTGAGATTGTCTAGTAACAGGTAGTTTTACAGCAGAGGTGGAAAGAGCTGGAAGAGATGTTTGGTTGAAAATGATCCAGAAGGGGCTGGAGAGATGGCTCAGTGGTTGGGAGTGCTCTTCCAGAGGATCACAATTCAATTCCCAGCATCCACATGGCAGCTCACACCTGTTGTAACTCCAGTTCCAGGCGAGGCAGCACTCTTACAAAGACATTCATGCAGGCAAAACACCAAGACACATAAAATAAAAATAAATTATGTAAAAAAAAAACCAAAAAAACAAAAACAGAAAGAAAATGATCCAGAGCTCAGGGCTATAGGTCACAGAGAAGCCAGACTAGTAAATGTGCAAATAAAGATATAAATATCCCAATTTACAGACAAAAAATCATGAGGTTTAAATGATTTCCAAAACTCACTGTGCGGTGGCAGTGTATGCCTTTAATCCCAGCATTTGGGAGGCAGAGGCAGGCAGATCACTGTGAGTTTGAGGCTAGCCTGGTCTACAGAGCTAGTTCCAGGACAACTAGGGTTGCACAAAGAAACCCTGTCTTGAAAAACAAATTGTTTCCAAAACTCCCCTTAGGCAAATCTGCATGAATATCTTTCAATTTTTGTTTTACTCTCCAAATGCCGATAGCAAGGTCTTGCTTCTCGAATGCCAAGCATTTTAAATTCTGAGAGAGCCTTCTTAGGTAAAAGGCCATCAGTCATGGCTTGTCCTGTCCTGTGATTGTGCTTTATGAGACTGTGGGGAGCTGAAATGGCTTGCTGGGTAAACCCAGAAATTGGTTCTCAAATGAAATATTAATGGTAATGATAACAGTGTATTTAGTATTCATTGTATAACTAGCTCTCTGCTGAGGAATTCCATTTGAAAGCAACCCTGTAAGCAATATGTATGTCATAGGTGAAAATATGAAACTCAGAGTGAAGTGCTTGTCCCAAGTTGGAAAAAGAAGTAAGTTTCAGATGGGATTCCATGTCATGAACTGTGCACTTCAATAAGCAAGGGCGAGAGTTTAGGAGGGGAATGTCAAAACAACAGATCTAAACCAGAACAGACGTGGAATCAAGTCCTTCAGTAGGAGGACTTGTGTCTGTGTAAATATTCAGTACTGCTGCGCCTGTGTTAAATAGGAAACAAGATTATTTAGACAGAGAAGAGGGAGAAGCTAACGGTTGTAAAGGGGGCAGGAAGGCTGCATACTCCCAAACCAGGAAGAGAATCAGGACTCATGGAAAACACAGGCAGAGAAGAAAGTGAGCATAGGTGTAAGGGGTTGCGGGCAGGGGAGAAACAGAAGGATTTAGAGGGGTCCATGTGGAATGGGGAACCCTTGCTTGGGTCCATCCATTGCAAGCCTTTTCAGTGCTCAGTGAAAGGGTGAAGAGCATCCCAGCATTGCAGAATGCACCTCCAGAGGAGTGACCGGTAGAGGGCTGGGAGCCCACAGGACAGTGGAGTCATTCTAGTGCCCAGGAATGAATTATCACAAAATCATGTTTGGTTTGGTGCTGGAGACACATGCTGCGTATAACAGATTAAAAACAACTAGAGAAATGGCTCAGTTGGTAAACTGCTTGCTGCAAAATCATGAGTGCCTGAGTTCGATCCCCAGCACCCACATAAAAAGCTGGGCACTGGGCGGTGGTGGCACATGCCTTTAGTCCCAGCATTCAGAAGGCAGAGCCAGGCGGATCTCTGTGAGTTCAAGGCCAGCCTGGGCTACAGATCGAGATCCAGGACAGGCTCCAAAACTACACGGAGAAAAACCGTCTCGAGGAAAAAAAAAAGAAGCTGGGCACACGTGTAACCCCGTGGGAGGGCAGAGACAGAGGGATCCCTGAGGTCATTGGCCAGCCTGTCTAGCCTAACTGGCAAGTTCCACACTCAATGGGAAACCAGAGGGCAAAGCACCTGCCGTTAACCTCTAGCCGCAATATGAACTCATACATGTATATACGAGCAAGTGTACAATGCCAAACGTCTAAAACACTTTGAGTTTGCCTTCTAACCCTCAAATGGCCAACTCTGTTTCCCTTTTGTTAATTCCAACACTATTATATTCCAGGGAGCATAGCCAGTCTTCTGCATCAAATCCATCTTCCTCTAAATTTACATACATGCACACATGCGCGCGCACACACACACACACACATATACATACACACACAGTTCTCTCTAGTATCTTAAGGCCCCAGTGCGAGGCTGATAAATTACTTGGAGGCCACACCTTGACCCTTGTTTCCAGTCTGTTGCCCAACCCAGCTCTGCACCTGCTTATTAACCTCCCTACATGTGAGCACCAGCCCTTCTTCTGGCTCTCTCAAACATCCTAGCTGCCCATCTTCTGTCTGTCCAGTCTTTCTATCTCACAGCAAAGTCACCTTTAACCTTTTATGAAAACAGTAAGCTCCGCAGGCTACTTGCTGCAATCTCAGTGGGGAACACGGAGCTGTTTGCACCCGTAGCTCACAATTAATTGGCTGTGCAACACTCAGCAAGTCACTTCCCAGCTCCAGCTCCCCTAAGTGTGTCTAACAACACTGCACTAAGGGTGTTAAAATACAAAGGTCTCGGGGGTTTTTTCAACACCAATAATGAATAATCTTCACACTCCCATCACACGCTGATCTTAAGAAAACATCCAAGAACTAGCTGGGTGAGGCCCATTCTTTCCCCCCAGGACTGCTTGCTCCTATGGTGGCCCAAAGTTTCTCTGTGACCCTGCTCTACCATAGCTAATGGTCTGTTGATCTTGGCTCCCTTCCCTGAACAGTCTGAACTTTCTCCTTGGTGTTTGGGAGCCCCTCAGTCTGTGAGCGGATTTAGAATTTCCCTATTAGTGAACACACACACACACACACACACACACACACACACACACACACGGACTGGCTCCTACTCCTGAGTTTCCATTTGCATTGTTGAGGGATAGTTGCCTCTGAAACACTCCGGTAAAGTGCCAGGAAAGAATTTATCTGCTCACTGGTGTTTCATTTGTGGCCAGACTTGGCCCTTCCCTGTTCTGCCCCAGGCGCATGACTCATCCACCAAGCAGCAGGAATCGGCAATTGCCACCCTCACCAGTTGGGAAAAACACAGCGCCTTTCCTCTCCAAATCCTCTGTTCAGGGCCCACTGCCCACCCAGAATCAACATTCTTCCCGCTCACCAGTTGTCATGTCTTTCTGTAACATTCTGTGGCAATTGCAGACTGGGCACTCTTACAAGGAAGGAGCTAGGGAAATGTCCACGCAAAAGTGTCATTTTAAAAATTGGCAGGTTGGAAAAAAATCGGTCAAAGGTTATTGAGCATACAAAATGTTCTAAATCTGAGCAAGAAGTTTATTTGAATCCCAGGCTGAGTTTGGCCCATCTCTCTAGCTTATTTGCTTGTAACCTTTGACCTTTCCACACACCTAACTACTGGCTCTGGTCCCTACAGTCATGCAGCTCCTGAGTCATGTTTACAGCTAATGTGGCTTTAGGGTCACTGGTCTGTGCTGGTGATAAAGCCAAGTCATCACCACACAAGATATTTACAGAGAGGCCTCCAGGCCAGGTCCAAACATGCACAAGTGGCCTACTTCTGTCGTAGGGAGGTAGATTAGCAAGGAGTAGCTGTCTGTAAAGGGCTATACACAAACACTGGATTTCTACAGGTTGATCCCCAAAACAATTCTTAATGAAAATACCACTAACTACTTATTTACATAATTAAATACATAATAAGGGAAGTACCACTAAAACCACACAGACTCTGTTGGTACCTCAACAGAATAAAAACTGCAATCAAGTGTACTTCTGGGAGATAGGTACATGTCATAGGAAGGAAGTCACTACATGTAAGCTATTTAGACTTTAAGATTTAAATAATATCTACCACAAAGTTCAATTTAAAAAAGAGACTGCCATAGAGCTGAGCTGTAGAATGCTTGTCTGTCAATCAATGCCCTATCAATCAATGCTCCAGATTTGATCCTCAGAACTGAAAGAAAAAGGGGAAAAAGTCCCCACAGGCTGATGTTATCAAAAAATCATTCTAAATAACTAAGACAGTAAGTAATAAGCAATAAAAACCCTAAACTCATAGATATCCTTAAGTGAAAGTAGATAGCGAACATGTAAATTTTTAATGAGCAGCTTACTACACAACAGGAATCAGTAAAAACAACCCACTTCAGTGTGGACAACTATACAAAGGAACCAATTCAGTAGACATTTTCTTGATTCCAAGCTCCATGCCCATTATAGCTCAGACCTATAAACAGGCCTGTGCATGGTGATGTTTGCTATGCATCGCTTACTTAGAAAAGCAACAAAAGCTGAGTGGCATCCATGTTTCAAACGTAGTTGTTTGACATTTTCTCATAAGCAATTGCTGGGCTTCTAAGCCACTGACATCACTCGGGACTGAAGCCAATTCTGAAGTAAATTCTTGAAATCTGGAGAAGGTGACAATCACTGGCTCTACAGATACATTATTTTCCCCAAGTTCAAAGTCAGTAGAAAATTTAGTAACTCACCCAAAGAGAGATTACTGACATCCAGTTTTTCTTATTTTAAACAAAGATTTAAACTAAGGACCATCTGGTATGTAAAAGGCAAATGTCTTTTGGTTTTCCAGATTACATAAGAATAATCCAGTGTATATATGTTACATAACTAAAGAAATGTATTAAGAACTTAAAACAGGCAACTGGGTGGTGGTGGCACACGCCTTTAATCCCAGCCCTTGGGAGGCAGAGGCAGGCGGGTTTCTGTGAGTTTGTGGCCAGCCTGATCTACAGAGTCAGTTCTAAGACAGCCAGGGCTACATAGAGAAACCCTGTCTTGAAAAATCAAAAAACCCAACCCAACCCAACCCAAACTAAAAGAACTTACACATCTTAAGCCCACAATAACTTCAAGCAATAAATAAGTCAGACAACACGGACACCTGCCTGTATATCCACCATGAAGAAATGGTGGATTTCTTTACCTCTGAAGAATTAGAGAACTTGCCTAGAAATTGCAAGATTGTATATAACTCTCTTTATGTTGTATGGCCAGTATTCAAATGCTACTTATACAAACAGTTTGGAGTGCAATTACCACAGCCATTAATAAGAATCTGTCATTAAATTACATATACACGGAAAATATATCACGTTAAAGTCATTTTTATTGACCAGACTATGAGATTGTGAATCTCTCAACTTAGCTTCCCTAAGACTATCCCTAGTTTAGATTTATTGCTCATTCTGCCTCAAATAAAACATTAGTCTATTTTAAAGAGGTAAACAAGCTTATATTTTAGAATGATTATAAAGACAATGTGCTGTCAAAAGTTAATACTATTATATCATCACTACCAAATTTTATTTCATTCTTACTTTTGTGCAGAGCTGCAATGCAACTCTGCACTTAAGTCGTAAGAATTTATAAACAATTGAATGGCTAAGAACTATAGTGATCCTCCTTAAAAGATGGCAAAAAGGATGCCATGTATTGTCACAAGAGGATGCTAAACAAGACAAATAATTATGGTGACATTCTTCAACTGAAAAGGCCATGTTAAAGGAGACAGAGAATGATCCATCTGGACAGGACTTTACAGTGTGTTGATTGGGTGCTGCAGTTTATGTTTAAGGATTTGGGCCGATTGGCTCATGGCAGTATGGTACCTGGATTCTGGGACTCTTTCCACTGACTTTCACAAGTCAGAATACCTAGGCTGACAACTTTGTAGCGAGTCAAGTCATAACAGAAAGTCATGAATGGTCTGAAGAGCCAAATCCACCGAAATTAGCTTATTTGTGCCTACGGGTATGGTAAACTATTTGAACAGGCTCTCATTACCCACCAGTGCCTTTTAATACCTTCTATACCTTCTACAAGCTCTGAACCCACAACAAGCAGAGCCTCTGCTCAAGCTCCTAGGGCTTTGTTGAAGAAGTAAGTAGCTGATATTGTCTATGTGCCGGTTTACTCTTCAATGACACATCACATAGGCTGGAGTTCTTAAAAGATTCTGCATTGTGAATCTTGTTCAGTGAGTGAGGAGTGGTCTGAGAAAAAAACACTCAGAGAAGTGCCAAGTTTATTAGAGTGAGAGAATGCCACCCTCACATTGCCACCAAGAAACAAAGACCTCAGGGGCACATGCACTGAGGAGAATCTCTAGATCCGAAGACACCCTAGAGGTCAGTAGGTCCACCTCCCCACCTGATGTTCTAATCCCCATTCAACTCCACTCTCCAGTGGGCTGAGGTCCATCTGGTAACATTTGTCCACAACCTCACATCTGGCCAGCTCTGAATCTGCACTGTAGCAGCAGATGATGTACAAGCACCATCTGGTAGTGGGAAGTACACCGCTTAGGCTCAGGCCCCACAGTCCCTTTTCCTACAAAAAAAGGATCCCAGAATCCAGTGTGAAGTCACTCAATATTCCCTACCAAGCACAAAATGAAAGAAGTACTGGAGCAAGGGACTGAGTCAGTCCTTGGGCTTTCAGAAGGCCGAGTTCCTGATCCACAGACAGCCTCTGTAGCAGGTTCCTGGGGCCAGCCATTTCTAGGAATGCTTGTTCATGATCTCAGAAGACTCTTTCCCAAGAACAGTTAGACTTGCTGTTGTACCAGCTGCAGTTTGGCAGTCTTGACTCGATGGGCTTCCTTGAGGTTCTGTGCACGGACTTCTGAATTTGAAATAAACTCTACCTGTTGGATGGGGAACCAGCCTTGCTCCCCATCTGAGAGCCTCACACCCTCCAGCCAGCCTGCAGTCCACAGGAAGAGGAAAGAAGAATTAGCTGTTAAGGACCCACACTAACTTGTTGGACTTCCTGGCTGAAAATTAACTTACATCCTAAGGCTGAATGAACTAGAATCCTCCATCATGAAAAACCCAGCCTTGCAGGGTATGGAGATGGTTGCCCTAGGTCTGCTGTTTTCTACAGCCAAACATTCTGGAACCTTCTTCACTGATATTAGTTGAATTTTGTCCATCAAAGTTTTTGGTACCTCAAAATTTGCTCTTACTTGGGAATGAAACTGATGCAAATACAATGAATAAAGTTATACCCAGGCCACCCTGGAGTCTGTCAACCAATCGGAATCAGTCTCCATATAGAAAGGGTAGTCTATATGCAGAGAGAGAAGAGCCCACAAGGATACATGTGCAGAGACTGGAGTTATGCAGCCACAAGCCATTCTGGAGCTGTCAGACTCAGACAAGGTAAAGAAGGACTGCTCCTAGAAGCTTCAGAGGAGCCTGCTGATACCTTGATGTGGGACTTCTCACCGCCAGAACCGTGAGAGAATAAGTTACTGTTATTATCAGCTGTGTTCAGTGCTTTGCTGTGGCAGCCTTGGAAAGCTAGTGCACCTCCTGCTGCCTTTGCTGGCCAACCTCCTGCTCTTGGGCTCCCCTCTTACCATCGCTGCTCTGCTGAGTCACCATCACCACATCCGCCTTCTCTAGTGCCAACTCATCATTCTCTCGGGGCTTGTAGGCACGGAGACACTGAACCTGTGGGGAATCTTTGGAAGAGAAGAGTGAAGGAAAGTGAGGAGCGGTGACTAGGGCACACACACACACACACACACACACACACACACACACGAGGAACTGTGAGGGAAGTGTGGAAGGCCTTGAGGTAGAGATGAGCGTGGGATTAGGGACAAAAGCCACCATTGACCCTCACCTTTAATCCCAGCACTCAAGAAGGCAGAGGCAGGTGGATCTCTGTGAGTTTGAGTACAGCCTGGTCTACAGAGCATATCTAGGTCAGCCAGGGCTACAGAGAGAAAATCTATCTATAAAACACAAAAACAACAACAACAAAAAACCCAACAAAAACAAAAGAGGTGATTAGAAACATCTTCATCATCTACCAGGGATCAAACAAGCCAATAAAGAAATAGAAATGAGTATGGGATCTAATTTTTAAAAATTCTACTTCTGGGGAAGATGACAGGAAAGTACCTTGTGACCACATTTCCTCATCATGACCTCAAGAAGGTCTCCAACTACAAGGATGTCAGGTCAGATATAGTGGTTGGTAATAAAGGCTATTATTGTAATAAAAAATGGCACAAGTTAATTTTGGCTCTTGATCTGTGACATTGCATTGTCACAATCACAAATTTCCAGTCAAATGGTCACTAGGATCTTCAGCACAGAACTCAGAACTTAGCTGTCAGCTTTTCCAACAAGATTCAAAATTGAATCTTCCATCATTTTCTTCAGTATACCAGTAAAGGACCCCTCTCCCTTAAAAACAGACTTCTAGCATTAGACTTTCTGGGTGACTTATGTGCCCTTGATTCCTTCTGGCCTTAGTTTCCTCATCTGGAATTGATCAAGATGATCATTTGTTTGTTTGTTTGTTTTTGAGACAGGGTTTTTCGGTGTAGCCCTGGCTCTCCTTGAACTCAACAGAGATCTACCTGCCTCTGCTTCCTGAGTGCTGGGATTAAAGGCGTGTGCTACCATTGCTCAGTGATCAAGATGATCATTGATCAAAGTGATTCATAAGGAAATTCTAGATGCTTTCTTATGAGCCAGGCAGCATTTTGATAGATTAGAATTAAGTTCAAGATAACAGAGTTCAGAGAACGTCTGTCCTAGAAGCAATCTGTCTTCGATGGGTTTGTCTTTATACTTTGCTACACTCTTCTGATTTGCAGAAAATAAATAGAATAAAAGTGTACTGTTTTGTCTAAAGCTTGGCATCATCTTCCACCCACAGGAAATGCAGTAAAGTGAAGTGGTCCCTGCACCCTCTCTAACTACTGTAAATGAAGCTAACCAATGGACTTACGGCAAGCAAGCAGCACTGAGTTCAGCTGGGTTCTCCTAGGTCCTTTTCCAAGGTTCATTACACTCGTTTGTTCTTTTTACCCACAAAAGTCCTTTGCCATGTTCTGGGCTCTGGCTACCCCTGTGTGCTCTGGGTAAGCAATCTCAGCTATCTGGGTGTGGCCAGACCAAATCAGTGTTGGTCTTTTCTTCTCCTCCCCAATGAAGCTACACTATCTCCCCTGGTTTCCCTCTTACATCTTCAGTTCGTAAAACTAAGTCAAAATCATAGTGGATAAAACTTAAAGGAATATATATTTTATAAAGAACAAACATTTGCCTAAGGCAGTGAATGTATGAGGAACAGTACTAATATGACAAACGACAGTTTTTAAGCTGATGTATCACAAGTGTTTAAGTTTCTACCACCAGCAATCCACCATGAAATTCTACGAAAAAGCAATAAACAGGGGACTTTTAGAGTTACCAGCCAGTACACTCAACCCTTCATCTAAAGGAGACCACAGACACACACTGCCATTTTCGTTACATCCTTGCTCACCATAGCACTCAAGCAGGTCCAACTCCTCTCTGGGCATGGCCAAGGCTGAGATCCAGCGAAGCTTTTCACTTCTGAAAAAACAAAACAAAAGCAAGTCATAGCTTCGGTTACAGTCTGGGGACATAGGCTGAGGGCCAGTAGTGGCGAAGGCAAGTGGCTACCAGAAGGACTTGTCTAATTCAGTGACTCCTAAAGCCAATGAGATTCTGCCTGGCTGGAAACCTGGAATGACCTTATAATATATGTTAGTGTATCTTGTTTATCCTTCCTCTCTCTCTTCAGGCATATCTTCCACAAAGAGTCATAAGGTGAACTGTCAATCATACACATCAACAATTTTCAGTCTAGAAATCATACCAAGCAAAACACTCATCTGTTTAGATATGACTACTCTGCATGACTCTTGCTCCTCACTTAACTCCCTTCAATTAAATATCTAAGATGGAAATTACTGTTTAATAACAAGTAAGCCGAAGAGCTATATCCATTTCATTGTTGTTGTTGTCTATAATGTGATCTCAGCCTAATTCTTGATCATCTGAATGTTTTTCTATTCTCTTATCCTGTTTCCAAATGCTCCTAGGTTATTGAGAATGACACTTTCACTTTTCCAAAAAGATGCTGCCCAAAGCCCTAAAAAAGAACACAAAAGCTACATAGGATTATTTATCTAAGGTAAAATCCTGAATACAAACCCATGTACTATCTTTTCTGTTCCATGGATAGACATAGGAACCACTGACCTCACTAGAAATGTCTTCCAAGGAACCACGCTGAAAAGCATTCACATCATGTGGGGTCTTAAACCACAGAAGTGTTTAATAATTTTACAGAGAGGCTTTTTCTGTGTCACATATAGCACCAGGAAAGCATTGGGTGTTCTTTAGTTTGTATATTATGTACCAGATTCTACAGTTATCATTTCAACGCTCAAAACAGTATGTATATGTATATGTGATTGTATTCATTTGTTATTATCATTGGAAAGATTACAACCCCTATTTCTTAACACTATAGATTTCTGCTCAATGGAGGATGAAGCTAGTAGATTAAGGAAAAGCAGAAAGCATACAAGGTGTTTTTTATTCACGTAAGTGCCCTATAGCCTTGGCTCTGGGTTGCATGGATGAGCTGGATCTCTCACAGATACAGCAATCCAATTCTCTGCTTATTTCATGCCAGCTCATCTCCCTCATGATGTCTCATAGAACTTGTGATTTTTGAGTACACTGGAAAGCAGATGTTAAGAAGGTGGCAACTTCACATGTTCAGCCCACACTGAATCTCCTTCAAGTTACTGCTTAGCTCTAGGACTTTGGGTTTCTCTATGAATGATCCCCACTGCAGAAGTGGTGAGGCCATGGTCTGGGACATCTATCCCCAACTCCTGTGCCCAGCCCCATCTCACTGAGTCTCAGTGCGGAAGAGGAACTCTGCTTGGGTGCCCTGTGTGTTGTGCATCAGGAACAGACGGAAGAGGTTCTTGTGAGGGCCATGCAGCTTCATTTCACACTTTTCCCCTCGAATGGAGGAGAATGGAGCGTGATCAAACACCAGGAACCGGCTGCCTCTGCAGGACAGAAAGAAGTCTTCTAAGTCTGATTCTACAGTTTTTGTACTTCATCCACCCTCACCCTCATAGTCTTAGATTCAAATTCTCTGCTCTTAGCTTCTACAGACTATATTCATATAAAACCCATACAAGGGCTTCAACTTGCTCTCAACACGACAGATAATCCCAGTGTCTCAACCAACCATTTACTGCAATAATGCTATTCACTACTTTAAGAAGTCGAAGAGGTAAGAACCAATGTTAACTTTCTAAGGTCCTAAAGACCAGAGTTTAAGCTCTGAAATTAGCCACGTGGATACATTGGCGAATATGCTAGGCACAACCCAACAAAGCCAGAGATAAACTTATTTAAAAAGACTGTGTTTCTTTACGGTGGTTTACTCATGTCTGTAACATGGGGACAGGTCCGGTTCTGTGATTTCATGATGTAATTTGGTAATATTAACCCCCTACTTCTGTTCTCTAAGCTATGACTCATGACTCAGACTGTGAGTTGTCTGAGAAGGGATTCGTTGGCAGCAGGTCATCTGGTGTCCTCTAGACTTATCCCCTTCTTTCATATGCCCTATGCCCTGGCCTCCTATCCCAGGCACTGACTCTCGGGGTCGGGACAGCAACAGACAGTCATTGAAGAGATGCAGATGGACAGGACGAGTGGTCAGCTTCCTCCTCAGCCCTGGGGACGCACTGAACTCTAGGGCCGTCAGCTCCCCACTCTTGACCAGCCATCGAGATTGGGAAATAAGCGGGAAAATCTATAGATCAGGAAGAGAGAAAAGACAGGTTGTGAGCTTCTTCTCAGTCCTGCCCAACCGACTGATCACCAATTCCAGATCCTCCCTCTTGCTCTTAATCAATCCATTCAGATTCTGTTGTCTCTTGGAACCGTCTATCCACTTGGTGTGTGGATCCTGTGTTTACATGCTCAAAGAAAGGTGATTCTGATCTAACAAGTGATGATGCGGGAGAAGTCTGTGAGCCCATGTAGCACATGTTAATGAACAGGAGGGCAAAACACCTCATCCTAAAAGTCAAAGATCAGTTACGTTATGTGCTCTTTCCTTGATGATGATTAGAGCCAAGACAGGCAGTCAGAATCTGGCATGGAGCCGAGGATAAGGAGATCAAGGTGGGGTCTGCTGGGAACTGGGGCCTGGATAAAGAGCTCTGACAGAACTTAGAGAAGGACCTCCCTTCTCTTCTAGGGAGATAAAGATGGTATCTGCAATGCACTGGAATTTCAGTGTTGAAGATCAATTTTCTATTTGTTTGGACAAGAGATTTTGAGGGTTTTGGCATGTTGCTTTGGTTAGATTAAAGGTGATCTGATAAAATAAGTGAGTCAAGCATTCATTACCCCTAAATTCTTATATAGTCTTATTCTGGGAAATTCCTTCTGTCCGTTTATTGACTGCTCCTCCTCCACCTCCAATAACTACTGCCTCTCCCCCTTTCTCATTATCCTGGCAGTTTCCTTATGCACATTTACAGATATAGCAATAGACTTACAACCTCTACTTTTACAGCAAAGCTAATAAAATCCACACACAGTTCTATGCCTCCACCTATTAATGTGTCTTGTAAACTGAACGATCATTTGCATATTCCAGAAATGGAGAGAAGGGCAGGTAGAACCACTGGATACTGGAGATGATGTAAGTAAGATAACTGTCAGAGGAAGGTCTGTTGGACATGCTAAAGAGATTCAGAGGCAGGAAGGTGTGCCAGGGACAGCTCACTTTGCACTCGAACTCAATCTTCTGGCTCAGGTAGATGAGCTCCTCTGTCCGCCGCATCCTCTGCACATTGTTGTTGCAGTCTCGGATCAGCTGAGAACGGAGCAGGGTAAAGGAAGGGCAAGATCACTGTGTTAGAGTCTTGAGCTGTAAGTCCCAGTCAAGCAATCTGAGAAGATGCCTGCAAACCTTGGTCTTTTCAACCAGGCTGGAGCTGAATGAACAGCATCAAATTCATGTTTTAGATTGCTGAACTACTTTACATGATCTGAGAGAACACACTGAAGGACTGTGGTATTGGGACTGTGATATAGTTGCTAGACATAGAATGTGAAGAAACAAGTTTAGTTTAGCTCTCCTCTTAATAGCATCCCATATCCCGTACTTTCTCCAGTTCTGAGTACCAGGGGAAGGAGTATTACAGGTTATTGGATGTGATGGCTGCCTACCTTCTCCAGGGCATGGTGTGCCTTTGTGGCTTCTGCCTCTTCTGAGGAGTCAGGCTGGGATCTCTTCAGAATGTTCTGTAGAACAAATGGTGGACAAGAGCCAGATGGGAGGAAGAATGGATAATTAGGAAGAGATAACAGGGGGATATCTGATGCAGAAGTCAGGGGCACAGTTCCAAAAGCAAAGATTTCTGAGAAAGAAACTGTGGGGCCGGGCGGTGGTGGCGCACGCCTTTAATCCCAGCACTCGGGAGGCAGAGGCAGGTGGATCTTTGTGAGTTCGAGGCCAGCCTGGGCTACAGAGATCCAGGAAAGGCGCAAAGCTACACAGAGAAACCCTGTCTTGAAAAACCAAAAAAAAAAAAAAAAAAAAAAAAAAAAAAAAAAAAAAAAAGAAAAAAGAAAAGAAAAAAAGAAACTGTGGGCAGTTGTGAAACTGCTCACATCCTCCACATGATATGGAAACTTCATAGAAGAATGGATGATCTTTTGCCTCCAAACCTCCCAAGATGATGTCTTTGAGTCAAGGAAATTGGAAGTATCTGCCATACCTGGAGTAGCAACTTAAGACGGGTGATTCGCTGGAAGGGCAGTATCAGAAAGGACTTGAGAGACAGGCGTTGGCAGATGGGGTCACTCTCCAGCTTCTCTAAGACCTCTCGGAAACTGCTGTTGCTATTCCTATTATGAGTAGCAAGACTCAGGGTGAGGAGGGAGATGGGGAGTAAAGGGGGCTCAGTGAAGGCCTGGGCAATGGAATTCCAGTGCAGGATCTGGGGTTGGGGAAGAACGGTAAGAGCCTATGTACAGGGTCCAGATATGACTGCAGGGACAATCTGATATGGAGAGTGGGCTGAGACTTCAGCTGACAGTAGGCAAAAGAACAAGTACTCTGGGGAGAGCACTCTGGGCTAGGGACAAAGTCAAGGTCACAGCAATGTCCACTAAGGGAACGGACAGGGATTATTCTCACATTAGGCTTTGGAAGGTGCGTTCTTGATAGGTCTGGTTGGTGACATAAGGCAGGTAGACTCGGCGGAACTCTGGGGCATGATTCAAGACAACATCACACACTTGGAAGGAGAAGATGTTGTTCTCGAAGTTTTCTTCTAGGTCGGAAAGGAACCTGCACAGTATTTAAACAGTTTCATGAGGCACAGTGGCCTCAGCTCAGCATTTCAGCCCTGTATATTGAGCATGCAACTTTTGTTTCTATGAATCACTTACTTCTACTGACTCTTCTTAGCTCTATGCCCTTGTTATGCAGTACATCCCCCAGGTTGTTACTAGTTTATTTCTGATTTAATTTAAATAATATTCTATTTCTTTTTCTTCTTTTATTCTATTCTGGTTTGCCAATCTTTCAGTTATTTTTTAAAAAGATTTATTTATTTATTTAATAATGAGTGCTCTATCTGCATGTACACCTTTATGCCAGAAGAGGGCATCAGATCCCACTATAGAGCCACCATGTGGTTTCTGGGATTTGAACTCGGGACCTCTGGAAGAGCAGTCAGTGCTCTTAACTGGTGAGCCATCTCTCCAGCCCCCTTTCAGTGATTTTTATACCTTGTGTCCACTGCAGTGCACGCCCAGAATGTATGTAAAACCTCAATCCAGGAAGCACATCTCACTCATCTATTAATAGATGTGAATCCTCACACTCTTGCCTCTTCTTAGTTCTTTCTACTGTGCTTCCTTGGAGGGAGCCCAGGCCTACTTTCATAGAGACTGACAAAGAGAAGGTGTCTATGAGCGGGGCAGTGGTGGCACATGCCTTTAATCCAAGCACTGGGGAAGCACTGGCAGGTGGATCTTTGTGAGTTCGAGGCCAGCCTGGTCTACAGAGCGAGGTCCAGGACAGGTACCAAAACTACACAGAGAAACCCTGTCTCAACCCCTCCAAAAGAGAGAGAGAGAGAGACAGAGAGAGACAGAGAGAGACAGAGAGAGACAGAGAGAGAGAGGTCTCTGAGGGAGAAAAGAAGCTGAAGATTCAATGGCTAAGAACAGCGAGGTTGAGAGGATGAGTTTGGAAGAAGGCTCACGTGGTGCTGACATCTCGCACATCCTGTAGACGGGAAAAGAGCCACTGGTGATCCTGGGTAGACAGGGTGGCCCGGAGTTGGGCTGAATGTTGGAAATGATCCACAGCTATGTTTAGACTGCGAAGGTAAGACGCCTCTGACACGATCAGCTCAAATTTGGCCTAGAGGGTTACACAAGAGGAAGATTCATGAATACTCTTTTTTACGAACTCTCAGCTAGATAGGAGTTGTTGAACAATGTTTTAGGGCCAAACACTGAAGTAGATACATTGTTTCATCACTCACAGTCACAAAATTTAACTTAGTCTAGCAGGGATGTGAAAAGTATTTGAGTATGTAAGATTCAACCTAGGGGCTGAAGAATATGTGTGAGCCTCTATGTTCTCAAGAAACTTAAAGCTATATTTGTACACATATGCAAATAACTCTGTGATATCACAGATATGTTAATTTACCACATCACAGTATCAATTTTACCAACAAAATAGACTGTTATACCTCTTAACTAGGTGGCTAATATTTTAAATAAACAATGAAATTTATTTTTGGAGAAGAAACAAACAAGCCAAACATTTCTAGAACTTTTATTACACAAACAAGCAGAAAAGAAAAAGGAAATGGTGCCAGAAGGATAAGTAGGCTATGTAAGGTGGGCTACATAATTAATACAGTACAATATGAGCTTAAAGAGACGTGAAGGAAATGTTCTAAGTACGGGAATTAACTGGCTAGCTTTTTATTTTAGTGATGATTATTTTTTTAAATGAGAATATCCTTTAGCAAGTGTGGAAAAGACTAGAAGAGGTAGGAACAATGTTGGGAAAGGGTACCATGTCTAGATGGGAGACGAAGGCCTGCCAGTCCTAAGCATGTTAGAAGTAGAAAAGGCATAGACTGCTCTAAGCCTCAAGCAGGCAGACCTGGAAGACTTGATTTGCTAGAACTGGGGTGTACAGAGAGGAGCCAAAGCCAACACCTTGCTTTTCAGTTGGGTAGTGGGTTGGTGATGGAATCGCTGATGAAGCCACAGTGCTCATAGTAGGAAAAGACTCAGGGAGGAAGGTGACAAGCTCAATTTAAGGTCTGAGGAGAAATGGAAACGGAAAGAAGGATAAGTGAGAAAAGTTTTAGTTTAAAATGGAAACCAAGCATGTAAGAATGTGTGTGGAGGCTCCAGCAGGGGGCGCAATGACCCAGACATGACCAGTGGACTCCCTTCCCTTCTCAGCATGGAGCTTCAGTAAGGCCACTTGGATGAAGAGACAGACATTCATTGCTGATCACTGAGATGGTCAACCACACAGGGACCTTCTATACAACCCCGAACCATGACACAGCAGATCTATTCTCAACATTTAAAGACCATATGGCTTAAGGTGGCTCATTTAAGCTTCTGAAACTTAAGGGTATTTGTTGTTGTTTTGTCCTTTTACATAGATATAATGAACACCCCCCACCCCCCCCCCACCCCATCCTACCCCCACCCCACCCCCCTCGATGCCCCAACCACACACATACTTCAGAGAACAAACACTTCAGAGAACATGATTGGTAAAAGAAATGGAGTCTGTGAAGGAACTGTGTTCATGAACTGAATGTGTATAGATGAGCTAGTGATGCAGAGGCCTCCCAACTCACAGAGTCAACAGGGATGAGGGCTGGAGTCCAGACTCTGTGATTCCCTAGCTTCCTAACGGTTCAGGGAGGGGCTAGAGCTCATTCCATCTTCCCATCTTCCCATTAATTGACGGGAAGAAATAAATACAGAAGAGGTTAGTGATTTTTCTCAATGCATGTGTTTTGAAACTTGCAGTGAAATTATATAGCTTGTCTAAGGTTATCCGGCTAGTACATGAAGCCAGGTTTGTATCATCAATTCAAATAGTCATATTTTCTGACTGATGATTCTGTAGTAACCATTTATCTCTATTTCCCCCAGTAACTCTTTGTATCTGTTTTACAAATGGGAAACAATATATTAGAGAGAGCAAGTAATTGGGCCAAATCAAGCAACATACAGTAATGAAGGCTTCATGTCTAGATCACTTATTGTGGAACCCAGTTACTCAGATATTACTCTATCCCATTGTGCCCTACTTTCTCCCTGGGAAGAAAGGGTCTACCTTTTATTTCAGACAGATCTGAAAGCAGAAACTAACTGCTTATGGAAAACTTACTAATGGTCCCAGCTTAGAACCAGACAAGCACTGTCTCCCTCAGTCCTGATACTGGGCATGATGACCAAGAAGGGCCAGTGATATAAAAGAACCAAAGGACAAGAAGTTGTCCTCTTCAAAGGAGCCAACACAAAGACTGAGCATGGGGCTTGTCTGAAATACTTGTAGAAGTGGTAGAGAGATTATAGCTCGTCATGAAGCATCAGTGATGAAGTTACTTTCACACCCCTCCCAACAAATTCAGAGGTATGTAGGAGCCCAAGCCAGTACAGGTAGAAGTAGATATAGCACATGCATGAATGTGGGAAGTGGGCTGAGTGCTCAAATTCTGAGGGCAGTTCACATTCTTCAGCATGGTGGTGAGCATGTGTATACAGGGGACTGTGGGGTGGGGACAGCCTGCTCTTGGTGGCAGAGGTGAGGAGGAGACAAAACAGTAAATGTGACTTTGTTCCCCCTCCTCTCCCCTGCCCTGCCCTGGGTAGTACCTCTTGCAGTTTTTGATCTTCATGGGTCATGGAGAGCAGCACTGTGCTGTTGCGCACCATAGGGATTTCCTGCCAGAGGGAGCCACTGGAGGCCATGGAGAGGCGCTGTAGGTAGGAGTCTGAAGACACCAGTGCCTTTTGACGATGCCGGGGGGAAGAGAGTCCAGGTGCCTCCGCTAGGCTGTTCAGCCGCTGCTGGCTCTGAATCTCCTTGTTCAGAACAACGTCACTGTACTCCTGATAAAGTAGCTGGGCTGCGGGTGAGGATTCATGGGTGAAGAAGAAAACCCTGAGAAAATGAAGTGAGTGGAAGCCCACAGCCAGAAATTGCCATCTGTGGCAGACCTCTGGCAACCCTTTCTTCTGGACACCACCTCTCCATTGCTGGCAGTCACGAGTCTCTGTCCCACTTTAGGCAGAAAGCATACCCGAGCCCAGAAATCTGTTTCAAGGTACTCACAGGAGTTGATGAGCTTGGAGCAACGTCTTGAAAAGCCTCCTGTCCCCTCCTTCGGTTTCTTCTCCCTGTGGAGTAGGGAGGCTTTGGGGTGCTTGCTGACCATGAGACAGAAGACCCTCAAGTGACTTTAGATAAAGAAATCTCTAGTCCTACGGACACAAGCTGGGGTGTCAGGACCAAAGGAACAGTGGCTTCAATCGGTCCTCATCATCAATCTTTCCATTCAACCCCTTTCCCTTACCTCAATGTCCAGAGAAGATCCCGAGGACTTAGGGAGAACTCATAAATTCTTACAAAAATGGGGCAAGTCCAACAACAACCCCAGATGTGGAAGGAGACTGGTTTCTAGCCATATGCTTGAGGAGGACAGCAGACCCAGACACAGTAGGCAGAACGGGGATGATCCAGACACTGCCCTTCCCGGCAGTCCCGATACCTTTCTCTTCCTCTCCTTACTTTCTGAAGATAGAGGCACTAGGAATTCTGGGTCCCAGTACCCTTATCCACTGAAGTCCTGCTACAGAGTTGAGTTTGTGAGGAGGCAGGGCAACTCACCGGAAAACCACAGAATCTGAAGAGCCAGGAGGTCTTCCCATGCTTGGATTTCTTAAATCTGAAGAGGGAAATGGATGACATAACAGGGACATTTAGAGAACGTGAAAGGATGAGCAGGAATCACAGATGAGCAGAGGGAAGACATTCTACTACAATCTGTAAGAGAGGGCAACACCAAAGGCAGAGGAATTCTGGGAGTTCAGCACCCTGTGTCCCTGGCCCTCATTCAGGAGAAGACTGATATCAGCTATGCCCCCTGCCTTCATACAGGATGGGAAGTACACAAGGAAATGGTGCCTTAAGTTCTTTAAGACAGGGAGCAAGAAGGTGTAGCCATGGAGGGATTCTGGCAACTTTAGGACGAGTTGGACTTCAGAGGAAGCCAGAGATGGCAAGGTAGAAAGGGAGGAAGAACATTCTGATGAGATCACGGGGTCATGAGTTTCTGAGTTAATGGTAAATGTGCAGGGGAGGGAAGCTGCAGAGAGAGCAGTAGAGACCCTGGAGAATGGAAGAAAAGCCTAACACCAATCCCCCTGCACTCTCTGCTCCCCACTCACCTGAAGAGCTCTCGGGCAACAGAGAAGGTCTCCTCAGGCCTTGCCGGTTCCAGCCCTTGTGCTTGTTGGAGGCCTGGCCCCCAGCCTGTTCACTGCCACTCTCTGTTCTCACTGGGTCCTGCCTGTGGGGCCAGCTGCATGCCTTCTCCAGTTGCTGGTGGATGGGTTTTTCTGACTGCTTTTTTGGTCCTAAAGCTGACCTCCGTGTGTCATTACATCCCTCCTGAGGGACTGATCTTCTAAATGATCCTCTCACAGGGGGCTCAGACTCTTCGGTGTGCTCCCACTCATCCTTACTGGTAGGTCTCTGAAGTTCCGGAATACAGGGAGTGGTAGGGGAAGAGGGATTTAGAAGGTTTATCATGTTGCTGAAAGCCAGGCCAGGGGACACTTCACTAACACTCCCATTGGTGGGAACCAGCGATTCTGTGGATCTGCCTGTGGCCGGGGGCCAAGAGGTCCGTCCAACAGAGAGTGTGGAGACTGTCCAGTCTTGGCCAGTGGGTCTTGGTTTGGCTTGACCCCCTGAATGAATAACTCCCCCCTGGATACTTCTGCTTCTCTCCCTGGATTTTGGTGGTAATGGGGGTGGTTCAGAGAGAGGGACTGGGGGTAGAGGCCTGTACGTCTTTGGTATACTAGAGGAGGAGTGGGGAGAATGGCAGAGATCGGGCACATCGGGAGTAGGGGGTAATGGTTTGTTGTATCTCAGCCTGGAGGAGATGGAGGTCCGAGTCTGGTGGGAGTCTTCTGGGGTGGCTGGTAGAGGGCGGTGCTGCCTTGCCACAACAGAGTCAGGAACTAGCGGAAACGAGCCTTTAGGGGATTCAGGTAGCCCTGAACTTAGGGCCAATGGAGGAGGATGACTATATCGCTTCAGTGTGGGGGCTACTACATGAAGATGGCCGTCTCTCTCCACTACGGAACTGTAGCTGTGTCTCTTTTCTGGGGGAGGAGGAGGCAAGGCTTCATGTTTCCTCCTATCCATGGAGACAGTGCATAGAGAGGAAACATTCCCAGGAGAACCTACGGCAAAGGCTGAGTTCTGTGGGGAGCCCCACAGCGGACTACCATGAGGCTCGCCGGGCCTCTCTGGATTTGAAGGGAATCCTTCGGAGTCCTGTCTCAAAGCAAAGAAAGCAGCAGAGGATTCTGAGAAGACGATGCCGTCCCTACTTCTTCTGTCTCTTCGTGGGATCAGAGAGCCATAGATGGCAGGTTGGGGGGCCCTCTGTGGTAATTCTGAATGAGAGGAAGAAAAAGACTTTGCCACAGAGTCTGGAGTCTGTTCTGTCCTGTGAAAGCCTGGGAACGAGTTACTTCTTAGATGCTGGGTGGCTCCAGTGTAGCTGGTGAGAGGGCTATGAGCCTTGGCCTTGTCAGGGGTGGCACACTGGGCCTTGCGAGTTTTTGCAGGTACTGGAGGAGCCTCAAGGGCCCCACCATGAGGTGGAGTGTCAGTCAGGAGAGAGGCTGCTAGGGTGTCCTTCTGAGGAAGGACAACTGGAGGGCTAGCAGGTGACAGGGTGGCAGTGATGGGGGAGACTGCAGTGGGACTAAAGGGAGCTGAATCCGGTGTCCTTGGAGGAGTCATAGATGCACTAGCAGAGACAGCCTCAGTCCCCTGGATGGACACTGTCCCCTTCTTCAGCCCGAATCCTTCTTGCTGGCTGTTGGGAGTCCTATCATCAGGGGGTTCTTCAGTAGCAAAAGAGGCAGGTGGAGAAATGGGCTGGTGAGACCATTCTACAGGCCCCTGTGCAGGAGTCAGAGCTTGGGGGATCTGTTCCTTGGGAATAGGTTCCCTCTGAGCCCCAGGAATATCAGCCACAGAGCAAGAGATGTCTGCAAACAATGCTCCTGAACAGAGAGCCTCAGGAGCTATGAGATCCACTGGAGGACAATGCTTGTTGTTCTCGTCTGTTCTCCTCCCTTTCATGGCTGCCTGTTCACCCCTTTCCCCATTCCCTCGCTCCCCCTCACCTGAGTCTACAACCCCCTCCTGGTCGTCAACCCCCTCCTGATCCTCAACCCCCTCCTGGCCCTCAACCCCCTCCTGGTCCTCAACCCCCTCCTGGTCCTCAACCCCCTCCTGGTCCTCAACCCCCTCCTGGTCCTCAACCCCCTCCTGGCCCTCTCCTGGCATCACTTTTCGGGTTTCATCATCATCATCATCTCCCCGCTTTCCACTTACATTCTCGGATTTCACTACTAACCTTTGATTCTCTGCATACTGAGAGTCCGCCCTCCTCTCTTCTACCTCTCCTAATTCCCTGTCCCATCCCTCCTCTTCTGAATCTCTCTGACCCTGAACCCTCCTATCCCTGTCCTCTTGACCCGACTCACTGTAATCCAGAGCCTCCAGTTCCCCACTGAGCCCCTTACTGTTCCTCTGTCTTCCAAGCATTCTATGGTTTTGGACTTGTTCCTGTTCTTCCCCACTACCACTAACCTCCTCTTCCTGGTCTTCCTGATCCCCCAGAAGCCCATCAGAACAAATGTCATCCCTCAGAGTTCCTTCTTCCTGAATTTCAACTTCCTGTCCTTCCTGGCCCTCCAGTCCCTGGGCCCCCTGAGGTTGGAGGAGGCCTTCTTGACCTTGCTCTTCTCGCGTGGCCTCCATCTGCAGCTGTTTCCACTGCCTGAGCAGTCCACTTCCATGGCCCTCAGAATGGTCTGTCTCACCGGGGCGCTTTTTGCAGGGAAGCCAAAATCCTCTATGGCTCGAAGGGTCTGGATAGGTTTCTTCCTCTTCTTTTGCTTTGCTAATTGCCAATGTCAAAGACATGAGTTCTGGCTGCAGTTCTAGCTCCACTGTGCTGTCTAGTTTGCTGGATTTGTCTAGCCATTCCTCCTGAACAGCACAGGCCAAGAGCTCAGGGACAGCTATTGTTCTTGACAGTCTGTCTTTAAGGCTCTGGGATACTGCTTCCAGCGGGTCTGGAGTGTCGAAGGAAGCAGCCACAAGGATTTCCTGGTTGGTCTCCCTTAAGAAAACTCCCATACTACCAGGTGTGTGGTCACTCATGTCCCCTAAGTCCTTTGGCTGGCCCATCAGGAGTGTGTGTCCGTCTGCCCACTTGTAGGATGGGGCCTGGCCTTCTTGAGCTTCAGGCTCCAGGGCAGGGGTCTGACTGCTCCTCATGATAGCTTTAGGGAAAGCTTTCGATTCCTCTATGGCAGGGATGGGTGCAGATGCTCCATGTTCAGGCTGCTCAGCCTCCATCAGGGCTGAATCCTAAAGAAGAAGACAAAACAAAGGTTTCCAATGCCTCCCTTGTCTGTGTCTGTGTCCAAAGGGAAAGATCAGGAAGATGAAAAGGAGACTTCTTTACTTCTATCCAGGGCCATTCTTCAAGACAGGTGTTCAATCAAATGAGCACTAGACTTTCTGTGTCTCGTTCAACTGTATTTATTTTTAATTAAACTAAGCTACACTTTCCTTTGAAAGATTTTTTAAATTTTATTTTTATTTATACATTATCTATATGTACACACAGTGCCCACAGAGTCTAGGAGAGGGCAACAGATCCCCTGGAACTGGAGTTACAGGTGACCGTGAGCCATTAATATGGGTGCTAGGAACTGAACGCTGGTTCTCTGAAAGAATAGCAAGTGTTGTAAACTGTTAAGCCATCTCTGTAGTTCCCAAGGGACTTAGAGGACTCGGGAGATGGTTCATTTGGTAAGTGTAATAAAGATTTACCTAGATGGAATGGGAAGATGGCTCAGTTGCCATACACACATAAGGACCCTAGCATACATATAAAAAAGCCAGGAGTAGTAAAGTGTTTCTATAACCCTGACATGTGTAGGGGTGGTCAGGGACAATGGATCTCGAGTTTCTTGGTCAGCCAGCTAGTCAATCAGTGAGTACCAGGTCAGTGAGAGCTTGTCTGTGGGGTATTTACCCACCAACCCCACAGCTCCCCAGAGTTTTCTTGAGTGTGAGCAGCTGGAAATATTAGATAGAAGGATTTATAGTGCGGAGATAAACAGATAGAAAATAAAGGATAGCCTCGAGAAGGCCTGTAACCTATTCCAATGGACCCTGACTGTCTCTGCCCCAGGGTATTTATAGAGATGCCAAGGGGTGGAGCAAAAGACCTCCTCCCCCAATACAGCCAAGTGTAGACCATCTCAGACACCTGCACTCAGGCCCATGGTCCTAATCATCCTCTCTATGCAGACCTGCTGGGTAAAGCCATGAGGAACCTGAAATGGGCTCCCACACTTGTCTCAAAAGATAAGGTGGAGAGCCTTCAAGGCACATACACACACACAATTTACCTAGTGATCCTTTTAAGTGTAGGACAATCAGCAGTGACCAAGACAACGCTCCTGGTGGATCTTTGTCTTGTGGGAAAGTCTGATTACCAACAATTCAATTAGTATGAAAGGCCATTGTCAAAGAGTTCCAGGAACTGCCAGTAGCCATTGCCCTCTAAATTCTATTCTGCCATTGTCTACTCCTCCCTGTCCACTCTCTGGACTCTCAGTGTGACTCAGCCTGGAATAACCACCAGACATGATGGCTGACACACCCTACATCTAACAGCCCAGAGAAGCAGTGTCAGGAGTGGAGCCATCCTCCTGAGCTGCTGACATAGGATTAAAGTAGGTCAAGTTATTATAGCCAATGTGCCACAGACGGGCCCTTGGCACAAAGTCTGAATTTTACTCGTCTTCCTAGTTTTATATTGTCTAGCAGTGCTTTGTAACTAGTGGACAATTTTGTTTTCAACTAGAGAGACAGCTGCTGTAAAACGGAAAGATAACCCCACTCGCTCTCTTCAACATGGCTCATAAAGTTGCGCCACCTTCATTATGAGACTGTCTTCCTCTCTAACCACATTAACTCCCTTCACTTCTCCCAACACTGTCTCCTACTCTGTCTTTCCCCCTTCCAAAAGAACACCCCATATCCTATTTTACAAAACACGCAGCAGACAATGGAGAGATGCCACCTTAATTTACTGTGGTTTGAAAGCAGCCTGCATGTCTCCTCCAGGCCTGTATACCATGGATACCGCTTTAACCACTCGAACAGTATCTAAGCTGTCCCAGGCACCCTTCTTCTTCTGACTATCTAAAACAGTTCTGCCTGTGTGCTGCCTTCCTAGCCTCACATCCCACCGCTTCACGCAGTTTCAGTAGGTGCTCTTCTGCTAGTGGCCCCTGTATCACCTTTGCTGGTGCTGGTGACTCACCTCACAAGGACTTTTCCTTCCTGGTGTATAGGCCAGTATGCTGTCGTGCCTTAGGTTGTGGGTTTCCAATTCCTCAAATGGGTTAAACTACATTTCTATTTCATGTAATAAAAACTAACTCGCCGGGCGGTGGCACATGTCTTTAATCCCAGCACTCTGGAGGCAGAGCCAGGAGAATCTCTGTGAGTTCGAGGCCAGCCTGGGCTACAGAGCGAGATCCAGGACAGGCACCAAATCTACACAGAGAAACCCTGTCTCGAAAAACAAAACAAAACAAACAAACAAAAATTGTAACTCACTTCACTTCTCTCTTTTATTGAAATATATACCAATTCAATTACATAGTTTCGTGACCTGATTTAACCTCAATTTCAACCAATAAATGACAAGCTGTGTGAGACATGTCTTGTTCAATTACCTACATCTAGCACAACAGTAGGCCCATAGTAAGTGCTCAATAAACATTTTAAACATAAAGAATAAATCTCGTTTCCCTCTTGGCCAAGAGTTTCCATATCATGCTCATACATCTTTGATTCTGGAGCACAGCCTGGCCTCAGCCTCCACACCTACAGTTCATTTTCTACACAAAATACCACTTGTAGTTGAAAGTCTTTGGCATCTTCTGACTAGTCCTGAGACTAATCCCAACAATTCAGAAAAGTTCTTCCCTGCTGTACAATGTAACCTTTGCCTTCCTTTTTCAGTGCCTGCCTCTAATCTCAGGTCTCAACCCTTTTCTCTCAGCTATAGGCCTTCATATGTGGTGCTCCTCTGCTGGAATCTGGTCCCGAAGCGTTCTCTGCTTCTCCACAATCACACACTGACGTTGTCTAGCATTTTGAGCTGCATCAGGGTCTCCATGAGGGCACACCCTCTTCTATGTTAACTGTGTAGGCCCCTCCACCTAAAGTTTCATTGTCCTTGGGAAAGATGGACAGGTAAAAGGGTGTGCTTCAATTTTTCACTTCTGCCTTTTTGACTCTTTGCTGGTTTTTAAGTCAACTGTAGAAATCATTTAATATATTTGAATATCCTTTTCCTCATCTATAAGAGATGAGAAAAATTGCTTCCTTCACAGTCCTAATGAAGATTAACTAACACAATACAAAAAAGTTCACTTATCTTTAAAAGTCATAGAAATTGCAGGTATTATTGCTCTGAGAGACTGAACATGTGCGGGAAAGAAACAGAAAGTTGTAAGCTATGGAGGCCTTCCTAGAAACACAAGCCTGCTCAGTTTGCAGACAGCAAAACTCAAGTTCTAAGACTCTATTTCCTAAGCAAATGATAGAAACGATTGGGACATGAAGACTCCTGTCTACTGCAAGAACCTGCTCATCCAGCCACAATATAAGAGAGGCCCCTGTGGGCCTGTGGGTCCCTCAGTGCACCCAGCTGTGCACCTGTCTACTCCAGGTTTGAACTCACCCAGGAAACTGCCTTTTATCATTGTCATGCGGAGTGGCTCTGAACACACACACACACACACACACACACACACACACACATACATACACACACGCACACACACATACACACACACACATACATACACACACGCACACACACATACACACACACATACACACACACACACACACACACACACACACGCACACACACACACACACACACACACACACACACACACCCCATAGTGACTTACCTACCCTTGCAGTCTCTATGCAAGAAAATCTGCCATAAACAAACAGACAAGTCCCTAGGCACCTTGCAGATAGAGTATGTGACAAGCTCCTGGTCACCTCACAGATGCAGATATTATCTATATAGGGCAAGTAGATATGATTAACATAAATGCACCTCGGCTGAAGGATTCTGATGTCCTTTTCCAGTTAACTGGCAGTGTGTGAGTTGCTCTATCTAGCCCTTAAATATGAAATATACAAGTGATATGTAATTTGACCTTATTATCTCAGCCACATGTTAAATGGCACATTTGTTCACTGACACCTTCTGAAACTTGCTCCTACCTGCCTCAGAAACCAAAGTGACAAACCCTGTTATCTCTCCCACCAGCATCAATATTGTCTGGATCCCTATCTCCGGACATCATCATACCATGAAAAAAGGACTTCCTGCGTTTATAAATGAGTTCTTGCCATAGCCACACTTCATCCATACATACTATGTGCTATGTGGCTATTTTCAGTCCTGATCTAAGGACACAATGAATATCTTTGCAATCTCTTAACTCTGTCTTTATCTTTTCAGAAACACTGTAGTTTCAGGGCACAGATGGCGCATGCCTTTAATCTCGGCACTCTGGAGGCAGAAGCAGGTTGATCACTGTGAGTTCAAGTCCAGCCTGGTCTACAGAGCAAGTTCCCAAACAGCCAGGATTACACAGAGAAGCCTTGTTTCAGAAGAAAAAAAAAAAAAAAAAAAAGAAAGAAAATAAATATGGAGTCACCTGTTTATACACCACTCATCCCAAAGGTAGCACATGCCCTTAGTTCTATAGTTAATTCTATCTTAATAATCCTACACAAACAGGCATGACCCACCTAGAATGTGGAGAAAGCTAAAGGAAATCTGCAAAACATGATCTTACTCATATAAAGGCATTAGAATTAGAATGGAAATTTTTTCCCCCCCGAACTACTCGTACCGTTAAAAGTTGAAACATTCTCATATCCTTCTCATCTTGGGTGACTAATCACTATTTATCTGCACACAGGCAGAGACAGGGCATAGCATCACAGGAAACTGGCTTCTATCCAGACCAGAGACATTTAGCATCTTCAGGACCCCAAGGTATGTACTTGTTAGGAGACAAAGCTCCAAGTCACCCCATTAACAGTATAGAACGCAGCAGACCTCCACAGTCCCCCCCTCCCCGGCATGTGCCAGACACACCTCTCCCCCACCTTAGCTCTTGTCCATTTCTAATCACCAGGTATAAAATGATTTCAAAGATAATTGCTTCTGCATTTACATTGGCATCTATACTTCTGTTTATAGTAGGAAAACAAATCTCCCAACTTCAATCCAAAGATACCCTCTTATTTTCATTTAGCGCGAACGATCACCACACAGATAGGTACCTTGATTCAGTGTTTGACATCACTGCCCTCAATATTCCAAAGACACCAAAATAAGGGTAGTATGACACCACTGCTAAGACCTGTCCAACCAACCTGGTAAAGAACAGAATAAACAACTTTTATTTCCTCTCTAATGTCTTAAACATCATCAGTTGCCTAGGAGGGCAGATGGGCTTATATAAGAACATTCTAAATGAGGATGCTTATGTCCTCAGGCCCACCTGTGGCCATGGGGCCATCCACTCAGGTAAGGTATGACTTGTTTATCCTGGGTAACATTGTTCCTGTGAACTTTACAGACACTCTAAGTGACCAGCTTATTCTACACCCATCACAAGTAGGGAGTCCTGTTTGCGACGGAGGCTGTCCATCGCCTATTTGTTTCTACACCATACTGTTCAACATCCCATCCCATGAGAGATCCCATTTCTGTCTACACCAGAGTAAGTGACTATTCCAGACACCACAAATGACGTCTTCTTGTCTATCCCAAAGACAGACAAGTGCATAACGTGACCACAGACAACCTCAGACAAATCACATTATGGACAGCCATACCCTCTAGGGAGCCCTGATATATGAAAACTGTGGCTATATCTGGAACTTCTGTATTCTTTTGAAAAGAGGGATCCCTTTACATTCCTTCTGACTTCTTCCTCCCAGTGCTTACATTCCTCTTTGGCCACAGTCACAGAATTTACACCTCGGTCCCCTGCCCAGCTCCTCCTCCTCCTCCCCCACGTCCTTTCAATGTTCACGGTTTCAGTCTTAGGCCTGAGGACTGGTTAACAAATGATGATAGAGCCTGGAGCTTCCATACCCCAGGTGTAGATAAAGCAGGAAGTCTGGGAAGAGGCCACACTGGGGGGTTGTTTCTCTGGGACTTAGTGCTTTTGAAGTAAAACTGGGAGCACAGTCGGGGAGCAAGGAAGGAAGGAAGCGGGAAGGAAAACCACCCTCTCACCCTCTTTCTGTTGGGTGTGCGCCACCCCCATCTCCTGTCTGACCTAGTGCTGGCCAGAGTTCACTGCTAGGCAGATAGGAAGACAAGGCTGTCCCGGGAACCCAAGATCTAGGAATCTAGGGGGAGGGGGGACGGAGACTTGAAAACTGAGGCCCCAGGATTAACTCTCCCGGGCCAGTTGTGCCGAAAGAGTTTTATAAAAGGTGTTCACAGCTAGGGCTCTGAAAACGGGCTCCTGCGCCCGCAATCTGGCTGGCTGCTCTAAAAAGCACTTTTCTAAGAACCTTGTTTTACTGAGGCCAACAAGAAGCTCCCTCTAGACAGGTAAATAGGGGAGAGGGAACCCACAGCATGGATCCCGGTTACTGATTTCAGAGCCTTGGTTAACAGCGGAGGGAGGTGTGTACACAGAATCACACATACGTATGCATGGAAATGCCGTGAAGATAACGAAGCAAGGCCCAGGCCTGGTTCCAAAAACAAAAAACAAAAAAAACAAAAACAAAAAACAAAAAAACATGGAGACAATAACACTTCCAGGCAAGGGACAGTCTAGAAATTGAAACTCAAGAATTCCCTATCATAGGAGTTAGTTTTCCCCAGGCCCCCGACTTTGTGGGTAGGGGAAAAAAAAGTTCTGGTTATTGGCCCGGGAACCTCGCGGGGCAGGGTGCCCATTCCCAAGACGCAGACCTGGCTGGGAAGCAAACTTTTCCAAGAGGCCATTCCTTCCGGCTCCCTTCCCCTTCCCCACCAGGTACTCAGCCCCTCACTCGGAGCCCGGCCCCCTGGCCCAGCCCCCCATTTCCGGAGCCTGCGCCCCGGGACCTGGCAGGGACTGGTCCCCGGGGAGGCCTAGTTCTCGCTTCTTTCCCGCCCCTGCCTCACTCCCGCCGGGCGCCACGGCCACCTGGAGCCCGGGGCTGAGAAGAGAGGAGGACACCCACCTGGTCGGAGTCACATGCTGCCCCGGACCGGCCCGAGAGTCCCCTCCAGGTCCGGGCGCCCGCCGCGGTCCCCAGCCAGGCCAGGCCGCCCCGGCGCCCCACCCGCGGCCCGCCCCTGCCGCCGGACGGGAGGGAGGGACCGGCTTCTCCTAAGGAAGTTTCAGGTGAGGAAACAGGGACACACCTTCCCGGGGGAGGGGCAGCTCTGAGCCGAGCTGGGAAGTGCGGGCTCGGCACGGCGGCCAGGGCCGACCGACAGCACCCGCAGGCCGCGGTCGTCCAGGGCCCGAGCCCCCGGCCGCAGCCACTCGGGGAGCCGCATCAGAGAGCCGGGCACCGGATCCCCGGTGTCTCTGGTGCCCCTGGACGCCCCTCCGTGTCTCTTCCCTCGTGGGTCCTCTTCAGGCCTCCAACGGACCCGGTTGACTTGTTGGCCCTGGAGTTTGTCTTTGGCTTGCTGATGTTTCGGGACGTCTGAGATTTGTGTGGTCCGTGTGTCTTTACCTTCAGGATGCAATGCAGTTTTCTCTTCCTTGGTGTTTGGGATGAGATAAAGGGTGTCTCTTGCCCAAGTTCTTCTGTCCCTGCCTCTGTGCCTCTTTCTCTCCCTCTCTCCCTTTATTGGGTGCCTGTGAAACATGCTTATATATTTTTTTCTGCAGATACCCTGTTTGCGTCCATATTCCTAAGTTCATTTTAAGATCTTATGTCCAGTTTATGATCCTTCTCTGTTCCTTGCAATATTCTGAGAGTGTATGTGTTTGTTTATGCATAATTCTTAAGCCTGTGTCTTTGGGGTGTTCACACACACACACACACACACACACTCCCTTATTTAAGGACAGGGACTTTGGATGTTCTAAGCATAGGCTCTCTTCCCAAACCCACTCATTACTCTGGAAGTTCCATAGTAACATGTGTCCGGGAGAATCTTAACAGGCTCTGGCTATTTTGCTTTCAGGAACGCTGTGGCCCACAACGCCAACAGTTTCGAGGGTAGACTGTTCCCGATCCCTGTGTCGGCTGGCTGCTCCATGGATTGTGGCACAAAGAAGAGGCTACGCAGTTGTATGGGAAGCCCCGTGGAGGAAAACTTGACTGAGGAAGAATGACCTCCTCTCTGATAGTCCTGAAGAGCAATACTGTATTCCAAAAAAAAAAAAAAAAAAAAAAAAAAAAAAAGCCCTAGTTCCCTCACGCTCCTTTGAAGGATTAAAGTTTAAACAGTTAGCTAGCTTTGACACACTCTCAATTGTCATGAAATACACAGGAAGTAACAGGAAATGCCAAGACTAGGATTCAGCCATATAAGGGCAGACCAGCATGCTTCATAAACCCAGCACCGGCCTGAGAACTAGGAGTGAAGTGAATCAGAACATTAAAGCTGGCTGAGAAGTTTAAACTCCTTGTAGACTGGGGAGAGAGAACTCTAGCAATCAGAACGTCCTGCTCTCTTATTGGTGAACAGGTTTTGTCAACTTCTGATCTAGAAGTTGCTGGTCTCTGACAGTGTCCGTAATGCTGCAATGCTGCTTGCCATTAGCGGGTGTGGACAGGGAGCAGGACATTGATTTGGCTGCTCTTGGCCCTCCTTGGTATCAGCTTGCTTCCCGTTTTCTCTCCGTCTGGGTCTCACACAGGAACCTCCTCATGTTTGCTGATTCTGAGCAAATTCTTAGTATTTTTGTTCTTTAAGTCTCTACTCTTGCTTCTCTGCTCTCTGGCTCCTGTCCCAAATTAAAGGGGAATGAATGTTGACCTGGCTTTCCCATTGATTATAGGATGTAGAAAAGTTGAATCGCCCAGTCAGGATGTTTTCTCCACTCCTTGAGCCTGCCCCTACCTTCGGGGTGTCCCTGAATATAAGACCAGTTTAGCTCTCCTCACCTTGCAGACTGTTTCATTATTTAGTTTATATTTTTCTTTTACCTTTCTTGGTGCGTGGACTTTGGAGTGAGGGTTGCCATCCTGTCCTGAGATAAAGAGACTTTTTTGGGGCTCGTATTTCCTCTAAGAACTCTTAGATAAGAGAGGGAATGACAGTGGAAAGAGGATGGGATACAGGTTCAGACAGATGTAGACTGGAATACTTGGATTTTACCTCGGGCACTTATTTAGCATGAAAATGTGGGGATGTTCACTTTCTGGTGCCTTACTTCAATGTTTCACTGAGTTGTTTCCCCGCTCTGATTAAGAGTAGCACCTCCCTGGGTTGCTGTGGTAACTCAAGAAGGTGTATAGAGAAGTCACTTCTACAAGAATATATGGGTTATTGTATATACAAGGGGCTGGATGTGGGTTATTTTCCTTTTGTAATTTCTAAGAGGACCTGACAGTTATGAATGTGAAGTGAATTTATAATAACAAGATAAGAGGAAAATGGGTTCAGAATAAAGTTAATTTTCAATGAGAGCTGTATTGGGTGCAGAAGAGGAAACAGGCTCTGGACTTTGAGGTCACTCTGAAATCCAGCTAGGAGCGAGGAGAGGAATAGGAACTTCCTTGTGTAGGTCTAGATGTTAAGGCTAAATTGTTTTGCAGTAGGAATGAACTAGCTTTAACCCTGGAGCTGCCATGGTCTTGAAGACATTCACCTGGTGTTCCCTGCTCCCACCGGGGTAACTGATTCCTGCCAATCCTATGCCAGCTCTCTGAATGCAGCGCACACATTCCTGCCTGTGCTTTGTGCCTGTCCATAGATGCTACCCTTTTAAACATTTCAGACTGGAGTTGGAGTGAACTTCTTTTCTTAACTTGGGTGACTATGGTCTCTTCACCTCTGTCCTTTAAATCCACCCTGACTTGGCCATTACAGTTCTTAGCTATTTTGTTAAGAGTTTGATAAATGTATTTTTTTCTTTTTTGCATTTTGGTTTCCACTTATTTGTTTTCTCAACCCACACTGGCACTTACTCAACTTAGTGCTACCCAAGGCATATGTATTAATTAATACCTTCCTTTTTCCCATCATCTTTTGCTCCATATGTATTAATTAATACCTTCCTTTTTCCCATCATCTTTTGCTCCATATGTATTCACAGACACCGGGTCTACAAAGAACAAGCCTCAGTTTCCAAGGAGCTCCCCAGCACATCAAAGTCACAGACAATAGACTATGATAGCCATCTGTGGCCAAGTGCTGTGTTGTGAGGATCACAATGGGTGCATGAAGGAGAGCAGACTTTACTGCTGGGGAAGCACAGGAGACCTACTAGGTGAAGAAGTTTGATCAGAGGTGTTATAGAAAACTTGAAGTGCCAGACTTTCTGGACTGCCCATGGGAGGGAGGCCTTACCCTCTCTGAGGAGTGGATGGGGGGGGGGGGGGGGGGAGGGGGAGGAGGAGAGGAAGGGGGAACTGTGGTGGGTGTGTAAAATGAAAAAAACAAAAAACTGATGCTTTCTTTGTAAAGGAAGACTGAAAAGGCAGATGCACATTGGAAATAGGACACACAACGAGAGAAGCCCGAGTATCTTCTCATCAGGGAAGTATAAACAGTGCAAGTTTAGCTGGAGGACTGGTGAAATAAGGGAGAAGGTTTGGGAGTGGTGTTCAGGCAGCCACATCAAGGAAGGCCTGTGGCCATGTTTCTACCTGGTTTAGATACTATTCTCTGGGGATGGGCCTCCGGATAGGTCATGATGTGATCAGATTAGATGTCAAGAAAAAGCCACTGTTGTTGCACTGTGGAGAACAGATTGGAGTAGGTAATGAATGGAGATGTGGGGAAGCCCATTTAATGGGTGTGTGTTGCACATCACAGTCTGTAGATAAAGTGGATGACACCCTGAACCAATTCCGGAGGAAGGACAAGCAAGAGAGGAAATGGAATTAAGGGTCAGGATGATTGCTTCTTGAAAGTAAATAGTAAGTTCAGAACTGAAGAGTCAACATGGGAAAGATAAAGTCGCTGGCTCCCTCATGAGGTAGAATGGAAGACCCCAAAGTAAACCCACACACTTATAGCTAGTTATTGTTTTATAAAAGTTTTCAGACATCGATTGAGTTGGGGGAGAGCCTCTTCGGTATACTATGCTGAGCAAACTGGATATCCACATGTAAAAAAAGAATGAAAGTAGGTCTCATTCTCTCATCCTGTACAAAAATTAATTCAGCGCTGGATTAAATACCTTAATGTCAGAAACTGAATCTTCTAGAAGAAAATGAAAGTGGAACAAGTGGAGATGTAGTCAGTGGACTTCAGCAAATGACTCTGATAGCATGGGACATGATCCCGAGAATTTACAAGTGGGATTACAGGAAAAGAGTGTTTGCACTACAAAGAAAATAACCACTAAATCAAAAGAGAACTACAGGATCAGAAACGGTCTTGGCCTGCTATATATCAGACTAGGAGTTAATATCTAGAATATATAAAGAACTGTAAAGACCAATACCAAATCATCTAATTAGTAAATGGACTGTTTAGCTGAATAGGTCATTCTCAAAGGAAGGATGACAAATAGCTGGTAAATATTTGAAAAAGTATTGGACATCCTTCATTCACCCAGAGGGAAATGCTGGTTGAAACCTCCCTGAATGGCTGTCATCAAGCAAAGAGACAACAACAATGTTGGGCAAAGATGTGGGGAAAGTGGAGCTCTCATATATTGTTGGTACAGCTGCTACAGATACCAGTATGGAGGCTTCTGGTGAAACTAAAAATGGAATCACCATGTGATCTGGCTGTACTTCCAGACATACACCTGCAGGTCTGAAAGGCAATATACCACAGAGGAATTTACATAGCCATGTTTTCTGCTGCACCAGTCATAGTAGCTAAAAAATAGAGCTAGCCTAGATGTCTATCAAGAAATCCATGGATGGGGTTGGAGAGATGGCTCAGTCTCTCTAAGATCACTGGATGCTCTCCCGGAGGGCATGGGTTCAATTCTGGAACTCCAGTTCCAGGGGATTCAGTGCCTTCTGGCCTCAAAATGCTCCAGGTATGCCTGTGTTTCTTAGACATGCATGTAGTTAAAAAAAAATTTAAAAAGAATGGATAGAAAAAATTACATATACACACTAGAATTTTATTGAGTCATAAAAATGAAATGATGGCATTTGAAGGAAAATCAATGAGACTGGAGATCATGTTAAGCAAGATAAGCCAGACTCAGAAAGACAAATACTACTACATATTTTCTCTCATATGCAGAATCCAGATTTAAATTCATTTGTGATGGGGGGATCATGGCAGGAGAGGAAGAGATTTTTTAAAAATAATTTTTGTCATTACTTTATGTGCATTGCTATTTTGCCTGCACGTAAGTCTGTATGAGAGTGTCAGATCTAAGAGTTACAGACAGTGGTGAGCTGCCATGGGTGCTGGGAATTGGTCCTCTGATAGAGCAGGCAGTGCTCTTATGCAGTAAGCCATCACCCCACCCAGTCCTGGAGAGGAAGACATCTCCGTGATGTTCCATAGACACAGCCGGCATACTGGAGTCTTGCTTTTGCAGTGACTACCTTCGTGACTCCAATTTACTTACAGGAAGATGAACCAATCTGCTGATTATTTTGGAGTTTCATTACATGGGCTGTTTTTTTGTTTTTGTTTTTGTTTTTGTTTTTTTTTCCTCCATGTGGGTACTTTGTTTTAGGATTTGGAAGCCACTGACCACAATGATAGATGAGAAAGCCTTCCCTGGAGCTCAGCTCCACTTAGCATTTGTGTCCCAGAGTCGGAGCTTTAGTTTGCCGGATGTATGTTGCCATTGCCTGTTATTTTATTCATTATCAGTAAAATGGGCAGTAATGTGGTAAGTTACTGAAGAAAACAGTATGTCTTCTATGAAAGGCATGTGCATACACTAGCTCAAATGTTGGCACATTCAGGCATTTGCAAAGATTCCAAGTCAGTTATGTAGGTAGAAGTCAGTTATTTTACATATTAAAAAAGCCAAATAGGGGTTGGGAATTTAGTTCAGTGGTAGAGTGCAAGGCCCTGGGTTCGGTCTCCAGCTCCAGAAAAAAAAAAAAAAAAAAAAAAAGTAATGCTGGGCGGTGGTGGCGCACGACTTTAATCCCAGCACTTGGGAGGCAGAGGCAGGCGAATCTATGTGAGTTCGAGGCCAGCCTGGTCTACAAAGTGAGTTCCAGGAAAGGCGCAAAGCTACACAGAGAAACCCTGTCTTGAAGGACAAAAAAAAAAAGCCAATTAGACCACCACCCCCTACACACACACTGGAATCATGTTAATTTGTGAGTTATTAATAATGTCCATAACAACTAGGTATGCAGAGTGTATCAAAGTATAGTTTGCAAGATGCCTGTACCAGAGTCCCTTTAATGGGGTTTGTGGGTCATTTTCAAAGGTTTAAAGCTTGGGAGTCATGGAGTTCAAGCATATAGAGAAGGAGGGAGAAAATATGGTGGATTGTATCATCTGTCTTAAGAATCATAGAAAAGAGCCTTTTGAAAAGGATTACTGTCTTTTTAAAAACTATGTATATGTGCATATGCCAGCATGAGTTTATGTGTACCACTTGCATACGGATACCCGTGGAGGCCAGAAGAGGGCACAGGATCCTCTGGGGCTGGAGTTACATGTGGTTGTGAGATGTCTGATGTGTGTGCTGAACTAAACCTGGGTCCTCTGCAAAAGCAGTAAGCACTCTTAAACACTGAGACATCTCTCCAGGTGAAGAGAGGCTTTCTTATGCTGAGCCACTAGGTGTGAGGTTTGAAGGATATCATGTGTCAGACTAAGGGTGTATATGTGTTCTGGGGAGTGGGCACAACACAGACAGAGTCATCTTTCAAATATTTGTTTGGACATAAGTGTGATCACTTGCTGCCATGCACCACCAACTGACTGCATGTGTGAAGTGAGTTTTGAGGTTATGAATCCATACATGATCTTTGGTTTAGGGCTTCCCCTGGGATGATGCTGTGGCATTGAGTGACAGGGCTAGTACAGAGAATTCAGTTGCATGGAGCTATGTCCCAGGCTGGGATCTCTTCACACCCTTCAGAGCTAGATTAGAAGATGCTGTATTAGCTCAGACTCAGGGCAGCTGGAGTCTTTCTTTTAAGAAAGTTTTTTGTTCATTTGTTTGTTTGTTTATTTCAAGACAGGGTTTCTCTGTGTAGCCCCAGCTGTCTTGGAACTCAGGAGATCTGTCTGCATTACTGGGATTAAAGGTGTGCACCACTGTCCAGCTAAGAAAGATATTTTTAACTGCTGTGGATATCGCTCTGTGTAAATAAAGTTCTGATTGGCCAGTGGCCAGGCAGGAAGTATGGGCGGGACAAGAGAGAAGAGAATTCGGGGAAGTAGAAGACTGGAGGGAGACACTGCCAGCCGCCATGAGAAGCAACATGTAAAGACACTGGTAAGCCACAAGCCATGTGGCAAAGTATAGATAAGCAGAAATGGGTTAATTTAAGATAGACAAAGTAGATAACAAGCAGCCTGCCACAGCCATACAGTTTGTAAACAATGTAAGTCTCTGTGTGCTTTCTTGGTTGGGTCTGAGCGACTGTGGGACTGGCGGGTAAGAGAGATTTGTCCTGACTGAGCCAGGCAGGAAAACTCTAGCTACAAATGGTGCCCAACGTGGGGCGCCAGATATTGGTGAAATTATTAAGGCCACTCCACGTAGTTAAAAGGGAGGTTTATTTTGTGGAGTAACTTACAAATGAAGGGGTAGGTTGCAGGGTCTGGCAAAGGTATAGGGCAGTCCGGCAGTGTTCTCTGGAGAACTCTGCTCGGTCTACCTCCAGCGTCCAGCGTCCCGGAACCAAGAGAGCCACCTCCTCTTGCTCCTCGGTCTTCCGCTCCCTCCTCTGCCCCGCCTTGTGGGTGTGATCATTACTGAAGCCTCAATGGGGGTTGGAACTTCCAGGCCAATGCTGGGATGGCTGTCCACTACATTTAACCTTTTTTTGTTTTTTGTTTTTGTTGTTGTTGTTGTTTTTTGTTTTTTGAGACAGGGTTTTTCTTTGTAGCTTTGTGCCTTTCCTGGAACTCACTGGAGACCAGGCTGGCCTTGAACTCATAGAGATCCGCCTGCCTCTGCCTCCCAAGTGCTGGGATTTGGGATTAAAGGCGTGCGCCACCACCACCCGGTGATATTTTTAACTTGTACATTTTTGTACTTTCATGCTTTTTGGAGAGGTTAAAAAGTTTAACATAGTGTCAATAGTCTAACAGGTATTCATTCAGATTCTTAAGTGGACCTCTCATTTTGAAGAACCAATTTAGGAAAAATTAAAGCAATTGATTTTTTCTTTCATTGTAGGTGTCTATAGGAAGTGTGCTGGGCTAGACAAAAGGGAGGAAGAAAAGGTGTTTTTAGTTAACAATAAGCAAGGTTTTACCACCTGTCCTGTCCCAGGGAGATAACCAGGCCACTGGCCCTGATGTCATAGAAGAAACAGGTGAACAGTGTATGCACTTAGATCTGTATGTCCAGGGGTTCCATATTGCAGGATTCAAGCAGCCAAGAGTGAAATATTTAGAAAAACCCTGCATTTGTACTAGACATATATAGATTTTGTTCTCATTAATATTTCCTGAACAGTACAATGTGATAGCTAGTTGCCTAATGCTTACATAGTGCTAAGTAATAGAAGTGACCTAGAGATGGTTTTCAAGTGTTTTGAAGGCTGTGCATAGATTGTACACAAAAAATCAACATTGTTTTATAGAAGATTCTCGAGCATCTGCAGATGTTGGTTACCACGAGTGGTCCTGGAACCCATCCCCTTCAGATACTGAAGGGGACAGTAATATGTTTCTGTGACAGAGGTGTGTGCAGAGCACCATAAGAGTTCAGAGCAGGTATAAAGATATTTACCTCTGAATGAGTTTGCAAACTGAGCTCCAGTGGCTAGTGTCTTCCTGTGATATTGCTAGGATGGTAAATACATTAACGCTCATCCTCTCATGGTCTGTGGAGGCTTATGGTTCGTGAAAGATGCACATATGTCTTGGTCTGTTCTTTACTGCTGAGTTATTTGTAAAGGAAGGAGGTTTAATTTGGCTTCCAACACCAACAAAGGGCCTGATGCTGTTTCCATGCAGGGAAAGGGGTTGAGACTCAGGTGTGCAAAGAAGAGAGAGAACATGAGGTACAGCCTTTGTGACAAGCAAGAAAGGTATTGATCTATGCAGAAGGCTGTGTCTCCATGACTCAAACATCTCTTAGGCCCCAGCTCCCATACTGCTGCATTGAGGAATTAAGTGCAGAGAGTATATCCCATATCTCCCTATTTCTAGTGTTTGAAAAGAATCATATAGTAAGTGAACCACTGAATATTTGTTGAGTGAATAATAAATATGACAAATAGTATATATTAGGATACATAAAATAATAGAATGCATAGACAAGTAGCCTCTTTTGATACTTTTATAGACACAAGAGTTTCATGGCCACATTCAACAGTCACAGAAAAACAAAGATCAAGGAGGCAGTCGACTTCTTTACATAATGGTCTTCTTGGGTGTATTTAATTCCTCAAGGTGCCTGTGTTCCCTAACACTTCTCTTGAACATAGATTTTTGTGGTTGACAGTTGACTCCTCCAGGAACACACATCTGAGACACCACACACACACACACACACAGAGTGAGTGAGAGAGAGAGAGAGAGAGAGAGAGAGAGAGAGAGAGAGAGAGAGAGAGAGAGAGAGAGAGTGTCTTGGGATGCCTCACTGATAGAATGATATTGACATTGAAAACCTGACTGGCATATCCTCACAGCTCTGCTACTTCCTGAAGTACCTGTGGGCTTGCTTGTGCTCATGAATTTCACTTTTCCCCAACAGTGAAGCAAACCTCTACTCTTAGTGTCTGGTGATGAGCTGGCTTGGAATCACTAAGAGGAAAAGGCGAATTGGAAGTCCTTGGTACACTTAGGCCTGGAGTGAGGTTGGGTGTAGCCATAGATATTCTTGGTAAATCTAGACAAATACAGAGACAACGCAGAAAGGAAAGCTAGGAGGTAAATATGTAACCATCTACTTAAGAGAAACAGTACTGAGTACAAAGGCAAAGGCTTTCTGAGCTTGGGTTCTGCCTTCATTCCCAGCCTTCCACTGCGGCTGTCTTTTCTCTGACTCCACATGCTCTCTGCTCTGGCTGTCTGCTAGCCAAACCGTCAACGTCACGCAGTATTTCCTTTCCTTGAGTTTCTGGGGTACTAATGCTGCTGCCCCAACTGTTCTTCCTGCCATTTTTCTAGTTGTCAGGTTCCTGGTCTTCTGCAGGATGAAGTCATGTGCATTTCATCTTTGGGACTTTTTCTGATTTCTTAATGTCTGAATCATAAATGTCATTATGATTAAGAGGTATGATCAATTGAGCAGTGCTTTAATTAAGGAGGAGGAAGAGAAATAAATACAGAAGAAAGAGGGTGGAGAATAATAACAGTAAATATGTTTGAAAAAGTCATAAGGAATTATGCTACTGTTTACCTAAACATGCCTATAATTCATGTAAATTGGCATACACACAGTTTAGTAAAATTTTCTCATCTGGGCTAATAGTGCTTCTCCCATGAGCCATAGACTATCTGTGTTGATTTGAGTAAGTATGGCCCCCATAGACTCCTATATTTGAATGCTTGGCCCATAGGGCGTGGCACTATTAGGAGATGTGGCCTTGTTAGAGGAAGTGTGTCATTGTGGGGGCGGACTTTGAAGTCTCATATGCTCAGCTATGCCCAATGTGACTTATAGTCTCCTACTGCCAACAGATCCAGATGTAGAACCCTCACTTCCTTCTCTAATACCATGTTTTGTGGTGTACTGCCATACTTCCTGCCATGATGATAATGGAGTAAACCTCTGAACTGTAAGCCAGCCCCAATTAAATGTTTTCCTTTATTAGATTTGGCATGGTCATCTGGGCAGTGGTGATGAATGCCTTTAGCCCCAGCACTTGGGAGGCAGAGGCAGGAGAAATTCTGAGTTCAAGAACAGCCAGACCTACACAAAGAAACCCTGTCTCAAAAAAGAAAAAAAAAAAAAGTTGACATGGTCATGGTTTCTTCACAGCAATAGAAATCCCAAGACACTATCTAACAAAAATCTCTCTTTTAAATGTTGTTGGTCAGGGTAGTCCAAGTAACTCCTCAAATATTATAGGCTATTATTATTGCCCTTAATACCCCCACACCCCAAGGAGTATCAAGTAAGTCCCTACTGTAAGGTATGTAAGTGTATGGTAATACCATACACTTCAGATACACAGTACCAGAACTGGAACTGACCTGAATGCCTCCTCCTACAGCTTTCATGGTACCAGAAACATCATGCAAGCTTGCAAAGGAGGGGAGCAACCAACAGTCCTACCCAGATACAGTGCCCCAAAGACATAATGACCAGTGTGGCATGATAATCCAAGGGTGCAGTAATGGCACACTTATCTTGGCAGTAATCAACAACTCTCCAATTGGGTCTTAAGACCCACTCCACAAGAGGGAAATCATGCCTCACACTGGAGACCTAGCCAACTACCCAAGGCTTCTCAAATCTTGTATCTTCAAGGAGAATTTACAACCTCCACTTTACTAAACCAGCTCCATTCCTACCTACATTCTAAACATTTGTCCCCATGCCCACAGAGGAATACAGCGCTCACCCCTCATCAAGGAAACCTCTCTTTGCAGCAGAGACCATTACAGTAAAACAGCGGAGGTGAAGCCCAGTCTCAGCTGATATATCACAACACTATTGCTGTACCTAAGTCCCAGGGAACACTAAAGAACAAGAACGGGCAGGAAGACTGTGAGGGCCAGACGATCAGGGAGTTAGTGTCAGCTTGTGTCTCCTAGGAAAGTCAGCAGCTGCACCCATGAAGTCTCATCAACATAGATGCCTAAACATGAGCCCAACAAGGACCAATAGACATGTTGATGTGTAAGGGAAAAACCTCAGGAGGTCGGAAGGCTAGATAAAGAACTAGAAGCAGCTAAGAAATGCTGAGAGCAGGAGAAATAGTCTTCCTCAGGGAAGAGCACACCAATTGGTCATCCAAAACCAAAACCAAATAGTCAGCATATGCATACAAGTAACATTACGTGGACTAAGCAGGTTGTATTTTTATATTTAGAAATAAACACACACAGACATAAATATATATACCAACAATTAAAGAAAAAGAGGCCATTTTTAAATTTAAAATAGAACAAAGAATGGTAGTTATATTATTATCTCAAAAACTTATTTAAGAAATGTGTAGTCTGTTTTCTCTGACTTCAGGACATCAATGTTCAGTGTGGTTTCAGTCTTTTTTTTTTTTTTTTTTTTCCTTTCGAGACAAGGTTTCTTTATGTATTCGTAGCTGCTATGGAACTTGCTATGTAGACTATGCTGGCCTCAAACACAAGGAGATCCACCTGCCTCCTAAGTGCTGGGATTAAAGGTGTGTGATACCATGGCCCAATGTGACTTCCATCTTATAGTAGGTGACCAATTAATGCTTGATAAATTAATGAGTAAATTCACTCTAGAAAGATTTAAGTTTTGATCCATTGCTGATCATGTGTTTCTAGATGAGGTGCTGATCTTCCTGTTTATATATAAAACAAAAAACAATGCATATCTATACTTGTTTAGTTATGGGGGTGCTGAGAATTCCTTTGTATCAGTCACCCCGGGCTGCTGTAACAAAACACCCCAAACTGGATCATTTAAATAACAGCTGTTTACTCTTCACAGCTCTGGATGCTAGTATGTTCCAGATCAGGTGCCAAAGGTTTAGTTTGAATGAGGACCCTTTTCCAATTGGCAGTTAGCTAACTCCTTGTATTCTGTAAAGAGAATAGGCTCTGCTGTGTCTTCCTGTTCTCATCATAAAGGCCCCACTCTAATGACCTCACCTAGGTTCCCTTATTTCCTCAAAGCTCCACCTAAAGCCTTCACATTGACTTTAAGACTTCCCTTGTGACTGGGCACTGGTGACACACATCTTTAGTCCCAGCACTCTGGAGGCAGAGGAAGATGGATTTCTGTGAGTTTGGGGAATGATTAGCCTGTTTTGATTTATGCACACATCCATCTATGACCTGAAAGAGTATATTTGGGGAGAGACAGGAGTGGGAGGGAGGAACAAGAGTGCCATCAGGCAGCAACTATGGTCCAAGACCGTGACGTTTGGTGAAACCATCAGGGAACCCGTGGCTTTGTACGATCAGCAGACAGTGATAAAACTGAAAATTACAATTCTGGTTCAAGCTTAAAGACAAAAATCCAGAGGAGCCAATAGCAAGGAACGGATCTCTTCCGTCTTGCTCATATTAATTCCTCTTCACTTCTAATCTCTATGGCATTTGGGATGCTACCTATCACAAAGGCTGGGGCTTACTACTTCTCCTGCTCCCTGCATGCCGAGACAGTCTGTCAGTTGTTTTTTATACAAAAAAAAAGAGCACTCGTGCTAAGAATGTTCAATGAAGGATGACAGCAGTTACCCTGGAATCTCTGAGGGAAACTCCAAGTCTGACCATGTTCAGGGCTGAAGACAGTAGAAATCCCAACCCGAAGTGAGCCCTGGGATGTTAGTGATGTTAAGTTGGAAAGCATGAATCCTGACTGGCATCTAGCCTTGAGGATGGTGCTTCTATTTTCCAAAGATAGAGGGTTGTAAAAATTGTATCTTAGTTCATGTGTTTCCACTAGTTTGGCAATTTGTCCCTGTGCTTTTTCCAATCATGGTCTCAACATCTCTCGTTCATACAATCCCTCCTCTTTCTCGCCTATTGGACTCTGGGAGCTCCACCTGGGGCCTGGCCGTGGATCTCTGCACCCACTTCTATCAGTCATTGGATGAGAGTTCTACCAAGACAGGGTGTTTGGCCATCTGATTACCAGACTAGGTCAGTTTGGGCTTTCTCTTGACCATTGCCAGAAGTAGAACCAAAAGCTGTGGAGCCCCCAACTGGATCAGGCCCTCTGGATAAGTGAGACAGTCGATTAGCTTGAACTGTTTGGGAGGCCCCCAGGCAGTGGGACCTGGACCTGTCCTTAGTGCATGAGCTGGCTTATTGGAGCCTGGGGCTTATGTGGGGACACTTTGCTCAGCCTGGGAGGAGGGGACTGGACCTGCCTGGACTGAATCTACCAGCCTGAGCTGAATCCCCAGGGGAGTCCTTGCCCTGGGGAGATGGGAATGGGGGGAAGGCGGGGGTGGGAGGGGGGAGGACAGGGGAACCCATGGCTGATATGTAAAATTAAATTAAATTATAAAATTAAAAAAATAATTTAAAAAATTGTATCTTAATGACAAATTAGGGAAGGTACTGAAGAAACAGAAAGACTAGTACCAAGAAAGTCACAACGCTCTCATTTCCAGGCTGAACTGGAAAATAGAATTCCGTAGCAAAGTTGTAATTACTTTCCAGAGATATGTTAGAAGAACAGCCAGCCCCTCTGTGTCTTCAGGTTTGTCTGTACTGAAGAAAGAGAGATTGCTTCTCCTGCCATTTCAAGAGAGACGTAAGTATTTGCAGGCCAGGAGTGGTGACACACACCTTTAATTCCAGAGCTCAGGAAGCACAGGCAGGCAAAGCTCTGTGAGTTCCAGGTCAGCCTTATCTACACAGTAAGACCCTATCTTAAAACACAAATGGCAACCCCCTCCCCCAAGAATTTGCATTCTACTGTAAATAATGCATTTACACTGTATTTAGCGTCGCAGGTAATCTGAAGATGATTTAAAGTACGTGAAAGGATGTCTGTAGGTTGTATGCAACAAAAAGCAGTACTATTTTATATAAAGGATTTAAGAATCTGAGGAATTTGATATCCAGAGATTCCTGGGATTGATTTTCCAAGGGGACTGTCACATGTGGGTTGTAAACTCACAGTTTCTATTCTTATTTTCCCTTTTCCCTATTTTCCTATCGCTCTCTAACTTTATCTTATCATGTGTATATGTAGCTTTGTATACATGCTTATGAGTCACATTCTTTTCTGAAGGAGAAGGACATACAGATGGAGATGTTTATAGTAACTTCAATTGTAGAAGGGGGAGGGGAGGTCCCAGCAGTTTTTACTGTGGAAGTATAAAGTCAAATGCTATTTTCATACACATACCTCTTTTTCCTTCTAGTTGGGATAAGCTAGAAACCTGTCTTTTGTTTTGTTCACCTCATCATATCACTTAAAGAATGACTTGGGTCCCCTTTCTGTCCCCTCTTCTTGTGGTGGATGTAATGTGGAATAGACTATTAATTAGATGCTATTCATTTCTTGAATGGAAACAATCTTGGTTTAGATCATACTGCTCCAACACTGCCTTGCCCTTTTATACCAATATAAAATTGCCAACCTTATTTCTTATGTCCAGGGCCTGGTGGCCATGCCTAGAGGATCTTCTTTCTTAGCCCCAGGGATTACACCTCGCAAAGAAGACCTGTTTTCCACCTAATTCCTACTCCACTCTTTTCCCCAACACACTAGGTTCTTCTACTGCTCCTGAGACTGGGCCCAGAATACCCGGTGTCCTCAGGCCTCTTTGCTCCTTGCTCTTTCCTGTCCCGTGAGAGCACAGAAGTGGAAAGAGACTGTCAGCTACAGGCATCTGTGTCAATGGTGATGACTGTCACAGCCCAGAGGAATGAGACAGAGGAAAGAAGAGAAGAGCCAAGAATGAAGAAGACCAGAAAGGATGATTGATGCCTTCTTCTTCAAGAGAAACATTCTCCTCTATGATACAAATATTCTTGCCTGGAGGGCTTTCTCAAAGAGAGAATTCTAAAGATACTGAGAGAAGCAAGATATTTAAAAGCAAATTTAATAACTACAGAGTTAAGGCAGTTCAGTTCTGGTTTTTAGAGATGATCAAACCTTCAAAGAGGGTGTGATCTATAAGATCACATTTCTAGGCCTAGAAAATGACCAACTGGGGCTACCATCTTCCCAGTCATCCCAACTGCTGCAGATTAAGGAACACATATTTCTGATTGTGGGCGTTGCTGGTCTCATTTCTATGCATAACTTGGTGCTAGGATGCTTGTTGCTCTAGGATATACAATAGATCATTATCACAGGGTTCTTGTCTTAAAAGAACTTGGAACATTTAAATGGAAATGTTGAAATATTCTAAAGCAACCCTTGATAAGCCTAAAGAGGGCAAAAGCTTTAAAGCCACAGAACATGCAAGGAAAGTATGATTAGAGTGGGCTGGGATGGCAAGGGAAGGCTCTATTAGAGGTTCTTGGGCTGTGCAAGGTGGAAAGTGTGGGTACATGTGGGGGTTGTCTTCCATTGCTTACATTTCCAGGAGCACTCCAGCCACTCCTCAGAAAGGGGTCCCACCCTGCCTCACGTACCCCTGACCTGTGAAGGCAGCAATTGGAAAGGAGGGTGCAGAGGCCCGGGATTATGGCAAACATGAAGCCTCCACAGCAACTCAGGTATGAATGGGGGTGGTAGAAGGCATTTACCAGGAACAGTCTTGGCTCTTCAGGCCCAAGTTATCTCTCTATAAGGATATATTGGCGCACTGTGTTTCTTTGATGGACTCACCAGAACACATACAGACTGTGTCTTCCATCAGAAACACGTTCTGCATACCACATTCTGAAGGAACTATGGGTTTTGTTCTTGGGGGAAGTTACAGCACCACCTTGTGGAAATACATACTTCAGAGGACAAGCTGTTTCCTTCTCTAGCCCCTTGGCAGCATAACAAGTTGCATGTAGAACAGTTCAGAAAATATTCTGTGCTTTTAGGACATGTTTGCCCCAAAGACAGTCTGAAAAGTATTTTGAGCTCACAACTTTGCACTTGGAAATGTAGACTGATTTATATCATTTCATGAAGAGCTCCCTTATTTTTCAGCTGGACAGTAGTCTGTTGAATGAGTGCAGCATGAAGTACTTGTCCAGCCTCCTGTTGACGTTGTGTCCAATAATGTGATATGCAAACAGTGCTTTAATGAGAATCTGGTCCATCTGTTAGTCTTCCTGTAGGATATGTCCCTGGAGGTCGAATTGCTCAACCAAATCATATATACATTTGGAATTGTGGCAGATGTGGGCAGACTATTTTCTGTGCAGTTTTAGACCAAGGTTTAGCAATGAGTGACACTCCATAAATCATCATTGATTCATTCTCTCTCTCTCTCTCTCTCTCTCTCTCTCTCTCTCTCTCTGTGTGTGTGTGTATGTATGTTTGCTAGTGTGTGCACATGTATGTATGTTTAGATGCATGTATAAGTGTATTCATATTCATGCAGACAAAAGTTGACATCAGGTGTCTGCAATTACTATCCAACTTATTTTGTGAAACAAGGCCTCTCACTGAACATGGAGCTTGCCAATTCAGCTGGACATTAAGCACTAAGGACTTACCTGCCTCTGACTAACCAGTTACTGGGGTTACAGGTGTCTGCTGCTGTGCTCCACTTTCTTGTGGGACTTTTCTGGCATGTAATTGAGGTTTTCCTGCTTCCTATGAGCCATCTCCCCAGCCCAGTAACTGTACTTCTAAAATTTTTCATTTCTTTGCTGATGTGATAGATGAAATACACTTCAATGTAATTTGCTACTTTAGATTTTATGGTATTCCTCATAAATTTGTTTGTATGAACTCAGAATTGCTCATGAGGCCTGGCTACTCAAGTCAAGTCTCTTTCTCTAAAGCTGTTTTGGGAGATGGATGGCTGGTGGTTTATAAATGTAGCTTTTTATAAAACAGCTATAAAAGTGGACTGGCTGGGCAGTGGTGGTACACTCCTTTAGTGCCAGCAGTGGGGAGGCAGAAGCAGGAGGCTATCTGTGATTTTGAGGCCAGCCTAGTCCACAGAAGTGAGTTCCTGGCCAGCCAAGGCTACACAGAGAAATCACGTCTCAACAGAACAAAACAAAAGTGGACTGAATTTGAAATAGATTTCCAAAACATTCACTGACGTTGTTTCTCTGTTTATTTTCAGTCTCGGATTTACTATGAGTAAGAGACACAGGAGCTTCATTCTCTCACATTTCCTGAACTATGTTTGTTTCGTTTCTTGAGACAGGGTTTCTATAGCCCTGGGTGTACTAGAACTCACTCTGTAGACCAGGCTGGCCTTAAACTCACAGAGATCCTTCTGCTTCTGCCTCCGGAGTACTGGGATCAAAGATGTGCACCACTACCACTTGGCTCCTGAACTAATTTTTTTTTCCATAATTTTTAAAATTGATTTTTTGTGTTCACACCTTGCACCCCAAGCACACTCATTTTCCAGTGCTTCCTTTTCCACCCTCCACCCTTGTAACCTCCTCAAAAAGGAAATAAAACATCAAAGAAAGAAAAACATCTCACTGTGGAAGCTACAGTGCCTTACACTTACCTTTTTGTTCTAATGGCTTTACTTACAAATGTTCATTTGGGTTATTAGTCTAGTTCGAGGCATCTGGCTTCTGTTATACCATCACTACTGGACTCTCACAGAGACTCTCCTAGGATATCCTGCTGTTGCCCTGAGTCATGGCCATCCTGCCTCTTTGGTTCCTGCAGGACCAGCCCTTAGCCCTTTTATGTGCTCCAGCAGCTCATAGGTGGGGTAGATGTTTGGGTGAACTTAACTAATTTTGATTAGTAAATTCCCATTCTTTTTCTCTCCCTCTTTCTTTTCTTTTCTTTTCTTTCTTTCTTTCTTTCTTTCTTTCTTTCTTTCTTTCTTTCTTTTTTTTTGATAGGGTTTCTCTGTGTAGCTTTGTGCCTTTCTGGAACCTCGCTTTGGAGACTAGGCCTCAAACTCACAGAGATCCTCCTGCCTCTGCCTCCTGAGTGCTGGGATTAAAGGTGTGCACCATCACTGCCTGGCATAAATTCCCATTCTTATTAATGAAGTTGCCACAGAGGCTGAGGACTCAGCTTCTCAGCAGCTCAGTGATACAGTATGTGGCTAGTGTGCATTAAGTCCTGAGTCCCATCCCTAGCACCCTACATAAAAAGTTGTCAGTGATGGTGTGTCAGGCCTGTCATTGTCTTCTCAGTCTTTAGCTTCCCATGTCTTAGCTGAAGAGGGATTTTATGTCTAGATGAACACATTCAGATGTAGAATAGCATCCTTTTCTCTCTCTCTCTCTCTCTCTCTTTTTTTTTTTCCAAACTGTTGGAAAACAGAGCTTGTAATAATGAAAAAGGCCAGAGTTTTGTAACCAATCACTTCTTTTCTTTTAAAACACATAAGCACATTAACTTTTTGCTTTTTACACCATCTAGAAACTACAGAACAGTACCACATTGTGCATTTAACCTACTTATCCAGAAGGGAACTCCACAGGTCATAAGAATGCTACCCATGTAGGAAGGAAAAAGGAGACAGCTAATAGCATAGTCACAGATACATAGTCTCTTTATGCTTGCTTTTCTCAGTGCATCCTGGATACCTTTGAAAGGACCAAGCAGATGCCATAACAGGCTGCTCAGTCTTCTCTCAGAGATCAGGCCTCAATTTCAGTTTCCTGAGACTTAAGCAAGCAGTTTCTGGGAGGGCCGTGAACAAAAGACATAGTCCTTGAAGTAGCTCCCTTTCTGCATGAACCGCTCAAGGTTCAGCCAGTTGTATACTGTCTGGGACCCCTCACCAACTTAGAGCTACATGCATGGGTTGATGTGAACATGCTAGGCCAGCCAGCCTCCATGGCAGCTCAAGGACAAAGGCTGGGACTTGTCCAGGCCTGCCCAAAAATGATAATGGTAAACCCCAACCAGTAAATTCAAAGGTTACACAACCTCACCCAATCACATGATGCAAAGGCTGGTACCATCCTGCTTACTGTTTTTTTCTTTAAAAACCCCTCACCCTGAGAGCTCATGATGGACCTCCTCCACCTGCTGTGTCGGACGCGGTCCAAGCCCAGGCTTGCTTATTATCAATAAACCCCTGTGTGTTTTACATTGGATATCAGCTCTGTAGTGGTCTTGTGACGCAGGCACAACACCTTCCTGTGTAAGCTAAAAAGGTCGGATCTTGTTTTGATAATGCCTTTACAGATACGCAATTCTTTATTCTATCAGTGCTCTATTGGTAGAGCCTAGTGTGTTTTGCTTCTTTCCCATTTTTGTTAAGAATCTCAGCAGATTTCATAGACCTAGTGACCTCTCTGGATCCAGGGAAGTCACAGGTTTTAGAGGAGGTGAAGATTCAAATCGATGAAACTGACTTGGGAATCCCAGCCTTGCTTGCTCCCCACCCTTCTCAGGTATCTAGGACTCTTATCAATACAGGTCCTGAAGCACTGCTGCTCCTGAGCCTGCTGTTCAGAGCCAAGCATGAATGAGTAGATAAAGCTGCAAGTTAAGGTTGTCTGTGATTGTGAAACAAAAGCTTGCCTTGCTTGAGAATTTCTGACCCTCTGAAGGCCAAGGGAGATAATTGTGAGGTTTCTAACACAATACTGGATGGTTACTGGCTTCAAGGACAAAGGGCAAAACCAGGGATTTATCAGTGGTACGGTCACAGTTCACCAAGTAATTGCCATTGTGCATGTGCTAGCATTTTAGGGTTCTGTCTCTGATGGGGAGGGTTCAAGAGCCCAGACACAGAGCACTGGATGTAAGGTTGTTGATATTTTTATGTATATGACCTTTAGTAAAAACATTGAATATTTTTAAATGTTTCATTTTTTAAGTTTACACACAAAAATGTAAATGTTTATTATGTGTAGTGAGATTTAAAAAAATAAATATATGTATATTGTAGGGTGGCTAAGCTGAGCTGCTTAGCATTTGAATTACCTCATGTAGGCTTAACCACTTTTCAGTAAGAACTCTCTACCTACTCTCTTTGGGTTTTAAAGAATGCAATATATTGTTTTTAACTGTTGTCACCATGTTATACAATAGGTCATGAGGAAAACCTTCTTGTTCCTCACCACTGACAGAAAAAGATTCCACATCTGTACGCTATCAGGTGGCATTGTATGTAGGGTTTGTGGCCAAGATTTGAAGAATCAGGCTAACTCAGATTCATCCTTAGGTCATGTCACATGCTTGCTGTGTGACTGTAGGAAAGTTTTCTACATTATCCCTGCATCTATCTTCTGTTCTAAAATGAGTGTGGTGAAAACTAGTGGACTTAGAGAATTATTGGAAAATTTAAGTATTATTTTTTAATTTTATGTGTATTTGTGCATAGCTGAATGTATGTCTGTGCACCACACTTGTGCAAGAACCTGTGAAGGTCAGAAGAAGGTGTCAGATCTTATAGAACTGGAGTTACAGGCAGTTGTGAGCCACATGTGGGTACTGGGAACTGAACATGGGTCCTCTCAAAGACCAACAAGTCTTAATGACTGAGCTGTCTCTCCAGTCCTAGGAAGTTTAAAAAGGATAGCAAGGCCGGGCGGCGGTGGCGAATGCCTTTAATCCCAGCTCTTGGGAGGCAGAGCCAGGCGGATCTCTGTGAGTTCGAGGCCAGCCTGGTCAACAAATTGAGTTCCAGGAAAGGCGCAGAACTACACAGAGAAACCCTGTCTTGAAAAGCCAAAAAAAGAAAAGAAAGGATAGCAATGTTGGATTACACATCCAACATAATTTATGATGCTTAATTAATTAATTCTTAATTAATGCTACCTATTAAAATTATTTTTGTATGATAGCCCCAACATAATTGTAAAATCCTTTCCTTGATATACACCTAAAGGAAAGGAAATCTATTCATCATGAAGATGCTTTATTCTCAAATTCATTGCACCACGGCTTACAGTAGGAAAGCTATGGGAATAATATGAACAGCAATCAGTTGGTGAATGACTAAAACTTTGTGCACATTTACAATGGAATATTACATAACATTAAAACAAAGAGGGGATCCTACCAGTTGATGCAATGTGTGTGAGTCTAGAAGATCTTAAAGCACAAATAAAGTAAAAAAAATTAATCTTTCTTAAAGAAATATACAGGACCACTCACACACAAATACTGCATGATCTCAGGGGTGTGATCTGAAAAGTTAAGACAAATTGAATATGTAGAGACCGAGACTAAAATGGTGGTTGTCAGGGTCACCGTGGGGGAGGAAAGAGGGAGATATGAGCCGGAGGAATCTAGCATCACATCTGTAGGATGGGTTGATGGACAGCAGGACTGTCGCCAATGACGTCATATTCTGAAACAAAGTTATAACCTCGTTTTGGTTAGTGAACATGTAAGTTGGCTTCACTATAATAGCCCTTTTAATATTTATATGTATCTTAACATTAAGTTTTATACCCTAAATATACATGACATGATTATTTTAAAGGCAAAAATGGAAACCCAGAATTAATTTTAAAAAAGAAAAGCTGACTTAAAAATGAGCCTCAGCTCTTCAAGGTGTGTCAAGAAAGTGAGGGCTCTATGTCGTTTTCCTGTTAGGTGGGAGACACACCATTTTCCCTTTGTCTGCTGACAACATGTAAGGACTGTGCTCCACACTCAAGCATGCACAGCCACCATGCAGGTTGTCTGCATGCCACAGACACTGCAGGTGCCCATTTCAGGCTTCAGGTGAGCCATCTCCTGCATGTATCCTCACCCCATCATTTGTAGTAGTTATTGTCTCCACCTTCACAGCAGTGTTTACGACCAACACCCTGATACTTCTTCCCAAGTCACTCTGTGCTGGCCTTCCCAAATCACAAGCTTAGCTGTTGGCACATCGTTAGGGAAACCTGTCATCAAATGCGTATGTATCCTCCAAGTCTTCAAATAATAAGGAATGAATTTCTAACCCAGTTTGTTTCATTTCTGCATTGTGATGTCAGATTAATGGCATGTTCTCAATTATCAATATTCTACCATATAAGACTATGATAAAAGCAAATCTAATGAGCAGTAACTTAGCTAATCTTGCAGGAATGTAAGGAATCATTGTTATGCTTAGTCTAGAGATAATGAGTGGTAGGCTGGACACGCTCACCATTTACTTGTTCACTTAGTCAAACTTACATTTTAAAGTCATATTTGTATTCTTTGAGAATTTCATATAATGAAATATGTTCACTTCCCCCCTCCTAACTCCTCTCAGATCCACCCTCGCCACCTCCACCTCCCTGCCCACACAATTGTGAGTTTTCTTCCATCTTTTTTCCCTTTCCTCTTCCTCCTCCTCCTCTTCTTCATTTTTGTCCTTTTCTTTTGAAAATCCAGAGAGTTCAAAATTTTTTTGAAGTAGCCACGAACACTTTTATTTCTATCATTGTATAACAGAAATATTTCTTACAATTGTATTATGTAATCGTGTGCTGGAATGAAAACGTGATCAGGCAACAAAACACGAGTCCCCCAGATTTCTTCTTGAGTACTGGACTTGAGGCTGGTTTCTTGATCTGTAAAACAAGGAAAGCTGGACTGGTTCAGGGCTCTGTTCAAGATGCAGATGCACACAAGAGTCAGGCAGATCGCAGACTGACAACTGGGCAGAGACAGAGTCTGGCAGAGTCAACAGTGTATCAGAGTTCAGTTTGTCTTGCTCGACAACTTCTTGGGTGTGGTTAGCTACCAGGGGTCACATCATTAAAGAAAATGGATTCTTCCTCTTGAAGCAACTGTCAAATGCCAATATCTCCTCAGATAGTGGTGGGGTTTCATGTCCACCTACTCCCTACCATGCTGGAATTTTGTCTGGCTTGAGCTTGCACAGGTCTTGTGTGTGATGTCACAATGTTTTTTGAGTTCCTATTTTCAATCACCCTGTTGTGACAGAAAACACTGTTTCCTTGAAGCTGTCTATTAGGTCTGGTTCTTAACAGTCTTCCATCCACTGAGATCCCCGAGCCTTGGGAAGAAGCATAACAGGTATGCTTCATTGAAGGCTGAGCATTACACAGTCTCTTACTCTCTGCACACTTAGTCAATGATTTTTCAGTGTCTATTAGGAACAGGTCAGCTGCCAGCCATTCAGGATTTGGGTATGCATAAATCCTCTACGAAAGTTTTATGCAGAGTTCATCTAAGGTTGGAGTGCCTGGTCTTGAATTGTGTTGCCTATTGTAGAATACTGTGACTTTAGATAAACTAATTGTTTTCTCAATATTTTTTTTAAGTATTGTACTAATTCTAGATATTTGATACAAGTACCATATTAAACATTTTATTCAGTGTTTACCACAGAGAAAAGCTCAGTTATGACCAACAATAATTTATTTTTTGTACTATATCATACAGTTTGAAGAGCTTATGGACAAGTAGACTTCATAAGAAAGCTCAACACTGAATAATGGATAGATAGGTTAGTTAACAGTAGGTAGTTAGAAGGTTCTTTATTTCTGTTTTTTGTTTACATGTATATGTGAGAGTGCATGTGTGTGTGGTATGAATGCATGTGTACATGCTTGCATGGTTATGCTGCATATGTGCACATGTATATGGAGGTCAGAGGTAAGCATTGGATGTCTTCCTCTATTGCTATCCAGCTTATATGTTGAGACAAGGTCTTTCACCTAAATACAGAGCTCACTGACTTGGTTAGTCTAGCCAGCCATCTTGCAGGAAGGGTCACCAGTCTCTACCTCCTTGAGTGCTGGGATTATGGGTGTGCTGCCATTCCCACCTGGCTTTAAATTGAAACAAACAAACAAACAAGCAACCAAACAAACAAAAATAATGATGCTGGATATGTGAATGTCATCTCTCACATGTATGTGGCAAACAATTTATTAACTAAGACAGCTCCCAAACCCTACTCAAAAGGCTTTTGAAGGGTTTTCACTATGTGCTGGTCATGTCTCAGTGCTGGAATAAACAAATGAACTAATTTTTGTCTTCCTTTTTGTGGATATTTATACATAATTAAGAAATGTATTGTGAATCCAGGTTAATGATTAGGAAGGATTGGAACTCAGAAATCTTTTGCCTCGGGAGGAATCCCCTATGCTTTCCTGGTGGTTGGGCTGGGAAAGGTTCTAAGGGAGAGAAATTCCCCAGGGGCCATCCCCAGGTGACTCATTGTAGGGCAATGAGTCTGGATGCAACTCTGGCTCCTGGCTGGGCTGTTTCTCTCAGGCTGTGTGACTTCATCTTTCATGGGGACTTGTCAAAGCCACATGGGCACAGGATAAAGCAATATTTTGATATTGACACTGTTTCTGCCTGAAGGACAGATGTGGTCCACCTTGACAGGTTTAAGATAATTTCTCACATAATGGTGATAACAGTACTACCTAAGTGTGCATGGTATATTATCTTACCCAGTGGTGTCGACTTATTTCTCAGTTGACTGAAGTCTCCAAGAGTTCCCTGAGGTGGCCTAAGCAGGTCCTCCTCCCCGCCTCCTCTTCTTGCATTGTGCTTATAAGATTTTTAATTGAAAATTTGTATGCAATATATTTTGATCATGTTTTTCCTTTCCCCCAGTTCCTTCCAGATCCTCCCTACCCACCCAGATTTGTGTTTTTTTCCATCTTGCAAAAACAAGCAAACACAAGAAATAAAAATAAAATGCCAAGAAACACGCACCAAGAATCCCCACAAAAATGAAAATTAAAATGAACAAAAGACCACCAATAAGAAAAAGAAAAAAAAAAAAAAGTCCAAGCAAAGTAAAATGAAAGAAAAAGCCCACAAAATACCATTGAGTTAATTTTGTGTTGGTCAAGTACTCCTGGGCATGGAGCCTGCCCTGGTTGATAAACCAAGAGAATCTCCATAAGAGAGAACTGATTTTCTTTTTTTCTGGCAGATGTAATTGCAGGTAGCTGCTTGGTTAAGGATGGATCTCCATGTCCATATCCACATCCCCCTGTAAGTGCTAGAACCTGTATGACTTAGACTTTTTCAGGCCCTGTTCCAGCTCTGTGATTTCAGGCCCTGGGCATCAGCTCTTTTGTGTCTGGAAGACATTGTTTTCCAGTCATTCATCCCTCCTGGCTCTTATAGTCTTTTATCTTCTTCCTCATAGATCCCTGATCCCCTAGGGATGAAGAGATCCCATTTAGGGCTGAGTGCCTAGCAGCTCTGAATATATGTAACTTCATGGGGGCAAGGACCCAGACTTAGACAGTTTTAAGGAACTTTTCTAGAAAGCCCACAGCAAACAACTGGTAGACCCACTGATACTCAGGTCTCCAGCTACAAATCTCTGGTTCTTATGGGCTGGACAGTTCTTGTGGCTTCTTGGTACCCAGGACAGCCTTAGGGGAAAACATGGATGATACTCTGGGTACAGTGTCATTACCTTAGAATATTATCTTCTCTCCTTGTGACAGGGGAGCTTCCTTCCCTACCCCTGGAATTCCAGTTCTTCCCCCTAGTCTGGCCATTTAGATGACTCTCCCAGTGCTGTAGCCACATGCTGTGTATGCCATGAAACAAAAGCCCCATTTAGAGACTGTGTAGAAGGTATGGGAATTATATGGCCTACTCTCTATGTTTGCCGGTTCTCAGATATGAAAGTGATTGTTAGTCCCTAATTTGGGTTATTATGAGGATTCAAAAAGCTAATATTGCCCAAATACTTAGAGCACTGGCTCACCAAGAACTCACTAGAGGAGTGTGTGAGTATGTGTGTGTACATGTACATGATATGTGAGTGATGTACTTGAGAAGAGATGTGTCTTCGTTCTAGGTCTTACCTTGATGCTCCATTTTACATAATCTCTACTGCCATAGAGAATATCATTCATACCTATGTTATGAATGTTATCTGCTTCTCCAAAATTCTGAATTCCTTGACAATCTCACTCAAAGACCAGTATAAGGAAGGAACTTTCATCTATAATCTCATGACCTGTGTTAAACTGAGAAGTCCATATTCAAAACATGTGCTACATTCAGTTAGGATAGGCTTATTCTTAATTTGATCACCCTGATAAGAATGTACTACATTATCCTATTAAGTAAAGAACACTTGGAGTTAGATTAGATATGAGAGCAATACTTACCATTTTCTTAATTTTGCTTTCATAATGGGGATGGTGGTTAAAAAGAAGTGGATTTGTTAGGATGATAAATGAAATTGTCCCTATAATTACATAGCAACATACAATGGAAGGTACAGAGTATTTAATAATTCTACCTATTAGTATTTTTTATTAAGACATTTTATTCATCTGATTACCTCTGTTTGGGTCTTTCCATCTTTATCTTATATAGTCATCAGATTTCTCTGGAGAAGTAAAGCTAATAAAATATATATTCTTATAAGAAAGGATTTATTAGATTGACTGAGACAGTCAAAGGCTGAGTTGTATCCCAGTGGCTCTTTGTGAGCTGGAGAGAGTATGATGAGTTGGTAGCTACTCAAGTAAAAAAAACTAAAAGCCTCAGAACAAGAGATTGGCAATGTAGACCTGGGCAAGCCAGTTGGAGGCCAAAGGCATGAGTTACCTTGAGCAAGCTGCTGTTGACCCACTTCTTGCTTTCAAAGGCTGAAAAAACCCAGAACCCTAGCCTATTGGTTGAGTGAATCATCTCCACTCATGCACTGATGATTATCCACCCCAAGGTAGTAGAGGGAAATGCCCTCTGTACCACTCATGTGAGCTTATTTTAAATTCTGTCAGTGATTGTTCTCTGTACATTTACAACAAAACATATGGTCTGTTATCTCCCCATCACTCATATAAAGTTTGTTTGTTTTATTTTGGGGCGGGGGTTTCGAGACAGGGTTTCTCTGTAGCTTTTGGAGCCTGTCCTGGACTAGCTCTGTAGGCCAGGCTGGCCTTGAACTCACAGAGATCCACCTGCCTCTGCCTTCCAAGTGCTGGGATTACAGGCATGTGCCACCACCACCCCACTCATACAAAGTTTTTAAGAAGTGATCACTGAAAAGAATTGACTAACAAAGATGAAAGTTCATTCAAACAAATGAACATGGACAATTTTGTTAGTGATTGTCAACAGAGTTGTAGAAGTTGCTACTTGTCATGGCAGTGTTGATGCAGTTGCCATTCCAGAGACAGATGTGCATCAGAGGAACCTGGTGATGGAAACTTACTAGTATGAATGAGGAAAGTGGCTGTGATGAAACAGACAGTGGATCTCAGAAAAAGTGATGGTTAAATACACACACACACACACACACACACAAAGGATATTCATTGTAAATGAATTGTTTCATAACATTGATATGTGTGGTTGATATATTGTGCACCCCAATAAACTTATCTGGGGGTCAGAGAACAGAACAACCACAATATTAAACATAGGTTTAGGCAGTGGTAGCACACGCCTTTAATCCTAGCATTTAGGAGGCATAGATCTGTTTGGATCTCTGTGAGTTCAAAGCCACATTGGAAACAGCCAGGCATGGTGACACATACCTTTACTCCTAGGAAGGGATGACAGGAAGCAGAAAGGTATATAAGGCATGAGGACCAGGAACTAAAGCCTTTTTTAAGCTTTTAGCTTTTAGCAGTAGTTCAGCTGAGATCCATTTGGATGAGGACACAAAGGCTTCCAGTTTGAGGAAACAAGATCAGCTGAGGAATTGGCAAGGTGAGGCTGGCTGTGGCTTGTTCTATTTCCCTGATCTTTCAGCGTTCACCCCAATATCTGGCTCTCCAGTTTTTTTTTTAATTAATAAGACCATTTAAGATTCGTGTTACAGATATGTTCAATGTATGTCATTAAATAAATACCGATTACATTGGGCTGTGCTTGGACTGGATCTGGAATATCTGTTGCATACACCTTGCATGCTAAAATTGTACCCAAATCAAGTCCTTCCTCTCAAGTGAAAGGGAACAAGCTTCTACAGAAATAATTATGAGAGCTCCAAGAAGGTGTTTAGCTGTTGAACATTTGAAAGACAATTATTTTTTACTCTTTTTCATTTAATTTTATTCTACATCATTCTGAAACCATCTTACCTGACAAAAGTGAATCAAGCTTGCTTATGAATTGACAGAAATGAAAGTGAAGGGAGAAATTAAAGAATACAGTCACAACCAGTTCCAAAATGCAACACACGGACCTTCTTTTATACTTGAAATATACATCTTATATGTATGCTCAAGTTACATGTTTAAAAGTTGGGCTCCTGATGACTAATGGGTGATGCAGCATCTCCATGGTTCCTAACTAAATATCTAAGACTGGAATAATCTTTTCTTAATGCCTGGACAAACTTGTCAGGACTAGATGGAGCCTGTGTTTTGAGGAGTAAAAAATGAGTGGGATGGGCTGATGAGCTCAGTTTTAATATTTGGGGAGTGAGTCATGCAGTGTTACTAGAATAACATCTATTTTTAAATCTTTTGTGCACTTGAAGCATGGGATGGCTTACTTCCACAAAGTAATAAGCATTTGGTACAACTAATATACTTGGTAAAGGCCCTCTCTGTCTCTACCTGTCCCTGCTTCAATACCCCTCATCTCATTGTCTTTATCCAGATGGATCTTTATTTCTTCCTGTCCTCTCTTTTTGATGTCCTCCCCATTTCCCATTTTTCCATGTCTCTCTCCTACAAGCTTTCATTCACAACAGTCTTATTTGTTTCCAGGTTGCATCGACACAGTATGTCTAGGGACAGTCAATAGTTACAATATTTGGGCTGGAGAGATGGTTCAGAGGTTAAGAGCACTGACTGCTCTTCCAGAGGTCCTGAATTCAATTCCCAGCAACCACATGGTGGCTCACAACCATCTCTAATGAGATCTGGTGCTCTCTTCTGGCCTGCAGTCATACATGCTGTATACATAACAAATAAATAAATCTTAAAAAAATAGTTACAATATTTGTGTGGTCACAGAGAGGGCTTCAGTTACTTAGGAAGTCTCCATTCAGAAGAATTGTCTTAAACAACTTTGAAAATACTATCTTATAATTCATAATAGCAATACTTTTTGGCATTCCACTTGTTTGGAGTATTGATGCATTCTTTCTCAATTCTCTGAGGCCAGTTAGGACTGCATGTGTCTCAAAATTAATTTCTTCAGAATTTGCACTTAAAATATGCTGTTAAGGGCTCTGAATAATTGAGCCGTTAAGAGCACTGCTGCTTCTAGAGGGGATCTGGGTTGGTCTCCAGCACCCACATGGCAGCTCACAAACTGCCTTTAACTCCAGTTTCAAGGGGTCCACTGCCATCTTCTGGCCTCCTAGGGCACTACATTCAGATGATACCCTTAAACACAGCAAAACACTCATACACATAAAATACAAATGCATAAAATATTTTAAAAATATGAAAAAAGATGTTCTTACATTGAAAAATATGTTTGATCTAATATGATGAAATTGTGATTATATTTGATCATACATCATGCTTAGAACATGGCAGTTTATTACATATTATCTGACTAGATATCAATTTAATTAAATGTGAGGAAATAAAACACAAAAGATGCTATCCACATTCTTTCCTGAGTCAAATTCTCACACAAAGGAAGCACTGAAATACATTGCAGGATAGCAAAGTAAAAGAATGGATTTCGGGTATAACATGCAATTACTGCTTGTATGATCTTGAGTGTATTTCTTTTTCCTTTTCAAGCTTCAGTTTCCTGTATGTTTTTAAGGAAAAGACATGCATCACTTATTTTATTTGGTATGGTGAGGACCAAATATTATAATTCATAGCCTACACTGAGCACATTCATGGTGCAGTGAGAACTTAGGAACCTCTACCCATCATCATCCTTTAGCTACTTCTTGGACAGTTCATGACTATATAGGCCTCACATATATAGCCTCTTTACAATTCATGGCAGTTCGTGAATATCACACCATTCATTGGCCACCATCCTATAAAAGCCAAGTCTTGATTATAATAATGTAAAAACAATCTTAGCAAGGTAGATTTTTTTTGACAATGTATTCTTCATTCTCTGAACTTAAACAGCCATAAGTTTATTGCTGTCTTGCTGTAGATCCTGTTTACTATATAAAATAAAGGTTACCAAGTTTTATATGGTTGGTTATTGGTCCAAGTGTCTTATACCTATAGATCAACCAACCAAGTCTAAACAAATATTCAGAATAAAGACTACCTTTATATTGAACGTATGTAAATCCTTCCTTCATCCCTGCTTCTCTTCTTCCTCACCTTCCCTTCTCCATTTACCTTTCCTCTCTTCTTCCCTCCCTCTTTCCTTCATCCATCTCTACCTTTCTTCCTCCTTCCTCTCTGCTTTCTCTCCTTCCTTCTCTTCCTTTTCCACCTTCTTCTCTCCCACCTCCTCCTCTCTGGACCTCTCAAATTACCTGAACTGATCTCAAACTCCTGGCTCAAACAATTCTCTTCATCTCAGCCTCCCAAGTGACAGGGATTACAGATGTGTGTCTCTGAGCTAATTGTATAACTTGTTCTTATTACTTCATATATACATACATACATATATATATATATATATATATGCACACGCATATATATACATCTTATGTCTTAAATAATTGCACATATTATTTACAACATATTAGGTATTATGAGTATCTAGTAATTATTTCAAATATACAGGAGGATATATACAGGTTACAAGGAAGTAAACAACCATTTTATATAGCATATTAGAGAAATCATGGATTTTGGTATTTTCAGAGTGCCCTGGAATCTAACTATGTAGATTTCATGAAATACAGTACACATTGTGGGGTGGTGGTGTCACTCAGATTTAATCTCTGCACTGAGGAGTTAGAGGCAGGTGGAACTCTGAGTTGAAGGCCAGCCTGGTCTAAAAAGCAAGTTCCAGGAGAGCTAGGGCTACACAGAGAAGCCTTGTCTCGAAAAACAAAACAAACAGAAAAGAAGAGAAAAGAAAAGAAAAAAGAAAAGAAAAGAAGCACTCACTTAGATGATTGTGAATAGTATATTTAAACATGTTAGCATTGACTTTCCCCATCTATTTCAGTGAAATTCCTCACCAATCCCGGTTATGTAAGTGTATTAACAAAGATGAAAAGCTACAAGTTGTCTGGGCAGAATTAGTGCTAAACTAAAACCAGACACCCTTGTTGGCTTCCATATTAGGATGGAAAGATCTCAATAGGAAGAAGCCTGGATGCTGACACAGGTCTTGTCTCCTTTTAGCTTCTTTGGTTCTGTAGAACCCTGGCATCTGCTCCTGCCTGAGATGTAGCAGCATCATCAGAAAAGGATTTTATTCTTTATTCTCTGAGGGCTCAGCCTAGTTGGCAGCTACTGAGGGCTTAATGGAATTCCTGGGCTATGAGATATAATGTATGCTTACTTTTGTAAGGAAATAGAAAAAAATTCCACAATTATCTATTTCTATTTCTCTTATCCCCAGCAGGACACACAGCTAGTACACAGACAGGATGTTGTATGTCAAGGTGTAGAGGAATTATGGAAGTTGGTTAAGGATGCATAGAAAAGATCTGGGAGCACAAAGGGGGGGGGGCTGAATGTTCCAGAGCGGTGTTTGAAGAAATATCTTCCCTAGGAGAGTATTTTCCAGGGCCATACCACCTATGTAGGTCATCTGTCAGAAATGCTCAATAGCCTTCACTCTGAAAGACAATGGATGCTGAATTCAGAGACCATTCTTTCCCAGGAAGACAGTAGCCTATGCAAGGTGGCTCACTTTACAGTTACTATCCCCCCAAGGAAGATGGAGATACCTGCTTCTAAAATTAATTTTGTTTTCAATTGTATTTATTCTTGATATTGGACATGAGAGAATTGGAAAGTCGACATCTAGACACTGTAAGATTTACGAGGTTAATGTGTTTATTACACTGTGATTTTATTCTTCTGGGGTCATAGGATAACCCTGATGGAAACTCTTAAATTCACATCAGATTTGAAGAACATGCTTATCTATGTATTTATGACAAGAAACATATTATTTTAGGGAAGCCAAAAATATTCTTAATCATATCTAAAGTATAATGCATAGAAGACAGTTAATAAATACTTCATCTCTTTTATAACCAGGTGTTCTGCCACTAATGGAGGTAAAACTCCTGTGATATTACATAAAAGCTCTAATTTTGGGGCACTAAAATTTTTTCACTCTATATTCATAAATTATAGAAGTTTTTTTGGGGGGAAACATAAAAATGTTTGGATCAAATCAAGGTAAGTATAAAATATCATAATAAATAAACTAAAATTTAGGAATGTATCCTCTAAATTATGTGTTTTTAGTGCATAAGCAAAATAAGGCAATGTCAGTTTGTAAAAGCTATCGGAGGAAACCATAAAATTATACAAAACATAACTATAAAAAGGAATAAAACAGAAAACGAACAGATCTTCATTGAAACTATTATTTCCAAATGATTATAAGTCAGCATGAAGAAATTCAGATACTGTCTTGAAAGATTCATTTTATTTTTAATTTTGTGGATGTATGTATGTCTGTAATTGGGGATGTACACCTGAATATAGGTACCCACTTCAGTCAACATGAAGCCATTCCCAGCCTTCTGTTATTTAATAGAGGTCACATTTTTTACCAAAGATGTATGAGCAGAAAAAATATGAGTGATGTAGAAGTCTAAGATATAGATATGAGATTAGAAACTTGAATTGTAGCTGGTCAGTCAGAAGCTTGCATTGCAATTCACACTTGTTATTACACACTGACGTTGGGCAGTTGTGTGAACTGATCCTTTACCTCATGAGGTCAGACTCTATCTCCTGGTGGAAGGTTTTAGAATCAATCAAAGGACATCCAGCTGGTAGCCACTGAAGATGAGATTGCTTGATTTATGGGAGAAGTCATCACATATTGGGCATCCATGGTTAAGTGCTGGCTGGGTATAAGAACGTAAGAGTATGAAATTCACCTTGGTTTTCTCCAGTCCCTAATAAATCTGAACATATAGCTTTCATACTGCTCTGTAAGGAACAAAGCAGATTATGCACAATAGCATTTTTTTTTCTGGTCTAATACAAAAAACAAGACAAGACAAAGCAAACGTACTGAGACAACAAGAAGAACCAAAATAGTGAATGACTGGTTGAAGGAATGAATAGAATGACCACCAACAAACTACAATGAGTCGTAAGTCAAACTGAGCCATTGCTGTCAAAGTTCATCAAGAAGGCAAAGGGAATGAGCTTCCCCAATGTCTGATAAGACATCACGTTTGTTAGGTCCTGTGGGAACACAAGCTTGCTATCATTTGTTTTCCACTTTCCCCATGAACTTCAGATTTAACAGTGTTCCCCGTAGCACTGTCCGTGGGTCTGCCAGTCACCAAGAAAAGAGAGATAATTAGAAATTTGAATGCCTGTCCATCCCTTTCAGATCTGCCAAATCAAAATCCATATTTTTACAAGTTCCCCAGGCGACCTGAAGGCACAAAACAACATTCAGTGAGAAACATTGGACTCTATAGTGCCTAGCAAAGAGTAAACAATATTCCTGCAAAGCAGTGATCAAGTGTTGGTTCCACATGCCAGAGATACTGTGGGGGCCACTGCTCTGTGGTGCAAGAACTTACTTCACCCACTGAGTACCATGCTTATCATTTTCAGTAATTACAGCCTCTAATATTGTCAGCCTCTTGCAGGAGATGGGAGGATCCACACCTCTATACAGCCAGCTTGGGAGTCAAAGTATCATTGCAGCATTTCACAGCTGTACTGCTATTCTATCAAACACTAAATATCTTTCCCCAATAGTTCTGTGGTTGCTCTGCAGTCACTCTAAGCTAGGTACAATTAAACACAATATTTACTTCCAAAGTGAGAACAAGTCTGTGTAGCCAGAAGTTTCTGCAGTCCTGCCCAGCCCTGTGGTCGGGATGAATCTTTCCCACCCACATCCTGTTGCTTGGTCCCAAGTAAACACACAGAGGCTTATATTACTTACAGACTGTATGGTCTATGGGTTTAGCTTCTTGCTAGCCTGATCTTTCATCTTAAATTAGCAAATTTCTATAAATCTATATGTTGCCACATGGCCATGGAGTTACCGGTTTGCTGGCATCTTGTTGCTACTTCAGGCAGTGGGCTGGCGTCTCTCCCACTCTTCTCTCTTCTCTCTATCTCTCTTGGATTTTCCCACCTGGATCCATCCTGCCCTGCCATAGGCCAATGCAGCTTTATTTATTAGTCAATGGGAGCAACACGTATTCACAGCAATGGAAAGATATCCCACAGCAAGTTTTATGTTCACCAACATGGTGTTACTGAGAAATGCTCTAGACATGAGAATCTATTCTATCTGTAGGCATGTCAAAAAATATGTAATAGCTTTTCATTCTAAATCTTTGTAAAGAATCTTCAAACGGCCCAATTTCTGATGCCCATTTTCAACTCATTTAGGGGACAAACACACTGTTACACACTAGCTACCAAAACAATCAGGTGAAACCCTTAATTTGTAAATGATGTAAATGATGCTGCAGCTTCTTAGTGTCTGTGTTTTTTGTTTGTTTGGCTGGTTAGTTTCTTTTGGGACTGGGTCTTTATGTAACCCTGGAGTCCTGGAACTCATTATGTAAATTAGCTTGTCCTTGAACTCACAGAGATCTACTTGCTTCTGCCTCCCAAGTTCTTGGATTAAAGGCGCGTGCCACCACTCCCAACGGTCTATGGCATTTAAAATTCTCCTCTCCCCTTATTCCTATAGCTCTTGTTTAAATCTGTTCCTTCATCTCATCAAACAAATCAACTCCACAATGTGTCAGTAATCTTCATTTGAAAGTGATAAGTACCATATATAATGACTAAAACCTCCAAATAATCCCAGGATTGTTCATGTGTAATTGTGAGAATTGTTAGGTGTAAGATACGATATGGGGCTCACTGTGTTTGGATATAGCTTCTTTTTCTTCTGAATCTTATGTAGTATATCAGGTCATTTAATTTGATGAGAGAGATTGATGAGCAGATCAAATAAAGAGACTCAGAGAATGAATTAAAATATAATTTAATTTCACAGCTAATCAATTCAACAGGAAAAAAATTTTATGCCTTACAAAAATCTCATCTTCTAGAAAGCCAAGGAATTTGACATTATTAATCCTTCAGGTTAGGAGGAGCTTGTGATCCTATGTCATTAGACACAGATAAGGACAGACAATGAACATTCCTGGATTTAGGAAACATTTGAGATAAAGATTAGAAGAAAGTATTGAAACTTGTGGTTCAAACATCACACCAACTGGGAATGAGTTTCTTTGCATAGTGCCCTGCTGAGAGCACCCTTTACCTCAGTGTTCCTCAGGCTATAGATCAGGGGGTTCAGCATGGGGTTGAAAAGACTGTAAAACAGGAAAAGGATTTTCTGCTGTTCCTCAGGGTGTTGGGACTCGGGGGCCATGAACAGGACAATGGTGCTGCCAAAGAAGAGCCCAAACACAGAGGTGGGAGGAGCAGGTAGAGGAGGCCTTTTTGCGGCCCTCCCCTGACTGGATCTGCAGGATGGCCACCAGGATGTGTGTGTAGGAGACCAGCACCAAGCATAAAGGTCCCACTAAGATGAACACAGACACTGCAAAAATGACAGTTTGGCTGGGCAGTGGTGGCACACACCTTTAATCCTAGCACTCGGGAGGCAGAGCCAGGCAGACCTCTGTCAGTTCGAGGCCAGCCTGGGCTACAGAATGGGATCCAGAACAGGCACCAAAACCACACAGAGAAACCCTGTCTTGAAAAAACCAAAAGAAAAAAAAAATGACAGTTTGGTTGAGTGTTGTGTCAGCACAGGCCAGCTTGAGGACAGACAGGATTTCACAGGAGAAGTGATTGATTTCATGAGGTCCATAGAAGGGCAGCCTCAGGATGAGGACTAAATGGACCAGAGCAAGGAGGAAGCTAAATATCCAGGAACTAACAGCCAGTATGCTACACACTCTCCAGTTCATGATGACAGTGTAGTGTAGGGGGTGGCAGATAGCTATATACCGGTCATAAGACATTACCACAAGGAGGAGACATTCTGCTTGTGCAAAAGCCAAGAAGAGAAAGGTCTGTGTCATGCATCCAGCAAAGGAGATGGGCTTCTTTTCATCCAAGAGGTTCACCAGTGTCTGTGGCACTGTGTTGCAGGCATAGGCCATATCAACAAGAGCCAGGTGGGAAAGGAAGAAGTACATGGGAGTGTGGAGTCTTGAGTCCAGGCAGATTATTCCAAGGATGGTCCCATTAGCCAACAGAGTGAATATATAGAAGAGAGAGAAAAGTAGAAAAAGAACTAGATGAATCCTTGGGCCAAGACAGAATCCCAGTAGGACGAACTCTGTGACCATTGTCTGATTTTCCTCCACTTCACTATGAAAGAGGATGCAGAAGCTGAGATTCAATTCTTTTAAAACATGTTTTATCAAAATTCTCTTAGATTTTAAACAAAATGGAGAAACTATCCATAAATACCAATAAGAATTTATTCAATTCATTAATAGATTAATGATGTATTTTTAAAAGTTGGACAACTTTTAGAAAAGAGACACATCGCCAGTGGTCATTTCTTTACAACCATTGGCACAGAAGCAATTAAGAACTAGAAAACCATACACACAAAATAATCACGAAACATGGTTTATCTTGTGTGTACAAGGTTATAAAGGAGTTACTGAGGTTTGTGATTGAAACATCACACCATGTTGGATGAATGCAAAATAAGTAGTGAAAAAGCTTTTAAAATGAGACTAATATCAGAAAAAATAATTTGATAGAAATTATATTGTTACTTTAAGTGTATAAATCATAGCTAAAATCTAGAGGGTGCTTACACTCAAAGAAAATCATAAAACAACATTTAAAAAAAATGATTGGACTGTATGTAAAGCAAGTGGACATTTGATGGGTAAGAAAACCCAGGGCCTTCCTCTGGATAGGTGGGACAGTTGTTTAGCTTGAACTATTTAGGGGGCCCCCAGGCAGTAGGAGCAGGATCCATCCCTGATGCATGAGCTGGCTTTTTGGAGCACAGTGCCTATGGTGGGACACCTTGTGCAGCCTTGGTGCAGGGAGTAGGGGCTGGGACCTGCCTCAACTGAATGTACCAGGCTCTGCTGACTCCCCATGGGAGACCTTCCCTTGGAGGAGGTAGGAATGGGGGGTGGATTGGGGGAAAGGTGGGGGGGGGCGGGAGGAGGGAGGAGAGGGGGGATAAAAATAGAATGAAAAAAGAAAAAAAGAAAACCCAAGGCCTTTTTTGAATACAAGGTGATGTTTAGATGCATGCATAGAATTTGGAATGTAGTTAGTCATGAGGAAGGAGGATGTGGAAATTATTCTAATGACAATGATATATGATGTTGTGTGCCTACACATTTGTTTGTGTGTATCCATCCCAAATTATTGCTTTGATAATTAGACAATAATGTTTCATAATTTTGTGCCTAGTCAAGTGGGGAAGTCACAGAATTATTAATACATTACAGAAAAATAGGGCAATTTTGTTTCACTAAATGTATTACTACCCAGACTCAGTGTGTGTGAGTTCCTACAAGCATTGAAGGATTTGGAAGGTGGCTTGTTAAGTACCTATATAAATACTCTTGCAGGCACATTTCCCATATACTATCTATTCAGACTTCTCTTTCTAGGTTTCTCTGAAGAAAATTAGTATAGAATAAAAATAAGGAAGAAGTAGGCTGGTTTTGTTGTTAATCTAATCTCTCATATTTGTAACACTTACTGTATGTGGAATCCAAAGCACAAGAATTTGCAATTTAAACTAGAAAAACTTTGGCTGATCTTCACATCAATAATTATACATGTTGCAACTTTTCCATAAATAGCAAGAGGAATGATTGTTTTGGGCCAATCTCTAGTTTAATTAACTTTAGTACCAAGAAAGAATGTTGAAGAGTGTTTCCCAAGGAAATTGGCATGACAGACAATCTTTTATTTTGAGAAAATCATTCATAAAATAGACATGGAACTGATGAGAATAAGGTGGAGGTGGAAATAAGACATTATCAGCAAAAACAGGACTGGAGAGTTTGGGAAGGGACCATCTGAAAGCCTGGTGTTTCATGTATTCTCCTGGAGGTGTGGAAGGTGGATTTAAACATCTCAAGAACTCATCATATGTGGTCAGTTTCATGAGATATTGTATGGAGACAGACTGTAGTGAAAGAAGGAAGGAAATGTGTTTGGAGTGCAGGATTTTAGCAAGAGAGGCAGTTTTTGGCAGTGCATAAGAAATGACTTCTGGGTAGGGGCAAGGGAACCAGTTGGAACAACCATTCTAGCCACCTGATGGATATCTGTAGTCCTCAAGGATGGGATTGAGTGACTGCTGATCAATAACTTGACTGAAGATTATCACTGATTATTTCTTCTTACTCTCATTTCATGTTCTTAATCAACTGTCAGTAACACCTCCTTTTCTAGAGCAGATATTTCTGTAAAGACAGAATATACAATTAGCAAAGTTCTTTGCAGACATTTCAAATTTCAAATAAATATAATTTCAACATGATGGCTTATGCCTTGTTCTGTCATAGCATGATGGTGTTCTTGATGGGAATTTCCTCAGTGGATCTAAAATGTGGGGATCAGACACTGGACCAGTGAAAACCCTTTAAGAAAGACCCTTGGAAAGACATGCTCTTGGGGATGGCAATAGATGACACATTTATTGTCTTATAAGCAAATGTCCAAATCATTTTGACAGAAAAACAATCAAAGTAATATATACTTAAAAGGGCATACAATGATTTAATGGTAGGATAATAATAAATTTGTGGTTGACAAACGATCTCAATTAAATACGTCAGGCATAGAAAAACACTAGGTTGTGATTTTTTTCATAGCAAAAGAAGAAATACAGATGATATGTTTGATACATTAGGACTCTTTTGTTACAGTAGCCTATCATTTATTACAAAGCTGGAGAGCAGGCTTTCTTGTTTTCTATATCTGGCGATATAGAAACAATATATATCAAAAAACTATGTTTTATATATATATATATAAATGACAATAAACGAATGAATACAAACAAGCCGGTAAACCACTTGCTGTTGCTGTGTTACGAGCTGGTTTCTTTTATAATAAAGTCTCCTCTAATTATTGCAAGTTCACTCCTTCTGCTACAGGAAATGACTCCTACAACCCAGAAAAAACGCATCGCTAGGGTCCATATTAAAGTAAGATCTTTAAAATGGGATAAGATCACTTGAGGGGTTCACAGCATGTTAAACACTTGAATTTAGTACATGCTAATCTTTATAATCTTTTCCATTTGCTAGCTAGGCAATGTATCTAATGTTAATTAAAACAATCAAGTAGAAACAAAGCATTAAATTTCCAGGGTCCACAAGGATTTCACATTGAAATATATTCCAGTTCCCAGTGTAAATTTAAAGAATTATTATGATGATATCCATTAATATTTGTATCTATGACTTCAGAAATTAAAAATTGTCAAACTACGATGGTTAATAAATGATCTGGTGCCAGGCAGTGGTGGCACATACCTTTAGTCCAGGCACTCAGGAGACAGAGGCAGGTGGATCTTTGTGAGCTCAAGGCCAGCCTGATCTACAGAGTGAGTTCAGAACAGGCTCCAAAGCTACACAGAGAAACCCTGTCTTGAAAAAACAAACAAACAACAAAATCTGATTGCTCTAAAGTGCTAAAGGCAATATCTCAGAAGGAAGGCATTTCTTTATACATAAATAAAGTATCAGAACTTGGTGTCTATCATATTTTAAGAAGTAAATCTTAAGTTTCATAAGCTATCTATTTCTTTTCTATAGTAGCAGGCATGGGTAAAGCAACAGTCATAAAACCATCTTGTTTTTACTCAGTTTCTTATCTCAAATGAAGGCTGCCTACTTGTAACTACTAAGGAAGAAGTAATTACTTTTCTCTCTTTGATGAGAGAGAGACTTTGCCAACTTATCTTATAGGGTGAGGATTGATGAGGCAAATGATTTTTCGAGGTACAGAGACTATAATGGGCCAGGAAGAACTGAAGGTCAGTCTTGTAGGATCATCTATTCACTAATCTTTGAATCCTAGTTCATCATCTGGGTCATACCTCATATGTACCCAGTACTGTAGGAATGCAAAGTGTGACAGACTGATGTTTCTAATGTTATAAAAATGTTGATGCTGAGTGTTGGTGGCACACACCTTTAATCCCAGCACTCGGGAGGCAGAGGCAGGAGGATCTCTGTGAGTTCGAGGCCAGCCTGGTCTACAAAGCTGAGTTCCAGGAAAGGCACAAAGTTGCACAGAGAAACCCTGTCTCGAAAAACCAAAAAAAAAAAAAAAAAAAAAAAAAACCAAAAAAACAAAACAAAACAAAAAATTGTAAAAATGTGCTACAGAGCCAAGTGAAGAGGTAAATAAAAATATAAATAGTAAATATAAAAATTTACTAAGCAGAAGACTTAGTTATTGGGCATATCATTCTTCTCCCACTTTGTCACTGACACCTTGGTCCCCTCCCATACTCTTCCTATTCAGACCTCAAAATTCATCTTCTCGGCTCCAGAAAATATGCCATACATGCTTACTTACTGATTACATTCTAGGTCTTTAAAGTTAAATGAGAGATACATATAAGACATAAGCTTACTGTGCATTTGGCTTTATAGTCCAATGCAAGAAAATCTTCATAATCTTAGCATGTATTTTGACAGCACTGAAAAGAATTAAATAGAACCTGTGGGAGGCCAGCTCCCACCTTTTACAGGGTTCCTATGAGGAGGAGAGAGGAATAAGAAATATTAGCTAGAATGACAGGTCTAGCCGAAGAGAGGAAAGACAGAAACACAGGATGGCTTCGGAAGGACCAGGGTCAATACCCAACGGCCCAGAACTTTATTCAAAAGGCTTTTTAATAACTGCCAAGGGGCAAGGCAAAAGACCTCCCCTGCTAGATACAGACAAGTGTAGACCCTTCCAAACACCTGGTATCTAGGCCTGTGGTCCAATCATCCTCTTATGCAGTCCTGCTGGTAAAGCAAGCTCAGTTATCACTAGGAAACCTCTGTGGGTTCCCATAGGAATCTTCATACTACAACCAGTGTGTATTAATTTCAATGAAATGGAACAGCACCCTGTAACATATTCTACTATAGTTTCTGTTAAGTAGGAAAATTATTCCACACATTTCATCTAAACCCATAATATGGAAATTACTATTTGCATAGAATGTGAATAAGCATGTGTATTTAGCATTCATAGAGATAATCTTTTAATTTCTCATCAAGATACAGCAATAAAGAATGGCAATAACAGGGAGAGCTAAGCAAAGACAGGATGCTCCAGGCTGTCTGGGAGGAATTTCTGGTGTACTAAATTTATATAACCTTACTGACTCACATATTAACACTTAAGGATATCAGAAGGGGAAACAGCTGGAGGCTGGCATGGCATCCTATTCCCACAAAATTTCTGGGGAACTGTAGAATACTCATGACTGAGGCTGCTTGAAATGCAGTGTAGTCCTTAGGAAAGAAGATTTTATTCTTTGAGCGTTTAGTCTAGTTGGCTGCTCTTTGAGTCTCCTAGAAAGAGCAGGGCCCTGAAACATTATGTATTCCTCTCTCTGAGTGAAACACAAAGAAATGATCTCTTTCTATTGTTCTCACCCTCAACAGGATATGCAATTAAGAATCACAGACAGTTAAAGAGTACATCTCTGAGACAACTACCCTCAGAGTCTCTGAATATTGGCATTGTTTTTATCTCATAATTCCCATTGCATTGTCTTCATCTCTAGATGGTTCTGATGAACTTGTCAAGAAGTAGAATGAGGGAATGAACTCCTGGAATCCACTCTGAAGCTCAGCCTCTCCTAGATAGAATCTGGATTCCCTTGTCTGTAGTAGAAGTGAGAAGTAAGGTCCCTGAAATCTCTTGTGGTTGAAAGTCACACTCCAAGTTGTAGACATACTTTGAGAACTGCATAGGAAGGCAGAGAGAGGACTGGGGAGTTCAGAGAAGCCAAGGAATCCCAGAATGGCCTTTGGGACTTGGCTTAAGGCAGTGCCTTCTAGAGTACAAACTATCCATGTAGGGAATCTATTAGAAGAACTCTCTAGGCTTCATCCTGTAAGATGAAGGTTTCTTGATTTAGAGACTGTGCCTTCCTAGGGAGACCAAAGTCTCTGCTTCACTTACTATGTTTTACTATCTATAACCATTCTCACTTTTATTTATATTTCTTTCTGGTATTAGGCATTGGAGAGAGATAATGATTCTATTTGAAGGTACTCCAAAAATTACAAATCAATGAATTTATTACATTTGTAACCATAGTTGTCTGGAGTTAGGGCATAAACTCAAGGGAGAATTTTTGTGTTTCCCACATTTGCAGGACATGTTCACATTTGCTATGAGAACGTATTAATGATGAAAATACCCCCCCCCCTTTTGTTTTTTTAAGGCAGGGTTTCTCTGTGCAGCCCTGGTTGTCCTGGAACTGACTCTGTAGACCAGGCTGGCCTTGAACTCAGAAATCTACCTACTCTGTTTCCTGAGTGCTGGGATTAAAGGTGTGCACCACCATCACCTAGCTGAAAATGAACACTTGAAAAATTTATTCATCATGTATACAGTGTTCTGCTTGCATGTATGTCTGCAGGCCAGAAGAAGGCACTAGATCTCTATAGATGTTTGTGAGCCACTATGTGGTTGCTGGGAATTGAACTCAGGACCTCTGGAAGAGCAGTCTTAACCTCTGAGCCATCTCTCCAGCCTCAAAAACATGTTTTTTTTTTTGTTTGTTTGTTAAAGGAAGCCCAAAGTATTGTTCCTTGTATGAAACATATAGTGTGTACATATAGTCTTTATAGTTTTCATCTCCTTTTGTGTCCATATGAACTATAACTAATGTAAGTATAATTTCTCTGAAAATTATAAATTTTAGGGCATTTATAAAATTGGAAATCAGTGTGGCAGTTCCTCAGGCAGCTGGGAATAGATCTACCTCAAGATTCAGCTTGGAGATACAACCAAAGGATGCTTCATCATACCACAGAGACACTTGCTCAACCATATTCATTGCTGCTTTATTCATAATAGCCAGGAATTGGAAACAACGTAGATGTCTCTCAACAGATGAATGGATAAAGAAAAGGTGATAAATTCACATAATGGAATATTACTCAGCTGTTTAAAAAAATGAAACCATGAAATTCACAGGTAAAATGATGGAACTAGAAAAAAAAAATCCTGAGTGAGGTAACCCAGACCCAGGAAGACAAATATTATCAGAATGTATTTTCTTATATGTGGAAATTAGCTGTTAAGTCAATAAGCATGGTACAATCTGTAGAACTACAGAGATTAACTATAGAGTAAAGGAGTGGGGAGGATGGATGGATCTCCCTAGGAAAGGGAACAGAATACATAATTACAGATGGACAAGGGAGAGGACTGGAATGGGAGGACCAATTAGGGAGAGGAGGGAACAGGAAATAAGGGGAGAGACAGCTACAATTAAGGATCATTTGAGGGGTAGAATGGAAACATAATATAGCAGAAGCTTTATATACATTATATATGAAGGTGATCTAAAAGAGCCCCAACTGGACATCTTTTGTCACCAAATGAAGTTTCCAGTGTGAGGAATGGGTTTCATCTAATTCAGTTTTTGGGCAAAGGAATCCCATGGAATCACCAAGCAACCCAGAGCGTTCCCATTATTATAGGATGCTTTCCCCAAAATTAAGGTAAGGATCCATTGCTGAAGATATAACCTACACACATCATTGAACATGGAGAAGGTGAGCTGTTGCCTAGTTGCTCTAGTGTCTTTGGTATAGGAAAGTATTCTGCATGCTACCAAAGAAGAAATGTAAACATGAAACCAGTTACCTTATCTCATAATATTATGTCAGGGACTTTGCTTTTTTATTTTTATTTTATTCTCTTTTTAGTTTCTCTCTCTCTCTCTCTCTCTCTCTCTCTCTCTCTCTCTCTTCCTCCCTCCCTCCCTCCCTCTCTCTCATTTTATCCTCCAGGTCCTTTGCATATATATTATGGCTTTCAGTTTTTTAGTTTAATGGGATTCCCTTGTGTGCAAATGATTGGTCCTTTGTGACTATATTTGTTTGGTATGCCTTTGGGGGGCTCTTTTCCTTCTGTTTGTTTGTTTTTTTCCTATTCTGACATGTTAGTTTTTGCTTTATCTTACTATATTATATTTTATTATTATCCCTTAGAAGCCTGTTTGTTTTCTAATGAAAGACAGAAAGAGGATGAATCTGGATGGGAGGGTAAGTGGAGCAGAACTGGGAGAAATAGAGAGAGAGGAAACTGTAATCAGAATATATTATATACATAAAAAAATCTATTTTCAGGCTGGAGAGATGGCACAGTGGTTACGAGCACCGGCTGCTATTCCAGAGGACCCAGGTTCAATTCCCAGTGCCCACATGGCAGCTCACAGCTGTCTCTAACTCCAGTTCCAGGATATCTGACACCCTCACACCAACACACATAAAATAATTAAATAAATTATTGTTAAAGATCTATTTTCAATAAAAGGAAAAAAATCTTACTATATATTTTAGCCAGAAAGACAAAATTTTAATGCAAAGCAAGACAAATTAAAGAGTTTATAATTCTAATCAGAGTTTCAGGAAACACACAACTTCAACTACTTGTTTTCCAGTATACAAGCAAATATTTACACATCTCACACTCACTGTAGAAATCATGCAACCCCTCTTGCCCAACTCTCTTTGAACTGTTGGCCCCAGTCAGATGCTATTGTACTGTATGACTTCTCTTGAGGAGACATGAGCAATGTAGCTTCACCCCAGATAGGGCACGGATGACAGACCAAATGATTGTATCTAAATCTATGTTAGAGAATCAATGTTACTAGGGTTGTTTACATGAATAAAGATAAGAGTTATTCACAGGTGCATGGATTATTCAAATGCAGCTGCATTCCAAAAGGCCCACTCAGCATGTGTGAAAACTCATGCTGCTTCTCTAAACTCTCTGGACAACTTACTGGTATCTTGGATCATTGGCGTGTATCCACAGCAATCATTACTACTTAGAAAACCATAGGAAAGGCCCTGTGAATCTCCTAAATGTCAGGAACTTCCTGAGTCTTGTGAGTTTTATGTATTTATTTCCTGAGTCTTTTCAGTCATTTACTTTATGGGCTTTCCTCTAGGAGGGAGCATTTCAACTCTGAGGAAAGTAGCTGCATGAATCTTGATAGTATTTACTGTTTGAAGAGCAAGAAGGTGGTACACAAACATTTGAATGTACAAAGCCAACTGCAGCCAGCATTAATTTAAGTAAAATATTTATATTATGTTTAACACTGATTATTTGCTTTCAATGAATATTTAAAACTTTTGTACATAAAGTACATGTAGAAATTAACCATAGTATTTAACTGAGAGTAACAATACACATTAAACCCATAATATATATCAATAACCTATAATAAAAAAGCATAAAATGGAAGGGTGTGACCACTGCTCAAAATAAATTATCACTGAAGAGATTTTTTTGAAATAGTTTTTGAGAATATCATGCACTAGATTTTGATAATATTCTTTATCTTCTCTTAACTCCTCTCAGGTCTTCCCTCACCTCTCTCTACCCAACTTCATCTTCTTTTTTTAACTTGGGAGATTTGTAAAGGAGCCTTTCCCCACTGTTGGAGAAGCACCTAAGATATTGTGGGTATATCTTCAGGATAGTATGAGAGAAGTATTCTGGGAAGAGAGTGGTGGTACAGTTCTGAGCTGTTTATGCTGAGTGATTTTGATTTCTAAAAGCAGGTGTTTATTTGAAATGATTGAATCAGAGAATAGAAGAGGCAGCATTTCTTATAGGCTTTGTCTCAGCTGTTACTGTTGCCTTCACTGAGGCATAGGGCAAAGATAGCATCTTCCATTAGTCCTGATTATGAACACAGTTGTCAATATGAGGTACCTAGCCTGGCATTCTTACTTTTATCAGAGGTCATGTACAAACAGAAGAAATATGGGTAAGATCTTAAGGCTGTGTGGATGTGAGATTAGAATCCTGAATTACAGTTAGTATGCACCATAGGTCTCACAACAGGGACTGAGGATTGTCCCATGAAGTGGAGATATCTTGTAGGACTGAGCATTTAACTCATGCAATCAGACACTCCCAGTAGATAGTGTAGGAAGTAAGTCAGACAATAGCCTTCTGGTGTTCACTGGAGAAAAGATTGCTTAATTTCTGGGGAACTACTCAACTCCCCATACATCAGTGTGAAATAACTGAACACATTAAGATAAAAAAATCATCTTGATTTTTTCCATAGTTCTATTAAGATAAAAAAAATTATCTTGATTTTTTTCCATTATTTGATAGGACCTCAGCATCTAGCTCTCAGACTGTTCTGTAAAGACCCAAAGTCAGCTGTGTTCTTCTGGTACAATGCCAATACAAGAGAGAACACACAAAACAAAACAACTCCCCCAGGAAAAAGAAACAGCCACACAAAACAAAAGGAAATCATAAATTAAACATGGCTGTTGCTATTAAAGCTCATTGAGAAGCAAGAAGTCAAGGCTTCCCTGTGGTCTGATGACACAGCACAGCTGTCAGGCCCTATGAGAATGCATGCTCACATTCTTCCTACTTTTTCTAAGAATAATAGCAAGTCAAGTATAAATAATGTATAGGATAAATAATCAAGGTGTGGTCTGTGGGCCAGGATATCAGCAGGACAGGAGAGATGGTTAAAAATTCAGGTATCTTCCCATCCTATTCAGACCTGCCAAATATGAATCTATATTTTTGTCATAGCTCCATATTATCTGAGGGAACAAAACATCATACAATAAAAAATATTGGATTATAGTCCCTAGCAAAAAAGAAGAAACAGTTTTACAGGTCAACAACAGAGTATCAAGTCCACATGTTAGAGACACCTTGGGAACCAGTGGAACATGGTTTATGAATTGACTTCATCTAGAGACCCTGTCTTAGTTAGGGTTTCTATAGCTGTGAAGAGACATTACAAACATGGCCACTTTTATTAAGGAAAACATTTCTCTGACGTGGCTTACAGTTTCAGAGGTTTAGTCCATTATCATTATGGAGGGACATGGCAGTATGCAGACAGACATGGTGCTGGAAAAAGGAGCTGAGAGTTCTACATTTTGATCTGCAGGCAACAGGAAGTGAGCTGTCTACCACACTGAGCATAGCTTGAGCAAAGGAGAACTCCAAGCCCACCCCAGAGTAACACTCTTTCTTCAACAAGACCACATCTACTCCAATAAAGCCACACCTCCTAATAGTGCCAATCCGTTGGGGGGGCATTTTCTTTCAAACCACCATAGACCCCATTCTATCATTTTGAGATATGAGAACTAATATCTCAACATTATTAACGGTATTTCATAGTACAGGGTCTTTGTAACTGGGGACATGCCATTTGAAAGACTCATAACTTCCACCTTTCACCTGACTAATAGTAACGCACATCATAATTTTAATAGCTTTAAAATAACTAACTTTTGCAATTCCTTTGCAACCACTCTGGGAAATGTGATTAATCAATAATATTCACTCCATAAGAATTTTTATTTTTATTTTTCAAGACAAGGTTTCTCTGCATAGCCTTGACTATTCTGGAACTCACCCTGTGGACCAGGCTGGCCTCATACTTGCAGAGATCACCTGCCTCTGCTTCCTGAGTCCTGGGATTAAAGGCATGTGCCACCACTGTGCAGCACATAAGAAACTTTATAAAGACTGAATACATCTAGAATAGGATGTGACTAATGAAGAGCAAGATGTCCAAGTACTGCCATGCTTAGGCTGGATAAAGGTCACCAGTCTTTCAGGTGGCATTTGCTCTGTAAAAACTACCTGTATGATTCTAATTTTTGAATGCAAAAATTAAGACTAAATTCCTTTGTCTTGATGAAAGGCTACTTTCAGAAATGGTCTAAGAAACATCTGTCTTGCTCCACCCACTTATGAGATATGGTAATAAATGACACCATCTCTTCTATCTTCCACTGTGTTCTGTGTCACTGTATAGCTCATTGCTACTGTCTTCTGTTAGTGCTTCCTTGATCTTAGAGTAGTTTTTTCTTATCATGTCTACTTCTTTTCACATTTCAGTGTAGAGTCAAAATGCTTTCATGAGCAAATTTATGTCAGAAAGAAAGAGGAGAGGGAGATGGAAGGAAGATGAGAAGTGGGAAGAGAAGGACAAGGAGGAGGAGAAGAAGGAGGAGGAGAGAATGAATCAGGATATCCTGGTTCCAGGTCCTAGTTGGCCTAAATCTCCATGCTCATTGAGAATCACCTATATTCTCAACTTCTTTGTGTTCTCTGTTTCTCTAAAAGTTTCATGATACTTTGACTACCAGTGTCATTATGCAGTACAGTCAACCCCTCATGCCTGACTCCTAGTCAATCAGACTTTAGAACTCAGGTAAGCTCACTATGAAAATTATTCAGTTGTGAAGAATCTGCCTTTACTCACAATATCCTATCTTTGGATATATATCCTTATATATTTGAGAGCACTGATACTGATAGGCATGCGTGATTAAGTAGAGAGGACCTGGAAGTCAGACTGGCTAAGGCAGAGTCCAACTCATGCTGTTATGTGGATTGTACCCATTCAAAAAACAAATGATGATGGAAACTTCTTCATGATTTCTCTCTCTCTCTCTCTCTTTTTTTGATACCCAAATGAAATGATCCATGTAAAGTTCTATAGTAGGACAGGCCCATAGGGCTGATGAAATTGGCTCAAACAAGTTACCAAGGCATGCCCATAATGTACTTCCTTATGAGCCAACCTGGAGTCTGTCTGAGGGCCTAGCAATAAGTGCTGTCAGAGTTCTTGATTGTGCCCAGCCAATGAGGGATGACCACACAAATGCCACCAGACTGGGACACAGCTTGGGTGCTAGGAGGAGGGTATAGAAAGCCTTCTTGTTATTGAATATATGAGTCTGCTATTTGCCTTCAACTGACTCCTGGTGTCTGTGCTATTAATGCTGCACCTTCTAACTCCCTCCCTCAAGGGAGCTGTTAGGATCCAGCAACATAGTTCTATCACTGTGTAGTATTTGCTGCTTCGTAAGTGACTAACTCTGTGTGTCTTCATTTATACACCTTTATTAAGAGTGGGTGAAATATTAACCATTGAACAAAGAGCACACAGTTTTTTGTTTTTTTTTTTTTTTTTTTTTTTTTTTTTTTTTTTTGTTTTTTTAAACACATCAGACAATTGCCTTCATGGTGACACAGAGAAAGACTCTGGACATGAAAGTCTATTCCATTTCAAGTCAGGAGAGAAATGAATTATAGCTAACTCCTTGAGAATACAATTGAAATTTCTGGGGACTGATCTCTAGTCTCCAGACATTGGTTAACTAGATCAAATCAGCAAAGCTCAACCTACTACCAGACTGCAGCGTCAGCTAGATACTAGCACCATCCTGTAAAGCTTACTGTCAGGGCTGAGAAATGCCCTAGGAGGGCAGTGACATGCATATGGACCATAGGGGAAATCACATACAGAGAGAGTCTATACACATGTATAAATCCTAGGTCATCATTCTACAGGATCCTTAAACCACCCAAATTGTTTAATCTGATTTTTACTTTCAGCTTATTCAAACAGACAATGCTCATGCTTATCCTTATTGATGAACCAGAATGTACCAAATCTATAAACAATGTTAAAGCTCTTTCAGTATCTGTGGGTTTTGAAGAAACTGCTGAGTAATATTTAGACGGGGCAAGGGTAACTGTAGGAGACTGGTAGAGTTCTACATGGGGGCTTTGGGCTCACTGCCTTTGAATGAATCTTGTTTTCTTCTTAATCTTATGACATATGTAATTTGTGAGGCTATGTATTTAGAACTTTGATAGAATTTATTCTATTTTGGGGACCCAGAAAATGAATATTATTTAATTTTTATAGCCAATAAATTCAACTAAAAATAAAAACAACTATGTCTGGTAAAACCTCATTTCATAGAAAGCCAATTGATGCACCACATGTAGTATTTTCCTTACAAATAAAGAGAAAGGGTGTGGTCATATGTTACTAGATACAGATATGAAGGCAATATAAACTTTTCTGGATTTAGGAAATAATTGGGGACCAAGATTAGAGGAAACTACTGAGGCTTTTGGTTCAAACATCACACCAACTGGGAATGAGTTTCTTTGCACAGTGCCCTCCTGAGAGCACCCTTGACTTCAGCATTCCTCAGGCTGTAGATCAGGGGGTTCAGCATGGGGTTGAAAAAACTGTAAAACAGGAAAAGGATTTTCTGCTGCTCCTCAGGGTGCTGGGACTTGGGGGCCATGTACATGACGATGGCACTTCCAAAGAAGAGCCCAACCACACAGAGGTGTGAAGAGCAAGTGGAGAAGGCCTTTCTGCGGCCATCCCTTGACTGGATCCTCAGAATGGCCATCAGGATGTGTGTATAGGAGACTAGTACAAAACACAGGGGCCCCACTAATATGAAAACACAGGCTGCAAAGATGACGACTTGATTGAGTGTTGTGTCAGCACAGGCCAGCTTGAGGACAGACAGGATTTCACAGAAGAAGTGATTGATTTCATGAGGTCCACAGAAGGGCAGTCTTAGAATGAGGACTAAATGGACCAGAGCCAGGAGAAAGCTAAATATCCAGGAACTAACAGCCAGTATGCTACACACTCTCCAGTTCATGATGACAGTGTAGTGTAGGGGGTGGCAGATAGCTATATACCGGTCATAAGACATCACCACAAGGAGGAGACATTCTGCTTGTGCAAAAGCCAAGAAGAGAAAGGTCTGTGTCATGCATCCAGCAAAGGAGATGGGCTTCTTTTCATCCAAGAGGTTCACCAGTGTCTGTGGCACTGTGTTGCAGGCATAGGCCATATCAACAAGAGCCAGGTGGGAAAGGAAGAAGTACATGGGAGTGTGGAGTCTTGAGTCCAGGCAGATTATTCCAAGGATGGTCCCATTAGCCAACAGAGTGAATATATAGAAGAGAGAGAAAAGTAGAAAAAGAACTAGATGAATCCTTGGGCCAAGACAGAATCCCAGTAGGATGAACTCTGTGACCATTGTCTGATTTTCTTCCATTTTTCTGTGAAGGAGAGATAGAGAGTTCTAGGAGACATAATCTTACTAAAACATCTGTTTTATTATTTTATTTCATGAGTATTTTTTATTTTTTATTCAAGTAAATTAATTAAAGTATTATGTATCAAGTAGTGAAATTGTCTGTCCATCTGCTCAAGTTTCAATGTTGGCATTCAATTTCAGAAGGGAAATATGTCAGCAATTACTGACCTAGAAGCATTGGCACCGATGTAATTCAGAACTACCAAACCTATGTGTACAAAAGTATCAGGAAATAGTGTTTCAGCGTTTCACATGTGCCACTCTGTTAGAGAGTCATTGGAGCAAGAACACTGGAGCTTCTAGAAGAAGAATGTCAGGAAAAACCAGACAATAATAGAGAATGGAGAATTCTTTGGTAGAAATCAGATTATTGTTACAAAAATTGTAAATACCTATTTACAAATATTTAAATTGTAACTGGAGTATAGAGGCTGTTTTTGATGGGCAATACTAACTGGGTGCCGTATGGAGTAGAAGGTGAAGTTTAGCACATGCACTCACTTGCAATGTTAGTGGGGAGAAAGTTGGTAGTAGAAATAGTATCTAATTATAGTTCTATATGGAGTTATATATCTCTATATTTTATTTGTCAAAAACATTCTCTCTCTCTCTCTATATATATATATATATATATATACATATATATATATGCATTGTTTTGATAAATGAACACAAATCAATGTTTGATAATTTGGTAACTAGGTCACTAAAAGGATTATTAATTCACTATACCTACTTTTCTACACATAGAAAGTAGGTCAGTTTTTTTTTTTTCAGTTGCATGATGTTACAATACTGGACACTGAACTAGTCTGGATTTGTGTTCCTGTGAACTCTCAGGGATTTGGAGGGTGGCCCTGATTTGGGATTTTCCAAATGTGTTGTCTGTTTTGACTTCCCTTTCTCGGTTTTATCAGAGTAAGAATAGTCTGCAATGAAAATAAGGAAGAAGGATACTCACTATTTTTAAAACTTACAAAATGGTTACATTTTACTAATTTATTCTTATCATGTCTGTAAGCCACGAGCCATGTGGCAAAGTTTAGATTAATTCTTGCTTGATAATTGTTTTGTTATATGTAATTTTACTATGTGAAAGTTAAAACCTTCCCTTTTTTTAAAAAAAAGAAAAGAAAAGGGGAAGTGCTGTGGATATCGCTCTGTATAAATAAAATACTGATTGGCTAGTAGCCAGGCAGGAAGTATAGGTGGGACAAGTAGAGAATTCTGGGAAGTAGAAGGCAGAGGCAGAGAGACATTGCGAGTGGCCGCCAGGACAAGGAAGATGTGAGGTACCTGTGAGCCACGTGGCAAAGTATAGATTATTAGAAATGGGCTGAATATAAGAGTAAGAACTAGACAATGGTAGGCCTGAGCTAATGGCCAAGCAGTTTAAATAATATAAACATCTGTGTGTTTATTTTACAAGTGGGCTGTTGGACTGACAAGGCTTGGCAGGGGCTGGAGAGAAGGTCTCCAGCTACAGTGTGCAGAGGTCAAGACAATTTCCACAAGCCAATTCTTTCCTTTCACCAGGGTCCCAGGGAGATGCACTTGGGTTGATAGGCTTGGCAGCAAGCTCCTTCACCTGCCCAGTCATCCTGCCTGTCCTACTCTTTTTATTTTAACTCAATCCTTTTTATTGATAATGAACAACACATATGAAACCCAAAATTAAATTATTTGCTATTTAAATGAACAGCAGAATAGAACAAGATCAGCATCAAGGATTATCATATTATCTGTAAGTAGGCAATTCCAAAAGTATTGACAAATTGACACTTCAGCTGGTCACTTAACAGAAATCTGAATGGACTAATTAGGGATACAATAGTCGACAAAACTGGCTTTTTGCTTTTGCTTTTGGACCATGATTTCTTCACTAAGCCCTGTTGAAATACAATGTGGTTTCTGGTGAGAACTTTGCCAGATGGTGAGAATTTATCTGGGCAACACAATGTGAAGCTTGGCTACTTTCCCAATAATCAGTGTTAGGAATGACACAGAGATTGGCTAGTCCCCAGTTTATCTGTCATCTGTAGCAATGGATATGCGAATAAGCATTTCTTGAAGAATTGGCATAGGAGACAGAATAGAGTTCTTAAAGAAACAATTGTAAAATTCACTATTGAGAATAATGACCACCTATAAGTGGAACGGCCACTACAGTTGTTGGATGTAATCTTCCAGAGGTGGGGCTGGAGGATCTGACCAACCAGTGAGCTCAAATGTAGGTACTTTCATGAAATACCTGTCTGGAAAATGGGTAAAAAGAAGGGAGGATATGGATACGGAGTGTAGTCACCATGTCTATAAGGCAGCATTTGGAAGTTCATGCAAAATGACCTTTAGGAGAAGGGGACAAGGGAACCAGGAAGAGCAAAGATACAGGATGTCTGCATTCCACATGGATGGGTTGGTGACTGATCGCCTATCACCTTACCTGGGATGATTTCTGAATAGCTCTTCTAGCTGTCATTTCATGTTATTTACAGTCTTGGGTAATGATCCCTTTTCTTGAACAGGTGACCATACAAAGAAGGAATGAATATGTGATTAACAAAATTTTCTGCTTGTATTGCACTTACATCTTGAATTTTAAATAAAGAATATTTAGATTTTATGGTTTATGCTTTGTGCATTTGTGCTTTGATGGAGCATGGAAAAAATTTCCTGAAGAAAATTTCCAAAGCTAGATCTAGAAAGCAGGGACCACACTCTAGACCAACATAACCCCTTTAATACTATACCTTGCAAAAAAAGAGTTCCCTTACTAATGACAACAGATGCTGTGCCTACCTTAATAGAAGCATTATTGATACATGGCCAACTTACATTGAAAATAATTAAATAATATGTACATATTTTAAAGTTCCAAGCATGACAAGCTGATTTAACATAAGGTTAGTATTAAAATTTTTAGAGTGAAAGACTGTCTAAATTTAATTATTAAATACATAAGGCATAGAAAAATATTGAACTATAGTTTTTTATTATAGCCCCAGACACAGGAAGATGGAAAGGTCAGATGTATTAGCATCCTGCTAGCACTGTTGTTTCAGTCTTGATTTACTCTACAGCATTGGAGCATATTTGCCTATTTTGTATCCCAGACATTTGTTAAATGACAAATACATAAAAAGGAACAAACAACTAACTTTGGTTTTCTTATTAGATCTAGCTTCTTTAACAATATGGTCTCTAACAATTAGGTTAAATCAGCTCCTTCTTCCTGTAGAAAACAAGCCCTACAACCTAGCAATACTTCTTTCTTGAGTCCTGTGTTAAAGTAAGATCTTTAACATTTGATAAGACCAACTAAAGGTTTTGCAATGTGTTAAACACTTAAATTTAATATTTATTTCTCTCATATTTTTATTTGGTAGCTATTTGATATGCCTAATATTAATAAAAGCAGTCAATGGAAGCTAATTATCAAATGTCTGCAAGGACTTCCCCCTGATACGTATTTCAGGTGCATATGTGAATTTCAGATATATATTGTGATGTATATTAATCTACAAATGTGTGATTTCAAAAGTTAGAAGCTGCCAACCATTTATCCAGTTAAAAAGCCATCCAATGTCTTTAACATTCTAGAGTAAATATCTAAGTCAGAAAGACGAATTTGTTTTCTGTATCAACAAAGCTTTGACATTTAACCACTCCATATTTAGAAAAGCAAATCTCAAAGTTTGATAGACTTCTGTCTCTTCACTGTAGGGGCAGACATGGGCCAGACAGAACTCGTAATATGATTCTCTGTTGTTTACCAATTATGCAGCTCAGATAGAAGCCTGGTTACTTGTAGGTGATGAGAAAGAACTAAAACTAATTGGTTTTCTTGCTCATACTTTCATAGAGACTTTGCCAGATCATCTTATTTTGAGTCTATTGACTGGTATCTTATGCACGAAATACTACAGGAATACAAAGTAGGGCAGGTTGATGGAACCAGTATTTTGGACACTTCATTGCAAAGAGATTTATATAAAGGTAAACTTTAAACACCAAAACTTTTTAAACATTTCTTCCATCTCTCACTTTGCAATGGTCGAGACACCTATGTTTCTTCCCATAACCACTGAAGAAACACATCTTCCAGGCTACAGAAATTCTAACATGTATGTCTTTGTTCAGTGCATTCTAGATGTCTGAGTACATCCTTAAAACTAAGTACAAAGAAAAGTGTGTGTAAGACATAGACTTGGCATTCATTTGGCCTCATATTCCATTGGAATAAAAACATTTTCATAGGCTTAGCATGTATTTTGGCAGGGTTGACAGGAATTAAATGCAACCAGTATGAAATATCCTGCATATATTAATTTTCCTGAAATGGAGTATCATTCTGTAACTTATTCTATTCTTCTATTATAATTTTTGTTAAGTAGGAAAATCATGTCATATCCAAACTTACCATGCACAAACTACTCACATACAGAATGCGAATAAAGAGCATGTAAATTCAGCATCCATAGAGACAATTTATTTCTCTTCCTGATTAAAAAAGAGTGGTAATAACAAAGGGAGAGCAAACCAAAGCCTAGAATCTTTAGCCAGCCAGGGAAGATTAAGGTAGCAAAGTCAGGCAACTCTCTTATCTGAACATTAAACCCAAGCATTTCAAGGGGAAGCAGCTGGAGGAGAGCACAGCTCCTGTCTCCTCAGATCTTCCATGGAGCTGCAGAAATCCCCCTGACTAAATGCAGCCACATCCTCAGGAAAGGATATTGTATTCTCTCAGGGCCCAGCCTAGTTGACAGCCCTTGAGGAGTCACAGGAAGGGTTATGCCATGGAATATCCTGCACGTCTACCTCTGCTAGAATCAGCAACAAAGCAATCGTGTTTTTCTGTTTCTGTTCTTATCCCCAGCACACAATTAGGAAACATAGCCACCAAGCATACCTCTGAGACTACAGCTCTCATTAGCACCCCTAAATACTTCTCACTGTTTGATCTTATAATTTCTGGAGTAGCATTGTCTCCAGTCTCCACAGGATTCTGGTAAGCCTGCCAAGAAGCAGGACCCCTGGAGGATCTGCTGGCATCCAGTCTTCAAGTCAACCTGCTTGGATGGAGTTCGGGTGCCCCGGGCTGAAGCACACATGGAGAAAAAAAAGTCTCTAAAACTCATCTGATTGCAAGCTGCACTCCAAGAGGGGGAGGTGCTATGGAAGCTGCTTAGAGAGTCATAAGAAAGACTGGGGAGTCCAAGGAGCGGGTAAAGTATTCTAGAGAGGCTTTGGGGGACCTGCTTTAAGGCAGAACCTTCTAAGGCAGGAACCACAAATGAAGGTCATTGCTTGGAAGTTCTCATTCATTTCCTTCTGAGACTGTCCCATCCTGAGAAGACTGTAGCCTCCACAAGGTGGCTTCCCATATGAGTTACTGTCTCTCCCTGAAAGATGGAAGATGATGCTAGAAGCATTTTCATTTTTATTTATTGCTATTGATATTGGATATTGGAGAAATAATAATGTAGCCATACTGAACTTCATAAACTAGTGAGTTTATTACATTGTGATCCTGATGTGCTGTGGTTAAAGCAAAAATCCAAGGGAGATGCTTACATCTTTCCCATCATTGCCGGTAATGGTCACCTCTATCATGAGTATGTATCCATGAGGAGAAAAAAACACCCCTGCTTTTAGGGAAGCCAAGCGATCATTTCTTGTATGAAAAGCCTCTATGCCTGGAGGACACTCTGAGAGGACAGGGGAGCCAGATCAGGTCCATGACAGGCTCCTAGAAGCCCTGCCAGAGACCAGGCCTCAGTTTTGGTTTACTGGAGCTGGCTGGAGCTGAACAAGCAGTTGGGAAAACTACAACTCAGGGACAACCAATTGACAGCCACCCCACAGCCTTCTGGTAGCTAAAGATAGCTTTCTCTACCCTGCTGTTGGAAAGTCCCTGACCACTGGAGCCACTCACCAATCCTATAAACTTTCTGTTTAAATGCACCAATTAGCCCCAATACTAATCTCTCCTTCCTGGAATTCCCCTAACCCTGCTTAAAAGGAGGCTGTGAACTTCTCCCGGGGTCACATTTGCCACTTGGTCAGATGGTTAGACCCCAACATGCTGGATATTTTTTAATAAATGCTCTTGCTGATTACATACATGACTAGTGGTCTTTTATGAGAATTCTCTTGGACCCTAACCCACTCCATAAACATTTTATCTTCTTTTTGCATCCAGGAGATCTGCAACTAATGTAAATAAAACTCCCAGGATAATTGTAGACAAATTGCTAAATGTACTTATTAAATAAAAACCCGGAGCCAGATATTGGGGTGGAAACCTGAGAGATCAGAGGAATGGGAAAAGCTACAACTTAACTTCACCTCACTGACTCTGCAGCTTCCAAAGAGACCTACTTTCTGTATACCCACATCTATATGTCTTTCTGTTCTGCTATCTCATTTGCTCTCTGTCCAGCTACATCACTTCCTCTTCCTGCTCAGCTCTGTCGCTTCCTGCCTGTCTGTACAGACCTAACAACCTCTGTGGTTAGTGCTGGGATTAAAGGTGTGTGTCACCATACTTGGCTCTGTTCCCAGTGTGGCCTTGCACTCACAGAGATCCGAATGGATCTCTGCCTTCCGAATGATAGGATTAAAAGTATGTGCTACCATTGCCTGACTTCTGTGTCTAGTATAGTGTATAGTGGCTGGCTTTTTCCTCTGATTCTCAGATAAATTATACTGGGGGACACAGTATTTTGGGGGACACAATACATCACCACAGATAACTATGAGAATCACCATATAAACAACCAGTCATAAAGAGTCGTTCTAGAGCCAGGCATTGGTGGCGCACACTTTTAATCCCAGTACTTGGGAAGCAGAGGCAGGCAGATTTCAATGAGTTCTAGGCCAGCCTGGTCTATAGAGTGAGCTCCAGGGCAGCCAAGGCTACAGAGAAACCCTGTCCTAAAAAAACAAAGACTCACCTGGGGATTCAGCTCAACCTGGTAGATTCAGTCCAGGTAGGTCCAGTCCCCTCCTCCCAGGCTGAGCAAAGTGTCCCTGTGTAAGCCCCAGGTTCCAAACAGACAGCTCATGCAATAAGGACAGGTCTGGGTCCCACTGCCTGGGTGCCTCCCAAACAGTTCAAGCTATTCAGTTGTCTCACTTATCCAGAGGGCCTGATCCAGTTGGGGGCTCCACAGCTCCTGGAGGAGATGGGAATGGGGGGTGTGCTGGGGGGAAGGCAGGGGTGGGGGCAGGAGGGGGGAGGACAGGGGAACCAATGGCTGATATGTAAAATTAAATTAAATTATAAAAAAAAACTTGCCAAAAAACCCCAAACCAGAAATAAACAAATAAAAGTCATTCTAGTGAAAGAGACTGAATATTTGAGTTGGGTAAAGGTAAACACACAATTTCATAATGGCAAACAAACAAAAATTTGGAAACACACCATCCAAATGACACCTTTTTCAGTGTCTAACAAGATAGGAAAGTCTTGGCTTCCACAAGCTGTCACTGTGAAACACAAACACATGGCAAACATAAACACATGGAAATTAGAACAACACAGGAAACAAAGGTTAATTGAAACAAATATGTTTATTAATGTTTATATTATTTTTAACCACATAGAAATCAGAAAATTGCCTTTATGGAGAAGTAGCCTGAAAAATCTGTGTAAGAGAGTCTTTTCTTTTATTGTTTTTTAAAAAATTTATTATATTTGTGTTTTAATTTTACATATCAGCCATGGGTTCCCCTGTCTTCCCCCTTCCCGCCCCCACCCCACCTTCCTCCCAGGCCCTCCCCTCCATTCCCCTCCAGGGCCAAGACTCCCTTGAGGATTCAATTCAACCTGGTGGATTCAGTACAGGCAGGTCTAGTACCCTCCTTCCAGGCTGAGCAAACTGTCCCTGTGTAAGCCCAAGGTTCCAAACAGCCAGCTCATGCACTAAGGACAGGTCCAGGTCTCACTGCCTGGGGGCCTCCAAACAGTTCAAGTTATTCAATTGTCTCACTTATCCAGAGGGCCTGATCCAGTTGGGGGCTCCACAGCTTTTGATTCATAGTTCATGTGTTTCCATTAGTTTGGCTATTTGATCCTGTGTCCAATCTTGGTCTCAACATTTCACACCCTTACAGTCCCTCCTCTTTCTCGACAATTGGACTCCTGGAGCTCCACCTGGGGCCTGGCCGAGGATCTCTGCATCCACTTCCATCAGTTATTGGATGAGAGTTCCAGCACGACTGTTAGGGTGTTTGGCCATCTGATCACCAGACTAGGTCAGATCAGACCATTGCCAGTAGTCTACAGTGGATGTATCATTGTGGATTTCTGGGGACCTCTCTAGCACTTTGCTTCTTCCTGTTCTCATGTGGTCTTCATTTATCATGGTCTGTTATTCTGTGTCCTCCCTTTCTGTTCTTGATCCAGCTGGGATCTCCTGCTCCCTAAGCTCTCTTTCCCTCGAACCTTCCCCTTCATTACTCCCACTGTCATCCACATTGTTCATGTAGATCTCATCCATTTCTCTGTCATTGGGCTATCCTTGTGTCTTTCCTAGGGTCCCGTTTTCTAGGTAGCCTCCCTGGAGTTGTGTAGCAGTCTAGTCGTCTTTGTTTTACATCTAGTATCCTACTATGAGTGAGTACATACCATGTTTGCCCTTCTGAATCTGTGTTACCTCACTCAGGATGATTTTTTTCTAGATCCATCCATTTGCCTGCAACCCTCATGATGTCATTGTTTTTCTCTGCTGAGTAGTACTCCATTGTGTATATGTACCATATTTTCTTTATCCATTCTTCAGTTGAAGGGCATCTAGATTGTTTCCAGCTTCTGGCTATTACAAACAATGCTGATATGAACATAGCTGAGCAAATGCCCTTGTGGTATGATTGAGCATTCCTTGGGTATATGCCCAAGAGTGCTATAGCTGGGCCTTGGGGGAGATGGATTCCCAATTTTCTAAGGAAGTGCCATATTGATTTCCAAAGTGGCTGTAGAAGCTTGCATTCCCACCAGCAGTGGAGGAGAGTTCCCCTTGCTCCACATCCTCTCCAGCATATGCTGTCTTCTGTGTTTTTGATCTTAGCTATTCTGACAGGTGTAAGGTGGTATCTCAGAGTCATTTTGATTTGCATTTCCTGGATAATTAGAGATGTTGAGCAATTCCTTAAATGTCTTTCAGCCATTTGAGCTTCCTCTGTTGAAAATTCTCTGTTAAGTTCTATAGCCCATTTCTTAATTGGACTGTTGGGAATTTTGATGTCTAACTTCTTGAGTTCTTTATATATTCTGGATATCAGCCCTCTGTCAGATGTGGGGTTGGTGAAGACCTTTTCCCATTCTGTAGGCTGTTGCTTTGTCTTGTTGACCATGTCCTTTGCTCTACAAAAGCTTCTCAGTTTCAACAGGTCCCATTGATTAATTATTTCTCTCAGTGTCTGTGCTACTGGTGTTATATTTAGAAAGTGATCTCTGGTGCCCATGCATTCAAATACTACTTCATACTTTCTCTTCTATCAGTTTCAGAGTAATTGGATTTATGTTGAGGTCTTTGATCCATTTGGACTTAAGTTTTGTGCATGGTGACAGATATGCATCTATTTGTAGCCTTCTACACATTGACATCCAGTTATGCCAGCACCAATTGTTGAAGATGCTTTCTTTTTTCCATTGTACATTTTTGGCTTTTTTGTCAAAAATTATATGTTCATAGGTGTGCGGATTAATGTCAGGGTCTTCAATTCGATTCCATTGGTCCACATGTTGGTTTTTATGCCAGTACCAAGCTGTTTTTATTACTGTAGCTCTATAGTAGAGCTTGAGGTTGGGGATTGTGATGCCTCCAGAGGTTGTTTTATTGTACAGGATTCTTTTGGCTATCCTGGGTTTTTTGTTTTTGCATATGAAGTTGAGTATTATTCTTTCCAGGTCTGTGAAGAATTGTGTTGGTAATTTGATGGGGATTGCATTGAATCTGTAGATTGCTTTTGGTAAGATCACCATTTTTACTATGTAACAGAGTCTTACAGAAAACCTTTCTATATGATCAACACATATTTGAAGATATAAACCAGAAAAATTAGAGAATATTAATTAAGTTTTATGCTTGAAATGCAACAAAAACTAAAATTTAAAAGAAGAGTCATGAAGGACATAACACCAACAGCTAGCTCTATGACTCATATTGTTATGCTCTGTTGAAAGTAAACTGAGATAGCGTTTATCTTGTATTGACTTTCCCTGGGGGATATAAACAAACATTCATGTGCCCAGGTAGGGCACAGATGACAGATAACAAAACAGACCCACCCAAGTCAAGCTTAATGGACCAATGAATTTTGGAGGGTTTCTTACAGGAGTGTGGCATTTAGAAAGACTAGAGACATGAGAGTACATTATATCTCAAGGCCAACTTAAAAAAAAAATGATTTCAGGGACTAGAGATATGGCTCTGTGTGGTAAGTGCTTCCTACATAAGCATGAACACCTAAGTTCAGATCCTCAATGCCCACACAAAAACCAGGCATGGTTACATACCAGTAACCCCAGTGCTGCAGAGGATCCTGGAGGCTGGCTGGCTAGTTAGCCTAGCTAAAGCAGCAGGCACCAGATTCAGTAAAGAGATCCTGCATCAAAAACTGAAAGGGAGATCAGAAGAGGAAGATACTCAAAGTTGACCTCTGACCTACACATACAGGCACACAGGCATGCATGCGTGCACGCGCGCGCGCACACACACACACACACACACACACACACACACACACACGGGCACACACGGGCACACACAAAGATGTACCCTTATGTATACATGACACATGCACGTATATGTGTATACAGGAGTGTACACAAGCAGACAGGATAATATACACTAAATGATTTCATAGGTAACTCATTGAGAAACTACCTAAAATATTTGGGGACTGAATTCTAGTCTCTAGTTTTTAACTGAGTTGCAGAGCCAGCTAGGTACCAGCTCTATCCTGCAAAGCTTGTCATGGAGGGGGGCATAATCTTGGAGGGCAACAACAGGCATCTGGACTGATAGAAACAGAAGAGTTGATGGAAAGATGCTGGGGAACCATGCATAGCAAAGTCTGCAACAGATATAAATCACAGTTCATCATTGTACAGTTGGAGAGGAATATTGCACTACCAAAGCAGTTTAACCTGGCTTCATTTTAAGCTTATTCAAGGAGACAATGCTCACATTTACGCTTTTACTAGTTACCAATGAGCTGGTTGAATCTTCAATCTGTAAATGAAGCTTTAGTGATTTCACTGTCTATGATCTTAAAAAAAAACTCCCCTCTTCTTCCTCCTACAGTTCTTATTTTAGTTCTGTTCCTTTACTCAGCAAACAATTTAAGATCCTAATATGAGTCAATAATTTTAATATAAAAGTTCTTGGTCTCACAAAGCACAAGTAACTACATACTCTCAAAGTGTTTCCTAGACTAGGCAAGTACAATTGTAGAATGGACCAGTGTGTGATGGACTTTATTTGGGTATAGCTTGTTTTGCTTCTAAATCTTATGGAGTTTGTGAAGATATCTAATTACCTTAAAGGTTTGATGACATGTAACGTTTTGACCTAGAAAATGAATTAAAATACAATAATACAATAATAATAGTATTATCCCCACCACAACAATGATTTATTATATAATAACATTATATAATTCTATAATCAATTCAATTGGAAATTAGTCATGTTGGATAAAACCTTGTGTCAAGAATACAACTTATCACTGGGTGGTGCTGGCACATGCCTTTAATGCCAGCACTTGGGAGGCAGAGTCAGGAGGATCTCTGTGAGTTTGAAGCCAGCCTGGTCTACAGAGTGAGATCCAGGACAGGCACCAAAACTATACAGAGAAACACTGTCTCAAAAATCCAAAAAAAAAGGAAAAAAAAAAAAAGAATACCACTTATTTATTTTTTCCCCCGACACCTGTAGAAGGAGGAAGTGTTTTTATTGTCAGTCACAGAAAAAAAGACAATGTGGTTATTTCTGTATTTAGGTTACAATTAGGGACTAATATTACTGTGGTTCAAACATCACACCAACTGGGAATGACTTTCTTTGCATAGTGCCCTGCTGAGAGCACCCTTTACCTCAGTGTTCCTCAGGCTATAGATCAGGGGGTTCAGCATGGGGTTGAAAAGACTTTAAAACAGGAAAAGGATTTTCTGCTGCTCCTCAGGGTGTTGGGACTTGGGGGCCATGTACATGACAATGGCGCTGCCAAAGAAGAGCCCAACCACATAGAGGTGGGAGGAGCAGGTAGAGGAGGCCTTTCTGCGGCCTCCCCTGACTGCATCCTCAGAACAGACACCAGGATGAATGTGTAGGAGACCAGCACCAAGCATAAAGGTCCCACTAAGATGAACAAAGACACTGCAAATAAAACAACTTGGTTGAGTGTTGTGTCAGCACAGGCCAGCTTGAGGACAGACAGGATTTCACAGAAGAAGTGATTGACTTCATCAGGTCCACAGAAGGACAGCCTCAGGATGAGGCTCATATGAATCATACTAAGGAGGGAGCCACATGTCCAGGATGTGATAACCAGAGCAGCCCAGTCTCTTCAGCTCATGATGGAAGAAGTGGGTGGCAGATGGCTACATACTGATCATTGGACATCACCATGAGGAGGAGACATTCTGTGTGTGTAAAAGCCACAAAGGAAATAGGCTTGGATGGATCTAGAAGGTTCACTAGCATGTGGGGCATAGTGTTGCAGGCGTAGGTAACGTCAACGATGGCCAGATGACAGAGGAAGCAGTGCATGGGGCTGTGGAGTCTGGAGTCTCCACAGATTATTCCAAGGATGACCCATTCTCCAGCAAAGTAAAGGCATAGAAGAGCGAGAAAGATGCAAAAAGAATTTGGTGAATCTTTGGGCCAAGGCAGAATCCCAGCAGACAAACTCTGTGACCATTGTCTGGTTTTCCTCCATTTCACTATGAAGGAGAGATGCGGAGAACCGGGACGCAACTGTTTCAAACAGAGGTGTCAAGTTTTTGACATTGTCACATGACTCTGCCATCCACAGATGTGTTGGAAACAGCTATTGTTTACTTGTCTTAGGCATGGAATGCTGTTAACAACCTCCCCTAGGAACTTATTAATTAAAAGTAAATAAATAAATGCCTATAAAAACTAAATTATCTATAAGCAAAATAGTCTGACATTCAATTTCTAGAAGAAAAATGTGTCACCAACGATTATTTACTTAGAACCACTGAGCCTGCGGCAGTCAAGAACTAGCAAATCCACACACATAAAATAACCATGAAGCACTGATCATTTCAGGCTTTATGCTGACAAATCGGTCAGGGAATTGTTGAATCCCAAAAAGAGCTCTCAAAATGAGAACAGTACTAGAAAGGAAAAGAATTCCTGTTGCTTTGGTAGAAGTTATGATTGCTTCTCTAAATATTTATATCATAACTAGAGATTGCTTTCATAGCTCTACCCAAAGGAAATAATGAAACAGCAATTTTTTATTATTAATATTGTTTTTGATGGGCAAGAGTAATTATGGGTATTTACTTACCAAGTTCAATTTAATGTTCAGATACTTGAATACAAGTCTTGTGAGGTAGTGAGAAGGAAGGGTTTTGTAGAAACAATGTCTAATGGTAATCATTTATGATAGTGTATATCTTTATCTAGATATGTAAATAAAATGTATGTAACTATATCTATACAGAATGAGTATTATTGTCTTGAAAAATAGAAACAAACTAACATTTGTTAATGTCAAAACTGGTTCACCAAGCAATTGTCAGAATCATTAGTTTGCCACAGCAATCTTTTTACTGGAGTCCATAGATAATAGGGCATTCTGTGTTTCATCAAATAAATTTACAACCCTAACAATATGTAAGCTCTCCAGGATTTGGAAGCTAGTCATGGCAGGTGTCTATGTAGAAACACTGAGAAAAAATTTTCCTATGCAGTATCTGATCAGATATCCCTTCTATGTTTATTTTTCATAAAAGAGCTAAAATGAAAATAAGATAGGATTCTCTTTTTATTATTAATTTAATCCTTTATATTTGCAATACATACCATACCTGAAATTTATAACACAGGAATTTGCTATTCAAACTGAAAAAACAGCAGCTGACCTCATCATCAAGAATGCTCATATTCCTTAGCTGGCATGGTGGCCCATAATTTTAATCCCAGCACTCAGGAGGCAGAGGCAGGCAGTCTCTGAGTTCAGTGCCAGCCTAGTCTACAGAGTTTCAAAAAAAGCCAAGTGGTGGTGGCAGCGGCACATGCCTTTAATCCCAGCACTCGGGAGGCTGAGGCAGGCAGATCTCTGTGAGTTCGAGGCCAGCCTGGGCTGCCAAGTGAGTTCTAGGAAAGGTGCAAAGCTACACAGAGAAACCCTGTTTCAAACAAACAAACAAACAAACAAACAAACAAACAAACAAACAAATAAATAAATAAACAAATACATAAATAAATAAAAATAAATAAAAGAATGCTCATATTCTTTACATGTAGGTAGTGGAGAATATTCATAAATTGAAAATTCACCTTTTCGGTCATTTGACAAATACCTCCATTGTCAAATTAATGATGAAATAGCTTATGCACTGTTTGTACAGCAAGCTGAAAACTTGTCTTTTTTAACCATAATTTCCTCAAGAAGTTTTGTTGACAGTTAATATAGTTTGAGGTGTCAACATTTAGCAGAACTATTATATACTCAAAATAACTTAAGGTTTAGCTACCTCTTCACAAACAGTATGAGGAATAACACCGAGTTTGTTCCATCTCCTAGTTTAACTGTCATTATTATTCAGGTGATGTTAAGAAATGTTCCCTGAAGAAGTTAGCATGAGATATAGGATTGCATTCTGAGAGAAAGACAATTGCAAAACACACTCACGAGAAAAGCAATCCAGAGGTGAAGACAAGACAGCTTAAGGGAAGATGCGACTGGGGAGTTTGGGGACTTCTTAAAGGCCACTCTTGAGGGATGCAAGTTTTCAGTAGCAGGGCAGAATGATTCGTTCAAATCATTGAGCCCAAATGTGGTCAGTTTCATGATATATGCATGTGGAGAAAGAGTTAAAAAAAAGAAGGAGGAGATGCATATAGAGAACAAACACCAGGCCTGAAGGCAGCATTCAGAAGTGTATGTAACATGATCTTCAGGAAGGGGAGCAGAGGAACCAGGTAAGACAAAGATGCCAGCTACTTGGTGGACGGATGTCTGCAGGATGCAGCGATGGGTTTGGTGATTGGCTATCAATAACCTTACCAGTACTGATCTCTGATTAGATCTTCGTGCTGTAATTTCGTGTTCTCCAACCATCAGGTATTAACTCCTTTTCGTGAACAGATATCTCTACAGGAAAGCAAAACATTGTTAGAAAAATTCTGCACCTGTCACAATTATGCTTGAATTTTAAATAAACTGTATTTATATACTACGGCTGGTGCCTTGTCCTCTTGCACTTTGGCATAGCATGATGTTGCCCTGGAAGGACACTTCCAAAGCTGGGTCTACAGTGTGTTGATCAGATCCTGACCAATGAAATCCCCTTTAAGCAAGTTTTGGGGTAAAGTATGCTTTCCTTTCAAACAACAGATATATCTCTTATATCTCTGTTTTATTTGGGGGAAAGAAATGGCCAGATTTCACTGATATGAAAATAACCTAAATAATATCTTTATTTATTTATTTTAAATGCATGATAGGTAGATTTCATGTTAGGATAGAAAAAAGTTTTTTTTTTTTTGTGGTTGCCAAAGTGTCTAATTTTCTATTTAATAAAGTCTATTGTATTATATTTCTTTATTTAGTGTGCAAATGGGGGCAGGTGTGTGCCACTGCTTGCACGTGGGAATCGAAGAACAACTTGCAGGTGTTTGTCCTCTTCCTCCACCTTGTGAGTGTCAGGGATGAAACTCAGGTGGCCAGGCTTGGGCTGGGCACCTTTGCCTGCTGAGCTGCCCAGCTGGTCCCTACCTGTTGTTTTAAACACACACAATTCTGGACTGCAATGTTGGAAGCTAAAAGTAATGACGAACTGAGAAGGTCAGATGTGTGAGCACCTTTTTTCAGCCCAGTAGCTCCCTTGTTTCCACCTTGAGAAAGCAGCTGAGCGGTGCCGTTTGTTGTGCAATCTGACAATTCCTACACGTTTGTTAGATGTGAAGTTAACGAAGAAACACCAACAGCTTCTGTGTTATGAGATTGGCTTCATTTAAAGCCAAGTCTACTGTACTTGTGTTGAACTCAGGCCCATCTTCCAGCAGGAAGTGAGTCCTAGAATTTTAAAACACTTCATTCCTGTGATCTGCATTAAAGGAAGACCTTTAAAATTTGATAAGAACAGCAGAAGGATTCAGAGTGTTTGGCACTTGAGTCAAGAACAGACTTCATTTCATCTTTTTCTTTTGATAGCTGTGTAAAAACAAATGGAAACCAAACAGATTCATTTTCTTGCAGTCTACAGGGATTCCACATTGTGGGATTGTTAGCAGTCAGCATGTGTTGAGGAGCTCAGGGGCTCTTGCTCTTCACTGATGGGCTATTTGCTGATGATAGATTTAGGGAGAGGGGAAATCACTGCCTTCAGCTGTGCATCTGCTGGTACACTCACCAGACTCCCATGGTTAGTTATAATCCAGTGCTCACAGAATGGTCCTGGCTGAACTAAATTGGCCACAGAAGGAAGTCAGAGTCAGGAATCTGGGATAAAGACTGATAGAGAGGAAGAAGGAGTTCCACAGAGATGAGAGGGGGGATAGGAGATGGGGGGTGGAGAGAGTAATCAGAATGCATTAGATACATATATAATGTTGTCAAAAACAAGCTTAGTTAATAAAACAATCAAATCTCTAAGTTTTAATGAACCATCATTCTCTTTCCTACAGTATTAGGCACTGGGTAAAGCAGAATTCATAAAACAGTCCTGCATTGTTAGTCAACTGTTCAGCTCAAATGAAGACTTCTTATTTGTAAATAATAAGAAAGAACTGAAAAATATTACATTTCTTGTTTGCATAATTATAAACGTAGACTTTGACAAGTTATCTTAAGGAGTGAGAATTGATGCAGCAAATGCTTTTTCTGTCCTGGATGAGCAAGAACTAGAAAATCACTCTGGCATAATCACGGTCCGTTCCCTAGTTTGTTGAAGGCTGGTAATAACTGATCATTCGCTGAGTGCTCCTGTGTACCAAGTACTATGGGAGTACAATGTGCAACAGGTTGATAGGTCTGAGACTGTGAAGATTGTGAAAGTGTGCTTTAGGAGGAAGAGGAGAGGGAAAGAAAAAAGGAAACTTTGGATACAAACATTGGAAATAAAATTCTTCTAAAAAGAAGACTTAGGTGTAGTTGGCCGGCTCATCCTTCTCTCACTTGGCTATGTTACCTTGGACACGCAGTATCTTTTCTGCTTTCTTTCTGTCCCTACCCTGAAGACTCATCCTCAGTGCCAGAGAAAATCTACTTATCTACAAAGTATGTTCTAAGTTTCTGAGTATGTCTACAAAGTTATATTCAATGGAAGGCCAGTATAAAACATGCACACACTTAGTAATCATTTAGCTTTATATTCCATTGCAGCAAATAGATCATCATAAACACAGCATGTGTTTTGACAGTGCTGACAAGAGTTAGATGCAGCATTTAAAAACAAATACATTAACTTTGCTGGAGCAGAGCATCATTCCATAAGATATTCTACTATAATGTGTATTAAGTAGGAAAATCATTCCACGTATTTCATTTAAACCCATAAAGTGGAAATTCCTAACTATTTATCTAGAATGTGAATGATGAGTATGTATGTGCATACACTGTACACACACACACACACACACACACCCCTCACAAAATGAATTTGCTCTTTGTATCTCTTCTGGATACAGAAAGAGTGCCAGTGAGCGTGACAGTTGGATAGAAGTGGACTACAACTTGTCTGGGAAGAACTGAAGGTAGAATAAACTCAGGTAACCTAAATAGCTTCCACATTTAGGACCCAAGGATCTCGGAAGGGGAAGCAGTGGGAGGTTGGCACAGGTCCTGTCTCCTCAGAGCTTCTGTATATGCACAGAATTCTCACTATTGCTGCTTTTTGAAATAAAACCCCAGGAAAGGTTTTATTCTCTGAGGGCTCAGCCTAGTTAGCAGCTCTTGAGGGCTCACTGGAGGCACAGGGTCATGAGATTTCATACACGTTCACCTTTGCTGGGGAGCAGAGACAAACAATTGTGATTTATCTCCATTCTCATCCCCACCAGGACACACAATTAAGAAACATACACAGCCATCTAGCACACCCATGAGGCTCCAACTCTCATTACAGTTCTCAGATATTCGACATCATCTGTCCTCAAGATTCCCAGAATTGCACTGTCCCAGTCTCCAGATGGTTCTGGGGACTCTGCCAGGAGACAGGACTAGACGCTGAGTTCCCAGAATCCACGCTGCAGCTCGGCTTCTCCTTGATGGAGCCTGGGATCCTTGGGGTGTAGCAGAAGTGGGAAGGCAGGACCTAAGTTATATTTCACAGTGTGGAGGTGCTGTGGGAGCTGGTAAGGAAGGCATGGGTAGTCCAAGAAGGGGCCAAGGTATCCCAGTTAGACCTTTGGGGACTTTCTTCTAGGGCACAAACCTCCCATGGAGATAATTCGTTGTGAAGTGTAGAAAGTGAGTTCAAGCCCCCAGAGGAGGAAGCAAAAGACCCCTCCAGGACACTTTTCCCTAAAAAGTATCTTTTATCTGTGGAAGGCTCTTCTTTAAGATACTCTCTAAGACACTCTCATAACCTTCATATTCTACTTCATTATTCGTTACCGGATACAGAATTGTTAGAGTGTTATTTTAAAAAAATTCATGTCAACCAATCATGGAATTTACAAACTAGCTCCTTATAGCCTGTCCTTGCAGGGAAATTGGTCATAACTGTCCACTTTTGAGTGCATGTCAGCCTGTGTTCCAATTCTGCTCGCTCCTGTGACAGCAAGCATACACAAAGATGACAGATAACAGTTTCTGGAAAAGGAAAATCTTGGTGCTTTACTGGATGGACATTCATAAATAATACAGCTTCCTTTTGTTATGTTTCAGGGCATCTGCAAACTATGGAAATCAAGCCATCAACATTTAAGAGAAAAAGGGTATTAACAAAACAGCACATTTGTGGAAGCCGTTATTTTAAGACACGGTTCAATATCCAGGAGTTTGGTCACTGTAGAGTTATGTTAAAGTACAGAAGTAAAACATTTGAAGTTGATAAGAAACTAAATACAGATGTATATGTCATGAAATTTAAGCCAGGAAAGGAAATCACTTCAAAAGCATGTTTTTTACATCATAGCAAGTGGACACAGCTTTAAACTGTGGGTTTTGACATTTTTCAGGTTTCTGTAAGAAAAGCAGTTGTATTTTAAAACTCTGAAGTCAAACTTTGATTTTTTTTTTATTTCAAAATATAACCTTTTGTCTCTCTCTGTGTCTCTGTTCTCTCTCTTTCTCTCTCTCTCTCTCTCTCTCTCTCTCTCTCTCACACACACACACACACACACACACACACACACACACACGTAGATTGATTCATCTCACACACACTCATATTCATCACAAATTTGGAAGATTGCGAGATTGAATAGGCTCATTCCTCAAGGTTTATAATGGCATACTGGACCAAGAAACAAGAGATGCTTGGAGTCATTGTCACCCAAGGATCATATTAAACAATAGAGACAATGAGTGACCCTCACTTTCCATAACCAAACAGACTCTGACTTGCACTGATGTGAGTTACTGTCCTCAAACTGACAACCTTTGCACAGGCTTCCTTGCAGGAAAAATAAAAATAAATAAATAAATTGGGGGGTGGTGAGAGAAAACATGTTTGTCCTAGAAGGGATTTTCAGAAAGTATCCACAAGTGGTCAATCAAGCTCCCCTGTTCCAGATAACTTAAGTGTCGGAAAAAATGGCACAGCTATCAGCTTTGGCAAAAGCCAAGGCTTTAAAAAGTGCAGTAGAATTCTTTTTTCAACAAAACAAAATTTTATAGCTTTCACTAATAAAGGTGTGAATCTTACAGAGAAATACAGCATGGAGTCATTCACAATCTTCTTCCATCACAAAATGTAGTGATATATTGTATACCCCAATACATTGTGCACCCTAATAAACTTATCTGGGGATCAGAGGACAGAGCCAGTCACTAGATTAGACATAGAGGCCAGACAGTGGTGGCACACACCCTTAATCCTATCACTTGGGAGGCAGAGATCTGTCTGGATCTCTGTGAGTTCAAGGCCACACTGGGAACAAAGTCAGGCAGTAGTGGCACACACCTTTAATCCAGCACTTGAGATCTCACGCCTTTGCTTGGAAAGCACACACGTCTTTAATCCTAAGAAGTGACATGGCTGAAGAGAACAGTATATAAGGCGTGAGGAGACAGGAACTGAGCAGCAGCTCAACTGAGACCCTCAGAGGTGAGGACTCAGAGGCTTTTTAGACTGAGGATTTTGTAGAGGTAACAACTACTGGTGGACTTGCTCTGTCTCTGATCTTTCAGCTTTTGCCCTAATATCTGGCTCTGTTTTTTTGTTTTGTTTTATTTGTTTGTTTGTTTTTGTTTTCTAATAAGACCTTTTAAGATTCGTGTTACAACAGAAGGCATGTTGAAGTTCTCTGGAAGGCTTATGGTTTGAACAGAGAGGATTTTGGGTAGATGAAACACTGCATCATGACTATCAGGGTCTCTCAGAAGTACTTTTTTGGAAGTGTGGCTTTGAATTTTTGGCTGTGATTGGGACTAACTGCACCACAATCTGTTATTGTCAGCATTTGAAATGATAGATTTCTAGAATCCCTCCCACAACCACTGAGTCAGTCATCCAAATGGAGGGCACGAGACAGCTCAATGCTAAATTAAGGTAATGCATATGCTCTGGATGGCTAGGACCCTCTTGGGAGGATCATTTCTTCTGTCAGTGGTTAAACATGATGCTATAAACTTGTCAGAAAACTCTTTGCAACTTCAGAACTTTCTTCAAAGTATTCTTCACATCAGAGTTCCTGAGACTATAAATTAGGGGGTTGAGCATGGGATTAAAAAGGCTGTGAAACAGTAGGAGATATTTCTTCTGCTCCTTTGGATTCCCTTGTCTGGGTCCAACGTACATGACAATGGCTGTTCCATAAAATAATCCAACCACACAGAGGTGGGAGGAGCAGGTGGAAAAGGCTTTCCTTTGACCCTCTCCTGATTGGATCCTCAGGATAGCACCAAGGATACAGGCATAAGAGACCACGATTGAGGAGAATGGTCCCACAAGCACAGACACTGCCCCAGCCAGGACCATGGTCTCATTGAGGTGTGTGTCTGCACAAGCAAGTTTGAGAATAGCTGTGATTTCACAGAAAAAGTGATTCACTTTCTGAGACACACAGAAGGGCAAAGGTAGAAGTAACACTAGATGAACCAAGGACAAGAGAACCCCAATGATCCAGGAAGACACAGCCATAATGCTGCAGACCTTCCAGCTCATGATGGTAGAGTATCGGAGGGGGTGGCAGATGGCCACATACCGATCATAGGACATCACCACTAGGAGCAGACATTCTGTGATAGCGAATGTCAAAAAGAGAAATGTCTGTGTCATGCATCCAGCAAAGGAGATGGGCTTGGTTGGATCTATAAGGTTCACCAGCATCTGAGGCACTGTGTTGCAGGCATAGGCAATGTCAACGATGGCCAGGTGGGACAGGAAGAAGTACATGGGAGTGTGGAGTCTGGAGTCCAGGGAGATAAGCCCCACGATGGTCCCATTCCCCAGCAGGGTGAAGGCATAGAACAGGGAGAAGAGGGCAAAGAGGAACATCTGTATCCTTGGGCTGAGTGGAAATCCCAGGAGGATGAACTCTGTGATCAATGTCATATTGTTTCCCATATCCCTATGGCAGAGGAAACTGAGTTAATGACTGATTTAAGGGTAGACTTTAATACAGATTTGTGCTAACTTCATACTCTTTGTAGGTGAGCAAAGTAAGGATAGCTGAAATGAATTTTGTTTTAAATGAATTTTTAAAGATTTCTTGGCGAGTAATGGTGGTACATGCCTTTAATCCCAGCACTTGGGCGGCAGAGGCAGGTGGATCTCTGTGAGTTTGAGGCCAGCCTGGTCTACACAGTGAGTTCCAGGACAGCCACCAAAACTACACAGAGAAATCCTGTTTTAAAAAACAAAAACAAAAACAAAATTCTTTTGTTATGTACACAAATATATTTCTCTTATCATTTAAAAAATTTTAGTTATACTATTGTGTATGTGGACATGTTGTGTTTGTGTGGGTGCACTTGCCATTACATACATGTAGAGAATTTTGTGGAGTTGGTTTTCTTCTTGTACCCTGCTGTAACTCTAAGAGCACTGAACCATCTTGCTCGCTTTATGACAGTAACATTTTTGATGGATCTATAATATCATAATACATATACTCATTTTACTGCAAGTCAAAGTTTGTTTGACAACATTCTACGATTTACAATATAGTTTTAAGATAAATTCTCCTTGTCTTGGTTGACATTATTCAGAGTTATTCTCTTATTATTTTTAATTAGAAACAATGAACCCTAAATGACGGACCAATGTTTCAAAACTGTATTGCATTCAATATTGAGTGGAAAGGGTTCAGTAGGATGTAGCAAGGTTAAACATACAAAAAGCATCATTCATCATCCCTTCCACAAACATTTTCCACTCTACAATAAGTACCTCACAAAGTGTTTTTCTATTTAAATGTAAAGGCTTAGATTCAGCCAAAAATATTTTCTGTCATTTAGTTCTTCACATTAACATTTAGATGAACATTTTTGTGACTGACCAGATTTGAACTGTGCTGTTTGTCAGGCATGACAGCAGGATTAGTAACCTTGTCTTTTGCCTCAATATTGACAGATACTCTAAACACAGTTTTAGGTGCCATCTCTGCAGGTGGCTTTCAATGACTCACTTTCTGTGGGAAATGCTGCAGAAACATTGCTATTGCTATTGGCTGACTGAACTTTATCACTTCTCCAACTCTATAATTCTATAGTAAAAATGTGAATACAAACATAGTTTTCCCCCTATTGCATAATTTTATCCTCTTATTTTATGTGAATTCCCTCTATGTGGGTGTACAAAAATGAGCAAATAATCATTCTTTTAAATAGTCATGAAATTCTTCATCTGAGATTGAAAGATCTCATTATCAAAATATTAAATTTATGTTGGACCTCACTTACTACTATGAGAGGTAAGTAGCATGCTCAGGCAAGTGAAAATAAAACCATATGTGCGTGTTTATTGATTTTTTTTTTTTTTTTTTTTTTGGTTTTTTGAGACAGAGTTTCTCTGTGTTTTAGAGCCTGTCCTGGATTTCTCTCTGTAGACCAGGCCGGCTTCAAACTCACAGAGATCCGCCTGCCTCTGCTTCCCGAGTGCTGGGATTAAAGGCGTGCACCACCACCCCCGGCTGTTTATTCATTTCCTATTATCTGTATAACCTTATTCTTAGTTTAGAGGTATCAGTAATTAAATTATTATATCTTCATTGCTCAGACTTTGTATGGCATCAAAGTAAGGTTATACATAATAAACATACATTTGTATACTTACTTGACAGGTTCCTATAAATGATAATTTGTTCATAATACTTTTTTCAGGAATTTATTTGCACATACATGCCTCTATTTCATAAAAGACAAGCTGCTTGCCAAAATTAACCACTAATACATTGATTAAAGTTATGCATTAACATATTAATGTATACTATACCAATAAACATTTGTATGTCTTACTCAGTTTATCTTCTTGTTGTAAGTGTTGATGGGCAGAATTTGAGCATTAAGAAAGTAGAACTGTAGCTTTGTGACAGTAAGAGCAAACAGACAATGGAAATAACATTACATTTCATCAGAACTTACCCAGGAAATGAGGAAGCCTGAGTGTCTAGAGAAGGCTATTGTACAAGAACCATGGTAAACCTTCATTCAGAAAATGTAAACATTTCTTCAATTCTGTGGTGACATTAGAAGCCTTGCTGCTTTTCTCAGAACTAACAAAGAAGGACTATGGCTTTTCAAGATGCCTTTTCGGAGAGAAGGCTTTATGAATTTATCACCTCCACCCTTTCAATTGTCATGAGAGCCTTGTGCAGTGAATGAAAAAATAGGTGTCTTTGCACCATCATGGTTCCTATAGAGACAGGAAGAAACCACCCACTGTGATTCTAGCCCACAGAGATTTGAGCCTATCTTTGTTTCTGTGTCTGTGGAAGCCATATCATAATGAGATCTTCAGACGTTCATGAAGAATAGTCAGTACTTTTGTAAGTAGTAGGACATGTTTATACAAAGTCATATTTGGAACCACAGCTACATCAATTTACAGGTTGTTGTAGCTTTATGAATTTTCATTTTGTTTCAGTCTTCAAACAATCAAGAGATATAGTGGCAGATGAACAGATTGTTCCTGGTTATTGACTGAATAAAATCTTGAAATTAATGCCTTTAGCCATTCATCCTTTAGTCTGATTTTCTAGCTACTTGAAAGGTATTAGGAAAATGAAGTTGAATGACAAGGTCTAAGTTGTTGGATATTATCTAGGAACTCAGACCTTTCATCCCTAAGCACAGGTCTGGAGACATGTAGGAGTCACATTAGGGACACAGAAGTCCTGGGACTTGTTTATTCATCTGTTGTTGGACACCAGGTTGGTCTCTTAACTTAGCTACTACTATGAACAGTACTGCAATAAACATTGGTGCGTGATTATCGCTGTGATATTATGACTTTGAGTTTTTGGGTAAATATGCAGAAGTAGTATAGCTGGGTCATACTGTAGATGATTTATTGATTAAGAAATTAATAAAACATGATTTTATTAGTGCATATGCCTCCTCCCCACTTATTTGGAAAAAAAATGAAATACAGCCAGAAAGTCTTCAGGTCAATATTCTATTTCTTCTACCTATTTCTTAAATACTTCTTTAAAAAATAATATTTCTTATTTATTTTTTTACAACCAGACATGTATACAATATACCTTGATTATATCCACCCTCTTCTTTCTCTCCTTCAGCTTCCTTTTGGACCCTTCATCACATCTCTGTCCCACTTTCATGGTTTTATTTATTTATTGATTTACTCACTGAGTTCAGTTAGTGTTGTCCATATGTGCATGGGCATGGGACCATCCACTAAGGCATGAGCAGAAAATGACCCTCAAATCCTCAGCAGCTATCAAGTGTCAAAATCTCCTCAGGCAAAGGTGGGGCCTTGGGATCCCCTTACCTCTTCATGCTGAATTTTTAAAATTTATTTATCCATTTAATATAATTTTTATGGATATACTTTGATTTGTAAACATACCCCCCACCACCCTGTTCCTTTTTCTCTCCCCCATTTTTATTCCTCATCCCCTCTTCCATTTGTCTTCTATATTTCCCTTCATTTATTATCCTTTATTCATGTCTAATGTCATTTTATAGACACATTCATGATTTTATGTGACTAAAGGCAATCTAAGAATCACAAACAAGAGAAAACACACGATATTTGTCTTTCTGAGACTGGCCAAACTCACTTAATATAATTATCTCCAGTTGCATTTATTTCCTTATAAAAGACATAACTTTATTCTTCTTCTTGTTTGGAAAAAGTTCCCTTGTTTACATATACACCTTTTTCTTATTTATTCCTCTACTATTGGAGACTTAGGTTCGTTCTGTCACTTAGCTGTCATGAACAGGACTGCAATAAACATCGATGTGCTAATGTCTCTGGTAGATTGGAGTCTTCTACACAAATACCCATGTGGTAGATCTTTGAAAAAAATCCATAGTAGCTGGACTAATTTACATCTACATGTCTCATCAGCAGATTGTGCTGGCATTGCTTTTCAAATGACCCAGAATCTAATGGCTTCTTCTAGTCCCCATTATTGCTACTCTTGTCTCTGTCACCTTCTTCCATCGTGTGTGTTGTTGCAAGAGCCTCTTCACTTTAACTCAGCATGGGATGTGGAGTGATCCTGTTAAATTATGGGAGGAGCTATTATTACTCTTCCACTCACATCTCTTTTATGATTTTCTGACTCCATCATAGGTTTACAAAATCATCCTGGGATTTTTCAGTGGCTTGGTCCTGTACAGGTCACCATAACTTTTGTGCAACAACCATGTTGTGTCTAGTGACAGCATTTCACAGTGCTGCTCCCCATTCTTCAGCTCTTACGTTCTTTCTGCCTCTCTTCTGAGATGTTCCCTGAGTCTTGGGTCTAAGAAGGGTTGGTACAGGTGAGCGCCGAGCAACAGGTGGGACATCTACATAGTTAGAAACGTCCACATTGACGTTAGATTTTTGAGAAACTTCCACAGTACCCGGACTGGTTCATGTTTCTACCAGCAGAGTACAGGGATTCCCTGTGTCCATATCATTACTGGCATTTGTTGCCAATGATATTTTTACTGTCTGATATTCTAAGTGGAATGGAATGGAATCTTAATGTAGTTTGGTTTTCATGTTATAACTCAATTGTCTTTCTTTTCATGTGATTAATAAAAGAAATAAAGGATGACACCCTTGAATTTGTTCCTTTTAATTAAAGGGGGAAGCATCAGATCTTTAACAGTTCATTACTATTTTAACTATGGTGTTATCATGTACCCCTTTTCATATTAAAAAAAAGTTACCTAGATGGTTGAATGTGTGTTTCTCATGGAAAAGTGTTAGACTTGTCTGTCAATTGCTTTAAACAGATGTAAGGAGAGATTATATGTTTCTTTCTTTATTTAACATACCGTAGTACATTGATTGTGTTTTGTATGTTCATATTACTGTACTCTTGGAATAAATCTCACTTGATCATAGCATTTCTGCTGCCTGTTTACAGGTTCTGGTTTCTGGTATTGGTTGAGACTGTGCACTCATATACAGAAGGTTAATGGTCTGTATTTTGTATTTCCTGTGGTGTCTCTTATATTAATGACATTGACCTCACAGAAGGACTTAGGAAATGTTCTCTTTGATACTATTTTAAAAAAATCTCTATGAAGAAATAATGTTAATTTTTCCTTTTAAACTCTGGTATAGTTTGCTAAAATAACAATGTGGTCCATAACTATCTTTGATGAGCTTTGAATTTACTAATTTATTTATTATATATTATAAATCTACTTAGATCATTTTAATGAGTTGGTAGATTTGGTATTTATAGAAAAAAATCCTAATTGTAATGTACTTGCTCACAGAGTTCTGTCACAGTTCTTTACACATCAGCTAAATTGGTGATGATGTTCCTTTATAAAGCTAATTTTAGTTTTTAGTATTTTCCCCTTGTATACGTGTGTGTGTAAGCTTGTGTGAGCATGTGTAGTGGCTGTAGAGGTGGCCAGTTTTATCATTCTCTTTTTTATTCCCTTGAGGCAGGGTCCCTTATTGAAACAAGTGCTTCCACGGTCAGCCATCAAACTTTAGCAGACTCCCTGTTTCTGGTCCCTGTATCCCTGGAGTGAGAGAGTGCAGCCACAGGCAGCTTTTTACATCTGCAATGAGAGTTCAAACCCTGGTCCTCAGGCTTGTGCAGCAAATGCTCTCAGAGCTGAGCCATCCCCCAGCTCTTCACCACTCTCTCTTCTGTTGACCTGCTGCTCAACTGAGCTAAAGTTTGGTCATTTTGTTAATTTTTTTTAAATAGAAAAACCACATTAGAAACCATTAATTTTATCTCTTCTTTTTCTATTTTTGATATCATTTATATATGTTCTAATCTATATTACTTTATGTCTTCTGCTTGCTCTGGTGCTTAATTAGCTTTCCTTTAAAATAAGTGATTGGTGATGAAATATGAATAATTGATGCAAATATAAAAGAGAAATAATGTTCTATTTGGGAAAGACTTTTAACATTGAGACTCAATCCAGAAATTGAATTCATAGTTAATTATGATTATATAATTTTCCCTGTTATTTTGTCCCACTTCCAGAGCTGGAATTTGAGCAATTATAGTTTTTAAAATCAGACTTTTAGCCATGTGTGCTGTCATGTGCCTTTGACTTAGAAGGCAGAGCAGGTGATTCCCTGTGAGTTGGAGTCCATCCTGATCTACAGAGTGAGTTCTGGGACAGCCAGAGCCACATAGTAATACCCTATCTCAAAAACAAACAAACAAACAAACAAAAATCATATTTCTAGTTGGGAAATTTCCCTGAATTTTGCGTCAGCTAACCACATTTTTCAGGAGCATGGCCCTACCCAACTCACATTCTGTGTGCCAGTCACACAGATCTCTTCTGCAGTGCTCTGTGCAAGGCTTCTTTCACCTGGGCATTCCTCAGGCTGTAGATGAGGGGATTCAGCATTGGGTTAAAGAGGCTGTGGAACAGTGACAAAATCTTCTCCTGCTCCTCTCTTTGATCAGAGTCAGGGACCATATAAACCAACATGGCTATCCCAAAGAAGAGCCCCACCACGCAAAGATGGGAGGAGCAGGTAGAGAAGGCCTTCCTGCGGCCCTCCTTCGACTGCATTTTTAGGATTGTCCTGAGGATGTGCGTGTAAGAGACAAGCATCGAGCAAAGAGGCCCAACTAAGACAAAAACACATGCAGCAAGGATGACAAGTTGGTTGATCAAGGTGTCAGCACAAGCCAGCTTGAGAACAGCCAGGATTTCACAGAAGAGGTGGTTCACCTCCCGGAGCTTGCAGAAGGGCAGCCTTAGCAGAAGAATTGTGTGAGCCACAGACAGGAGAAATCCACATGACCAGGAAGTGGCAGCCAGGGCTACACATACTTTCCAACTCATGATGACAGTGTAGTGTAGTGGATGGCAGATGGCCACAAACCGATCATAGGACATTGCTGCCAAAATCAAGCACTCTGATGCAGCAAAAGCTAAATACAAGAATGTCTGTGTGATGCATGGAGCAAATGAGATGGTTCTTTTGTGGGTGACAAGATTGGCCAACATCTTGGGGACATTGTTGGAAGCATAGGAAATGTCAAGAATGGCCAGATGTGAAAGGAAGAAGTACATTGGAGTGTGCAGCCTGGAGTCCAGGTAGATGAGCCCCAAGATTATGCTGTTTGCCAGCAGGCTGAAGATGTACAGTAGGGAGAAGACCCAGAAGAGAAACATCTCCATCTCAGCACTGAGCCGGAGTCCCACCAGGATGAAGTCTGTGATCCATGTCTGGTTGCCTCCCATTCCTTTATGACAGCTGATGTAACAGTGACATGCGGTGGCAAGCCCAAAGCTGGACAATAAATGAAAATTGGATTTATTTATCTCAAAACAAGTGCAGGAAATAGTTCAATGCTCTTTTATTTCACACTTCCAGATAGCCATCTGTGTTTCTCAACCTTTACTAGAAGTAAATTCAAACAGCAAAATGTACATCCAGATTTATGTAAAGAACCTGTACATCCCTTTACTTGGATTCAGCCTGCATCAATGTCTTTCTTGTTTCTTATACTCTTTGTCTCTGTACACTTAAAGTCTTGACCCATTTGAAGTTACTGCTCCATTGTAACTATAAAAATCCAGAGATGTAATGCTTACATGTTTGTTTCCTCTAGTATCTCTAACCACACAGGACCTAATCTAAGGTTTCACATTATATTTAATATAATCTCTTCTTAGTATCTTGTAATTTGAATATATCCTTAGTCTTTATGTGTCTTTCTAAATACTGACATTTTGAAGAGTAAATAGTAGATTGAAGAGTAAATATTAAATAGTAGGAGATCCCTTAAGTTGAAAATACACTATATTTCCCATGTTTTGATTCAGATTAGTTATTTTCTGCAAAAAGTATCCTCAGTGCTCTATGTGTAGATGCAGGGTATTAATTTATTTCCTTGTTGGGACAAAGCTAAGTTGGATCACTTGATAAACACAGCAATTCTCAGATATTTCTACTGTATAGCAATTATTTTTCCCAGTCAATTTCTTGAATAGCTATTAAAATGATATATATATATATATATACACACACATATATATGTGTATATATATACACACAATATAATTTAAGATGGTAATGTTGATGGAAAATACAGTTTTATTTCTATTAGTTGGACAGATATAGAAAAATCTTCTGCTGATCCATCTCTTTCTGTCTGGGCTTCCTAACTTGGTTAGCCAGTGGGTAACATTTCATTATTCCCACATGTTTGATGCTTCCTTTTCTGCATGTGGACCCTCCAAGCTTGTTCCCTTGTCTCCTTTAGCCTGCTTCAGTTTTGAACTCTCTGTTACTTCTGATGAGAACAGAAGTTTCAGGATCATCTATTCATAGTCCACACTTCATCTATCAACCAACATCTAGACTTCACTGGACTCTTTTTAGAAAGATTTCATCTTTATTTTTTTACATATATAAATGCCTGCATGTATGTATGTGTGCCACATGGAGGCCTGGTGTCCAGGGTGTCAGAAGAAGGCATTAGATCCCTTGGATCTAGAGTTACAGGTGGTTGTAAACTGATATTTGGGTGCTGAGAATTGAACCCAGGTCATCTGTAAGAGCAGAAAATGCTCTTAACCACTGAGCAAACTGTTCAGCCGTTTTTACTAGACTCACTTCTGCCCTGTTTGGTGCTGAAGATGAACCCAGTGCCTTGTATGCCCAGAGGAGTTCTCTATCCTGAAACTATAATTTTAGTCCAATAATTAAAGTTTTATCATGAGCATAGTATACATTTCTGGTGTCCTTCTGTATGAGGGACAAAAGTATATGGAAGGATAAAAGATCACCTTTGAAAACTATGTATAAAGAAGTGCTTTCATTTATGAAGTCAAATCTTCTTAGTAAAGTAAATTGAAGAAAATTTTCTTTATATAATTTAATATCCTATTTTAATGCAAACACATGTTTGTAATTCTAGAAACATATTAATCATTGGATTTTCCTTATCATTTGCCTTTTAGTCAATTCTGGGAAATTATATACTCTTCAATAATTTAGATTTAGAGATTAATTTTGACAAAGAAAAGTGATCGCTGTTGATAATTCTTACCTTCTACTGTCTATTTATATTATGGATTTTAAAATAATAATACAGTATTACTCAATTACTGCTATCATTTGTACATATACAATGAACCATTTCCCATGTCAAAAAACCTGGGTGTAACACACATTGACATGAATCAGTTATTCTTTAAAGATTGTTACTTATTTCATATATCTCACCACTAGATTGTTTGCAATTTAGTGCTGCCATAATTAAAAGTTTACACATAGACACACACACACACACACACACACACACACACACACACGGTAGTGAGGCTATCTTCTTTCATGAAATCCTATTGTAAATTCAGAGAATTTTAAACCCTCAATCAACTCAATCTATTTATCTACATATGAAAGCATCTGTCTCAAATCGTCTAAAAGTCTGGATAGCATAATATCCAGGCATAGGTTACCACAATAAGAAGCCAGCTAGAAGAGTGTTTAATCTAGCAGCAATTGTCCTGTAATGATAGATTATTGTTGCATTTTTATAGTGAATCCCAGAGAAACAGTAGTTCTTTATGCTCTGATAAAACCTGTCTAAAAACCAACCTTCTTAGGATCTTTCTTACTTGGCATGACATAGATACAAATAAAAAAAATTACATTTATCTGAAACATCATTCTGTTTATTTGTTTATTTGGTTTTGTTTTCTTGAAACAGGGTTCCTCTGTGTAACAATCCTGGCTGTCCTGGAACTCACTCTGTAGGTTGGCCTCAAACTCACAGAGATCTACCTGCCTCAACCCCCCTCCCCCAAATGCTGGGATTAAAGGTGTGTGCCACCACCACTCAGCCTGGAACACCATTCTTTACAAAGCTGAAATGCAACCTGGTTTGTAATGTGTAATCTTTGGTGACCAGAATGAAATTCTCACCTGTTCTACCTTCAACTCAGCCTGTAAGTCAAGGGAAGTGACATGTTTCATGTGACTTTCGTGCTTCTTACTCTCCAGGTTCCGTGTGGTTACACATGAAAGAACCATCTTACTGTCACTCTTTACATTTACTTCTAGATGCCATTTCACCTTGATTAGTAACAAGAGATATAAATTTTTATGCCATATTGAATCTAGGTTTGTTTTTTTTAAATTTCAGTTTCCGATTTTAGAAAAAATTCTGCTTCAAGGATGAATAATATTTGGAACAATGTGATTCATCACTCACATTAAACAGAAAAGAAAGTCTGTAACAATATAGAAACTACAGATTGACAATATTTTAAAACAATCAATACCATAACATTTGAAACTCTGGATATAATTTCATTTTTATCATACATGGCTTTCAGCAAGTTTATTGTAAAGCAGACAATGCATTTCCTATTATGAATTAAATCTCTTATGAAGTTTATTACATATGCCAATGAAGTATATAATATTACATGTGTCAACTAAGGGTCACATTTAAATGTACTGATATCTGTTATGGATTGAATGATGAACTCCAAAGGCTATATTCACATCTTTTTTTTTTTGTATGTGGAGCTGAGGATCGAACCCAGGGCCTTGTGCTTGCTACGCAAGTGCTCTACCACTGAGCTAAATCCCCAGCCCCAAATTATTTTAATAGGGTATCTTTGGAAATTGATTTCTGGTACTTATAAAAAATATGAACTTTAGAGAGGTTAAATACCATCTTATATCTGTTTTGAATTGATACTTTGAGGAGACAGTTTCATAGGGAGAGCTTTTGGAGGAAGTGTTTTATTGTTACATGAGAGGGAGATTTGAAGATACATGTTATAGACTTACAAACTTTTCCATTTGCTGATCTCAGGAAAGGGATCAGTTGCATAAATTTATTTGAGAAATATAACCCCAATGAGGTAAAGAGATGAAATAATAGATTCCTTAATTTCTATAAATGTACTGAATTTATTGAGGAGGGCTATAGATAAATGTATGTCAAATTAGTTTTGGTACAATCAAATATTTCTATATCGTACTAATTAGTGAATAGGGACATCTGTATTGAATTTACTTGTAATCATAGACTTATGTTTAACTTCTTAGCATGAAAAAAAAAACTGTTGAATATATTCAACCTATTGCCATCTCATAGGAACATTTCTATTTTGATTCTTTATTCTTTATAATTTTGTGCCTGGATTAATAAATCTTCATCATCACTCCCAGGTGGCAATATTACCATAGAGACAGTATAAAAATGAAGTTAAATTAAAATATAGAAGGAAACTCTTATGATGGGGAAAGATAAGAAAATACTACAGTATTGGTGCCTAAACCTTTGTATTTGCAATACATTGAATAAAACCACAGCAGCTCACAAAACTAAAGGTTTTCATGGTTGGTTAGAGTAGCTTTTCAACAGAGCTTCTTAACCTGTGGGTTGCGACCCTAACGACCATCAGAAAAAACATTATGCTTCATAACAGTAGCAAATGTACAGTCATGAAGTAGCAACAAAAAAAATTTTATCTTGGGGGTCACCACAACGTGAGAAACTGTATTAAAGGGTCACAGCATTAGGAAGGTTGTGAAACACTGCCCTAAACAGTTCTGCCAAGAGTGTTTACCTAGCTTGTACTTTGGTTTCTTTTTCTCTAGAGTTGGCTGATGGCTCATTTTCTCTCTTCTGTCTTCTCTATCTCTGTCTTTCTCTCTCTTCCTTTCAGTCAGAAAATGCTTTTAAAAAGTACTTTAAGTCTAACACTTATTATTATTAGTGTGATAAATTGAAATACTTAGAAATTAAATAATTATATGACAAATTCATTTATCAGTCTGATTCAGAAAACAAATGACTCTAACAGGTATTCAATTTTCCTTTGAAATACGGATCCTGGATATTAGTATCTTCATTTAGGCAGTTAAAATAAAATTCTCTTTAGTTTGGCTATTCCAGGGTCTAGAGGTTTCAAGCCTCCTCACTTTTAAGACAGTTGCAACACTCTGGCTCCCACAGTCACACCACATAGAAAAAGATGGGGGACGGATGCCAGGGAGTTTTGGTGACACCCGTCTACTGCACAGCACGAGGAGCTGCCCTGACAATAAGGGGGCACTGGTGTCTTTTTTAACTACTTGCAATTCATTCAGAGTGGAAAATAACTCAGGAATAGCATCTTTTTGACACTGCTATGGTGATCTCTACTGTCATACTGTTCTCTTTCAATCACCCATACCAACAGCCACTTTCCAGTTCAAATGAATCTCTTTAGTATAGAGCAATGTTAGTACTGGATTTTCTCTGAGGAAGATACTTTGAGTTAGCGTAAACCCCACAGAGAAGAGAATCATACCTCTAAAACATTTGTAGCATCCTACTCCTCCTGACAGCCTTCATCAGATGGAATCAGTAACAGGAGGATTCAAAGGACTTGCTGAAATATCTCCAAAGAAGCCCAGGAGCATAGTTTTTATTTTAAAATCAGAGGACAAAACACTTCTGAGTCTCTAGTGAGAGTTCAAATTCCCAGAGGGACCATACAACGTCACACCAATGTATCTTCTCCCTGAGGGGTGGGTAGGCCAGAGTCTTCTGTTTAGAAGACAAAAAAGATTGTACTTGATGAACTTGAAAGCAAAGTTCTAGGCAGTGGGCAAGCCAGTTACTTTTGCACAAATCTTCATGTCTCTAGAGAATATTGAAGCTAAGGCAAAACAAAACACAATATCCAGTCTTTTGCAGTTATGGCTTTATGGCTCTGAGTACCATTACAATCTGTTCTTCTCTAGACAGTGGAACTCTCCCAATGCCACATGTGTCTCCATTCACGGTGGATGGGAAAGATTACAGCCTGCAGCCATAAGTCACAGTATTGAGTCCCCATTGTACTTCGTGTGCCAGGCTCTTTATGTGGTCTCTGTGTCTTAGTCTCATTCTCTCAATGCATAGCATGAGGACAGACACTGACAACTGTTTTCTCAGTGTGCTTCAAGGACTCTGAGAATGACCAAAAAGCTTCCAAAAGACCAACACCATCAAAGTCATTTCCACAATGATATTTGGACAAGTTTGGTCTTTTTTCTCTGTCATTCTCTCATGTATACACATTGTATTTTTTTTGCATGTTATCTATATGTGCTATTACAACACACTGGAGGCAGAAGACAGGAAGAAGAACTTTCAACTATTAAACCAAGCACTAAAATTTACAATACTGTGAAGTATTGAAAAATTTAAAGCTTTTAATAAAATAAAATTTTCATAAAAGACAATATTTGTAATAACCTATTATGGGAGTCTTTTAAAAGTGAAAGAAGCTTGCAATGTTCTGTATTCAGCTTGCAACACTTATCACAGTCTACTGGGTCAAAACAGATAGTCAACAAATGCTTGTGGTAAGTGTAAATAAAGACGAATTATAAGTATTATTTTCAATTGACTCTCAGTTTTAATTTTTATTATGAATATCAATACGTATACCTACCTAAAAGTATCATGAGGTCCTCAGTAACTTTTAAGAGTGTAAAGATTTTTCTGAGATCAAAGCATTGGAAAATAATTGTAGTACGTGATAAATCACCATTTTAATAAGGATTAGAGTTAGAAACATTTGCTCTTCAGTTATGATTAGAAGCCAGGCTAGAGTGATGGCCCAGTTGGTAGAATGCTTGCCTGTCATGCACAAAGCTCTGTGGTGAATTCCCAGCACCACATACAATCTGAAATGCTGCCACAGGCCTGTAATCACAACACTCAGGAGATCGAGGCTGGAGGATCCACAGGCTCAAAGTCATCTTCAGCTACATAGAGAGCTCAAGGCCAGACTGGAGTACATGATATCCCATCTCAAAAAACGAAACAAAACAACAAAAGGGTATATTCATTTTATGTTGCTGCTCTAAGAAACTGACAAAACCACTGCTTATCTCACAGTTTCATCGGTCACAAGCCTTGGTATTAGCCAGATGGATAGTATGCTCAAGAGTAACTCAGGATCTTGTCAGGTTTTGGTTTGAAGTCTGGCTCCAAATTCCACGACTTTGGGGGTACTCTAGCCTTGTGGTTATAGGGCTGAAGTCTGTCTGAGATTACCCTGAGCTCCTTGCAGTCAGGGCCTCCGTACACATCACTGAACTTGTGGTAACTACTCTTGTGTTGCTGTGACCAAATACCTGACAGAGGGCACTTAAGACCAAAGGTTTACTTTGGCCCGTGATTTGTGAGGATGTGCTCTGTTATGTCAGGGAAGGCATGGGTGTGTGGCAGAGGAAACAGAAAGAACTAGGCTAGAACCAAAAGTGGTGACCACTTCCACACCTCCTCCTCCCCCCAGTTACCTAACTCTGCCAGACAGGCCCACCTCCTAAATGTTCCATAGCAGTCACAATAGTGCTATCGGCTGAGGACCTACTGTTCAAAATATGACCTTGCAGGGTACCTTCCAGACTCAAGCATTAGGCCTCTCTGTGTTCAAACCAAGCAGTGGTTTGCTGAGGTTGTCACACACTGCAGGTCTCTCTGACTTCTTCCTCTGCCACCTGATAAAGAAAACATCCAGCAATTGCAAGGCTCAGCTGCTTATTACAAGATAACCTCTGCACAGTAAGAGCCGCTGATTTGCTGAGTTCCTTACCCAATATCCAGATTAGTGCTTTATATACCACTGTCCTCAAGCTGTCTGTACTATTAATGGTACACTATTGATGTGTTTATGTTATGAAAGCAGTAACAATATAACAATAATGACTTCAAATTTAAATTCAGAAGATAACCATTTAAATCTCTATGTTTCACTCTGTGATGCGATTATTAGAACACAGCAAAAATTCTTTGGATTCCAGATTTATATATTTTTTTCTGAGTTAAGAGTTATTGTACATTCTATTTACTACCCCTTGTCCCAGGCTGTCTTTGTGTATTATAATGAGCATTTACATTTAGAGGCATGCTTATGGAACACATGCAGTGGTAGTGTCAGCACGCCATGCTCCAAAGATGGAAAAATTAGTGTGGGTCAGGGATAGACCCAAGGGAACTATTAAATAATACTATAAGATCATGATACATTTTCCTATTTTTGCATCAATCTTGTAACTTGATTTCACACCCCCTTGTCTTCTTATCTTTGTTTATCTCATGATAAACAATTTAGTATGAAAATTACCTGTTAGCTAAATCAAGTTCTTACCTAGATTGGACATTCCTGTTTGGCATTATGTTCTTGGAAAATTCCATTAGATCTCACAATGAATTTGATCCTAACTTTCCATATTATTACATGAATTATAGACACAGTGTGGCTAAATATTGTCAACAATACCAGGATCACACCATACTACAATATGACTAGAGCACAATCAGTTTGATTAGACAACATAGTGGAATCAGAGAAATAGCAGCTTTGACTTTCTAGTAAATATGATTGGGCATAGGTAGGTTCTGTTAAATACAGGAACCATTGCATTTGGAATTGCATTTTTTTCCTGCATTCTACATAGATTGGGAACAAAGCCAGTCACTCTGTCTCAGTATAAAAAAATGATAACTCACTTCCACTGTGTTCATGGACCACATTTGCCCTGTGGTTGGGGCATGGTGTAATTCAGAATGGTTTCCCAGCTGTGTTATCAGTTATGTCTTATTCTGACATATTCTTAGGATATGGCTATCACGGTTCATCAATTAGAGTAACTAGGGCCCAGAAAACTTCAATCAACTATGAAGTTCCCCAAGAGTTTCTCTTTTGCTTATGTAAAGAGTATGAGCAAATTTCCTCTGGTAATGCTGGCTTCTACCTGTGTCAAGGTAGCCAAGAGGTCCTGTTGGGTTAGGGTACAAGCCCTGTCTCTCTTTCTAAGCTCCATAAATAAATAAAATTATTTCTTAAGTTGTATGGCACATTTCACTAAAGTGTCATATTATTTTTGGGCTAAACTCCATTCTCTCCCACCCAGGAGACCATTATTTTAATTTGCTAATTTTAATTGACTTTTTTTCCCCTTTGAGTCTCACTCTTCATTAAAAGTAAATTCAGCTTGTTTCATGATGTCTCAGTAGGTACTGTTTTCCCCAGCACTCTTTTGTCTTGAGGGACAAACAGTTTCTTCTTGTCATTATAAACTAATGGCCCAAGTACAATTAGGATGTAGGTTAGTTGCCAGAAAATACTGTGTTCCTTTGTATTAGTTTGATAAGTGGCATCCTGCCAAGACACAACTGAGTCTGAGTAGGCAAAAGGACTCCCTATAATGTGGTCTCAAGGTGAGGCCATTTCTAGGGAATTCATGGGCACCAGATGATACCTGCTTTTTTATCATATTGTTCAACCCAACAAGGATAATAAGTATTTGTACAGCATTTGATGGTGTGTTATAATGCAGCTGAAATATTTGTGTCTATTTATAATCAAGGGCCTTTATGAACATTGATCTTCTGATCATCGAGGTTAGAAATAGAGAGTGATCAGTCAGCTAAGAAGTGCATATCATCTGGTATGGCCAAATTCCATGAAATTTCTTGCTAAATGACTGTCTTTAATAATGTATGTCCCCTAACAAACAAGAATCACAGGTAGATGTTCCGTTAGTACTCTCTTCATCAATGTCTGGCCTGTTTTATTATCATAGCATATGATCAAAGTATTTCTCTAAGCAGTAATGTATTGTTTATGAATTTATTTTTATTTATTATATATTTGATCAATTTAAACTCAGTTCTCTACATTTGGGAGGCAGGCTAGTTCAGCCACTGTGCTGTCCAAATATTGGCACTTGAGTATGTGTCTTTCCCTTTCATAGATGATAGGATATACAAATACATAGTCCCTGGGCTCTCATTACAACCACAAGGTAACACAGGGTGACACCCTCCATCAGCCCAGTTTTGTCAGAAGGGACAAAACCACTCAGAATCCTGTGGGAATTCTGATATAAATGTAAAAGACATGGTTTCTTTATGGGGATCATCCCTGATCCAGTCACAATTGCAATGCTAGCCCCGGGGGCAACTGTCTAAGATAGGAAGAAAGTTGAGAGAGTGGGTGGGAGAAATGTACAATGAAATTGCAACTCATAGTTGGAAGGAGATGCATCCTGATGCTGCTGGTATACTCCAAAGCATTTTCCCTAAAGAGTTTTACTCAGGTGTGTTTGGGATCTTGACTGATACCACAGAAAAGAAGGTCAAGCTGTGTTAGAATGAAGCAAAGTCAACAAAGGACCACAGTCAACTTCATGCAAAAAACCAGAAAACTCAGGATAGCAAAAACAATCCTGTACAATAAAATAACATCTGGAGGTATCACCATCCCTGATTTCAAGCTATACTACAGAGCAATAGTAATAAAAACCCACGTAGTATTAGTATAAAAACAGACAGATTTTTTCTAGATCCATCCATTTGCCTGCAAACCTCATGATGTCATTGTTTTTCTCTGCTGAGTAGTACTCCATTGTGTATATGTACCATGTTTTCTTTATCCATTCTTCAGTTGAAGGGCATCTACGTTGTTTCCAGCTTCTGGCTATTACAAACAAAGCTGATACGAACATAGCTGAGCAAATGCCCTTGTGGTATGATTGAGCATTTCTTGGGTATATGCCCAAGAGTGCTATAGCTGGGCCTTGGGGGAGATGGATTCCCAATTTTCTAAGGAAGTGCCATATTGATTTCCAAAGTGGCTGTAGAAGCTTGCATTCCCACCAGCAGTGGAGGAGAGTTCCCCTTGCTCCACATCCTCTCCAGCATAAGCTGTCTTCTGTGCTTTTGATCTTAGCCATTCTGACAGGTGTAAGGTGGTATCTCAGAGTCATTTTGATTTGCATTTCCCAGATAATTAGGGATGTTGAGCAATTCCTTAAATGTCTTTCAGCCATTTGAACTTCCTCTGTTGAGAATTCTCTGTTTAGTTCTATAGCCCATTTCTTAATTGGACTGTTGGGCATTTTGATGTCTAACTTCTTGAGTTCTTTATGTATTCTGGATATCAGCCCTCTGTCAGATGTGGGGTGGGTGAAGACCTTTTCCCATTCTGTAGGCTGTTGCTTTGTCTTGTTGACCATGTCCTTTGCTCTAACAAAAGCTTCTCAGTTTCAACAGGTCCCATTGATTGATTGTTTCTCTCAGTGTCTGTGCTACTGGTGTTATATTTAGAAAGTGATCTCTGGTGCCAATGCGTTCAAGAGTACTTCCTACTTTCTCTACTATCAGGTTCAGAGTAGCTGGATTTATGTTGAAAAAATCATCCTGAGTGAGGTAACCCAGACTCAGAAGGACAAACACGGTATGTACTCACTCATAGGAGGATACTAGATGTAAAACAAAGATGACTAGACTGCTACACAACTCCAGGGAGGCTACCTAGAAAACGAGACCATAGGAAAGACCTAAGGATCACCCAATGACAGAGAAATGGGTGAGATCTACATGAACAACCTGGACGACAGTGGGAGTAATGAAGGGCAAGATTTGAGGGAAAGAAAGCTTAGGGGAGCAGGAGATCCTAGCTGGATCAAGAACAGAAAGGGAGGACACAGAATAACAGACCATGATAAATGAAGACCACATGAGACCAGGAATAGGCAGAGTGCTAGAGAGGTCCCCAGAAATCCACAATGATATATCCTCTGTAGTCTGCTGGCAATGGTAGAGAGAAAGCCTGATCTGACCTAGTCTGGTGATCAGATGGCCAAACACCCTAACAGTCATCTTGGAACTCTCATCCAATAACTGATGGAAGTGGATGCAGAGATCCTCAGCCAGGCCCCAGGTGGAGCTCCAGGTGTCCAACTGTCAAGAAAGAGGAGGGTCTGTAAGAGCATGAATTGTTGAATCCAAGTTTGCAAAAAGCACAGGGACAAATAGCCAAATGAATGGAAGCACATGAATTATGAACCAAAGGCTGTGGAGCCCCCAGATGGATCAGGCCCTCTGGATAAGTGAGACCATTGAATAGCTTGATCTGTTTGGGAGGCACCAGTCTGTGGGACCAGGATCTGTCCTTAATGCATGAGCTGGCTGTTTGAAACCTTGGGCTTATACAGGGACACTTTGCTCAGTCTGGAAGGAGGTGACAGGACCTGCCTGTACTGAATCCACCGGTTTAAATGAATCCCCAGGGGTGCCTTGATCCTGGAGGACATGGGAATGGAGGGGAGGGGCTGGGGGGAAGGTGGGGGTGGGGGCGGGAGGTGGGAGGACAGGGGAACCCATGGCTGATGTATAAAATTTAAAACACATAATAATAAAGAAAAAATATTGAAAATAAAACAAACAAACAAACAAACAAACAAACAAAAACCCAGACAGATTGATCAATGGAATAAAACTGAAGACCCAAAGTAAACCAACACTCCTTTGGACACCTGATTTTTGATAAAGAAACCAGAAATACACAATTGAAAAAAGAAAGCATTTTCAACAAATGGTACTGGTCTAATGGGGTGTCAGCATGCAGAAGAATGCAAATAGGTCCATATCTATTACCCTGCACAAAACTCAAGTCCAAGTGGATTAAAGACCTTAACATAAAACCAGATATGCTGAACCTAAGATGACCTAGGTCATCTGTGTATATGTTATGATTGTATAGCTTAGTGTTCTTATGGGACTCCCAACAATGGGAGTGGGGGTTTTCTCTGGTTCTTATACTTGTGTTTGAGACCCTTTTTTCCTCCTGCTGTATTGCTTGTCCAGCCTTGATGTAAGGGCTTGAGAAATTGGTGAATAGCCTTTAACTCATTGGCACAGTAGACAGCTGCCTGAACAGAACATGGATAGCACAGGCACTAAGGACAATAATCAATAAATGGAATTCCATGAAACTGAGAAGCTTCTGTAAGGCAAAGGACACTGTCAATAGGACAAAACAGCAGCCTACACAATGGGAAAAGATTTTCACTACCTCTACATCCAATGTAGGGCTAATATCCAAAATGTATATAGAACTCAAGAAACTAGACACCAACAAACCAAATAATCCAATAAAAATGGGTATAGATCTAAACAGAGAATTATCAACAGAGGAATCTAAAATGGCTAAGAAACACTTAAAGAAATGTTCAACATCCTTAGCCATCAGGGAAATACAAACCATAATGACTTTGAGATTCCATCTTATACCTGTCAGAATACCTAAGATAAAAATCACAAGTGACAGCTCATGCTGGCAATGATGTGGAGCAAGGGGAAAACTCCTCAATTGCTGGTGGGAGTGCAAACTTGCACAGAAAATTGGAACTCAATCTACTTCAAGACCCAGCTATATCACTCTTAGGCATATACCCAAAGGACATCCCATCCTACCAGAAGGACACTTGCTCATCCATGTTCATTGCAGCTTTATTCATAACAGCCAGAACCTGGAAACAACCTAGCTGTCCATAAACCAAAGAATAGATAAAGAAAATGTAGTACACTCACACAGTGGAGTATTATTCAGCTGTTAGAATCAATGAGATCATGAAATTTGTAGGCAAATGGATAGAACTAGAAAAGATCATCCTGAGGTAGGTGACCCAGACCCAGAAAGACAAACATGGTGTGTCCTTACTTATAAATGTATGTTCACTGTTAAGTAAAAAATAATCATGCTATAATCCATAGACCCAGAGAGGTTAAATAATAAGGAGGGCTCAAGAGGTTACTCATGGATCTCTCTGGGAAGGGAAAAATAGAATAGATTTTGCAGGTATACTGGGGGTGGGTGGGAATGGGAACAGAAGGGATCAGGTAGGAGTGGTGGTGGGAAGGATGGAAGGAGAGAGTACTGGGAGAGACAACTGGAATTGGGGGTGATGTAGAACCCTAGTGCAATGGAAACTCCCTGGAATCTATGAAAATCACCTTAGTGAAGTTTCCTAGGGGGATATAGAACCTGAACCAGGCAAGGCTCCAAGCAGTGGGACTGGGACACCAACCCAGTCACAAAATCTTTTATCTACAATTTGTCCTGCCTGCAAGATGTGCTCAGAAAATGATGGCATAAAACCTGTGGAGTGGCCAACCAATGACTGGTCCAACTTGAGGCCCATGTCATTGGAGGGAGCCCACATCTGACACTACCTGGATGGCTAGGAACCAGAGGCAGGAGATACCAGAGAGACAAAATAGAACCAAACATAACTGGAAAAAAAAAAGTCAATGAAATGATTCCTAATGATATTCTGCTGTACTCATAGATCTGTGCCTACACCAGTAGTCATCAATGGGGTATCATGTAGAAACTGATGGGAGCAGATGCAGAGACCTATCGCCAAACACTAGGTGGAGCCAGGGGAATACTACAGAAGAGAGGGAGGAAGGATTGTAGGAGACAGTGGAGTTGAGGGCACAATGAGAACATGGCCCATGGAAATAACTAAGTAGGGCTCATGGGGACTTACAGAAACTGGAGTTAACAAACATGTATCCTGTATGGGTCTGACCTAGGTCATCTATGTATATGTTATGGTTGTGTAGCTTAGTGTTCTTATGGGACTCCCAACAATGGGAGTGGGGGTTTTCTTTGGTTCTTATACTTGTGTTTGAGACCCTTTTTTCCTCCTGCTGTATTGCTTATCCAGCCTTGATGTAAGGGCTTGAGCCTAGTTTATTGTATCATGTTAGGCATGTTCAGTGGATAACCCTTGGAGGCCTCCTTCTTATTTTCTTCCTCCTCTTCCTCTTCTTCCTCTTCTTTGAAGGGAAGTGGAGGAGGAGTAGATCTGGGAGAGAAGGGAGGTAGAAGGAAGGACTGGGAGGAGTGGAGGGAGGGGAAACTGCAGTTAAAATATAATGTATGAGAGAAGAATAAGTTTTTTAAAAAAGACTTTGTATCTAATACATAAAATTATCTCTCATAACAATAGAAAAATGCAATATTAAAAATATAAAGGTGAACAAAAGAGGTAGTGCACACTTAGACTCAAGTGTAGACAATATCTTATCCATTATCTATTGTATATATGATATAATAGTACACATTTGATTTTATGACTTTGGAAGTTACACTGTTCAGTGGATATAATTTAAAATCAAATTCAAAAATTAGGCAAAGTTTAAAATAAAGTAAGGTTTAAATATTCATTATTTTACTTTTTTCTTTCACTTTAAAGATGTTCCCTTTATAAATGAAATTATAAGATGGCTTATGAGGTGCATGGTATAGGTTTATAGATGGAAGAGGAGGGCCAATAATGTTAAATTCAAGGGTCACATGAGTTTTGTCTTAAAGCCAAGCCTATTTTCTCTGTTAATACTCAGATTGAGGTCTCTCTTAAAAGAATGGTATATTGTCTCTTTTAATAGTCTTCACAGTGGTTGACTGGTTGGTTTGTTTTAGAGTATGATTTGAGTTGTTTCTTGACTATGCCAGCAAGAAATACAAGTCAGATCCTAGAGTGAGGGGTTGCTCTCTCTTCCCATGGCTCCTGAAATTCCCATTTCTCCATACCACCTGAAGATCAGGATACCTTCCTACACATTTCCAAAGTCCTTTTATAAAATGGGGGAACTTGAGTAGATATCCTCTTGTGGCGTGACCCTTTCATGTTGAGTGTGATGATGGAAAGGGACAAGCTATGTCTCCATGCCTGCCATGCTGGATGATAGATGGTTTACTCTGAAACCATTGCTCTGAGCACAGTATGTGACAGAAATCATTGACATTTGATTTCACTGCCTATTGGTGAACTAGAAGCTCTGAAGTTAATTTCTTGGTCTGAAGAATTGTAATGTTTTTCTGAAGAAGCAGTCCTTTACTTCTTTAATCATGTGTTGTTTAGTTATTAAACATCTTTATAGTGACTGCTTTGCAGCTTCATCTATGAGAGTATGGGGCATACTTTGCTATTTTATGTATGCTTTATTGTTTTGTTTTGAAACTGGATGCTTTAGACCATTGGTTCTCAACCTGTGAGTTATGATTGAGGTCACATATCAGGTATCCTGCATATCAGGTATTTACATTACAATTCATAACTGTAGCAAAACTAAAGTTTTAAAGTATCAGTGAAATAATTTTATAGTTGGGGTCACCACAACATGAAGTATATTAAAGGATCACAGGACTAAGAAGGTTGAGAATGCTTTAGATGAAACTCTGGGTATTAATCTCCCTGCCACTACTCTAAGATTTTGTGTTATTGACCTTTATTTGGGGACTTGTACATTTACTTAGTCACATGATTGTTTCTGTGAACTATAATCTCCTCTCCTACCTCTTCAGTCTGCCTCAAAGCACATTGTTCTTCAAGGCACACAGCCTTGGATGCACCTGGTGTCATTCTGGATGGAAAGTTGGGGTAGGGATCTTTTCCAGCTTACTTTCCTGACCACATCTCCTTAGTCAACTCCACTAGCTGTGGGCTGATTAACATATGGCTTCTATGACCTCCTGGGCTTTTAACTCTGCATTTAATAAGACCGTTACATCTACACTATGGCATGAACCGATCAAACTGGGCTCCTTTGAAAAATCAGACCTAATGTCAGGTAGGGATTCTTTCACCCCGCAGTTCTCCTCCAAGCTGTTTATCTCTAGTTTGTTCCTCCAAACTCTCTAGCCTAAAGCTCAGCCTGCATTCCCAATTAATGTACCAATCTATAACACGAATTGCTAAACAGTCTTATAAATAAAAATCCCAGAGCCAGGTATTGGGGTGAAAGCTGAAAGATCAAAGAGCAAGCCAGCCATATCTTACCTCTAGGAACTCCTCAGCCCAGGAGAGAGCTACTTCCTGTATACTCACACTTATATACTTCTCTGTGCCCTGGCATCTTACTTCTTTCCACCCAGCTACATCACTTCATCTTTCTGCCCAGCTCTATCACTTTCTGTCTGTCTGTACAGACCTCCAGACCTCTATGGTTAACTAGTGCTGGGATTAAAGGCATGCGCCACCACTGCCTGGCTCTGTTTCCAGCGTGGCCTTGAACTCACAGAGATCCAGGCAGATCTCTACCTCCTGAGTGATAGGATTAAGGGTGTGTGCTACAACTATCTGGGCTCTATGTCTAATCTAGTGACTGACTCTGTCTTCTGATCCCCAAGCAGGTTTATTAGAGTACACAATAGATCACTACATTTCCCCCCTCTTTAAAAAATAATAAAAGGTTATAATTAATATAAGAAAAACTATACACAATAAGTACAATAAGTTTGTACAATATATACAGTCAAGAATTGCATTAACAATGCCAAGTTCATAAACATTTGACAAATTCAGAGAAAATACTCCATTATTTATCCTATTTCAGTGAGTCCAAAATGTTGTACCTAATTTACTTTCTATCCTAACTTGTATTACGAACCCAAAACTATCTTTTGATGTCTTTCAAACTTATAAACTTTATACCTTTTTGTGAGTTTCTTTAATGATTTTTTTAAATGAGGAAAACTATAGCTACAATTATTTTATATTCAACTCCCTCAGAGATCCAAGAAAGAAATAATATTAGCCAAGTAAGCAGGAAATGCAAACAAGTGACTTCCAAAAAATGTGAGAAATGACAGAAACAGCTGGCCACCTGGACAGTCACCCAAGGTTCCTCTGCAATGTTTGGCTACATCTTCAGCCTACAGGCCTAGCATATCTGACACTCTCATCTGTGAAACAGGATTTTCTATAGGGGCTTTCTACTTTGTCTTGGCAAGGATTGGCTTTTTTTTTTTTTCTTTTGTGTCCTGCTTGTCCATTTTGGACAGCATACTGTCAGCCATTGAGGCAAGGACACTTTCTTGCCCAGTGGCTAACTTTTGCCACAAAGAAATTAAACTCCATATGGAGTTTCTTCCATGCCCATCATCTTCTCTGAAGTAGATTGTTACTGCCAGGAGCAGACATGTCTCATTGTCATAAAAAAAAAAAGAAAAAAAAAACTATGTTATTAAAACATCTCAAATGCCATATTCTGAAGGTCTTTGAAGAGTTTGAAGAAGTCTAGCTAAAACATATTTCTAGTAGATCTTGAAAGCTTACCTAACATAACTACAAGTTTGATTGTAATGACTGACTACTAACTTTCATTCCTTTATATCCTAATACATTGGTAATAATAGCTTTCAAGGACTAGCAATTTGTATTAATTGTTAAATGAACTGTATGGGTACAATACCTTGAACAAGATTAGAAGTATATATTCAGTATTTTCTAACAAAATCAATCTCAAATTTGTATCATATACATATTTTTATACAATATACAAAATCCAATCCAATGTAAAATATTTAAAAACTAGTAGTTGCCTTTTAAAAGTAGATTTAATAATCTACCTTTTTAATATTATATCTATATCATCCTCTTTTTTCAGAGTAGATTTGATAATCTACCCTTTTATCCTATCACTTCTGTATCTCTTTTTTTCAGAGTAGATTTAATAATCTACCTCTTATCTATATCCTCTTTTTTCTTTTTCTTTTCCAAAATAAGAATCCTGAATCTAATCTCCTTTGTAATCAAACATCCTAAACAATGACAGTTATCCATAACCCATTGAACGATCAAAAACCACCCACCCCATCTCTTGGGAATGTGGGCATCATGTTCTTAAAATTACTTTCTGCTGTCTGGAGGTGATGGCATCTTTAAGGAATCCTGAAAAAGAAAACTTTTGGATTAATTGTTAATTAACAATTGTTAATTGTTCTGGGAGAGTTAGCTGTACCATTTATTGTCCAGTCTCTGCATAATACAAAAATGCAGGGCTTATCTCAATAGCTCTATCACCAATCTCTTCTTAACTGTCTTCTACAATCACCTCTACTATTTTTTTTGTCATCGCTTGACTTGAAATTCTTCATGGTGTTCAGCAAATGAAGTCAATCTTTCAGGAAGAATTAAGAGAAGTATAATGGTCTGCTTCCATCATGAAGCTGTCAAGAGAGGTTGCTTGATAAAGGTAACTGTTGCAAAGACTGAAGACCTGAATATGATTCCTGGGACACACATGACAGTAAGAGAGAATCAACTCCTTCATGTTGTTCTCTGATCTCCATGTGTGTGCTGTGGTATTGCACATAGCACACATACCTTATACATGCATGCATACTTGCATACATACTTATACACATATATACATGTACAATATACACATGCATGTATGTTATGCATGCATACATACATGCATACACACATACATATATACAGAAAATAAAAATAAAAAACTAACCTTTCCTCCCTTAAATTATTTTAATTAGATATTTTGGTCACCATGACATGAAATAACTGGTGTGATTTTGAAGCTTCTGTACTCTTGCTTTCAGGTTCAAATTTGTAACTGACAGCATGAGGATCTTCCTGAGTTTCAGAATATATCAGAGAAATCACAGGTACTTATGTTTCTGTGGTTACTAGGTGATAGTGATCTATGTTTTAGATACTGTAAAAGGAGGACAGACCTCAGCTTAGATTGGTTCCAATCGTCTTGCTTTAAATCTCTCCTAACATTGTGGTTCCCCAACTAACAATGACTATTGGGGTCCAGCTCCTAAATAGTCTTTTCTCAGGGTCTATGGAAGAATCTAACAACCAGCTGATAATCTAATCTTAAGGATATCAAGTGAATCTATACACATGAAACTCTTTAGTTCTTTATTCTTCTGAGTCACTTCTTTCTCTACATAGTTCTTTTCTGCTCTCATACTTACTCCTTTCTTGCCTGATATTTCTATCTTAATTTTCCCATTGAAGTTCTTTTCTATCTAGTTCTTCCTAATTTATTTTTTCCTTATCTTAATTCTCTTTCCCATCTTAATCGTCCCCTATGTCTCTGAGGTTTTCATTTATATACCCATGCAATCAGCAAGTACTCTGGCCAAGGAAAAGTTACCAGGCTCGAATTCTTCCAGGGTCAAAAGGAGGGTTGATGAGATCCACACAAAGAGCAGTAATTGCCATCTATCATAGCAACCCCAAAGGGAAGTGGCTAATGGGGAATATAATCAACTAAAGGCTAAATTCAGTTAATGTATTTGAGAAAAGATTTATGTGCTCAAACTTGTAGTTGGAAGGTTTTCTCCAGTCTTGGCCGGCCATGCAGTCCTGTGTTCCTCTAGTCCCACCCAGCTCAGTGGTCCCTCTGCAGCTGTGTGCCATTATATGCAGCAGGATGGCATTTCCTCTGCCTCTGCCTTTCTTCTCTCTGCTTGGATTTCCCACCTGCTTCTAAGCTGCCGTGGCTGGGTGGTACTGGAGAAACCTTTCAGCTACACAAACTATATTCTTGGAAGTGGTTACTTAAAATGGTAAGATTCTATAAGTCACTGAGTGAAATTAAAACTGCCTTTTATTCCTTTGGAGCCATATCTCTCTCAGCTTAACTCAGCTGACCTTTTCTGGCAGGGCGGAAAAAGTGTGCTTGGTAGCTAGGCAACTTGTATCACAACTAGATGTACCTGGTATGTAAAAGCTCCTTAGTTCCAAATTAATTGTTGAAGGGATATCTAGAACTAAAGATAGTACTTGGAAGAAAGGAAAGTTAAGCTTAATTAGCACATCCATCCTCTTGGCCCTGGTGGTTGTCTCAGTGTAAATTTTTACCTTCTCTCTGGAACTAACAGATAGTCTGGAATGCTTATCTATCTGCAGTCTGTTCTTGGAAAGTCTGCAAGGTATCTCAGACAAAATACTTTCATCTGGAGATGGTCCTGGCCAGATGTTGCTAATGACAATAATTACAGTAAGGCACACAGTTGGGAGATGTTATCCAAATACCCCAATTGTATAGGGGAAATTGTGCTCAATGAATGATTCAAACACACTGTTCTTAGAAAAAGAATTAAATGGAAAAGCTACAATAGCACATAAGAAATTAATTGTAGGAAACAGCTAATATCCAAAAGCCAATGTCACTAAGACTCCTTAAGTCTTGGCTTTATCCTCTGGAAGGGCCCTTGGTTTCTCCCAGGTATTAGCTTTGCCATAGTCAGTTGAATTCCTATTTCACATTTCTGTGGCTTGCAGCATGCAACCATAGTGAGGGCTCTGATTTTGAATTCCATGGACCTGTACTGGGTGAACATCTACATGGCAAGGGTCTGCAAGTGTCTGGGCACTATTTGACTGGCAACCTGTTATTGTAAAGGGAGTCCATTGGAATGCAGTCATGTGTCTGCCACTTTTGTCAACATAGGATCATTGTGACAGAAAAGCTGGCCCTTCATGTTGTAAGTTCTTATTTCCTTCTTTTCAAAGAAAAATCATTAACAAGTAACATGGGGATGTGTATCATGTAATCTGGGGATGTGTGCCATGTGATCTAGGTGATGTGTGCTTATGCTATATTAAAACTGTCGATTTTGACTGTTCACCAATGATTGGTATTGGATGTCCCCAAATTCTAGTGATTATTCCTTTTGTTTTATTCATTTCAGTAATATCCCATGTTAGCTTTAACTTCCAACTTCCTATTGACTAATGGTAAGAAATAGAACTTTGTGTGTTTATCAGGTAGGTGGTTTTTGTTTTTTGGTTTATTTTTTTGGTACAGTGGCTGTTTTGCTAATCTTGCACAAATGTGCTGGCTTATAATTTTACTGTTAATTTAAGGAGTTTACTTCATGTGCCATTTACAGTTCCATTTGGTCTCATAGGTACTTTTATTACTAATCAGCTGGCTCTACTCTGATGAAAATTATGGGTAGGGAGGGGGAAACTCTCCCAATGTCACAGTCTTAATCTCTGCATGCTTAAGACCTGTAGTACAGATCCAGTCATTTCTGGCTCCTAAATCTAAGAGACTTATTATCTCAAGCTTCAGAAGGCAGGGACTAATGACTATAGGTAGATGTATGTTTTTTAAAGTATTATATCTTTGGCCTATGTCTATGAGTCTATAATATTCTGTTTTAAGAGAGTACTTATAATAGAAAGGGCAAAGGAATGCTACCTGCTATATTTGACAGAAAGCAAAATTATCCATTTGAATTGTTCTTTGATGTCTCTCATGCTGGTCTCTCCTTCCACAGTGCCCTTCTCAGGGCACCCTTGACCTCAGCATTCCTCAGGCTGTAGATCAGGGGGTTCAACATGGGGTTGAAAAGACTGTAAAACAGGGAAAGGATCTTCTGCTGCTCCTCGGGGTGCTGAGACTTGGGGGCCATGTACATGACGATGGCACTTCCAAAGAAGAGCCCAACCACACAGAGGTGGGAGGAGCAGGTAGAGAAGGCCTTCTTGCGGCCATCCCCTGACTGAATCCTCAGGATGGCAATCAGGATGCGTGTGTAGGAGACCAGCACCAAGCATAATGGTCCCACTAAGATGAACACACAAGCTGCAAAAATGACGACTTGATTGAGTGTTGTGTCAGCACAAGCCAGCTTGAGGACAGACAGGATTTCACAGAAGAAGTGATTCACTTCATGAGGTCCGCAGAAGGGCAGTCTTAGGATGAGGACTAAGTGGACCAGAGCCAGGAGAAAGCTAAATATCCAGGAAGCAGCAGCCAGGGCAGTGCATACTCTCCAGTTCATGATGACAGCATAGTGTAAGGGGTGACAGATGGCCACAAACCTATCATAGGACATCACTACCAAAATCAGGCATTCTATGTGAGCAAAAGCCAAATACAAGAATGTCTGCATTATGCATGGAATGAAGGAGATGGTTCTTCTTTTAGTCACGAGATTTGCCAGCATCTTGGGGACATTGTTGGAAGCATAAGACATGTCAACAATGGCCAGATGTGAGAGGAAGAAGTACATAGGTGTGTGCAGTCTGTGGTCCAGGCATATTATTCCAAGGATAGCCCCATTCCCAAGAAGGGTAAAAGAATAAAAGATAGAAAAAAGCCCAAAGAGGAAACACTCCACAGCGACATGAGCTTGGAATCCCAGTAGAGTGACCTCTGTGATCCATGTCTGGTTGCCTCTCATTCTCCTGTGGGAAAGACCTAGTTCAGACCCAAAAGGTCAGAGCTGTGGAATAATCAAAGATACAAAGTATTTAATGATTATGTTAGGGAAAACATTGTGAAATACATCATCTAGGATGGAGTATTGGGTTTTGTTTTCAGATATGTTACAAAATATACTTTACTATAATTATACAAATGAAGGAAATGTCCTGTTGTATGCTTAGGATATTAAGAGGAAAGGCCAGTGAGATGGCTCAGTGGGTAAAGATGCTTGCTGCCAACACCGACAACCTAAGTTCAGTCTTCTGGATCCACATGATAGAAAGAAAGAACCAACTGTACAAGTCCTTTGACTTCCATGTGTGCTCTGGGGGGCACTTCCACATGTGTGTACACACATATGTAACTCAATCAATCAATCAATTTGAAAAGGTAAGTATGTACATGTCCCTATCAGTATATAAAATAAGATGTTACCACAGCACAATGTGTTTTAGTGTGTAGGAGGATTCATATTCAAATATGCACACATACATTGTTTTGGAGAATTTCCTTTTTCTGGTTCCATTTCAGTATGAGAATCTTCACCGCTTACATGTTTTGAAGAGAGACAGTCTTGACAAAATGGAGTAGGTATTTTCATTTTATTTCCTGGGCTTTCCTTTCTTCTGTGTACAGTTCTGACATGATCAAGTCTCTCTGCTCTTCATGTACTTTCCCCCTAAACCCTCTCAGCTGCTCCCATGCTTAGTGCCTATGTCTGAATAACCTCACTGTAGCACTTTCTTTAAAACTTAAGACTTTCCTCTTCAGCAACTTTCAGGGCTTATTTGGCCCCAACTTTAGTATTTGTTGTTTTATTTTGAGTTTTGTGTATTTTTTCACCAATACCCAATACATAATTTAGTCATTATTTAAAGAATACTTGGGCATGTACAATGGGCACAAACATGTCTTAAGTGTGACCATGCCCCATGCATTGATGTCTATACAGGTGGTGGTCCCATGAAGTCATCTCACCTAATGAAGTCATTGCATCTTAGTCTGTGATGTACACTTGGTGGTGCTCACCTAATGACAGAATCACCTAATGTAGATTTCTCAGACCATACCTGTCATTAAATGATGCATGACTGTACAATTCAACATTTGCCCTTCTCAATCTCTTCAGATAAAGTGATCAAAAAGGGAAAGCAGTTTACACTAACAGTAAAATGATAACTTCATTTTAATTACATTTTTGTTTGGTTCTTTTCTTTAATATAACAATGTAAGGACAACACCTAACTTATGCTCTGATATGTCATCATTTTTTGTCCTCAGTGTCTTTGCAGTTTGGCAAGTCAGACAGCCAACAAATCCTTTCACAGGCTCTTCCTCATCACTCATTAACTTGCCAGCACTTGTTGCTGTTCAGATTCATCCTGGGACACTTACAAGAATGCTAAGAGTTGGAATTAAAGGTTAATTCACTTTAGAGAGCTTTTTCTTAGAGGGCTTTGGGTCTGTACAGCCAGAATATGGAGGTGGGTGATAAAAGGGATGAGAGAAAATATCACTTAAAAAGTCTACTGGATATGAGCTGTCATGTTACCTTTTATCCACATCACCACCCCATAGAAGCAACCTTAGTTCTATTAAATCATGTCAACATTTTAAACCCAAAGAGTATTTTTTTAAATTTAAGATATTTAGAGCCTCCAGCTATATATTGCAAGTTGGATTATATTAATAGATATAACACAAATCTTAGACAGTCTTATTAATTAAAAAAAAAACCCGGAGTCAGATATTGGGGTGAAAGCTGAAAGACCAGAGAAATAGAACAAGCCACAGACAATCTCACCTTGCCAACTCCTCAGCTGATCCTGTTTCCACAAATCCTCAGACTAAAATCCTCTGAGTCCTCACCCCTGAGGGTCTCAGTTAAACTGCCTAAAAACTTCTAGTTTCTTGTCTTCATGCCTTATATACCTTTCTGCTTCCTGACATCACTTCTTGGGATTAAAGGCATGTGTCCTTTCCCAAGCAAAGACACGAGATCTCAAGTGCTGGAATTAAAGGTGTGTGCCACCACACCTTGCTCTGTTTCCAGTGTGGCCTTGAACTCACAGAGATCCAGACAAATCTCTGCCTCCTGAGTGATATGATTAAAGGTGTGTGTGCCACCACTGTCTGGTCCCTATGTCTAATCTAGTGGCTGCTCTGTTATCTGACTCCCAGGTAAGCTTTATTAGGGTGCACAATATATCAACCACAAATAGAATAATTTTTCACTTAATAAAAGGAACAATTTCTTCATATAAAACATTGCATGCTTGTTACTTAAACAAGAACAATTTATTTTCTTATGATTTCCCATTTTTCTTCTTTTTAATATTCTTGAAGTAAATATTCTGATATTTTCAAGTTTCGCCTATGCTCATGAGTATTTCCTTGGGATATATTGAAAAGAAATGCTACAAGTATTAACATACACTTCTTTCTAACATTCTTGGTGGAAGAGTGAAGCAATTTCAAATCTTGCTGACAGTGTGCACCATGTCTCTTCTCCACATGGTTTTCTAGTCCTATCTTTGCTAATTTACAAGTAGAGATCTAGCTCAGTGGTAATGTGTTTACTTACCTAACATGCACAAGCCCCAGGTTCAACACTCAACAATGCAAACATCACACAAGAAAAACCAATAGTCTTTATTAATTTAAAAAGTGAATACTTTCGTGGGGTTTGTATTTGTATATCATCAATCACTTAATAAATGTTCCTGAGTACAAGATCTGCTTCCACTCTGTACTGGCTCTGGAGAAATAATAGAGCATGGGAAGATATATTCTGGACAATAGGAAATGCAGAAGTGGTTGCTTGTGTGATTTTGGTCCTTCACACTTCCGCATAGGGATGAACTCTTTGGTAGCACTGGGTGGGGTTGCTTTGAAATACACCTGTACCTCTCCATCAGCCTCTGCCAATTTAATGATTTATGAAACAAAGAAAGGTAACAAGAACACCTTCCATTTGTTCTTTTTTTCTTCTGAGCATTTCCAGATCATATTTGCTTATTTTGGACTAGTTGTTGCTATTTTAATTTGTATAAATTTTTTGTTAAAGGTATGTTTTTCTCACTAGCAGAACATTTAATGTTGATTTCTACCTGATTCCTGTATCTCTCAATATATTCTCTTCCCCCACCCAATTTAAATAGAGACTGGTCCCAGATCATTACCACTCTCACATCACCAGGAAAAAAAAGCAAGTTATCGAGATAAACAAGTGTAAAAAGAACTAAGAATGAGTTAAGTAGGATGATGCACAGAAAACTATACTGTTTGAAGGGATCTGTTCTTAAGAACTGGGTTCACTGTGTTGCACAAGTTGACTTCAACTCCTGGGTTAAAATGATGCTCCTACCTCAACCTCCTGAGTAGCTCAGACTCAAGTGGATGCCACCAGTCTGGCTACAGGTGGTGGTTTTAGATGAGATTGGTCAGAAAGTTTCTAACTTCAAATAAAGTGTAAGTGGAACTTAAATGGAGGGGTGGGGTCAATATCCTGCTCAGAAACACAGGTACACCATTCCCATCACTGAAGACAGTAGAGAACAGTGAAGGCAAATTCTCTGGATAGGAAGTACTTGTAGGGTTCAGGAAAGAAAAAGAATTCAGCATACCTGTCCCAGCATGGACAAGAGAGTATATGTATTAACTGTAGCACATAATTATTTCTTTTAATTGGAATTGACATAAAAAATTATCAGTTGGTAGTAGATTAAATATTGACTAAAAATATGAAGCAATTAAAGGATAATTAAAACTTAGAAATTGTGTATTTTATTTATGCATATGTGTGTCTGTATAAGTTTATGTGCACCTCACATGTGCAGGAACCTACAGAGGTTAGACTGTACTGTGTTCCCTGGACCTGAAGTCACAGACAGTTGTCGGTCACCTGATATAAGTTCTGGTAATGAAACTTGGGTCCTTTGTAAGAGAAAGACATTTTTAGCCACTGATCAATCTTTCTGACCCAATTATAGACTTTGTAATGTAGAGAAATGTTCAATTACCCACATGTAGTCAATATGTGGGTACATATGATGTGACATATAGTTTATAATACCAGCATATTTATATTTGTCTTTTGACCTTAATTAAATTCATAAATAATATTGTAAGTAAAATGTGCATCTGTTTACAATGATTATCTCTACAGAGCAAGATTTTACAGGGACTTACCTTCTAAATAAATTGTTTTCCCTTTTTACTAATAAACATGAAATATTAAGCTGAAAAACTGATCATTTCTATTTTGGAAAAATCTACAACATACTATGTAAATAAAATTTTACATTATTCATGTTATTTTAGGAGTAATTCTCACCATGCTTAATAGAGTGTCCTATCTGAGATTTACTGAAAGCTTTAAGTAGAGAAAAAAAATATCTTTCCATTTTATGAAAACATTAGCCCTCATCAAGAAAAAATGAGCAGGAAACTTTAATTACATTTATTTTTATGAAAGAGAAGAAAAATTTTCCAAGTTATACTGGTAGACACAATGGTCCAGATTTCCTATTGATTGAAAGTAGAAATGGATCTGAAATCAGGTTGGACATGATTGCATTACCTGATGAATGTTATTGAAGGCAGCAGCACACAACAGACTTGAATTGGCATAGGTCAACAAGTCTGATCTTTGTCATTAGAGATGTTCTTCATTTCAGTGTCTTTAAGCTTCCTGTCTGATATATAGCCTCCAAGGATTTCAAGTTAGAAATCAAAAGAACAGAAACAGGAATCAAAAGAGTGCATGAAATGTAAAATCTGGAGCAATAGAGACTGTAAACTTTGGGAGTATGTGTTCTTTGGAAAAGTCTAAAATCCTAAACTCAGGGTCTGTTTGTGAAGCCCTCTTCTTTGTCTAGACGCTGCTGTAGATGTGGGACATGTTTTGCCTCTGTGATTTCACTCTGCCTGTGTTTCTGAAGTTGATCAATGTGCCTGATAATGGTCACGTTTGATCTCACTACTGTGGTATTGCTTGTGAAAGGGACTTTAGTTCTATTTGTGAACCTGAGTGTTTCAGCGCTGATACAGCTTTGATTACTTTTTAAAAAGGCATCATCTTGAGTTAACTTTCAAGGTCTTGTGTAGATGTTTCACTAGAATTCCAATAAACAGAAGCTGAATTTGGCCAGTAAAACCTGCAGTCAGTCACATATAGTGGGGTTGATTTTATTTCAGCAGATTGATATTCTTTTGGCTTCATACAGGCTTATTTTGTATTGTACTTGTATGAGCAGAATACAGAGAGCGCATATTGATATCAAACTTCTATTTGGCAAATATATAAGATGCAGATCTGTCTGACTTACTGCACAGCATACATTTAGTGACAGAACAGAGGTTGGAAATGTTTTAGACACACAGCAGGAATATTGCGGTACTGTCCTTCTGAGTCAAGCTCAAAGAGCCCAACAAGACCTTCTTGAGTCTTCCAGAGGCACAACCATTTTATGTCTGCAGAAGCTCATTATCTGGGGTGTGGCTAAGCCCTTGCTACATCAAGCACAGCCACTCAGATAGTTCACGAGTGGAAATGCAAGCTTTCAATCTAATAACATTTTTTGATTCATTCAAGTTCACCATTAGATTAACATGCATTACAGTTTTCCATGTGTCTCTTTCTTGGCATGTATTCATTGCACAGAGTACTAAGCTTCCTAAGGACATTTTCATGCAAATGTATAATGTAGTTTGACCAAATTGTCCCTCCAAACTCTCTTTTTTGTCCTCTCTTTCCCTTCTGATTAGGCCCCCTTTATCTGGGCATGTAGTTGGGCACAGTGGTACATGCCTTTAAACTTACCTCTTGGGAGGCAGATCAATGTGAGTTTAAGGCAATCTTGGTCTATATAGTGAGTGCCAGGACAGCCAAAGCTACGTAATGAGACCCTGTCTTGGGGGAGAGGTATCCCAATTAGGCCTTTTTATTTCCCTAGACAGTTTCATTCAGCTTTCATGGCAAATATTTTGTATAACTACATGAAGTCTAGGATCTTACATGTTATATTTTTGATGAGCAATTCCTGAAAGTCAGACATAAATAGGGGCACAAAAGATTCTTAGTGGAATAACTTTATCAGCTCTGAATCAATCTAAACTGTACATAAGGCCCACATCAATTGTATTTTTTCAGGTTTTGTAGCAAAGACAATGAAAAGACAAGTCTGCAGTGGTGACCACACCCACTTAACACACACACACACACACACACACACACACACACACACACACACACACACCCTCCACTGTAAAGCCAACAAAGATGGAGCAACACAGTGAAACGTGTTATCCTTACCCACTATGTGTTGCTATGAACTTGCATCTTAGGTTTCAGAGATCAGGAAGACAGATAATGCCCTCTAGCCCCCTGAGAAAGATCTGATGAATAACTAGATCTTTGAAATGATAGATAGCTACTAAAGAACATCTTTAGCAACACACAGAGAAAAAAGCTTCATGGATTCATTTCTGTGTTTTTTTCTGACATGATAACTTTACCAATGATAGAAAATCTGATACTGGGTGTGACTGAAGGCCATGTGTTTGAAAAATTGGTCAGCCCACCATTCACCATTCTCATCTTGATTCTGAGTGATGTGTACTAGGAAATACAGTCTCATGTTCTAAGGCTCATTATGTTGTATTAAAATGTGGCAATAGACATGGAAATGGCAAAGAAGAAGAAGGAGAAGAAGGAGGAGGAAGAGCAGGAGAAGGATGAAGAAGAGGAGAAGAAGAGGAAGAAGAAGAGGAGGAAGAGGAGGAGGAGGAGGAGAGGAGGAGGAGGAGGAGGAGGAGGAGGAGGAGGAAGAAGAAGAAGAAGAAGAAGAAGAAGAAGAAGAAGAAGAAGAAGAAGAAGAAGAAGGAGAAGAAGAAGAAGAAAAGAAAAAGAAGGAGAAATGCAATTATGCTGGTGCTCATTGTGAGGATAATAAAAATTAGTTTTCAATAATAGTATTAATGAGAGCACAAATTGGAAGGAAGAATCAAGATGGTTGGAAGTGGAAGTTCAATGTCATTGTCCTGTTACTTTAAAGACTTCCACAAATATTATTTTTCTTTGAACTCATCTTAAATTTTAGTTAAATCACCAACTTTTATTTCAATTTATGCCTTCATATTTGTTTTAAAATTATAATTACAAAGACCTTTGAAGAATACATTGAGTGACCAAAATCCAATATTAAAAAACATACAGATTTAAAACTACACAGACAATTCTGGCAGGAGAGTAAATAGTTTGGGGAAATGAAATGGGAAATATTTAAGACACTAAACATTGACTCAAATGAAGGATTTCTGCTAGTCAATGTCTCAGTACATGAGTTCTGGGTTCATTAAAGATAGAGTACAGGCAGCAGACATTTGTCAAATCTTTATATGCTCTGAGAAATTCTGACATTGTCTTAGTACTAATTATGTGCAGAGAGTACTTAAGGACTCTAGACTTCTCCCTGAGGTCAAGCCATGTCTTTATGAATACTAACTTTGTGATTTCTCTGTGCCATTTCCTGCCATAGTTCCTCCATCTACAAGATGGGGTAGACAATAAAACTGACCTGATAAAATGAGTCTCCTTTTTCTCTGTCTCCCTCTCTCTGTCTCTCCCCGCCCCACCTGTCTCTGTCTTTCTCTCTTAGGTCAAATGAGTTAAATTACCGCAACACTTAACTAAATGCTTACATGTGATGACTATTATTAGAGATTTGGTACACATTGTTAGTGAGAGTAACTTCTAGATCCAAAAACCACAAGGAAATATGTTATGCTTCTAATAACTCCTCTGATAAAATGAGGAACATCGGAGAATATGCCCACCACAGCCACTGGGTTCTCTGAGGAAGAAGCCACCTATCCCCCTCACACAGTGAAGTGTGTCCTATGGAGGAGATGATGCTTCCATGGATGCACAGGGAAAGCAGTGATCAGAGGCAGGAGACTGGGGTTCAGGACCCATATACTCCAAAACTCCTGGGATTCCAATGTCTGGGAGGAGAGGACCCTGTGCCACACAATCATTGAGGTTCATCAACCAGATCAAATCCTCTCTTAATATCTTTCTGATACTGTTCCCTGGCAAGAGCAGACATGGGGTGCAGGTGAAGGAGCTGAGGAGAACAGAGGGACCCTGGACACAAAGGAGCAGTCAACGAATCCTATATAATTACTCAAGGCCCTGGTCATACGCAGGCTGGGGCTAGACACCTCCCTATGACCTCTAGCCAAGCATTTAACTGACCTCTATTCCACTTCTCTTCTGTAACTCATTCTTAGACAACAAAACAAAACAAACAAACAAAACATCTAAAAACCAACCAACCAACAAAACAAAACTAAGCCACATTTACTTACAGTGGCATAAGCTTCAATCTTTTCTTCAAGTGTAGTCACGGACTTAGAAGAAACCCCAAATAGGAAAGGAAAAAAGTGAAACAGACTTGGGTGGACTCTTCCCTTCTAAGCCTCATCAGGACAAGCCAAGGTTCAGAGCTCTGGCTTCTGTGATGGGTTTGCTTCTACAAGTGAAGACTTTGCTTATCACCGTTTGAATCCAGATTCTTCCCTACAGACAAAAAAATAATGATCCAGGGAATGGGGCCTTGTGGTGATGCAGCCATAACACTCTAGAGAGAAGTGAAGAATATGCCAACTGGGGACCATCATTTCCCTTGTCTCTTTGCTTCTTAGTATTCCCACAGGACAGGTTATATGTGCTTGCCTGGGATTAGATGGTATGGGGATTAGCCAGAAGCTAGATACTGGCTCAGAAGAAAAAAAATCAAATCTTCCCATAAGTGAATATCTACTAGTACATATTTTATCAGTCTTTATGGCTCCCTGTCTGGTGCCACCTGTGAAGGTCTCTTTATGGACCCTGGTAAGATGTCATCAGAGAAATAGATTTCTCACAGTGGATGAGATGATACAAAGTAACTATCCCACACCTCTCAAATCACAAGCACACTTTAAGTTGACACTTGTCTGTACCTCAACTATCTCTTTATTTTATTTGTGTGTCTGACATCCACAACAGCTCTGAAGTCAATCCAGTCTTGTATTAGAGTCTGTGGATAAAATGAGTCTTGCTCACTATCTCAGTTACTGTCCTATTACTGTGAAGAGATACCATGGCCAGGTCATCTCTTACAAAAGAGAACATTTAAATGGCACTTGCTTACAGTTTCATAGGCTTAGTCCATTATTATCATGAGTGGAAGCAAGATAGCATGCAGGCAGGTGCTGGAGAAGTAGCTGAGAGGTTACATCCTGATCTATAGGTAGAGAATGATACTTGGGCTTGGCATAGGCTTTGAACCTCCAAGACTAACCCCAATAGCATAATTCCTTCAACAAAGCCATACCTCATAACCCTTCTAATCCTTTTAAATAGTGCCCCTCCCTGGTGAGCATTCAAATATATGACTCTATGGGGGCCATTTTTATTTAAACCATGTCACTCACCCATTAAGCAGGTAAGTAAAAGGGTTATAAAATATTTCCATTTCTTATTCCTGACACATCTACTCATAGTTTAGTTCTTAAACTGTGGTTGAAGGGGCAACTTGAAATAAAAATTACACCTATTATATTTAGTAGAGCATGGATAAAGTATTTAATAGGAAGCCAATGGGATATTTCTGATTTGAAAATAATTATTATAGCCAATAGAGTGTCTGGCCACTGACCTTATTGTTGAAATTACTCTCAGCTTCTTCTAGGTTTCCTCCATAAAAACTCCCACTCTTGAGAACAGGGGCTGTCTCCTACTCTTTTATAGGCTTTTGGGACTCTATTCCTCATACTGGGTCACCTTACCCAGCTTTAATACATGGGGAAGTACTCAGTCTTACTGCAAATTTTTATGCCATGTTTTGTTGACACTCATGTGAGACCAGTCCTTTCCTAAACAGAAATAGAGGAGTGGATTGGGTGGTGGGAACAGAAGGGGTTGTGGGAGAGGGACTGCAAGGAGAAGAGGGAGGGAAAACTGCAGGTGGGATCTAAAATAAGTAAATAAATAAATATATTAAAAAAATATATGAGACTCAAGTTTACACTTTTCAATAAATAAAATAGTTGTCCACTCTTCAAACAAACAAACAAACAAACAAACAAACAACCTCCTACTCTTAAACTTGTTAATGCCCTGACTTCAAAGTCCCAATCCATGGGGCTATAGTGGTGGCTCCACAGTTAAGAGCATTGGCTGTTCTTGCAGAGGATCTAGGTTCAATTCCTATTTCCTACGTAAGAAATACAACTTCCTTTAACTCTTGTTCCAGAGAATCTGGGGCCTTATTCTGGCCTCTGTGGGTTCTAGACACATATGCTAGGCACAGACATACATTCAAGCAAGTCACAAGCACACAGAACATTTAAGTCGTAATCATTCATCACACTCATGAAGCCCTTTGCAATGATTTCTGCTTTCATTGGCTTCTACCTTGCTAGAATGCTGTTAGTAAGATTCAAGAGTGTGCTTAGTGATTTTTTTTTGTGGTGTCTCACTGTCTAGCCCTGACTAGCCTGGCAAATGTTTGTTTTTTACATTTCATAATTTTTCTTGTTACTCTTTTTTGTGGTGGTTTGAAAGAAAATGGGCCCCATAGGTTCATAGGGACTGGTACTATTAGGAGGTGTGGCTTTGTTGGAGTAGGTCTGGTTTTGTTGGAGGAAGTGCATCACTAGGGGGCAATGCTTAAGTCAGGTCTAGTGTAACATTCATTTCCTGCTGCCTGTAGTTCAAGATGTAGAACTCTCAGAGCTCCTTCTCCAGCAGCATGTCTGCCTGCATGTCACCATGTTTCTGGCCATGATGATAATGGACTAAGCCTCCGGACTGTAAGCCAGCCCCAATGAAATGTTTTCATTTATAAGACTTACTGGGGTTCACAGTGTCTCTTCACAGGAACAAAACCCTAAGGTACTGTCCTACAAGAAATTTAAAAAAATGACTTATTATCTCTCAGAAAGGACTAAAGATAGTGTTTTGCATTTCTACCAAATCAAATGAATGGAATTAACAAAATTTTAAGTCTTCTTTTGAGAACTATGTAATAATCTTGAATAGCCTACCGTGGACACACAAGGTATCATAATATGGTCCTAGTTTTGCATGGGAGAAAAAGCCTCAATGGCCTAATATGGCTGTGAGTTTCATGAACCACAATACCAACCTACCTGGAAAGATGTGCCTCCTCATGCAGTAGTGACATGACTGTTAAGGGATCACCATCTGTTCTCTCCAATTGGACTTGGCCTGCTCTGCAGGCAATACCTTAAGTCTGGTACCAAAAACTTGGAAGAAAAAACTGTGACTGGGAGGTCATAGGCCCTAAAAGAGAACTTACTATTTGTTTAGCTATATTGGCATCCACTTTTATAACTGTAGACAAAATATTACCTTCACCCATTGTCAGAAAAACTTCATTTTACATTGAGTTATGAAGCAGAAATTCTTGGCTAATTTCAGCATGCTGATTAAAAGAGACATTCCATCTTCTTAAGGTTCAGGGAATATTTCAGAAGAGGGAATATTTCAGAAGAAGGAATGTAAGAAGTGTAAGAGCTGGAATATAGGGAGGAGGGAGGTGGAATTCTGTCTTCTGTGCATAGTATAGCCATTGCAGTCATGAACTGGAAGCATTTGCAGTTCCCTGTACAAGACCAGACAGACTGTCAACAGTCAGTTATAGATGGGAGAGGGGCTCATGAGGACCTACCTATCCCTGTTTAACTATTGGCTACTGAAAGAGTATGGGAGGAGAGTAGTCAGCATCTTTATATATCTCCCCAATGGCAAGCCTAGCAGGCTCCATTACAAAGCTCCATTTTCATGATCATGCAGGCAGTCCTGGTTAAATTCAGTGGGTCTCAAAAATAATAGGAAATAAGAAGAAAAATAGCAAAACTTGAAAATTACAAAATTAATAAAATATAATATTATAGCTGGAAGTTTTCCTGTGTCCTGAAGAGACCACAGCTTCTGAAACCCAAATAAACACACAGAGTCTTATATTAATTAAAACTGTTCAACCATTAGCTCAGGCTTACTACTGACTAGCTCTTACATTTAAACTCAGCCCATTTCTGTTAATCTATATGTCACCACATTTTCTGTGGCTTTACCTGTGTGTCATTACATGCTGCTCCCTGGACAGCAGGCTGGCATCTCCTGACTCAACCTTCCTCTTCCCAGAATTCTCCTCTCTGCTTATCCTGCCTGCCTGGCTATTGGCCAATCAGCATTTTATTTATCAACCAATCAGAGCAACACATATTCACAGCATACAGAATATCCTACAACATAATATTCTGTCAAATTTACTATTTAAAACTTAATTTGTATCAGCTGTTTCTTTGCACCTTTCCTAGAACTTGGTTTGGAGACAAGGCTGGCCTCAAACTGACAGAGATCAGCCTGCTTCTGCCTCCCAAGTGCTGGGATTAAAGGCGTGTGCCACCACCGCCCGGCTTAGATAGTTAATAGACAAATTCAATGGATCAACAATGGACATTTATAGTACATAGGCCATTGAATCCTGGTAAGTTTTAGAGGTTATCTGGAGAAAGAATCCTTAGTCCAGAGTGGCTTCAAAGTGATAATTGAGTCTTTATCTACTCTTAATGACCCTGATTCGCTATGTGTCCACCTGAATGATGGACTGTCACTTGAACTAAGAGGGACTAGACTAGATTCAATACCTAGGGGGCTCACCAAAGTTCCTCCTGGTGACCCACAAGATCCGCCATACCATTTGTTTTGTAAATAAGGTTTTATTAGAATATATCAACACCCATTCACACATATGTTATCTGTGGATGCCTTTGCCATAGATGGGTTATGACCAGGAATACCATCTTCAAACTCAAATATTGTCTTTGTTTATAGAAAATTTGAGTTGGTCTAGAGCTGGGCTCATTAAACATTTCCCACTGTGATTCCTTTGCATCAAGAAATTTTGTGACCCCAGGTGAATACATGCATAAAACAGTTATGTAAATCAAAATGCACTTGTAAGCAATCATAAAGAAATTTATTCTAAAACAATTTTGAGGGAGACATATAATTTTATCATTTATTAAAGTCAGAACCAAATTTACCTACTAATTATATAAATCTTTTTTTTTTTACATAAAGAATTGAATCATGGGGTATTTGATACCACAGGACACAGAGCTCTTCAACATTCTGAGAGTTGAACAGTATTTTGATTTTACATAAATATGTAGAAAACTGGCAGATATATGTTTAGAGCCATACCAGCAATTGTTAGAAATTCTGTTCTAATTTCAAGCCAAAATTCATGTAAGTATTTTTTTTTTATGAAATTCAAGCTAGCAACTCAAATAGCAGCTTTTAGACTCTATTATTCTAACACAATAAATTAAAAGATATACTAATTTTATACTGAGGAATGACAGCAGGAAAATATTAGAAGACTTAGTTTTCTATATTTAAACAATTATTTCTTTTTTTTTTCTTTTTGTATGTGGAGCTGAGGATCAAACCCAGGGCCTTGCACTTGCTAGGCAAGTGCTCTACCACTGAGCTAAATCCCCAACCCCTTAAACAATTATTTCTATAAGAGCTGAAATCTTTGGTGAAAACACTGTAACTCATGATGTAGTCTTGGATCTGAGAATTCAGGCAGCATTCACTGACAGTATCTGGTGTGATGGCATGTGCACAGACTGTGTGTTCAGAACCAAGGCTGAAGTGATGCAGCAACCTTTTATTGTTGCCAATTTCTTTTCAGCACCATATTCAGTTGAGTGTCTCCAGGTGGAGTTGTGACCCACAGTTTAAGATACAAATGTGCTTTTGTATATTTAATAGGTTAACACACTTCCAGTATTTATTATCTAGTAGTATGGATTGCTTCCCACTACTGGGGATATGTTTCTGATAGTTCTCATGGTGAATAAACCATTAAAATGCTTAAACACTCTGTTGGGCATAAAATGGTATATCATGGTGATGTATTTCATATTTTCTTGTTGACTAATGGTGATGAGCACCAGCCCTTGTGTTTATGAACTATTGTGTTTATATTGAGAAGTCAATTCAACTTCTTTTCTCTTTTTTATAAGCTAATTTTTATATATTATTCATTTGAAAGCTTTTTTATATACTAGATAGTATGAGATGGGCATAGTGTTGAAAGCTTATTAACTCCTCACTATAGAGGCAGAGGCAGAATGATGACTTCAAGTGTGATGTCCAGCTTGCTCTACATAGTTCTATTCTGTTTCAAAAACAGACAAAAATTGGTATGAGTCTTACCATTTGGTCTATAGCCTCATGTTCCATTTCTTAATGATGAATTCATAATTTTAAAGAAGTCTAATATTAAGAAAGTAGGCATTTTTATACTTATTGTTTGTGTGCTTTTTTGTGAATGTATTTGTAGTAAGTAATTAAGGCATTCATCTATTTTTCCACTGTCTTTAGTTTTACATGTTCTTTAGTTTTTAAATGAGAGTACATAATAATCAATTGTAAGTAATATATCTTCTAGAAAGGGCGAAGAAAATCACAGGCACCAAATTTTACAAGGGGTAGAGCCTCTCCCTCCCCAGGATGTTTCTCACATGTGCCTCCCCTTCCACAGAATCCTTTTCAGGGCACCCTTGACCTCAGCATTCCTCAGGCTGTAGATCAGGGGATTCAACATGGGGTTGAAAAGACTGTAAAACAGGGAAAGGATCTTCTGCTGTGTCTCGGGGTGCTGAGACTTGGGGGTCATATACATGACGATGGCGCTGCCAAAGAAGAGTCCAACGACACAGAGGTGGGAGGAGCAGGTAGAGAAGGCCTTCTTGCGGCCCTCTCCTGACTGGATCTTCAGGATGGCAATCAGGATGCGTGTGTAGGAGACCAACACCAAGCATAATGGTCCCACTAAGATGAACACACAAGTTGCAAAGATGACAACTTGGTTGAGTGTTGTGTCAGTACAGGCCAGCTTGAGGACAGACAGGATTTCACAGAAGAAGTGATTCACTTCATGAGGTCCACAGAAGGGCAGTCTTAGAATGAGGACTAAATGGACCAGAGCCAGGAGAAAGCTAAATATCCAGGAAGCAGCAGCCAGGGCAGTGCACACTCTCCAGCTCATGATGACAGTATAGTGTAAGGGGTGACAGATGGCCACATACCTATCATAGGACATTGCCACCAAAATCAAGCACTCTGTAGCTGCAAAGGCCAAATACAAGAATGTCTGCATGATACATGGAACAAAGGAGATGTTTTTTTTCTGGGTCACAAAGTTGGCTAGCATCTTGGGGACATTGTTGGAAGCATAGGACATGTCAAGGATGGCCAGGTGTGAGAGGAAGAAATACATGGGGGTATGCAGCCTTGGGACCATAGATATTATTCCAAGGATGGCCCCATTCCCCAACAGGGTAAAGGTATAAAAGACAGAAAATATTGCAAAGAGGAAGTAATCCAATGTGGGATCAACTTGGAATCCCAGCAGGGTAACCTCCATGATCCATGTCTGATTGCTTCCCATCTTCTTGTGGCAAAGACAAGACTTGATTCAAGATAAAAAGTAAGAACTGTGGAGCAAAGTTACAACATAGTTAAAGACTATTCCAGGGAGAGTATTCAGAAATGTATTACTGAAGAGGGATTTCCTAAGATTTATCTTCTGATTCTTTGCCAGAACTAACAACATGAATACAAACATTGATGCACTGATGGAGCAATAGGAAAACACATACACACACATCCTATGTATAACAAAATGTTAACCCAATAGGTTCTATTTTAATATATCCTGTATTAGAGGGCACATATACATATATGCACACATGTGCTATTTTGGAGAATTCCTGTGTTCTCATTTCCCTTTCTGGGGAGTTTCCTGGTCATTTATATAGCTTGAAGAGTAACACAATTCAGATACTATTGCTATGCTGCCTTTTTAGGTAGTGTTCTAAATGATTGACATCCTGGTTTTTCATGGGCATGCCCACACAAATGTTTCCCCTCTCAGGTTTTCTACTCATGCATTTCAGATAAAAAATTTATTACCATTTGTCTAGTTTTATCAAAATTATGTGTGGAGCTGCCTTTTCAGTTGTTTGCTAGTACTCTTAGGGAGGACCTTGATAGTTTACTGGTTCTAGATATAAGGACTTCCTTTACCTCTTCATCTGCACTTGATGCTGTAGTTCATGCAAAACTCAAAGAATTCCTTGACTACCTGTGTGTACACAGGCAAATATCTCAAATACCATTTAGTGTGATATTTCTACCGTGTTTACAAATAAGAAACTTAAAAAGGAAATGCATTGCCAGAGTTTGCAGTAAAGATTATTGCTCCTTTATGACTGCATTCTTGTTGATTTGTTTTATTGCATTTTATATAGTGATATAAGTCTCAGAGTTGATCTTAATTTCCAGTATGACAGAACTTTTTATTCATAAGACATTGTTGGAGTTGGTGAGGTGGCTCAGTGGGTACAAGCACCTGCAGCTGAGCCTGATGGTCTGAGTTCCATGCCCAGGACCCACATGGTAGAAAAAGAGGACCAACTCCCTCAAGTTTTTACTCTAACGTGCACATTTGCACTATTGCACATGCATACATCCTTTATACACACAGATACAGACACACAGACACAGACACAGACACACAGATACACAGACACACACACAGACACACACAGACACACACACACACACACACACACACACACACACATAGTAAATATGTAAACTTAGGGAAAGTGATATTGTAATAGCTTTGACAGCATAGAGTACCATGAAATTCCCGGATCACTTTCTTCCTTATCAGGTGTTGCCGGGACAACAGTTGTGCAGGTTCCACACATCCTGAGAAGATCAGACGGAAAAAACTGGTGGTTGTTCTTGCTTGACAGGTCTCTGTGGAAGTTCTGAGGCTTCTTTAGCCACCAGAGTGAAACAAGGGGACATAAAAGGGACAGATGGCAGAGTCACTTAACAAAATCAAAACTTGGGTTGTCCCTTATGGCCTATTTTCAATAATATGCTGATTTTAATTTTAAATTATGTGAAAGTTTAATATCCACTGATTATATTCAAATTATCTAAATGTTTATAGCAAAATATAGATACACCATAAAATAGAAATATAATAGAATTATAGCCATTTTAGCTATCATTTTTACTTAGCAGAGTATAAAATTCATTTGTTAAAAAACATATAAATAAAATACACATAGAAAGGAATATTAAACTGTATCTAATATTACAAGTGTAATAAGGTAGTGCAACATTTTACTTCACAACTTACTTGACATTTTCAGAAATTCTTGGTTTATCTTTCTCTCATGTTTATTGCACTGAGTCATACAAATGTGGATGCTTGTAGTGGATAGACATTCCAGCTTTGATCTGGAAGTTCCATCCCCCATTGAGGCTTTGGTAACTGTCACGCCTATAAGGCGGGGCCAAGAGAAGATCCTGAAGACCTGAGATCTGGATGACTCAGCTCTCTTGGTTCCTGGACCCTGGACGCTGGAGGTAGACTGAACAGAGTTCTCCAGAGAACACCACCAGACTGTGCTACACCTTTCCCAGACCCTGTTACCTATCCCTTCACTTGTAAGTTAACCCAAAAAATAAACCTCCCTTTTAACTACGTGGAGTTGCCTTAATAATTTCACCAACAGATGCTTCTCCAGCTGATGATTTCCTGAGGGTATACTCTGAAATGAAATTGCAGGTGCCAAAATATAAGCATCTCAAAGTTTGCAATTATCGTTGCTTGTTGCTTTCCAGAAAACATAAATTTCATAATGTTTTAAAATATAATTTTGATAGGTTACACTTATTATTACACTTACTGTGTAAATTTCACGGCTCCTTGTTACCGGACCATTGGTAGTATTTTTAGTTTATGGTCTTTGCTTGTTTGAGCCATAAACAAAGTTATGCAATTTGTATTTCATTAATACTTAACTCATGCCCTTGAGTGCAGGGCCAGCTCCCACTCTGCTCTGGGTTCTGGAGGAAACACTGTGGATAATAAAGCTATTGGCCCGCTGACACTTCACACCTTACTTTTCCATCCAGGGAATAATGCTTCTGCTGCCTAGGGATTTGCCTATCCAAAATTTATATAATATGTGAAACAAGCCAAGAAATCAAGAGTGGCTGTGTCTGTTACCTTCTCTTCCTTTCACTTTTTCTTTCTTTCTTTCTTTCTTCCTTCCTTCCTTCCTTCCTTCCTTCCTTCCTTCCTTCCTTCCTTTCTTTCTTTTCTTTCTTTCTTTCTTTCTTTCTTTCTTTCTTTCTTTCTTTCTTTCTTTCTTTTTCTTCCTTCCTTCCTTCCTTCCTTCCTTCCTTCCTTCCTTCCTTCCATCCTTTCTTTCTTTTTAAAGATTTGTTTATTTATGTATTTTATGTATGAGTGCTCTATATGCACGTATATCTGCATGACAGAAGAAGGCATCAGATCTCATTATAGATGGTTGTAAGCCACCATGTGGGTGCTGGGAATTGAACTTAGGTCCTCTGGAAGAACAGCCAGTACTCTTAACCACTGAGCCATTTCTCCAGCCCTGTCTGTTATCTTTTCTGTTCAGGAATAAACAAGTAAGAACTGAATGTTAGAATAACTATTCATGTATCATACAGGGTGAGATGGCAGAAAGTTTTCTGAATCAAGGTGTTTCTTAGAGCAAGATGAATGGATAGCATCTCTCAAGAGGAGACACATGTATACCCAAAGTGATGAAGGGGTATCAGCCTTAACCAGAGCTCTGGAGATTGAGTCACTGAACTGAGGCCTGTAGAGGACTGGGAAAAGCCAAGTCTCTGGACAGGAATGTGGTGGAGGCACATTGGATTATGGAAAGGGGGAAAGAAATCCAATGTGCCTCCACCATAGTGTGCAAGAGGTTGTATGAATTCATTTTAACCATGCGCACACATGTATGTTCTATTACTTATGTATTATCTCTATATAGCCATGAATACAAATTTAAAAATTTGTGACTTGTACTGGCTCTTAGATTTTATTCTCATTTCTTATCAGTACACTGATATTAGCTTTAAGGATGCCTTATTTATTTTTGTCTTTTATTGAGTATTTATTCTAGACTACTTCCCTCTTTCCAGAAATTTCTTTTAAAAATTGTATGCAAACCAAAATGATGCCAAAGTTCACTTATTATGACCTTTGATTAGTCATTAGGCTAAAAGAATGAATTTGCATCCCTTTGAGATATGCTCAACATTAACTGTTGATTGATTTAGTACACAAAGATATTTTGAAAGCCCAGAAATATACTATGCAGCCATTCATAGGGATCAGTTCAATCTTTATTATACTACATGGATTTCTATATAATATGTTACAATTTGTATTTTAAAATATGAGGATTTAAGGCATGGTATTATTTTTTGTCTAGCTATATGTACTTCAGAAAGTTTATGAAGTTGAATACAAGACTGTTTCCACTGTCGATTTTTACAAAGGGGGCTTATATCCTGAATAAAGTTTCACATAAACTTTTGCTTATTTTATTTGTTTTAATAAACTGTCTATAGTATTTGGAGACAAAACTAGAGTATTTGCATCTGCAAAATGTAAGATATAATTAAATTGCACATTTTTGCTCATTTACCCAGCAGGTTTTAGTATAAATATCTGATCTGGGCAGATGTCTTTGGATCTTCCAAAGGAGCAATGCCACTCTGCTTTTAAATGATATCATTTGTATAACAAATATCCTCAGTTTATCTCATTAGGAGACAGACATGGGAAGCTATGTAGACAATTTCTGGGGTAGAGGTGATGTTCTGATGACGCAAAGGAGATATGTAAGAGGGAAGCTGAGCTTTGGGTTGAAGACTTGGGGCTGGAGACTAGTCAGCAGCCTTTCCCCCCAAGATGAGTCCTGAGCTGCCAGATGTTCAAACCCATGTTTCTTTTACCTGTGGGATACTCTCTAGGCTCCTATACTGTACAGTGTGGAGACCCAGGACAGCATCAACTCAGAGTACTCAGCATCTCAGAGGGATGTGAAGATGGTCCTTTAGCCAAATGGCATGAATTGACCTATCGAAGTTCATAACAAATCCATGTGGCATCATGTAATTTTGCATGTGATTTTGAAGAAGAAATTTCTGAAAGAAAGAAGTAGGCCAGAATAAACAACCTAAAAGTCAAGAAATAAGGGAATAAATAGAACTCCAGACAAAACATTTCCATTAAATAGGTGTGAACCATTTCCAACCCACACATAATTCTGAGAGCCACCTGTACCTTTTCTTTCTTTTTTCTTGTTTTGTGTTTTTGAGACAAGGTTTCTCTGTGTAGACCTGGCTGTCCTAGAACTCATTCTGTAGACATCAAACTCACAGAAATCCACCTGCCTCTGTTTTCCTATGCAGGTGTAGAGATTAAAGGTGTGTACCACCACACCCACCTTACTTATACATACCTTTTCATCTTTTCCTAATTGCTAGGTCACAAGGAAGTGCATCCATGAAATCACAATGTTACTCGTCACGTCAGCTGTGAGGCCAAGGAAGCTCTGATGCGGAGCCCTGTACACTCTGAGAACAATCTGGTTTTCTTTATTACTGGTATAGCTTGCATTTGGATTTTGTGGTGTAAAAAGAATCAGAATTGTGTTCTTGAAAAAAAATCCAGGGTAAGGACTTAATAAACGGAAACCTGAAATGAAGAGTTCCCCAAATGCACCCTCTAACTGCAGATTATGGAAAGATTCAGCAGACAGAACAAGAGAAAAGCCTCTATGACTACGTTTCTCTGCTCTTCTACAGCATGGCAAGCTGAGAGTGAACAAAGGAAGCACGGTCCATGAACTAGAACAGAAGAGCATCATCAACAATGTTCCTCATCACCACTGAAACTGTGATTCTGAATGGGGACCTCTTTGAATTTGAGACACACATCTTTTTATGTGTAGGAGACGAGAAAACCTAATATGCAAAAGCTGGCATTTGTGAATAGCTACTGACCGTACTTCAGAGACCAAGAATTGAAGGAAGAATTTAAGTCTTTGAGATCAGAGACCCAAATAATCACTATGGTTTTATGAGCACTTTCCCATTGAGTGTGCTCTTCTTTTATTTTGGGGGGTTGGTGATGTTTGAAGTAAAAAGCTTATTTTACGCATATTTCTAATAATGCTTTTCTAATAAAAAACACATGTGTATTTACTTACGTGTGCACACATGCGCCATATATGTCCAAGTGTTCAAGGAGGCCAGAAGAGGGCATTAGATGCCCTAGAGCTGGAGTTACAGTTGGTTGTGAGCTGCCCTTCCGTTGTGGGTGCTGGGAACTAAACCAGTGTTTACTGGAAGTGCAACAAGTGTTCGTAACCAATCTATTTTTAAAAACAAATATTCTAAAGCCTGAAACCTGTCAGATCACCAAGTCTCCCCTTTCTACACACCAGTGCTGTGATCTTGTGTCTCTCTGAGCTGTCTTAGCTCCCCTAACTGGAGAATGGGGGTAAGAAATAGACTCTACCTCATGGTGTAGTTATAAGGTTTACATGGGTTAACTCTCACAAGACAGGACTCCTTAAATATTGTGATTGTTACTGTAGATATTCCTAGTTGAAGAATAGCTTCTGGGTCAGTAATCATACAGAATATGTTAAGTGCTCAGTCCTTCCTCTGCTGAAACAAAGAACAGAGATTGTGGCCCTGATGGATATCAGGTTCCTTAGGGGATGAAGCCACTGTCCTCTGTGCAACATGGCAGGTATGTTGAGGAGGCAGTTCTGAGTTCTGAGGATGTGCAGGGAGGCAGTGAACAGAGGGAAGGAAGGTAGATTCAGGACCAGAAAAATCTATGACTTCTGGGATCTCAGTGAATTCTTAACAAGGAGAAGCTGAAAGGTCTTTGGACCCTGAGACAGATCACATCTGGTGTATAGGGTTGTTGATTCTCTTCTCTGCCACAATCATGACAAAGCCAAGAGTAATGTTGGAGTGTGGATGGAGAGGTGAAGAGGAACAGAGGCACTGTGGCCATGATGGGGTAGGCAGTGGACCCTCATAGTAAGCAGAGTGAATGCCAGGAGGCCAGCCATCAAGGGTGGCCAAAGATGCCAAAGATGTCATTCACTTTTAATTTCTTTCTCCCCAGCTGCAAACCCACTTTTGTAACAAATAGATCACTTTTACTTACAGTGGTGTGGTTTGCAGGGGTTCTCTTCAAACAGCCTTGGTCTCAGAAGAAACTTCAAGGAGAAGAGGAGGAAATCTGTCATTGTCTCCTCTTGAAAGGGGCCTCATTGAAAGGCAAGCCCAGGCTCCCAATTCTCCTGACCTCAGCGGCAGATCTGCTGCTGCAAGCTTTAGCTCTTCTCCTCTCTTTAAAACCGCTGGCTGCCTTCACACATGGACACTGGCAGAGGGAACGTAAACACATGGCATTGCAGCTTGCACATTGTCACTAGAGAACTAAAGAATTAGCTGCATTTTTATCAACAGCCAAACTAATGACTCTTGAATGTTTATTCATTTGTTTTCATTATTCTCCTGGGATCTATTTATAGTGTTGTCTTGGGATTGGCTGAGGTCAGGATTTCTATAAACCAGTAAAATCAGTTACACAATACAACACACACACACACATCACACACACACACACACACACACACACACACACACACACACACACACACATTGACATTGGATATACTCAATGGATCTCACAACATATACTTTATTAATCTTAAATTTCTTCCTTCCTCAATGTTTCCTGTTGATTGAAAGTAAGGCCTGTGGAAGCCTTAGACTTTCGCTGTTAGAAGCTACATGAACCCTGTTCACGGAGAAACAGGATCATCCCAGTGGAGAAGAGCATATTGGAAAATAACCACTCTATATTGCTCAAATTTTAAATATTTTTTATATATTATGTTTTCTTCTTTACTTTCTCCCAGATCTCTTAGATTTCTACATTTCTATAATCTGAACTAGGTCCCATCATTAAGAATGAGTCTCTCTTTCTCTGTCACTTATTTAATGAAATTAATAATTTTAAATACTTCTAATTCTTTCTTTTTAAATTATCATTCTTAATTTGCATTCTTACTTCTTGAACTACACAAGGGGCATCAAGAGGAGACTAACAGGAATTATTTCTCTCTAGGAGTCTGTGAGACTGTGTAGCATAAATCTTAAAATGTCTTATTAATAAAATCAAATCTGAGGCCAGTTATTGGGGTGAATGCTGGAAGATCGGAGAAGCAGAACAAGCCACAGTTATCTCACTTTGCTAGTTCCTCAGGTGATCCTGTTTCCTCAGGCTGGAAGCTTCTGAGTCCTCTTCCACATGAATCTCAGCTGAACTGTGCTGCTCCAAAGCCTGAATGCTTAACCAGCTAAATGCTTAACTAACTTAGTTCCTGGTCCTCAGGCCTTATATACCTTTCTGCTTTCTGCTATCACTCCCTGGGATTAAAGGTTGAGTCACCAAGCCTAGCTGTTTCTAAAGTGGCCTTGAACTCAGAGATCTGGCTAGCTCTGCCTCCCAAGTGCTGGGGTTAAAGGAGTGCACCACCACCACCACCACCACCACCGCCCAACTTCTGCTATGGCTTGCTCTGACCCATTTTCTAGCCACCATTTCTGGCTCTGTTCTAGTGGCTGTCTGTTCTCTGACCCCCGATAAGTTTATTACCTGCACAATATTTTTGGGAACACAATACCACAAGACTGGCAGCTTCTTCTTCCATTATCTTGATTTGGTCCTGGATACAACTCTCTTTTTCTTCATGTACCATTCTCAGGTAGTTTCTAGTTTTGAAATTCTTATATATTGTTTCAGGTCAGTTTTACCTTGTCTTTACCATTTCACTTAAACACAGTACTAATTTTTCAAAGCACTCATACATCCTTCCTCAATAATCCTAACTCAGAGCTCTCTCCTCAGACCAAAGCCTGTGGAGTTGGTATGCTTCAGGGGTTTGCTTAAGCTCTTCCTTATTTTCAGAGTTTTTTTTTTTCTTTGTTGTTGTTGTTACTTTTTCCACAAGTAAAAGCATTTGATAAGGGGACACACACTCACTAATATGTAGATAAAGTCAAGGAAATTTTATTCTTGTTATTTCAGATAGTAATGACTAGCACAGTTGTATTTCTATTGTTGAGGACAATATCATTTAGTGACCCTTAGCTCAGCTTCCTGTGGATATGAGATCTACTTTTCCTTTCAATCTTTGACATGATCAGAACATTTGGAGTTAAGGGGAGAAGTTTTAGACTTTGTAGGTCTTAAGGTTTTGATTAATACTTTATATTTTAGTGAGAATAAATATTACAAAACACAAACAACTCTATATAATTGAGACAGTTTTATAAGTGGAGGTCAGTCTTGAAATCAGAATGTTTGCTGACTATCATTAACTACTAGACCCAGAACTAGGCTTCCATTTGCTTTCAGCTTTGCTTGTCTCTGACACAAAAACCATTTCTTTGTAGGCCATTTCCACCTTTCCCCTTTGTTTTTGAAGTACATTTGCCACGGGGAATTCCAGTGGGATAAAGACAATAAACAATATAAACAACAATAGGGACTCTAAAGTGCTGAGGGCTACCTTTGCTACTTACACTTCTGTCTTGATTTATTTTTTTTATCTGATGAGGTTATGGTAAGATGTTCTCTACCACAACATGGCAGTAAGTAAACATGATAACAGGAAACGGATGAGGTTGGCAACTGAGGGCTTTCAGCAATAGCTGCCCGTGTCATGGTGGACGATGAAACAGAGTATGCTTTGACCAGAGGCTTTTGAATGCCTGCCCTCCATAATCTACTTCTACCATGTAGTCTCAATTCCTAAAATTTCTACAGTCTACCCATGTAATACCACCACCTAGGGAACAACTATTCAAAACAGAAGCCTATGGACCATTTCAGAATGAAACCGTAGCTATGGCTACAGCAGTCTCTGAATGTGGTTGCCAGGGCGTGTCTGTGATCTGTTGATGGATATCAAGGGCACGGGACTTCCTACACCATCAACCTTCTCCAGAATTTACTTATCCACAGTTGGGATTGGTAACGAGGCCACAAAGTAGCATTGCTTTGCTGCTGTGTTGGGTGGTTGGCACTGGTTCTGTATAATCCCTGCCTCTCAGGTTTATCACAGACCAGGAAAGTTCAGGCACAGTAATTACGCCTGTAATCCCAGCACTTGGGAGGCAGAGGCAGGTGGATCTCTGTGAGGCCAGCCTGGTCTACAAAGCAAGTTTCAGGACAGCCTCCAAAGCTATGGAGAAACCCTGTCTCAAAAAAAACCAAAAAAAAAAAAAAAAGAAATGAACACCATGATTGATACCTGATATCCCTGACCGATCCAAACATAGACTTAACAGTACAGTCAGACAAAAGAAATGCAATCTTGTGGTGGTATTGTGTTCCCTGAAATATTGTGCACCCTAATAAACTTATCTGGGGTCAGAGACAGAACAGCCACAATATTAAACATAGCGGTTAGGCAGTGGTAGCACACGCCTTTAATCCTAGCATTCCAGAGGCAGAACTCCTTCTGTTCAAGGGTACAGCCAAGCATGATGACTCACACCTTTAATCCCAGAAAGTGAGCCTTTAATCTTAGGGAGTGATGGCAGAAAGCAGAAAGGTATATAAGGTGTGAGGACCAGGAACTAGAAGCATTTGGCTGGTTAAGCATTTGGCTGGTTAAGCTTTTAGGCTTCTGAGCAGCACAGTTCAGCTGAGATTCATTCTGGATGAGGACTGAGAGGCTTCCAGTCTGAGGAAACAGGATCAGCTAAGAAACTGGTGAGGTGAGGTAGCTGTGGCTTGTTCTGTCTCTCTGATCTTCCAGCATTCACCCCAATACCTGGCTCAGGCTTGATTTTATTTTAAGATTCCTGCTACACAACCCTACAATATTCTAGGAAAACATTTTTACTTTGTGGTACATAAAACATATTTTCTAAGCTGGGTGATGGTGGCCCACACCTTTTATCCCAGCACTTGGGAGGCAGAGCCAGGCGGATCTCTGTGAGTTCGAGGCCAGCCTGGGATACAGAGTGAGTTCCAGGAAAGGCGCAAAGCTACACAGAGAAACCCTGTCTCAAAAAACAAAACCAAACCCCCATATTTTCCACATTTGGAAATAGATTAGGCAACTCAGCAAAATATAACTGGATCATACATGTATTTAGCTAATTGAATTCCAGATATTTCTATGAAATTTCAGAAATATCAAACATTCAGCATTAAATGATAGTTTGATTTAAAAAAACAGTTTGATAATCATACTATTTTGAAACTATATATGTGTATAAATATAACAGAAAATGATCATTTACTCCAACTAAAAATTTTCTAATCCCTTATCCATTTTAAACTCTGAGTAAATTTTTTAAAGAAATACCCTCAATTTAAGTTTTCTCTTATTAAATTAGAAAATTATGACCATTACAGTTTTAAACACTGTGTTTCTCTTTTTGTTGTTGTTGTTGTTGTTATTTTTTAGACTGGGTCTCACCTTGTAGCCCAGGCTGGTCTCAAATCGTGCTGTGCTCAGCCTCCCAATTACAGTGTGAGCTTCCATGCTCATCTGTCTCTGTGACTTAGCTGTTTTTAAATATTTAAAAATATGTATGTCTGTGTCTATGCCCCTGAATTCAGGTGCCTGTGAAGGCCAAAGAAGTATGTGATGGTGCTTGAGCTGGAATTACAGGCAACTGTGTGCTGCCTGACTTGGGTGCTGGCTCTGAATTCTGGTCTTTGGCAAGAGGAGTGTATGTTTTTAAGCACCAAGCACTTTTAACAGTAGAGCTGTCCCTCCAGCTGCACTGTGCTTTGTCTTGAGACTGTTGATTCTGTCTCTATCACTGAAGGGTGAGAACCTTTCCTCACTTACATGTCCTGTTTCTTTTCAAGATTTAATAAGACTTTGATCCAACAGCTAGATGAACCATTGGTCTGCACTCTGGCCATTCATTTTCTTACTGATCCTCTCCTGATTTTCTGAGGTGGTTAGGTAGTAGTCGAGTAATGTCTCTCTCTGAGCCACAAGAAAGGGGTTTTAAGCTAAGATGAAGCCATACCAGCTACTTAATTTCATTTTCTTTGATGGTAAGTGACTTAGGGAGAGGGACTCTCATTTTATTTACTTAGGAAATGTAATAAAAGGAAACCTATGTTGAGAGGGAGTTTTTCTGGAAAACAGTTTCCTTTCTGAAAGAGGAGAAAGTCAACAAGGGAGAAAGAACATGCTTTTGGTTCTTTGTCATTTTTAATATATCATATATATGAAAAATTATTTTACTGCCAAAGCATAATTTTTATTAGTCTTTTGAGAATTTCTTACAATTCATTTTGATCATATTCCCCCCACTCTCTATTCCTCCCATATTCATCCCCCTTCTCTACCCAACTAAATTTGTGTATACTTTTCTTTTTTAAACCACCACACACAGTTTGTACTTCTCATATATGCATGGATGTGTGGCCTTAACTGTTGGGTGGTCAATCCACTATGGGCTACATTCTTAAAGAAAACTGACTGTTCCTCAATGATTTACACAAAAGAAGACGATATTCTGGGTATTTTCTTCACATTGGGCTTGAACGTCAGAAAACTCACAGAGACAGAAGGATGGAGCCAAAGTGCCGGTTCTGACACAGGCTAGAGGGAAAGGAGATCTGGACGTTCTCCCAGTCCCTGGAATGTGATGGGATGCAGGTACACTGGCAGCTTCTCCAACCCAGGGCTTTACACTGAGCTCTCTAAACTAGCCCCTCCCCCAGAGACATACCTGTGGTCCAGGAAGCAAAGCACAAAAAATTTTCCTACCATTCTATGCCTTTCTTAACAGCGGCATGACATTGTCCCCTTTACTACTGGTGTAGCTCTCCCTGCCCTTCCAACTTTGTCTCTGTAAAGGCTGAGCTCTCATGGGTGACCAATGTGCCCCCACCCCCATGGAGCTTGTTAAGGAAGCAATCACTGGGCTGTGTTCTCCCTCGGGATACTGCAAACTTGGCTTAGTGAATAGTCTAATTAAGACATCAATTATCAAAAGTTTCCATTTCATATATATTTACTTCTATTCAATGATCAAAAAGATTGGCTCTATTTTTTCCTTGGTGGCTTCCTCTTTCTCTTTGGTTTGAGACCATTCCCAGCTTGTCCCATTTTAAAAACATCTTTTTTGCTTTCTTCCTCAGATGTATATAGGCAGCTTTGGGTTATATGGTTTAACTTGTCTATTCTAAGCATTTCAATGTTAGATCACAATTATATGACAAAGGACATGTTTAAACCCAGCAGTGGGTGGGAGAGATGGCTCAGAGGTTAAGAACACTGGCTGTTCTTCCAGAGGTCCTGAGTTCAATTCCCAGAAACCACATGGTGGTTCCCAGCCATCTGTAATGAGATCTAGTGCCCTCTTCTGGCATGCAGGGACACGTGCAGACAGAACACTGTATATGTAATAAATAAATAAATCTTAAAAACAAAAACAAAACCCCAGCAACAACATCTGAGACCATTTTAAATTTATGATTGTTCACCATCAGTTGAGCCCTTATTAATAGAAGATTGGGGCTAAGAGATGGCTCAGCAGGTAAAGGCATTTTGCGCCAAGCCTGATGACTTAAGTTCAGTCCCTAGACCCAAATGGCAGAAGAAGAGAGCTGACTACCAAAAGTTGTCTTCTAGATTCATGAGTATGTTATGGCATGTGCACCTGCATGCGCACACACACACACACACACACACACACACACACACACACACACACACATGGGGGGGGGAGGTAATAAAAAATTAAAAAGTAAATAATGCTAGGACAAACTCTATAAAGGTATATGTGAAGTTCAGTATCTGTCTATCATCTATCTAGTTATATATCTATCTGTCTATCTAACTATCATATGCCTGTTTCTATCTATCTATCTATCTATCTATCTATCTATCTATCTATCTACTACCTATATCCATCCATCTAGCTACTACTATCTACTATCTATCTACCCATTCATCTATGTACTATCATCTATATATCTATCTATCCATATCTATGTATCTACTGCCTATTTATCCATCTATCTACTATCTACCTATCTATCCATCCATCCACCCATATATCTATTATCTATCTCCTATCTTCAGTCTATCCATCCATCCATCCATCCATCCATCCATCTTCTATCTATCTATCTATCTATCTATCTATCTATCTATCTATCTATCTATGACAAATGGATATGATTTTCAAGACTGAGACATTGGAGACATGGAGAATTCTCCATACTCTACTCTTATGCTCAGAATTATTCCAAAAGCTGTAGAAAACCCATGTCTCAGCTCCAAGAGCATGAGGCAGAAACATTGAAACCTCTTCTGCCATAGTCTCACTGTGGAAGGACTGGAAGAAGCTCACCCATCTTGTCTGGTTTATGTAGTCTAGTAGTTCAATTACTAATTTCATAGGGACACATGTTCACAAGGGCTCTCTCAATAACTAGTTCTCTAGTACCACTTCGCCCAGTCAAACTGATATGTAAAATTACTCTTCACATCTGAAAATTCACTGGCTGTAAATAGACATGCTGATTTTTAGTGTTTCAATCTTTTGCCATGAACTCTATATCTGCTCCGTGAAGGCATCACAGAATCTGGATTGCTGTGTTTTTGTACTAAGTTCTCAAGTCAGAAGGTGGAACACTTTTAAATTGTTTACTTTCAAGGTATTTTAGCTCTTCTTGGTTGGTTACATGTCCATATTAATTTAAATGGCATGTGAATACAAAGCTGCTCATTCTGGTGTGGTGGTGGTGGTGGTGGTGGTGGTGGTGGTGGTGCTGCTGCTGCTGCTGCTGCTGCTGCTGCTGCTGCTGCTGGTGGTGGTGGTGGTGGTGTGTGTAACAATAATTAAAGAAAAAGAAGCCAACGGCTATGACTTTGAGAGAAAGAGAGCAAGTGGGGTTACATAGGAGGGTTGGAAGGAGGAAAGAGAATATTATATGATTGTATTTTAATTAAAAAACAAACAAACAAAAACCTTATAGAAGCTAGAGAGATTGCTCAGTGGTTAAGAGTGCTGGCTGTTCTTCCAGGGGTCCTGAGTTCAATTCCCAGCACCACCTGGTGGCTCACAATCCTCTTCTAGCATGCAGGTATACATGTAGAGCACCCATACACAAAATAAATAAATAAAATAAAATAAAAAACCCATTGTATCAGATTCTGTGAAAAAAAAAAAGAGAAACTTTCAGGGGAAAGGTGCTCAGTTTTTCAATAAAATCTCACAGTGTTAATTTTTCAACAGTAGCAAGTCTTCCAGCTCGTCAGCATGGGTTGTCTTCTCAACCACTCATGTAGATCATTTTTTATTTCCTTCAATGATACTTTGTTATTTATGCCATGTGTCTTGAACTTTATTCTTTTTCATACTATTACAAAAGAAATTACTTTACTTTGTATTTGCACATTCTTCCTTGCTAATGTTAAGATATATAATTAATTTTGTGTTTTGTTCTTTTATCTCACACTCACTCATAGCTGTAATTGTTTTTGTATTTGTTAAGATATTCCCTAGTCGGGTGGTGGTGGCTCATGCCTTTAATCCCAGTACTTGGGAGGCAGGGTCAGGTGGGTCTGGATGAGTTCGAGGCCAGCCTGGTCTACAGAGTAAGTTCCAGGACAGTCAGGCAGTCAGGGCTACACAGAGCAACCCTGTCAAAAAAAAAAAAAAAAAAAAAAAAAAAAAAAAAAAAAGAAAAAAAAGATATTCTCCAATAAAGATTGTATCAATTATCCACTTTCCAACTTTGATGTCTTTTGCTTTTTGTTCTTGCCTAATTACCTTAGCTATATATTTACGGCACAGTATTGGAGCAAGGTAGTGGGGATAAAAAATGCATACATTCCTATTTTTAAAAGTTATTCATTTATTTTGGTAGAATGTATTTATTTTAATGTTTTAAATTAAAATAGAATTACATCACTTTCCCTCCTCTCCTTTTCCTGCCTCCTGGTCCTCCCAGCTACCCTCCCATGAGTTCTTCCTTGTTTTTCTCTTTGTTATTGTTACATGGGGAGACTGAGTGAACAGGCCTCTCTCAGGGATGAGGCCCTATGGTTGTCCAATGTAAAGTGGTCAGCCCTGGATCCTTGTTATGTTTTTTATTGGAAAGCATTTTGTTTATTAATGATGATGATAACTATGGGCTTCTCACCACTTGCCTTTGAAAGACAGCTGGTTACCTTCTGTTCTATTTAGTAGAAAGTTTTTATCAGTGGGATTTTGTCAAATGATTTTACTTGATATATTGAAATAATCACACAGATTTTGTCCTTTGTATTTTAATTTGGACTATTGACATTTGGATCCTAAATCAGCATCAGATTCTTGGGATACTTACCATTTAGTTATAATGTAAAAATCTTCAGTTATCTTTTCTTGTGATATCTTCTCACTTTCATTTTGAAATGAGTGTAATGTTGACCTCAAAAATAAGCTGGTAAATGTTTTGGCCTTTTAAAAAATGTATTTTGGGAGTCTATAAGGACTTTGGTGTTTTCTCTCTTTAATAATTAAGACTTTTCACCAGTGAAGCCACACAGTTTTGGAATTTTCTTTATCGAAAGACTGAACATTAAATTTCAGTCCTTTTGATTGTTATGGAATGTCAAAATCTGCCTGTGCTGGCTGGCTTTCATACTTTATATGTTTATAAGGATTTGTGCCTTTCACCCAGGCTATCCAAACTTTTTAGTGCAGTTTCTCACAATATTGCTGGTGATTGTTCATTTCTCTTAAGGATGTGTATGCTGCCGAGTCTTTCTTGATGTATCTTATGTCTGTCTTGCCTACCTATCAATAGATTCCTTCCTCTAAAAATCAATCAACTGAACTGTGCCTATTGAATTATTTTATGAATTATGCATACTTGCCTGAACATCATTAAATCTGCACTCTATTATCTCTTTCCCTGCTTCATTAATTAATTATCTTAAACATTCTGTATATATGTATGGATGGTTAATTTATTAGAATTATTTTTATGTTTGCAAGATGTAGCACTTTATTAAACAAGCAGGAGATGTCAGATCACTTCCATGTGTACCTAAGCTCATAATGGATGTGCATTAATTGTGTTAATTAGTAAGTTCAAATTCATTCACTAATCTTTATATAATAACTATGGTGAATAAGGATGAATGACAGCCAGATTAACATCATTAATGGTGTGAAGAAACTAAGGGGAAAGATTCACAAGGATATCTACAAAGAATTCAGTGTTAACCTACAGCCGGCGTTATACCACAAAGGAAGAAACGTCACAAACTTCCAGTAAAATTAGGAACAAGACAAATACGTCCATTTTCTCAGTATTGTTCAGTATAATGCTTGAAGTCTCAGCTAGAGAAATAAGACAAGTGAAGGGGGAAAGTGACATAAGAAGGAAATGAAGAAGTAGAAGTATCCCTATGTGTAAATGCTTTGGTTCTATACATGAGATTCTAACGACTCCACAAAAATACTCTTGGCACTGATAAAATCTTTCAACAAAGTGGCATGATACAAAGTTAGCATATGAAAATAAATAACCTTTCTATAAACCAATAACAAACATTCTGAGAAGGAAGTGAAGAAAATCTTCCCATTTTTAACAGTAATCTAAGGATTTAACACAATCTACATCAATGTCCTGATAACATTCTTCATAAAATGCAAAAAAATCTAATATTCTTATAGAAGCACAAAAGTCCATGGATAGCCAATGAAATCTTTAACAACAACAACATCAACAATAAAAACAATGCATGAACTATCAACGTGCTTGATTTCATAATCCTACACAGCCACAGTAACAAAAGCAGCAAGGTACCAATAAAAAGGGGGGCATGTAGAGCAATGAAATAGGAGAGGGCCCAGATATAAATGTAACTATAGCCACCACTGATTTTTGACAAAATTGCCAAAGAAATACAAACACATACCTTGGAGAAAGCACAACCTTTCTAAATTGTTCTGGGGAAACTCAATATCACCCCATATCTCAACCTGCACAAAACAGTTCTAAATGGATGAAAGACTTTAAGATAAGACATAAAACTCTGATACTGTTAGAAGAAATTAGGCAAGTACTTTCTGAACAGGATTCTATCATTTTGCAAAGACCAACAACTGGCAAATGTGGCTGTGTGAATCCAAGAGGCTTCTGCACTACAGGGAGATGGGTAGTCAAGTGGGAACAAACACAGAGTGGGAGAAAAATCTTTGCTCACTGCACATCTGTGAGAAGACAAATAATTAGAATATATAAAACTTCAAGAAAATAGCAAGAAATAAAAAAACTCAGTCAATGAATCAGTTGCTAATAAATGAGCAGATAGTTCTCAAAAGATGAGGAACACATGGCCAATAAACATGAAAAAATATTCATCCTCTCTATCCATCAAAGAAATGAGAATTGAAATTACAGTGAGGCTTTCATCTCACATGTAGCAATAGCAGTTACTAAATAAAAGAAAGACAAATTACAATGAGTGATGGGGAAGATGTGGACAAAACGAAATCTCTTCTACTGCTTAAGGGAGTGTAAATGTGTCCAACTAATTTGGAAATCAGTATGGAGGCTCACTGGGTCTATCAACTACTCCAGGACAGGTCTCAGATTCAGGAGTATTTGAACAACATATAATGGACTCCACATTGGTGTGTGTGTGTATGTGTGTGCATACATACATGCACGTGCTCTTGTGCTTTTATTTGGTAACTGGTGTTTGTTTTTGGAGGTGTGTGGTTTTATATTGTTTCTGTGGTTTTGGGGGGTGTTTGTTGTTTGGGTTTTTGTTTATTTGTTGTTGGGTGGGTTGGGAGAGGGAGAAGATCTGGAAGGACTTAAGGGAGGGGAAGAATATGATCATATATTTAAATTTAAAAGGTGTTTGAAATAATTAAAATATAATAATAATAAAGACTGAAAATCAATCTATCATATGACACAGCTGTAGACTTGTGGGTATTTACCGGAAAGACTCTAAGTCATCTTATCACAAAGATCTTTGCACATCAGTGTTTATTGCAACACTATTCATGACAGCAGGGTTATGGAACTATGGAAGGGATAGTGTATATGAACAATGAATTTTAATTCAGTTATAAAGAAGAAGGTAATTATGTCATTTGTAGGAAATTATCTGGAATTGGAGTCAGATTAAATAAAATAACCCAGACTTGGAAAGACAAATATTCCATGTTTTCTGTCATTTGTGGCTATGGATTATATATATGTATATATATATATATATATATATATATGTATACACACACAATAACATTTAATATGATATTACAGTAGAAATGAAATTGGGAGAGAAAAGGAAATTAATGAGATGGGGAAGAAAGGAGATGTTAGAAGACTATGGGGAACAAAGTCATAGTACATTACATACTTGTATGAAAATGTCTTTATGAAACCCAGTACTGTATACAGCATGTCTATGTCAATTGCAGAACAAGGACCCACAATATTTGAGCTCATTCTTTTCTATCTGTAAGTAATTATAAAACTGAAGGAAATGTACAAATCACTGTTCAGTTGTGAGAATGGCCCAGTGCTATGTCCTGAGAAAAAAATATGAGATGAGCCTCACATTGGAACAAACTTTCTCTCTAGATATATTTTATTCAAACAGCAATCAGAAGGAGACATTTAGGGGCAAGCAGTAAGCTTCCCGAGCATAATCAAAACCAGTTGTGATTTAGGACCAGTGGGGAAGCTGGGACTTGGGAGTAGGGTGATGAAGACGATTGTGCACAAGTGGAGCCTCTAAAGTTGGCACCAGGCTTTCCCTCTGGTCTTTACAGATTTTGGAGTTGCCAGGCTGCTGAAGAGACAGCCAACAACAGTGTTTGTGGTTCTGGCATCTGAGTGGTTTTCAGTGAGGCTGATTGTAGAACTTCAGTGTGCTGGGAAACTGGAATTACAATAATGTTACATGTTGGATGGGGAAATTTAGTATGAACACATTCCACAAATAAAATCCACATGCTACATATATGAGCTATCTGCTTCAATTAAAACTGCGCGCAACTAAGAAAATAATACTTCACCTATCTGAAACATTAAAATAGAAAACCTCTACAATTTAACATTCAAAAATATGTAATTGTGAAAGACTCTGGTCCATAATCAAGAAGGAAAAGAGTCAGCCTGAGATTAAATGTACTAAAACTGCAAAACTCCAAGCAAAACTTCAACACAGTCATGACTGATATGGTAAGTAAAATGGGTGGAAAAATAGGAGAGGTGGAAAACAGATGTAATATTTTGATAAGGCCTTAATGTCTATAAAATAATTAAGTGGTTCTGTAAGGCAGAAACACATGAAATTTGAATTTAATAAATATTGGTTGATTATTATAAGGCAGACCACAGTCTTCAGAAAGTAAGACTACTACATAATAAACTACCAATAAAAAGTTCCAAATAAAAGAGTAAGAGAAAAATAATGTGGGATGATTATGAAGCACAGATGGTTTGTGTATAAAAGTCTAACAAATACCCCTTCTTCTTTTTCATTTATGTCTTCAAACTTCTTTGTTTAATCTTAAATATAATTTAAAATAATATTCCTACTGTCAGGTAATTCTTTTATAGAATAATTTTACTGTATTCTGAATTACTTAGTTGTAATCAAATGTGAGGCATATTTCTTGTTCTTCATTCCTGATACATAAAGATGGAGAGCCTTGTCTTATGAATAACCTTCGATTCTGATTTCACTATTCATATAGCTGAAAGTTTTATAACAAAGGTATCTGGCATCTTTGCAACCAGTGATTGTTGAAAACTGTCAATGACCCAAAGAGAAAAGAACAATCTTCTGTTGACATAGCTTGTTTTCCTTTAAAAATATCCTGCACTTACAATGACATTCATTTGCTTTAATTTTAACCTAACATTTTATCTTTAAGAAGGTACTTTGCCTTGACATGGTTTTCACTGGCATATCATACAAGTAGCATTCCCACACTTGTGTAACAAGGAGAAGGTAGTAAGGGAAACAGAATGCATTCTTCTAATCTCTACTTATTCCTGTAGATGAAGGTAGGATCTCAAATCCAAGTGACTATGGAATGAAGCTACATCACTATTACTCTTGTTAATAAATAAGTCCCATGCTACAAAGTTCAATTTGGAATAATTTAATCAGATTCACAGGTAAAAAGAGTCAATTCTACACTCCATTGTTCAGTTTTTCATAGCCAAGTATAACCCAAGAGGACCTTGCCTCTCATCACCTAGCATTTCTATTGCCGTTGGCCTGTGGATCTCTTTTTGCCTCTGGACATGAGTCTCAGACTAGTTGATTGCCATGATGGCAATGTATATGTTACCTCCAGTACAATATTATTAATACCCAATTGATTGAGGCATACCTTTGGTCAATGGATGACAACAACTAGCAATTAAATTATTCTCTCTAGCTGTGTCTGGGTGGACTGTCCTGAATGAAATATTTGGCAAGATCTCCCAAAGAGATCTTACATGCAAGAAGCAATCTATTATTTTTCACACTAAGTGGGGGTACTGTTTTTTATTTATTTAAATTTGTTCTCATTTTACATACTAACCACTATTTCGCCTCCCTCCCCTTCTCCCATTCTCCCACCTCCCCCCTACCTTCATCCACTCCTTGTGGGGGTAAGGCCTCCTTTGGGGAATCAACACAGGCTGGCATACCAAGTTAGGGCAGGGTCAAGCCCCTCCCTGCTTCATCAAGGCTGCACAAGGCATCCCACCACAGGGAATGGGCTCTAAAAGCCAGTTTGTGTACCTGGGATAAGTCCTGTCTCACTGTCAGGGGCCCTAAGTGGAGCTACTTTTAGTGAGTCTCCCTTGAACTCTTTCTCCCCACTCTCTTGCCTTGCTCCTGCTTTTCCTCATTTCTAATACAATTTTGTTGTAGAAGCTTGATTACAACTGGCTTGATTTGGCTTAGAGAGGGTGATCTAGGCTAATAGATCCACCGAAGTTCTAAACACAACTACTAGAGAAAAGTCAGGCTACTTGGGAAGAGTGGAAAGTCTGTCCCTCAATTCCAGGGAAAGGAAGACATGAAAAAAATGGGTGGCCAGGTGCATGTCCATGTTATGTTTCTCATGCTTTCAAATGACAGAGGATTGATACAAATAATGACACCAGACTTGAAAGCATAAGAAATATTTCTTTCTGTTCTAGTTATATTTCTGGCAAGGGACCATCAGGAAGGGAAGCCACTTCACAATAAAGTCAGCAGGGCCACATGGGAATGCTTTTGGTTAGGTCGAGGTGCCTAGGACAACTTTCCTAGCTCCTCACTACCTCTGTATTTTCTGGAAGGAAATTAGATATGGGCACCCAGGTGGCAGTGGTCAGGGCATATGCCAGAAAAGCAAGGCAGTGCCTTCCAAGGAAATTGCTATAGTTGTAATTGGAATAGAAGAGCCTTGTACGTGAGGCCAGAGGTTCACCACATCACATAGGTGGGGCTGACACAACAAAGGAGCAATTGACACTGACAAAGCATAATCAAAGAACATACTTTCAGAGCTGCATGCTTCAGGACGGATGACTAGACAGGTCCTAGAATGGGCTCAGAGATATCAAAGTTATCTGAAAATGTCCAACCCTCACCCAAATCAAATATATCTTCTAGGGAAATCAATACAGGTATCAGTATAAAGTTAGATTAAAAAGAGACTTAAAGCTAGGGGCATATCTCAGTGGTATAGTGCTTGCCTGACAGATGCAAGGCCCAGGTTTATTCTCCAAGCTTATTATATCAAACAAGGCTAAGATATTGCAACCTAAATGTTTAAAATCCTTTTACTCCCACATACAATTTAATAACTTAAACTTCATTTCCCCTGGCACTCTAGATTTTTGTTGTTGTTTATTAAGAAGATGAAATCAATCACAAAGAAATAAATGCATGCCTTGTCCTTGTTTGTTCTGCCCAGAAGAAAGTTAGATAGGCTTATGAGCCAGAAATATATCTATGAACATTAATACCAAAATAGCAGCCTTATTATACTGCAAAGCCAGCTGGGTAGAAGCAGCATTCAGCTCATTATTGCATTACCAATTCTTGCTCAGTTTGAGGCTATTTCAGCTCATGAGTAAATGATAATAATTTCATAGCCAGACAGTCAGGCATTCATAGTAAAGAAGATCCAAGTCTAGGGAATCCATTAGCCAATATTCCCTTAGCTGTATATCCAAAAACAGTGATCACAGATGCCTTCTGAAAGATGTGTATCACAACATTTACACAACAATGATTTATTACAGCTAACATTGTAGACATTTCCAATATCTCCCCCACATAGAATCAATATGTTGTGATATGTTCATAGAACACAGCGTATATGAACAAACTATACCTTAACTCACTATGGACAATCTGACAGAATAATGATTGAGAGAAGGTATATTAAAACAATAAACACTTTGAGGGCCTATATTCCATTGATATCAAGGCCAAGAAAGCACAACATTAAAACAGACTACCAGAAGTCAACATCATAGTTGCTCACTTAGAGAAGATAAGGCCCAATAGTTGGGAGAGGGTGTGGTGGAAATGTTTTATACCTCATCTGGAGAAATGCTCACATGAATTATTGGCTTATGATTTTTCACTGAGATGAACTCATGCTTTGTTCATCTTCGGCAAAATAAAGATCCTTCACTCATTGATTCTTTATAGTTATTCAGCCACTGAATAGTGCCCAATTTGCCTTCCTGTCTACCACTTCACTCCCATCCTACTCTATTTTCACGTGTTCATCTTTAAGCAGATTCTAGCTTTTCTTGCCAGGATGGATGCAGGTTTTTTTTTTTTTTGTTTGTTTGTTTGTTTTTAAATCACTGTTGTATCAGTGGGTACATCTTTCAGGCTGGTTGCTTTTGTAGCTCACAGGGTTGGGAACTGGGTGAGACTGATAGTTACTTTTAGCCACATTAAAAGCCTGTTCACTGTCATGCTAGTTTGTGTTTGGGTTGCTTGTGCTCCTCCAATCTGCAAAGCTAGAGAAGATAAAACACAGGGAGGTTCTTCAAAAGTATGAGAAGGCTCTTGTAAGAAAATGGGAAGTACGCCTTTGAACAAGTTTACATGTCCTGGTCAATATTGAATGAAAGTCATTCTAAGAGTTTTGCAAGGTCTTTATTATTTAATGCTCCTGAGAGGTATCCTTCTTTATGAGCATCCTCTTCAGAGCACTTTTGACATCTTTGTTTCTCAAGCTATAGATCAGTGGGTTGAGCATAGGATTGAAAAGGCTATGGAATAGCAAGAGGTATTTCTTCTGCTCATTGGAATTCTCCTGTTGAGGCCCAATGTACATGGCAATGGCTGTACCATAAAAGAGTCCAACAACACAGAGATGGGAGGAACAGGTGGAGAAGGCTTTCTGGCGCCCCTGGCGTGACTGGATCTTCAGGATGGCACACAGAATATGAGCATAAGAGACCACAATCGAAGAAAATGGTCCCACAAGCACAGACACAGCCCCAGCCAAAACCATAATCTCATTGACATGGGTGTCTGAACAGGCAAGTTTGAGAACAGCTATAATTTCACAGAAAAAGTGATTTACTTTTTGAGATCCACAGAAGGGCAATGGTAATAGTAATACTAGATGGACCAGGGCCAAGAGGACTCCTAAAATCCAGGAAGTCGCCACTAGGGTAATACAAACTCTCCAGCTCATGATGGCAGTGTATCGGAGAGGGTGGCAGATGGCCACATACCTATCATAGGACATCACCACTAGGAGCAGACATTCTGTGTGTGCAAATGTCAAAAAGAGAAAGGTCTGCATCATGCATCCAGCAAAGGAGATGGGCTTGGTTGAATCTAGAAGGTTCACCAGCATCTGAGGCACTGTGTTGCAGGCATAGGCAATGTCAACAATGGCCAGGTGGGATAGGAAGAAGTACATGGGAGTGTGGAGTCTGGAGTCCAGGCAGATAAGCCCCACGATGATCCCATTCCCCAGCAGGGTGAAGGCATAGCACAGGGAGAAGAGAGCAAAGAGGAACATCTGCATCCTTGGGCTGAGTGGAAATCCCAAGAGAATGAACTGTGTAACCCAGGTCTGATTTCCCATTTCCCTGTGAAAGAGACAAAGAACCTCACCAAGTTTGAACACAGTGTGAGTGTTCAAGGTAGGGTTTTAAACAGTGCACCTGTGAGTATCAAATTGAGTGCTTTTCAGAAAATCTTCCACAATATTCTTGACCTGCTAATCACTAACTAAAAATTTTTGTATGTTCCAAATGAATCAGAAGGAAATGTGCATTTTATATGCTAAATGCTAATATCATATTCCATTTTCAGCAAATACTACTTTCATGTTCAAAGCAATTTTCATCAAAACGTGATCGTAAGTTCCCATCATGGTGCTGGATGTATGGTTCAGTTGCATCAGGCAGGTGGGTACATGTGTGCTGTGCATGGTCATTTTCATGTGGAATGAGGGTGAGGAGTGAGCATGTCAATGATAGAAATATCAAATTTTCCTACAAATGCAAAGTATGTTATAATTTTGATCTTTACTGGCCTACATTTTAGTACTAATAAGATGCAAACAATAACTTCACAATATAAACTTGAATAACATAGAGAGATCGGAAGTTTGTTATAACTCTAGTTAAGCTTATGTTAGAGACCACTGTCTTTTCATTTTTGTCCCCACAGATGGGCACTGGATCAGAACAGAGTTTTCTTTGTTTCTGTTATATTCTATGCTTCATTTTATACACATATACTTCCCTGTCCACACTCAGAAAATTCCTTTGTCTCTCCCAGATCCTGCTTAAGAAACATCTGTGTAATACATGCTCGAAATGAGTACATGTATATATTTTCCTGAATTGTAATACTGTTCGGTGTACTTGTCATATTGTCTTTTATTTTGGCCTATTTCATCCACTTTCATTAGTAAAAATGCTATGTAAATGATTTAATTATATTTTTAAGCTTTCAATAAAATGTTGATCTGAACCAAAGATTAGAGCTTAGGCCTTCACTGTAGATTCATCTTTAAAGAATCTGCTATGTATAGGTAAGGACAATGTAAATTAATTCCTTTATGATCCCAGTGGTATTTTCTTTTGCAGCTGTTCAGTTGTTTAAAACCCTTTCAACAGAGAGGGTTTTCTAAGCTTTGAACTGCAACTTTTAAACCATTGTGGCACCTTTCTTGTTTAACTCTATACCATTGTTTAGTCCAGAATTCATGTGAACTTCACATTTAAAACAAAAATATCAGAAAAACTCATAACTTAGTTCCTATCAATATGTCTCAGTTATATTTTAATGCTTGAAAAGTTTCATAAGAGCGAATAAATTTTTGTTTTACTTTAAGTCAAATACAAGAAATTATAGAGAGACAATATCATGTTAGTCCATGAAATGTATTTGTGACTATTGGAATCATCTCCCACAAAGGTAATTGCTTTATTAGGATTGGAATTCATTCCAGTTGATATTTTACACGAGAGATTCATTAACTATTTATTAAAGACAGATTCCTGTATCAATGGAGAAGATGAAATAAGATGCTAATTCAACTAGAGGATTTAGTTAGTCCAATGTATAGAAAAGTGGCTATTTATGTCAAAACAGTATTTCTCTAATATTTGAAGCAATGAAGATCAAATATTACTTTCATGTTCAAAACAACTTTACCTAAAGTTTAGAATATGTTAACAACTTACCTTCATTGTAAGATATTTCTAAAATTTCATATGATGAAAACAGAGTCAAATAAAAAAGAACAACCCAGTGAGCACTAATTTAAGTTAATTATTCACAAAAGCACACACTGTAAAACCCATAGACATTTGCTGAACATGCACTATATTCTGCTACATGCTGTGGTGGCAGATGTAGGATAACCTTTTTGCTGAAAGACACACACACACACACACACACACACACACACACACACACACACACATTCTCCCACTTCTTCGCCTCAGAAAAAGGAGTTTCACATTTAAGAATATATCTTCCAGAGTGCTTTTGTTCTGGGTCATTAGCCCATTTTTCAGCAATTTCATGAAGAAATGGAAATCTTTATGAGCAAATCTCTCAAAGAGCTAATCTGACAATTTTAATAAATGCAACAGCATCAAAGAAAATTGCCCATATTAGGTGTATCTAAAGAGTAGATAGCTTTCAGATTGTCTTGGTAACTAAGTCTATTAATAGCAGGAGTTTTAAAAAGAATAGACAGTAATGGCTACCTTTTCAGCTGTATTTTTTCATTCTATCTAAAATTGCATAATAAATAAAGTTTAGATTATAGAAGAAACTTTCCTCAAACTTACAAATGACTAAGTGAAGACACATTGAACACAGAGGATGAGAAACAAGTAGCTGTTAGTGTGGAAATTATTTTCTTCCGAGCAGACCCCCAGAGATATAGTTTCTGTCAAATGCAATGACTTTATTTTCCTGTAGCTCAGTCACCTCCTAATATATGCTGGAATTTGAAAAGGGGAGGAAAAGACACCCACCACATACACCAGAGCTTGGCCCTTTCACTGAAAATGGATGTCACTGCTTTTACCTCTGGTTTTCCCTGGAGAAAAGTTTATGACAGGATGAGACTGTTGATACTGTCCTCACTCACTGCAGTCCATGATCACATACTCAAGAATCAATACGATGACTTCTAGGTCAGGATGCCTTCAATGTAATGCAATCACTTGATTTATTATAATTTCAAGATCTTCAAAATCTTCAAAATATCCCTACCTACTGACATCCAAATAGATTAAATAGCATTTAGTGGAAAGTTGGAACAATTTCCATGTTCACTAATGAACGCTCCTTTAAACTGGTGTATGTGTGTGTGTGTGTGTGTGTGTGTGTGTGTGTGTGTGTGTGTGTAGCTCAAGGCCCCATAAGGAATATAATTTATAAAATAAGATCAGATAATAATACCAACAGCGGCTGTGGGGAACATGTTCAGGAGTCAAGAAAGTGAATAAAATATCCCAAAGGGACTTGTTAACTATTATTCTGTAAATTTGACTGGGCACAAACAAAGAAGGAATATTTCACCAGGAAACAATTTCTCTTCTTCAATTTCTAGTGATTTTGAGCCTAGAGAGGAAAAAAGGTTAAGATTCCTCCAGAGCTGTCAGTACTACTATTTCCTCTCCTTGAACCACAGATGAGCTGGCCCTGCCTTGTAACTTTGTGGACTGTAAAAGAGACAGCTAATGATGTCTTTCTCTGTGGCTTAAAGACTTCTTTGATTCTTTTATCTGTTTCTTTTCTCATAGTCAAAACTGAAGAGGCAAAACATATATTTTCCTATATTAGTTATTTTACGGTATATATCAACCTTCTAAGGAATATTCATCTAACTATATTTGATAGGGAAAACAGTAACCCATGGTCACTTTAGAGTGGGCTTCTGTTCAGAGATGTTTACTAGGAGGCTGGCTGGAGACAAGAGCCTGGGCTGCACCCTTGCTTAGGTGCATGTCTAAAGGCACCAGTCAGCCTTACCCGTACATTGCTTATGTCCGGTTCACTACATACAAACATATAAACCACATTTTCTCCCTAGTATTGCTATTCTGCTTTACTGCACTTAAAGATTTGTGTTTAGGTCCCTTCCTGAGATGTGTTCGGTCAGTTCCTTTTCTTCTATTGTCCTTTCCCGTGTTTGTTATCAATGTTATGCTGGCTTCATAAAGTGAGCTGGGCCATTTTCTTTCCTAGTCTCAAAATCTTTTATATAACAAGACAATTAGTTGTTACTTGAAGATTGGTAAAATGTATTAGAATTTCTTAGTGAGAAAATTCTTATGATAAAGTCATTTTCCTGAAATTTCATTATTTAAATTTTCTATTTTTTCTTTTCCTTTCCTTTTTTCTTTCTTTCTTTTTTTTTAATTTTGGTTTTTTGAGACAGGGTTTCTCTGTGTAGCTTTGGTGCCTGTCCTGGGTCTTGCTCTGTAGACCAGGCTGGCCTCGAACTCACAGAGATCCACCTGCCTCTGCCTCCCAAGTGCTGGGATTAAAGGCGTGTGCCACCACCACCCAACCTAAATTTTCTATTTTTACATAATTAAGTTTAAGCTCTCTCTCTCTCTCTTTTTATCTTTTAGAATTTATTGAAACATACTTTATCCACAGCATTCTATTTTCATTTAAAAAATGAGTGCATTTTTCTCTATTGGCTTTTCTAATATAAAAAGAACCATGTTTTTCATTTTGATCATCTTTAACTTTTAAAATAACGTTTGCTCTTAGGTAAATAATGTCCTGTGGTAATTGTAACCTCTGATTTGAACATTTAAGTTTTCTTTTAATGTGCTTTTCTTTTAATAATTCTTTTTATGTTCATTGGTGTTTTGCCTGCATGTATGTCTGTGTGAGGGTGTCAGATCCCTGGAACAGGAGCTACAGACAAGTATGAGCTGCCATGTGGGTGCTGGGAATTAAACCTGGGTCCTCTGAAAGAGCAGCCAGTGCTCTTAACCACTGAGCCATTTCTCCAGCTCCTTCTTTTATTCAATATAATTTTCATTATAAATTTATATATCTTACTATTTAAATGATACATTTCAAATTTATTATTTAGAACTATCAAAGCTTCATCATTAAAGACAAATTACATATATATATATATATATTAGTTTTACAATTTCAATTTTTATTGTTTTCATTGATAATTTTAAATTTATAATCACTATAAGGATGAGTTCATATACAATTGACTCTGAAAATATAAGTTTTATTGCTTTATATATAATCAATTTTGGTAATTGTAATGATTTTAGTGAAACATATTTGCTTTATTTCTTGAGCATAGGATATCTTATGTATCCATTACATCAAACATATAAATTTTTTTTCTCAGAACTTGTATTTCCTCCTTTTAATATTCACTATTGATTTTTAGAGACATTTTACTAAATTCCTTATTGTAATGGGTAGTTAGCTAATCTTTTCATTTTAATTCCTTAACTGAATGTAAGGGTTTTCCTCCTTGGTAAATGCAAAGCCATTAACCACAACTTGGAAACAAAAGTATGAAGAAATATTTAATATTTGTCAGTAAAGAAAGAAGACAATTCTGATAATTCTTAAATCAGGATTTCTCAGAACTGAGAGAGCAAAGGGTTTCATTTAGGGCCAGTACTCTTTCTGTCTCTTGCCATTCTCTCATGGTAATAATTTTGAATTATTTCCCTTAGAAGATATTGAGTGTACTGAGGCTCCATGCCTGCAGCAGGTGGTTGGCCACAGTGCTTGAGCACAACATCCATGAGATGTCATGATTTCACTTTGTAGTTCTTTCTCATAGGGCTGCTCTAAAGTAAGACAGTTTATGGCAGACTATTTAATGAGAGTTTTCCCCTACTTTCCTACATCTTTCAATTTTAAGAAAGATTTCCAGCTATAGTTTCTCATTATAATATCAAGTAGTTGAAGTTCTTTAGTTCTTAAGAACACTGTTTACACTGAGGCCAACTTGAAGACCTCACTTACCCCATGGTGTCCTCACCTCTCACAGGGCTGTATGTGTGCTCTGTTTCTCTTCCACAGAGAAGTTTGTGTTATAGTAGAAGCTGACTTTATATTTTTATTTGCTCATTTTACTCATCTGTCACTGATTTGTGCTTAAAACACAACAATTATTGAGCTAAACACAATTTATTGAACTGTTATCACTGGAGATATTTTAAATTGTGAAACCACATGCATTTATAAGTATATTTGTGATGGTATGGGAATTAAAGAGAACTACTAATATGAAGCATATGCAGCTATGTTTTCCTGCTTGAGTTTTTCTTTTGATGACTCTGCTCAGTCCTCAGAAGAACACAGCAGGATTTTAAATGTTTTCTCAGAGTCACTATTTAAACATCTTTGGATCATTACAAATTTCTTTCAAATCAGCTTAAATTCTTCCACATTAGAAAAAGTAAGAAGTTATGAGATCATAAAATGCTAAAAATTGAAGAGAGCTTGGAGAGAATCTTAAAATGGCTTTCCAATATGAATTTTTCATATTCCCACAGCCATTCACAAGATAGCTCATATTGTGAGAAAATATTTTCTTATATTGATTTTAATTCTGCCTCTCTAATAACCTTACCTATCGACTCTTTTTTCCCTTTGAGAAAGACAATAAACAGCTACTTTTGCCTCTTATCCAATGCTCTTTGGAATGAAGGAGGATGGTGATTCTGTTTCTTTTTGTTTTTTATTAGACCTTTGAGAAGTTCATGCAATGCATTTTGATCATATTCACCGCCATTTCTCAGCTTCTCTCAGACCTTTTCACCCTCCCAAATTGGTGTCCTTTTTATTTATTTATTTATTTATTTATTTATTTATTTATTTATTTAAGAATCCAGTGAGTCCAATTTATACTGTTGATACACACTTGGATGTGTCATCCACTGTAGCATGAACAACCTACTGGGGCCACACCCGTTATTAAAGAAAACTGACTTTCCCCCCCAGCAGCTGTCAATAACCCCTCAGCTAGGGGTGGAGTTTCCTGTCCACCTCCCTTCTTTATGCTAGGATTTAGATGGAGGTAGTATTGAACTGACTCCCAAGAATGTATCCTTGTGCACCTAGATTATTGCCTCCCTCACCCCTTATCAGAAAAGATTCTTTTATGCAGTAGATACAGAGATCCATAAGTACTCAAGGTGTCAAGACTTCAAAATGTTCAGTGCTAAATGACACATCTATATCACACTCTTCCTCTCAAGACTCAGGAATTGTGGAATAGGCAGGGGTGGGGTGGGGTGGGGTGGGGTGGGGTGGGGTTGGGAAACATAAAAACCATAGCCAGTGGATAACTACAAAGAAATGGTGTCAATAGGGAAGTCGAACATTCAGACTTGCACAGGTTATAACAACATCCCCAAGAACTGCACAAGCTCAAGACCAAGACACACCTGCTGTTGCTTTTGTCTCCCCTGCCCCCACCCACTAACCATTTACAGCAATTGCCGTGTCTGTTCATGCATTGCCTGTTCTTCTGAACACTTCCATGCTGACATTTCTAGCATCTCAGATACTGGTAAGAACATAATGATCAATGTGAGAAGTGGCTAGAACAGGTGCTGATATGACAGACTATAAATCAGGAGCCACAGTGGTGAGTTCAGTTCATAGCTCCACATTTCTGAGTAGAGGTGTTTTTGACAGATAATATCTGAGAGTTCTTAGTGTGCAGGCAGGATGACAATAACAAAACTACAGACTGGTCATTTTTGTATCACTTTTTCATTCCAAATCCAATTTCAAGACTCTTTATGGACTACACGTTTGAAACATCGATGCATTTAAATATCACAATAGTGTCTATTGTTTTCTAAGCCATTAATTTTGAACAATGAATTTAAAAAAATCTTTGAGAATTAAAGGGATGTGGAGTAGAATATAACATTTTACGTGAGATTATTTTCACAATTTTATCTGTGAATAGGAACAATAAAAATGATTTTACACCAAACCTGTGGTACATGATCCTTCCATCTCTTTTGATAAAAATCTTTCCCTAACTTAGCAACCAAACAAAAACAAAATCGCAAAACCCCACAAGCTCAAATAGCTGAAGATTTTGAGATATTGTCACTATTTAGTAAATGTCATAATAGTTTATGAGTCATTAAAATAAAATTATATTATATGGCTCCATGGCTATTTAATCACGAATTTACCATCACTCTTATTAGGTGATTATTTTATATTTATTGTCCGTATATATTCCTTATCAAAAGCCTGTCTTCAAATCAGATTCACATGCATAATGTCATTTAGCACTGGTAAAAGTTATGTGAAGCAACCAGGAAAACTTTATCATCTATACTGCCAGACTTGGGACACAGTCAAGCTTGCAGAAACTACACTGTTCTTAGAAGCTGATGTATCCAGGAAGTCCTGACATGAGCAAAACACAAATCCAGCAGAGCAGGCATCTCAGCCTAGCCTGAACCAGATGCTCACTCCGCCTCAGAGCTGTGAACACACATCTGTGGCCAGAGAGCTCACTCAGCTCAACATCTGTGAGGAGGGGAGCTTCTGGGAAAACAGTCTTTGCAAAGTAGGCAAAGAAAACAAGTAGATGAATTTGCAGTTAGGAAGGAGACCTGGATTACCGGATTACCGGACTGGGAGCAGCAGGGCTGTGACTCCCTCAGGTTCCTCCTGCTGTGAGGCCCTGTGATTTTTTCTGAGAGGCAAGAAGGGGGAGCTATTGTGAGGCAACCATCAGGGTACTGTGTGAGAGTATCTACTCTCATCAAGGATAGCACTCCCTCAAACATAGACTGAGAAAAGAACACATTGTTTCTGGAATTAATGCTTTGGCCATAATAATGCAAAGCTCCACAGATTCCAGTCCATTGACTGCTGAGCCCAGGGCATGCAGAGAGGCATCCTGTACTGTTTGGGGAAGAGAGTAACGACAAGCACTTTGCAAAGAGCTCAGTCCAGGCTTCATCCTCACTTCTGTGCAGGTACTGGGTGTGCAGCACAGGGCAGGTTACTAAATCACTCTGAAATGATGGCCCATTCTGCGTTAGTTGAGGATAATAATGCTTTTCTCATCTGCTGTTGAGGAAAATGGGATGACATTTGGGAAGCACTGGGGATAATTTTAAGCATAAATTCATGCAGCTTTCTTTAACTTTCTTTCAGCCCTCTGAAAACTGTGACTAATGTGGAAAAAATATATCTAAATAGGCCATGACACTAAAATAATGTGTTTATTAACAAGTGAGTATTTAAATATATAGACAATAGCCATCTCTCTTATACTTATTTTTTTCTGAAGTTTATTACACACACACACACACACACACACACACACACACGTTGTGCACATGCACGTGCATATATTTCTATCAGAGTTTCTCTGATAAGCTAGAAGACAAGTCTTTGGAATTCATGTGTACTAGATACAAGTTTAATTGATGCATACTGCACAAGTTTAATCTTTTTGGTCTAATTTTTCTTCAGCATTTTTGAATTGATATGAGAGTGGATACATCTCTTGAGTTTTTTTCTCCCACTGAGCCTTAAGGGGTTTATCTATAATTACATGCTAGAAAATTTAAAGAAATATAAAAATGGTTTAAGATAGATGAGAAAAATCTTGATTTTTTTTATCTAGTAATAATGATACTACAATAATTCTACAGTACTTTATAGTGACATTAAAAGGCAAAACTGATTTATTCAAGTTTTTCTCTTGTGTAGGTTTTGGAGCAAATGTTACATCTCTCTGATGACTAGAAAAGTCTGCCTATTGTGAAGATAAGATATTGGCATAAGGCGAGATGTTTTCCCCAGGTGTATTGAAAATGTAGACTGGCCAGCCAAATAATACCTGAGAAGAGAGAGTGGAAGAAAGACATTTCCTTTGGCCTCTTTATCACACCAGAAGACAATGATAAGGGGTGCAGTGGGACAGAAAGAACTGGGGAAAGGTAAATTGGAAGATCTGTGGACAGCAGGCAATAGTGTAGAAACAAGGATGATACACTTGAATGTCACCAATGTTCAAAACAGAGAATGAGAGGATGCTCTAGAAACTCACTGTTAAATCACTTTATCACACCATGCTGGTTGCTTAGGTCCTGATCTTCTCTTAAATTATACCTAACAACTCTCTCATAGTTGGACTACATGGTCCAGGAAGGCTTACTTATTTCACCTGGGGTACATGCACTTGGAATTTTTTTGAGGTTCTTAAAAGTCCTGTTGTCATACTTACTTTGGTCTAGTGATTTACAGTATGTTAACAACTATCTGTTTTCCTTGATGGCTTTTTCCTATGCAATATTTTTTACTCTTGTACTGTTTTTATGCAATTGCAATAATGGTGAACTGCCACTCACATCACTTTGTAACCTGAATTCCTCAAAAGCCTTATTTCACATTTATTCTAAATGCAACTTCTCTGCAAACCTGTTCCAGTTAAATGGTGTAGAATGAAAGGGAATTAAACAAACACATTGACTATTCTGTGCCTTTCATTTAAAGGAAAAAGAAAACCCCTGCAAATGAACTTTGCTTTCCATAGGACTAGATCCATCTGCTCATTTAGGGGATTTTCACTATAAAGTCATGTACCAGGCATTCCTAGCCCTTGTTACATTCTCAATACAAGTTGCTTATTCATCAAGACCAACCAGGATTTACTCTACATTATTAGAGGTATATACTGGAGCACTATATGCATAGACTTATTAACATACACTTTGTCAGTAAGGAAGATGGAAATCACAGAGAACTACACCTTACATAATGAGAAATCAAATCTTAGCAGGCTCTGGAAGAGATAGGAGGATTCATGGCTTCTTGCTATTGTACTTTGCTGCCTCCTGACTCTTATCTTTGTAACCTATGCCATCTGTGCCTTCCCAGTATGCTTTGAGATCTGGTTAGTATCAGTGCTTAGCGTCAAAATCTAATCAATATATGCTCATGACCTCAGAAATCTACAAGACCAGACTGTAGGGCATTTCTTATTTCCCTTCCCACTACCTTATAGAAAGTACACTGTATATCTTCATGTCTCCCTTGGTTATTCATCTTGATCTCTGTTTCCACAACACTCTCTTCACAGCACCCTTGACCTCAGCATTCCTCAAGCTGTAGATCAGGGGGTTCAGCATGGGGTTGAAAAGACTGTAAAACAGGGAAAGGATCTTCTGCTGTGTCTCAGGGTTCTGAGACTTGGGGGCCATGTACATGACGATGGCACTTCCAAAGAAGAGCCCAACCACACAGAGGTGGGAGGAGCAGGTAGAGAAGGCCTTCTTGCGGCCATCCCCTGACTGAATCCTCAGGATGGCAATCAGGATGCGTGTGTAGGAGACTAGCACCAAGCATAATGGTCCGACTAAGATGAACACAGAAGCTGCAAAAATGACAATTTGGTTGAGCATTGTGTCAGCACAGGCCAGCTTGAGGACAGACAGGATTTCACAGAAGAAGTGATTGATTTGATAGGGCCCACAGAAAGGCAACGTCAGGATGAGAATTACATGGACCAGGGCTAGAAGGGAGCCACATGCCCAGGAAACAACAGCCATGATGGTACAGACTTTCCAGCCCATGATGACAGAGTATTGCAAGGGGTGGCAGATGGCTACATACCGATCATAGGACATCATTACCAGGATGAGACACTCAGTGTGAGCAAAAGCCATATATAAAAATGTCTGCAGTATACATGGGGCAAAAGAGATAGTTTTTTTCTTATCAAGAAGGTTTGCCAACATCTTGGGGACATTATTGGAAGCATATGAAATATCGACGACAGCCAAATGGGAGAGAAAGAAGTACATGGGGGTGTGCAGTCTGGAGTCCAGCCAGATGAGTCCCAGAATGACTCCATTCCCCAGCAGGGTGAAAGTGTAGCACAAGGAGAAGAGGCCACAGAGAAGCATTTGCATCCTTGGGCTTAGTGGAAATCCCTGTAGGATGAACTCTGAGACCCATGTCTGGTTCTGTGTCATAGCCTTGTGACAGTCCCTTCAATGCTCACTGCTGTGGGCAGTGAAATGAGTGCTGAGGAGAAAAGGCAGATATGGATTATTTGTTACAGAAGAAGGTTGGTTTATCTCAAACACCATGTGTCATTTCAGTCAGCAATCACTTACAGAATCACTATGTTAAATCGTTGAATCCATAGTGACAAAGAATGAAAATCCATTACAGGCAAGACATAGACATGACCACAAGCTTTCATGTGATATTTCCATTTCTACATTTATTTTTGATCATACAATACACATTTTTACAATTATAGTGACAGCCAGAGTTTTTATTTTTTAGAATAACTAGCAATTTCATTTTTTGAGAAGAGATTGTAGCCACTATCATGTATTTTGCTTTCTATTGTTTTCGTGTTTTGTTTCTATATTCCCAACTAAAACTTTCCTATTTTATGAATTATGAAGAGTCCATTGCACATGGATATGATTAAAGAGTAAGTATGCAAATGAGTTAATTAAAAAGAGATTACAAATGAAATTACAGGAAGAGTTTTACTCTGTGTTTACTAGTTTTAACGCTTGAGCAAATAAAGCTTATAATAATGTCTGTTTTTGGTGTTATCCCCTAACTCTGGCTATTTACTATTTATATGGAGGCATAAGCAAAGAATGACATAGGTAACATGGCCAGGGGTGATTGTTTCTGTGACCTTTAGCAGAAATAGTTCTTGAGACAGTGTTAAGGTAAGAGATTACTTAAGCAAAGATTAAACAATGTGATTTTCTTACTCTTACATCATCCTACCCCTTTCAAAGCTGCTTTTACAAGATGCTGTGCCTGGAACAGTAACCCACACAATTTAGTACTTAATACAATGAGTGGATGGATGGATGGATGGATGGATGGATGGATGGATGGATGGATGGATGGGTGGGTGGATGGATGGGTGGGTGGGTGGATGGATGGATGGATGGATGGATGGGTGGGTGGATGGATGGATGGATGGATGGATGGGTGGGTGGATGGATGGATGATGGCATGAATGGAATTTGTATTGCATTAAGCATAACATGAAAAGCATATTAATCAAATTTTTCGACTTCCTCGCTCTCTAGTTTCCAACCAACCACACATATGGCTATAAGAGCTGTAGACATGAAAAAATCAAATGTTCCATACAAATATAGAAATACTAAATGATCAAGGGGTCACTCCCAGTGTGCTGTTTATGACTCAGTGTCTGAAAATGCCAACTCCACCTTAAGCAGAGAACACTCATTGCTCAGAATTTGACCCCCTGATTCCCAGTCTAGGTACTTATTTCTGAAGCCTTTCTTTCTTTCTGACCCAGTTTCATCAAATGGCTGCACTTCGCCAAAGATCCTTACTCACTGCGGTACCAGAGTTGGTCTTGTTTCAGAAAGGTGATCACATTTGTAGAAAGTAAACTGAAAGCAGAGGAGATGTGAAGGTTAGGCATGACAGTCTTACTTTTTCTAGTGGCTTCTGCAGAAAGACTTCCCACATATAAGAATTTTCACTGTTATCTTGATGAGAACCGATGAAGAGTCTGGGGCCTGCAGGGCAGTGAGAGCACCTGCAAGGTAGGTTTTATGGTGAGTTCATCTTCACCAAGCCATCCCTGATTATCTCTAAGGGTCCCCCAGGGGACAATGAGTCCCAAAGCTTATATTTAATGTCTATCAGGAGAACAGAGTGCTGTTTATCATTCTGTCTTCACTTCTATGGGCTTTGGGGATGGATGTTTAGAGGAAAGAGCTGGCAGGCAATGATGTAATACCCAACTGTATCAATACATAGTAACTTTTTCCAGGAAGAGGAACATACATAATCCCATGCTACAGATTACACTCCCAAAATTTCTGAATGGCAATGGATTCATGAGTCCTTGTCTTGCCTTATAATGAGTCAAGTAGGGCTTGCAAAAGGCAGAACATGCATTATCTTTATACTCCTGAGATAATTCTAAAAGGAGTTTTGGTAGATGCTGGGGGATGTCTTTCTGTCTGCTGTGAATATATGTTGTTCCCATTGGTTAATAAATAAGCTGCTTTGGCCTAATAGCAAGGCAGTTTAGAAGCAGGCAGGGAATCCAAGGAGAGAGATAGGAGAGAAAGGTGGAATCTGGAGAGATGCCCACCAAAGCCTAAGGAACAGCAACATGCCAGCAGACCAGTTAGCCATGGAACATGTGGCAAAACATAGATGAACAGAAATGGGTTACGTTATAAGAGCTAGCTTTGGTGATATTTTATTTGTCTGAAATGTGATTTTTATTTGTATGTTAATAAATAAAGTTTGCCTGGAGATCAGAGGTCACAGTGAGCCAGAGAGAGCAGTCAGGCAGTGGTAGCCCATGCCCTTAATCCTATCACATGATAGGCAGAGTCTCTGTGTGGTCAAGGACATAACCAAGCATGATAAGATAGGCCTTTAATCCCAGTACCAACCATAGAGACCTGGAGGTCTGTAGACAGGCAGTGACGAGGAAGTCATGTGGTTGGGTTTAGAGCCAATGAGAAGGCAGAACAGGAAAGCAATAAAACACAAGACACACAGGAAGAAGGTCTCTCTCTCTGGGGAAGCATTAGCGGTGAGGTGGTAAGATAAGGTATTTGTGATTCTCTGATCTCTTTGGCTATTTACCTCTGTATTTGGCTCTGTGTTTCTTATTTATACTTACTAACAATGTAAGTTTCTGTGTGCTTTCTTGGTTGGGTCTGAGCGACTGTGGGACTGGCAGGTAAGAGAGATTTGTCCTGACTGGGCCAGGCAGGAAAACTCTAACTACAAATGGTGTCCAACGTGTTGGCAAGAGTTTCCACCTAACACCTGAGAAAAAAGATTCTAAGACGGAGCTAAAAACAGCTTCCTAGTTGTCTTTCTTAAGTTAGCGGCAGCCTGCCGTTTTGAGCTTCTATGGCGGGTTTCTGGCGTGTGCGTCTGACCTGCAGTGCGTCGGGAATGAGGAGTCTACGCACTTTACTCTGCTGCGTGGTGGATTTAGCCTTTGCTAGTTAAAAAAAAAAAAAAAAAAAAAAGATTTCTGGGCTATGCACTGCTTTGATAGAACTGCTTCTGATAGTTGATGGTACACATGGCTCCAGACCCAGAGCTGGCGGTAAACTGTACCACCGCCATGTTGGGAAGCTGAGGTGGGCGGAGCCAGCAGCCACAGAGGCGTTTCAATCTTACAAAGATGGATATTACACAGAGAATCTGGTTTCTGTTGTCTTTGGGATTTTTAACTGCAGAAAAAGATTTGATCGTAAAAGCTGTTGAGTTAAATAAATATGTAAATTGTAAAGGTAACTTGACTTCAAAATTTGGATATAAGGATATGTTGCTTTGGAAAAGAGTCTCTGCTTTTGTTTCCACAGAAAGCTGGAGACTGTGGATTTGTTCCAGATTAAGATATATCAGGTTTGATCAGCCAAGACCACCTGAAAGGTCTCTGATGACACCATGGCCCAGATGATCTGACATCCAGAATGGTTTCAAGGCAACTGGCTCAGAGGTTCACCTTAATGGACTACTCTATAATCCTAAAATTTTCTTTGTATCCCCATAAGATACAGCGCCCCCCTCCAGCAGGAAGTAGTAAGAGAAACTACGCCCACATTCCCAAAATTATCAAGCTGGCTTTGGAAATGGAATTGGCTCACTCCTTCTCTAAACCCAGACATATTGCTAAAAAAAAAGGTTAAGAGATTCTTGTGTCCCAAATCAGAAGAGCCCTCTGGTGTGGGACAGAGAAAAACCAATATTTTTCTTTAAAGCAGGTTGATTATAAATGATATCTCTTTCTAAAGACGAAATGGGGATATGATATAGATATAATAGGATGAAAGGGTAGATTAGGGAACTTACTTCTAAAGAGCAACAACTTGTTTAAAATGTTTTACATTGGTTTAGATTTTAGTCTATTGATACAAACTTAGTTAATTTTGTTATATTGTGTGTATATTTCTACTCTTGTTTAAGGTATTATGTTTGTACAGCTCATTTAAAATTGTAATGGATAATTAAAATTAGATTAATAACTGGTCATCTATAATAATCATACTCATAGCCATGTTAGTTAAGTCTTCTATGTATACACAGAGATATTTCAGATAGACAGGTAATCCTCAAACACTTCAAAGGTCTACAGAATATGGCATTTAAAATATTTTTAAAATTTAGACTTTCTGGACAGTGAGACATGTCTGCTCCTGGCAGCACCAATTTACTTCAGAGAGGAGGATGGGCATTGAAGACACTTCATATGGAGTTTATCTTCACCTTGGCAAAAATAGCCATTTGGGCAAGAAACTGTTCTTGCCTGGACTGCTTGATCGACTGGACATGCAGGACCCATAGAAAGGTGACCACTGAACTTTGCTTGACAAAATGGTCCTTCAGGTTCCTGCTTCGCAAAGGAAACTGCCAGACATTCTACAGGACACTGAGAGAAGTGACCAAGAGACTCTAGCCCTGTGGGCTAAAAACAGATGCCCCAATTTTACAAAGGAACATTAGGTGACTGTCCAGGCTGCCAGCTGTCTCTGTCTACTCTTGCAAGACTCCTGAAAAATGCTTGCATCCTTCTCCTGGTTCTCAGGTAATATTATATCCTTCTGAGGGCTTTGATGTGGTTGAAGACTAGATAGTTATAATTTCCTCAGTTATGATACAAGATAAGTTAGATATAAAACCTTAGACTCACAAATATAAGATAGATAGGATATCTTCTTTAATATTGTAACTGTAATTCTTGCTAGATAATTGTTTTGTTATATGTAATTGTACTATGTAAAAGTTAAAACCTTCCTTTTAAAAAAAAAAAAGAAAAGGGGAAGTGCTGTGGATATTGCTCTGTGTAAATAAAGTTCTGATTGGCCAGTGGCCAGGCAGGAAGTATAGGCGGGACAAGAGAGAAGAGAATTGTGGGAAGTAGAAGGTTGGAGGGAGACACCTCCAGCCGCCGCCATGAAAAGCAACATGTAAAGACACTGGTAAGCCACAAGCCATGTGGCAAAGTATAGACTAACAGAAATGGGTTAATTTAAGATAGAAGTAGATAACAAGAAGCCTGCCACAGCCATACAGTTTCTAAACAATGTAAGTTTCTGTGTGCTTTCTTGGTTGGGTCTGAGCGACTGTGGGACTGGCAGGTAAGAGAGATTTGTCCTGACTGGGCCAGGCAGGAAAACTCTAACTACACTAGGACTGTTTAGAATTTTGTCTACAGCTAGCTAACAAGAAGTCTGCAATAGGCCATATGGTTTGTAAATAATATAAAGTCTTTGAGTGATTATTTTATAAGTGGCTGCAGACCTTGGGGCCAGGCAGAACTAGAGGAACTCAGGAACTCAGGAGCGGAGAACCTTCTGGCTACAGGTAGATAAGAAAAACAAAACAAAACAAAACACATTTACTGACCATCTTACACTGTGGTATATATAACCTTAGGCCATTCCTTATAGTGCTTGACTTGGATGAAAGATGTAGGAAGAAACAAAAGACAGAAGCCAAAGTAAAGCTGGCCTTGAGATATTATGGCTCAATTCCCTGGCATTTAGAGGATGGAATGTATCTGATCCCCATCATTCTGATAATATGACCATGACAGGCAGTGATATGCAGTGAAATTGGTGGTCAATAATGCCTCAGCCTGAGAGAGGCTTGTATCCACATTCATGTGATAAAATATAAATGGAGGATCCTTTAATGTTTTCTGATTCTCTTTTATGTGTATTTGAAGTGTATGTGTGTGTGTGTTGTTTAGGTGAAATTTTGTAGAGAAAAAAACCAAGATCCACTAATCAGAATAAGTTCCATTCCTTAGTAGAGAGGTATTCTGTTAATCTGTGAGCCACATGGTCTACTGAAAACAAGGAAGTGGAGGAAGTACGTCTGTCATTTTACATCTCAGCAATGAAGAGCGTATTTAAAGGTCAGGCTTTAAGAAAGGCATGCGTTTGAACATTATGGACGTGATGTGTTGATGTAGTATACATAAGAGTTTGTGAAACAAGGAATTAGCTGTAGCATTTTAGAGTTAATTAGCGATATCTGGGTAGAAGATATGCATTTGGGATACTTCTGGTTGTTAAGGCCTTGGCAACAAGTAGTATAAATTAAAGATGACAGTGAGCAGACGGGAAGAGCATGAAGATCATGTTAGTATAACTAGGGTTAAGAGATGTGAAGTAAAGTGATCACTTCAGTCATGAACACTTTTGATGCCTCTTCAGAAACAAGAACTTTTTTGCACAGACAAAGATACATTGTGGTTAATTGTTATTTTAATTTTACAAATGTATTATAAAAAATTTACAAATAAAGATATTGCACACTGAAATTAACTAGACCCGAAGTCTATACATTTCAAAAAAACTTTTATACAGTTAGAATATTAGAATAGCCATTTTGAAGCTGTGTAACTTCACACTGGATTTTGCACCCTCACAATATAATCTATATAAACGTAAATAATAAATATAAAATAAAACTGGAATTACTAGAAATCATCACTGTTCCCAGGGAAAAATACAACATATTTTAGCATCATTTTCCATTTTCATTGACCTGTACAGAGTGATTTTAGTTAGCAATAAGTAATCTTACTTTCTAAAGAGCCTGTCATCAGCCTGTCAATTAAAATTTCAATACACCTTTGCAACAACAAGTGGATAAGTGGGTTATCGGTGACTGCAGAAGTAAGGTTCATGACAGTTCTTCCTGGCAGAAATCAACCGTGTTAGAACAGAGAGCTGCTAGCACTACTCCAGAAGCACACCTCACACTCTGGCCACTCAAACATTCTTTCTTTAAAAAAGATTTATTTATTTATTATGTATACAGTGAGTGTTCAGCCTGCAGGCCAGAAGAGGGCACCAGACCTCATTACAGATGGTTACTAGCCACCATGTGGTTGCTGGGAATTGAACTCAGGACCTCTGGAAGAGCAGTTAGTGCTCTTAACCTCTGAGCCATTTCTCTAGCCCCCACTCAAACATTCTTAGTCTCTCAACATATTCAGAATGGGCTGGTGACAAGGAAAGTCTTTACACTTCATGTCTCCTCTAATTATGAGACCAAAGTCCCTTCAACCTCTTACATCTTACAGGGTCACAGTAGACTCAAAGGAAAAGAAAAGAAATAACACATCTTCAAACACAGAAAGATTAGTGTTGTAGACCCTAGGAATTAAAGGGTATTAATTAACATGATTCCCAAAGATGATCGCATATCTGTGAATTTCTTGGTTTCTTTTTTTAAAAACCATTAAATTCTTCCATAATTCCTACTTCCACCATCTTTTCATTGCTAAGCACTTGGTGGGGTTTATATTCAATATAGGAGTGTTTCTCAAAGCATGGTCCAAAGACAGTGTTTTATTTTTGAATGAGTCAAAAACACATTGCAAAATTTAAAGTTTAGTGGAAATACACAGTTTTAGGAATTTTATACGTAGGAAGAACCACAGAGACTATTTCATCCAAGGCTGTCACATTCACCGTAAGTAGTCTAGAGCTAGAGGAGGTGAGGATTCTTCAAGACCAAGAGCAGATTTAAGATAACTCAGACATCTCAAACATGCTGGAGTCAACAAGAGGTGCTTAGTTTTCCTCTGAGTTTTTCCCCTGTCACATTAAATTTTATTACTTCCCCTAAAATACTTTTGTTTTTTAAGATAGGGCCTCACCCTGTAGCCCTGGCTGCTTTAGAATCAAGGTAATTTTCCTACCTTAGCCTTCCAAGTGCTGAGATTACAGATGTAAACTGCCATACCTACAAAAACAGTTTTTAAAAAGCATATATTTCATGAAAGTATAAAAAGTTACTAATATATAATATCCTTGATATATTCTCAATTTGTTACTATATCAAGCCTAAGCATGATTTATTCATTGACTTACTTATTTAGTAACACACTACTTGCGGAATTTTGGACAAGGACACAGTTGCTGCCCAGAAAGGAACTTCTAGCAGAGGAGACAAAGAAGCAATGCAAAGGAACTGTGATTTTACTTTGTGACATGTGCTGCTCTGCTAGATAATGGTAGTGTCATTGGTGACAAGAACACAAGAGAACATTAAGCCATAACACACTCCAGGCAGTAAGGGCAAGAGAATATAGAGACCTAGAGGCTGGGAAAAGCTAAGCACTATACAGCACATCATTTGGGTCCGCTGTCTTTTTGTCACACTGATCAAAGAGAATAAACAGAGAGAAGCAGTGGGGCAAGGGGACCCTGTGTCTTCAAATACCTTGAAGGGAAATTGGAGTTTACATTGTGGAAAATTGGGCAACAAAGGTTTCAAGAGATAAAAAATGTTTTGTATTGTTTATGGCAAATTTCATTTAAAAAATTTATTTATAATTTGTATTTTATTTGTGTGTGGTGCACGTATGTGTGTGTGTGTGTGTGTGTGTGTGTGTGTGTGTGGTACGTGTGTACATGCTCATGCACATGTATGCATGTACATGATAGCCCTAAGGGTGCAGTAGTGGCATGATAACCAACAGCTCTCTACTTGGACTTAAGATGCTCAACAAGAGGGAAATCATGTGGTACTGGAAATCTAGCCGACTGTCCTGGGCCAGGGAAGTCATAAGTCTTGGAGGAGAACCTACAGCTACCACTCTACTAAACCAGCATAATCTCTAACTACACTCTAAATATTTGTCCTTATACCCACCAATAAGTGTAATTCTTTCCCCTAATAAAGGAAACTTCTTTTTGCAACAGATGGAGACCATTAACAGAAAACCACAACCTATCAAAATGAAGAGTTGTGGAGCCCAGCTCCAACTGATACATCTACAACACAATTTGTAAACCTAAGGTTCAGGGATTGAACTGAAGAAGAAGGGACAGAGAGATTGTAAGATCCAGAGATCAGGGAGTTCACTGTGAGATTATGTCTCCCAGAAATGTCAGAGGCTATGTCATGAAGTCTCACAAACATGGCTGCCTAAACATGATGTGAACATTAGGACATCAATAGACATTCTAATGTGAAAGGGGGGATGCTCAGGTGGCTTCAGTCTAAGAAAAAGAACTGCTGGCAACTAAGGAATGCTGACAGAAGGAGAAATAGTGTTTTCCAGGGAAGAGTACATCAACTGGTTATTCCATATCAATGATCAGCCCTAAAAACATATTCATATAAGTAACATGATATGGACTAAGCAGGTTTTATTTATATATTTAGGAATACATATATACACATATATAAGTGTATAATAATACATAAGAACATATATTCCTAGATACATAACATAGGGACATATATAACATACGCAAATATATGTAACAGAAAAAGAGGTAATGAATTTGAAAGTGAATAAGGGGTTTGAGTACATGAGAGAGAAAGTCAAAGGAAGGGGTAAATAATGTGATTATATTTTAATCTCAAAAAAGATTTTAAAAGTTATTTGGGTGTATAGCAAACTTGCTGTCTTTGCTTTGATAGCTGATTTCATCGAGCAGCAGGACTGTGAGGCACTCAGATACTGCGATTCCTTGCCCTAAGGCCCTCTTTCCTGTCTTTCAACTCCTAACATCTTCACTCTCTCCTACATTTGCTGTGTTTGAGAATTGCAGGTTGAACCCAGGGCCTCCTGCTTGTTGATCCAGTACTCCACGTGTAAGCTGTATCCTCGCCTCCTCTCACTTCTCCATTTCTCTCTCTCTTCCCTTCTCACTTTCTTTTTTTCTTGTCTTCTTATCTCCCTTCTTCCCTTCTGGTCTTCTTGTCTTCCTGTTCCTGTCTCTTTGCTTCTGTGTTCTCTCCGCCCTTTCTCCTTAACAGGGTATCTTCTCTCTCCAGACTATAAATGGTGTCCAGGCATGGTTTGATCATAAGTTAATAGAGAATTTCAGAAAAAAAGAGTTTTGATAACAAGGTTAAAAATAGCAAAGACAGATGAATAAAAAACAAATGAATAAAACAGAACAAGAAAGTTTCAAAAACTATTATTTTGAAGCACCAGTGTTAGCTAATTCACAGTGCCCCTTGATTTCCTGCCTTCCCCATCCTGGAGAAGTGGGATGAGTGTGATGGCTAAGTCAGAGTCTGGTAACATAGCTCTCTATCCCTCTCCAAAGTGCTTCACTTTAAGGAAACATCATATTAATTTTAATTCATTCTTCATCCTTTCTCAACAAATAGCTATCAGGTTGATCTTTAGTAATTAAATAATTGCTTTTTCCTAAAAGTCTAACAGTGAATTCCTTGTAAGTGAGCAACATTTTCATTGTATAGTGGGCACAATATGATATTATGGCTATTGTTAATCTCAGACCAGCCAGGAGACTTTTTTTTTCCTCAATAACAACTTGTATTATTCTGTAAAACACTTGACACATCTGCACATTCATCAAAGAGTCATTGATCAAACAAGTAAAAAATCTTTATCATTTAATAACTAGAATAAGGATAAGTCAAAGGAAAATCCAGGAGTATGGAAAGCAAATGTTGTGAGTTTTCTTCTTCAGCTGCCCAGATTAAGGTCTAGGTGAGATCCACATGGTTTACTGATGTCTGGTATGGAAACATCCTCCCACAGAATCTTAAATGGCCCCAAAGGCTCAAGGTTCTGCGATACTTCACCTTGGTCATGTAGGGAAAATCAGATATCTGAGATGTGCCTGCTCGATCCCCATCATTTGAGCTAGAACAAGAAAGATTCAGTGTCTATTTCAGTGAAATGCTGAGTTGCCAGCGATAGATAAATTCTTTTGGCATATACCAGAAAGTTCTGGTTTAAACTTGTATATTTTCCTCAGTATATACTCTGTGTAGATGCATGTTTACTGCTTTCTGAATATAAAACCCTTGACCTGAGTTCATGTTTATTTGGAAAGATAATTGTAACAGAAACATAGGTTCAGTGTTTAGAGTCTGCCAGGAACTAGGCTGGGAAACTTTGAGATGAGTTCTATGCAACAATTGTAAACCATATACTCAAAATGGAATGACTGCATATGAATCAGAAAGCTATGGACCCAATAGATTAAAGAAATCTCAAACCTTAAACTTGGGTATGAGTGACTCTAAATCCCATGCCTCTAACTACCATCTTGTTCTTTGACTGGCATGCTGCACTGTGAGAGCCTCAGAGATATGTTAGTGTACAAGCCATATGGCCAGACACTCTGCTGTCTGCTCAGCTTCAATAACTCTTGTGTTTATTACACAGAACATCTTGTAAAGTGCTTCAGCATACATGCTTGTGCTTCAGCATACATGCTTGTGGTAGAAAAAAAAATGGAAATCATCATTCAGAACTAAATTTGTTAACTTTATGGATTTTAACAATAGTATTCATACTGAGTATAACATTTTCTATGATGTTTACCACTTACCATAATGATCTAGGTAATCTATCAATGCATCTGACTATGGGAACAAAACATAATTAACTGAATTAGTTGAGTAAAATTAGAAACACATGCATATTCATAACTCAAGTAGGTAGAGGTAGTGATGATGAGTCTTATTTTGCTGTTTATTACTTGTATGATTTTGGGTAAACATCTAATATGTCTGAATCATTTCTTCATCTACATACTGAGTACAATACCAGCCAATACTGGGAATCCTAGTTGGAGAAAGATGGAAGGATAAATAGACAATTACTACACCACATTATAAAATTATACTTTCAAAAGACTGATTTAGTTTGCCTTTCAATTTTTAAAATAATTTTTATTTTATGTATATGAGTGTTTGCCTGCATGAATGTGTGTGTACCCTGTGCATGCTCGTTGCCTGTTGGAACTGGAGTTACAGGTGGCTATGAATCACCAAGCGAATGCAGGGAACTGAACTCAGGTCATCTATAAAAGCAGTGAGTGCTTTTGACTGCTCAGTCATTGGTCCAGCCTCTACTATTCAATCTTAGGATTTCCTTAGTGTCCCTTTGCTTGTACAGTTATCTGTGTATATCTACAATTCCTGTATTTTCTTTAGCAATTTTAGAGTTTAAAAATATGTGTTTTCATGAATCCCCAGGGGAGTCTTGGCCCTGGAGGAGATGGGAATGGAGGGGAGGGGGTGGGAGGAAGGTGGGAGTGGGGGCGGGAGGGGGGAGGGCAGGGGAACCCATGGCTGATGTGTAAAATTAAAACACAAATATAATAAAAAATATGTGTTTTACATTCATATGTTTCTGAATCCTAGCAAAAGTGAATATAGTTTTGTGTTATCGTTGACCACTGCATTTCCATCTTTCTTGAGTAGCTTGTCTATATCCCTTGTTCATTTAACTCACCTGTCTGCCTATAGTGCATATCCTAGGGCCTAGCAGATAACAAGGGCTGAATTCTGGCTGGATGAGTGATTGACTGAAAGAAGAGTAGAGAGTAGGGAAAGGAGGGAACAAGAGGATGAGGGGAGGAGAAAATAAATGTTGGTCAAAAATTATGCATTAGTTATTAATTTACTTTCATTAAAAAATTAAAAATATTTATTTGTTTTTATTTTTTGTGATTATGAGCTATCTAATGTGGATGCTGGGGACTGAAACTAGGTCCTCTGTAAGAGCAGTAAACTGTCTGTACTATTGAGCTTTCTTTCCATCCCCCAGATCTTTAATATTTGTAAGTTGATTATCTCATTTATTTGTCATGGTGACGGAAAGCTAATTAAGACAGTCAGTGGTGGCACACACCTTTAATCCCAGCACTCAGGAGGCAGAGCCAGGCAGAGCTCTGTGAGTTCGTGGCCAGCTTGGGCTACAGAGTGAGATCCAGGAAAGGTGCAAAGCTACACAGAGAAACCCTGTCTCGAAAAACAAAACAAAACAACAAAAAAAGACAGTATAAAGTGGGGTAACAGTATTCAGTGTCATGTAAAATATATACTCACTCATGACCCAGAAATCTCACTAGGTAGAACAGCAAATGAACACTTCTGAACCAGAGACCAAATGCTTATGTCTTCACAAAGATATATGCTGAAATGTTCACAGTTGCTCTAAAAATCAAGAAACTTTAATGATCGTATTCAATCATATTGCTACTGAAAGGACATTTAATATCATTATTTGGCGATTTCATATATATAATGAACTGGGATCAAATGCACCACTTATTACCCATTTTTAACTCCTCCTACTCCTGTGACCTTCTTTTTTATAAATATTTCCCTCCAACTTTCATGCCCCACCCCACTTTGATCCATTGTTTAATTAGGATTGCTTTTATAAGCATGGGCAGAGCATACAGAAAGAATCAACCTCAGAAAGTTGTTCTCTGGCCTCCACACATGACAGGAGCCATGGTGCTCAAGTGCACCCTCTCCCCATTAACAAACAAACAAACAAACAAATAATTTTTTTGTTTTGTTTTAAAGTCGTTATCATCAACTGGCCACAGGGATGAAAATTTCCTTCTACAAAGCTTGAATTACATGTTTTCCATCGTGAGGTAACTGATCAATTTAATCACATTTCTTAGTTTTGGGGCTTTTTTTGGGGGTGGTGGGGAGAGGTTTAAATACACTTTCTTTGAGTCTTGATATTCTAGGGATTAAGGATCAACCAACATTAGGTTGAGTGAAGCCACGGGCAGCCTGTGTCTGGGCACAGGATCTGTAAGACAGAACATACGAGACCTATTGAAGATCTGATCTGTACTGCAGAGCCTCCTGATACTGACCGGACACACCTGAATGGCTCAGAGCCTGCACCCAAATCAAAGCACTAATTGGGAAAGCCTTTCCTGTAAAGAGCACATTAAAGCCTGTGGTTCCCTGTCTGCCTCCTGTCCCCTTCTGACATTCTGAGGCTGGATCCGGGGGGGGGGGTAGGGTGGGGGGGTGTTCCAGTTGAAAGGAATTCGTGCCTCTGAACCTACCCAAGGTAACCGACTTCAGAGTTCTCAGAAGTTTCCAAACCTTGGCTCCCCTGGATCTCCTGCCCTTTTCTGGCTCAGGAGCCCTTTAGAGAACTCATTATAGACACACAGCTGGAAAGCTGCCTCTGGCATCTTGGCGAAGATGAGAAGGGAAAAAAAAAACTTTTTAATTGATCTCCAAGGAATAGAAGCCATGGCAAGATTTAAGAAGTGTCAGGAAAGTATTTCCTTGTGGGGTTCATTAAAACTTTGGCACTATTAATTACAAAAGCAGTACTCCCCAGGCATCTTCTCAGGAGACTAGGGGGCCATAGCCTTAGGGTAAAGTCTGGGTTACTCAGCTGAGCGGCACTAGAGTAAGTGGTTACCTTCCCAGGGAGACTGGCGATCCCAGCCTCTTATTAATGAATGGAACTCTTCCCATTCACACACATTTATGTAAAGAATAATAAATTAAATACATCTCCATACATTTTAATCACTGTGCTAAGAGATTTATATGCTTTCTTAGCTTGTCTAAAGTGGGATGGAAGGGACGATGAGCAGGTGTGAAGAACATGCCTGCCTTCATGCTGGGCTTCCAGCAGAAAACTAAAGAAGGCTGGGGATCAATTGTAAATGCAAGAACTGTTACTGGGGTTATGGAACTTGCCTGTACTTGCCTTTCTTTTGTGAATAGGGAGATAGTGGACACTCACTTTTCTATGCTCTCTTGATGTTAATAAAAATGTATATAAGGAATATTAAGCTGGAATTTCCTCGTTAAACTCTTCCACATTTAACATCTATTGCTCCTAGCATATGTCTGTTCCAGCTGCTATTAACCTCAGGTCCAACTCTAGCCTTCCCTTGACATGTGTTCCACTTAGGCACCCTTGATGATTTGCAAATATAATAGAATCTATTTGAACAGGCAGATACTGAATTAGTATCGATTTGCCCAGGTCCCTCTGTGAGCCTTTACCACAGACCATGGTACAGGACATGTTTGGGATTAATATGTCACAGAGTGTGTAAAGGTCCTCTGAGAAGCAGGAGCCATAAGATCATATGTACAAGAGAGTGATTGTGGGGATATCATGAGGGAAAAACGGGGGAATCTGGAAAGGCTTAAAGACGTAGGGCGGCACAGCCCCCTTTTTGCTCTTACTGTTTACTCTCACAATGAAGAAAGAAGGCTAGAGAATGAGGTAATATGGATGGATATGCAGAAAAGAACACCACTACATGAATGTAAAAAGAAAAAAAAACAGAAGTGCAAAGCCATAATTTACCAGCTTCCTTAATGACAGATTCCAGTAGGCAAGGATATTAGGAGACAGGACCCCAATATGGCCTTGAAAACTCATACTCCCATGCTGTGGGTGCTTAATTACTAAGGCAGGGAGATATCTATGCCTTAATTACTCTTAGTTACTAAGGCAGGGAGATTTCCATTTCCATTGGCAAATCTGGTGGGAGTCACAAACCAAAACACCAAACTTTTTGTTACCAATCATGGGACACTGACATTGTACGCCTGCTGGTCCACTGGGGAGGAACATAGCATGGCCTGTGTAGAATTCTCACCTCACAAAAGCCAAGTTATATCTCAATCTAAAATAGGAGGTAACTAAACTCCAGAACATTCTACATAACAAACAGCCTGGAGTCTCCAAAGAATGTCAACAGCATAACAGACAAGGGATGAGAGGAGCCTTTGAGAGGGAATGAGACTAAATAAATTCAAAGCTAATCAAGGAAAGTAATCTTGACTAGATGCTGAATTTAAAACTAATCCCAAACATCCCTTTTCAGGGGATATTGTTTCATCAATATTTAATTTCATGCATGTGATTTGTATTCGTTTATTGTGTTTAATATTTGTTCTTATGAAATATTGCTTACATTATTCAGAGATGAAGAGAGGAATGTATTACACATATTTTATTGGGTTTTGCAATGTCTAAATTCTATTTTTCTAAGTTTCATTTATGATTATAAGATGTCTGTGTGTGTTTGTGTGTGTGTGTGTGTGTGTGTGTGTGTGTGTGTGTGTGTAGGAGTGCATGCCATGTGGAGGTCGAGGACAACTACAGAGAGCTTGTTTTTTTTCCATCAACCTTGAGTTACAGAGATTGAACTAAGGTCATGGTTGTAACACTTGCATGGCAGATGCTCTTACTCTCTGTGGGTGTCTTAGTGGCTCCTAAATCAAAGTTTTAAATGAACTCTCTGTCTCACTGTCTCTCTGTCTCTCTCTGTGTCTCTGTCTCTGTCTCTCTGTCTCTCTCTCTTATAGATTCCCTTCCTCAAACTCAGCATTATTGAAATATTGACTGGATAATTCTTTTTTGCAGAGAACAATTTTATGCATTGTAGGATTTTTAGCTTCATCTTCAATACCTGTCTACTAGATACTTGTAGAATCTCCTGCCTTTAGTCAACAGCAATAAAAAAATTTGGATAGTGCCATCTATTTTTTGGGATACATGTACATACTTTTCATACTTTTCTCTGCTGTGTGTGTGTGTATCTGTGTGTGTGGTGTGTCTGTGTGTCTGTGTGTCTAGCCATCATGAGAAAACAACAGAAATAAATGACAAATAGAAACTATGTCAAAGTGTTAATAATAGGGACTAGTAAACATAGAAGAATGAGATATAACTATGCATATATTGATCTTTACAAAATTCTACAATAATAAAAATATAGAAAAAATAAATCTACTTTGACTCACAGTCTGCTCAGTTTAAGAAAAGTTAGGAACTGTTCCAAATGATAAAATGTGAGGATGCTTTCACTATTTAAATTCAGTATTGTATGTATGGATGACACAGGAAGTACAATAGAACACAAGGAAGAAACGGACATACTTAGTTTGGAAATGAAAAAGAAGGCTGTCTGTACCTCAGGTACCATGACTGTGGTCTGGGCACACTGGATGAGTTATAGAGTTGAGGCTTTGTCTTCTCCCTGTTTTAAGTGGGGATCATTTGCTTCTTTGGACATTTGAAGATGTTCCCATTTGCACCTAGTTTTGTGAGATGTTTTATCACAGGTGAACCTAAAGAATATTTCTCTATCAGGATGGTCAGATAATTTTTACTTTCTTGTTGGTAATAGGTTTAATTATATTAATAGAGGCTAAGACACCTTCTTTTTCTAGGATTAAGTCCATTCAAGAATGAGTAGAGGGTCCATGGCATGAACTTTTCATATGATCTGTTGTCTAGAAGTGTGATCTGTGTTTTTAAATTTTCATTCATTTAGTTTTTCATCAACATAATTTTTATGTTGATGTTTATGATTCTGACTTCTTTCTTTGTGTGTGTCTCTGCATGTGCAGCTGTGTACACCCATGGGTGTTTGCTCAGGGGCCAGAGGAGGACATTAGATATCTTCTGTTATGACTCTGCACTTTATAACCTTGAGACAGGGTCTCTTACCGAACCCGAAATCTCACTGTTACAGCTAGACTGACTGGCGCAAGAACTTACTGGATCCACCTGAGGCAGGGTTTCTTACTGAACCCAAATCCCACTGTTACAGCTAGACTGACTGGCCTAAGAAGTTGTGGGATCCACCTGTCTGCCCCCTTGAATACTGGGGTTAAAGTACATGTAGACACACCCAGCTTTTTACATGAGTGCTGGGGATTTGAACTCATATCTTTCTGCTTTCACAGAAAACATCTACCGAGCCACGTCCCCAACTCTTCTTCTGCCTTCCTGAACACTGTCAAGTGGGGACACTTGCTTTAGTGCTTTAGTATCCTTATCATCTAAAGCCACCTTCTGATGCATCCTGTATCCAGTTATGTAGAATTCTGGGTCACATTTTCCTGATTTTCTGCACATATAAAAAGATTTGCTTGCATTGAAGATAAAATTTCATACTGCTATGGACTTGATGTCTTTTAAAATTTCCTACAAAAGATATTTGAGTATTATTAGGAGAGCAATTAAACATGCGGTGATAATCTGTTATTTTCAAATGAGCTAGTAGTATTTGCTAAGCACAGAATAGCCTATAATGCAAGGACTTTTATTCCCATTATTGATTTCAATTATTGATTCTCTCATTTATTCCCATTTTCTTAGGATTCTGCTCAGTGATGCATACATTCGGACCTATCTTCACTCTAGCTGATGGGGACAAGAAGTATTCCTGGTGCTGTGCATAAAGGAACCCTCCCTGTTCCTTTCTTGGAGATGTATTGAACAATACTCAGATACCAGTTAGACAAATTGGTGGCTCTTGAGGGCTCTCCTTTTTTTTTTTTTTTTTTCTGCCTGTGGCATTTCTCTTTCTGGTCCTATTAATGCTACCCAGCTTAGCATTTCAGGAGTCTGAACTGTATTTCCATAACACAAAGGTTTCTGAGCTTTGTTTTGGGTCCTTCCATCTCTCCAAGCACCAAGCTGAAGCTATCATGACCTCAATAGGCATACTGCCTGTGAGACTATCCATGGACCTTGTTTGAATCTGAAAAATGGAAAATGTGGATGGAATATGAATCACTAGGTCAAATTTTACCTCTACAAATAGGGTATTTGTGGAGAAAGGCTGGTAGGAGATCATTTCTATTGTAAAAAAACAAACATCACAGATGTCTTCGGATAAGTACAGCTCAGATGCCCATAGAACACTGGCTTATAGGGAAAAGTGCTGCAAACTGGTTTCTTCTGTTTTATGACTCCCTCACAGTTATTTAGGAAAATACTATCAGCTTCAAAGGTAGCTGGAAGGAGCCACAAAGCACTGCTGAGGCCCATTATCTATGACAGCTCTGTTCTATAAAGCACCGAGTTAGCAAAGGCTGAGCAGCCTCCCCCCAGGAAATGTATGGTTACATACCTATGGATCCCTACTCCTAACATTTCATCAACTGGAAAGCTGTTTGTACCAGGTAGGTTTGCTGATGTCCTTATAAAGCCAGTTTTATCAGCCTGAAAACCTACTCTTCCACATAAACACTTGGCAAGTGTTTTCCCACTTCTTCCATAATCGTCCTTATCTGTGAAACCTGCCCTGATTGCAAGTTGAATGTTTTTTCTGGCTCTGTCCCTCCATGGAATTTGTGTGCCATTTAGAGCTTAACTGAGAAGGCTTTCTCATTTCCTCATTCCAGGGAAACATAGTAACAGAATTCTTGATTTTCTGCCTCACAGGGGGAAGAAGGAGAAACACAAGTTCAAGGACAGTTTGAACTACATAGCGAGAGCAACTCAAACAAACAAACAAGCAAACAAACAAACAAACAACAAACAGCTTCCTACAGAATCAGCCCAGACATACACATTACCAAAGCACTATCCAAAGCAGAGGTCTGTGGGGGAACACCTACAGTGTTCTAGGAAGGAATACATCACCCAATTTTATGAGCAGCCAAACAGTTGTCCAAACAAAAGGCACAAATGGCGTAGAACACAATTCAATTAAAAGACTATCAGTTCCACCAGAAAACTTACAGTGGAAGGACCAGTAGAAAGCGTTGAATCTACAAGTGTGATTATGATAAATCCATGTCTGATGATTAACATAGGGGAAATGCAAATGCTAAATAGACACCCAGAAAATGGTAAGTAAAAATAATGCCGGGGGGTGGTGGCACACGCCTTTAATCCCAGCACTCAGGAGGCAGAGCCAAGCGGATCTCTGTGAGTTTGAGGCTAGCCTGGGCTACTGAGTGAGTTCCAGGAAAGGTGCAAAGCTACACAGAGAAACCCTGTCTCAAAAAACCAAAAACAAATAAATAAATAAATAAATAAATAACCAGATTTGAGACATAAAAAAGATGGGAGATGCTGTATTCGTTCACATCCAGCGATGTAAGTATTCCACTTGGATCTGGAAAATTGGGTTAAAGATTTGAGGAGTACAGTTACTTGATAAAACTCACCATCAGTAGTGAGAACATGATCAGCTAAAACCAGGTGAGAGAAGGGAGAGACGTAAGGCAGGATAATGAGCATAGATGAATGTTCATCATCGTTGATAGCAGGTAATTACCTACCTGTAGCAGATGATTGATTTAATGCAATGAAATGGAAGATGAAGAATAGCCCCAATCTAGATGGAGGCTGGGGGTACGGTTTAGTGATAGAGTGTTCACCTAGTCTTCATAAGGCCCTAATCCCCTGCACTACAGAAACAAGAGAAAAGTATTCTACTATTTTAGGAAGTTTAGAAAAAGGACTTATTTAGAGAAAAGAGGAAAATTGAGATCTAAAACTTCAATGGACTTCTAGAATGAAATTATTAGAAGGACTACAAAAATAAAACAACAACATAGTTTTCCTTTGGGCTTTTCCATCCACACACACAAGACTTTAAGAATTCCGTTTCTCTCATGTGACCTTTAGGTTTCCAGCAGGTATGTCGCCCTCACACTGAATTAGGTATGCTCCTAAATGTTACGAGTTTCCTGCAGATTCTACAGAGACAATCACATCATCTTTGAACAGATGTCCTCTATTTATTCCATCCCAATCCGTATACCTTTCCTTTTTATTGCTATTATATTCGTCAATGCACATTACAAATGAGTATGTTTCATTCTGGTACGTCATCACCTGCATCTGTTATGTGTTGAACATTGCCATCTTCTTTCCCACTCTTTCTCTCTTCTCCGACCTTCTTCCCTTTCCCTAGTAGTCTCTGTTCTATTTCCTTTTGTGTGTTTGTTTCCATATACTAGAGAAGACATGTGACACCCATCTTGCAAAACGGAATTTCATCATTCTTTGTGTTTTGTTTGAATAATAGGGGTGTGTGTGTGTGTGTGTGTGTGTGTGTGTGTGTGTGTGTGTAACTGACATTTTCTTTCTTTATCTTCTGATCATTTGATGTGGACTTACGCTGCCACTAGACTTTGGTTACTCTGAATAGTACTGGGATAAATGTTGGTGTGTATGTGTCTTTTATGTGTGCAGATAACTTCCTTGAGGTGGATGCCCAGGAGTAGTATAGCTGCATCACAGGGTAGTTCTAATTGCACTCTCTTGATGAGCCTCCAAACTGACCTCTACACACTATTTACCATCCCTGAGAGCAGTGGATAAGGGTTCCTGCTCACTCCTGCATTCCCACTAACATTTGTTACTCTGTTGTTGCTGTTTGAGTTCTGCATGTCGTAAATTGGAAGCTTAAAGTAATTTTGATTTACATTTCCCACATGGATAATGATAACAAATATATTTTTTAAAGGTGTAAGTTCAGCATAAGACTGGATAATAAACTTCCAAATAAACTTTTCAGTCACAATAATAAATGGCAACAAACTACTTATTAAAATACTTTACAGATTGGGCTTACTTTTAAAAAGCTCAACTTTATTCTTTTTACAGGAAAGATGTAAAACAGAGATTAATCAGGATTAGAAGAAGTTTGGACAGTAGCATGCCTGGATAGCACCAGCCACAGTATAGATGGTAAACCTCATTTCAGACAAGGTTTAATCCAGACCAAATGCACTAGTGGCATAGGAGAGTATGAGTAGGAACAGAATAATGCCTGACAGGAGACAATCCCACAGCTAAAACTTCTAAAACAATAAATGAAACAGGGCCAATTATTTATTTTTATTTTTTCAGAAATAGCACTGAACATTTGTTTTCATTTTACATATCAACCACAGATCCCTCTCTCTTCCCTCCTTCTGCCCCCCAGCCTTCTTCTCTCATTCCACTTCACACTCCCTCTTCTGACAAGGTAAGGCCTTTCATGGGAAGTCAGCAGAGCCTGCTACACTACATTCAATAGAGGCAGGTCCATCAAGATTGTGCAAGGTGTCTGCATACCTCATGATGTCATTGTTTTTCTCTGCTGAGTAGTACTCCATTGTGTATATGTACCATATTTTCTTTATCCATTCTTCAGTTGAAGGGCATCTAGGTTATTTCCAGGTTCTGGCTATTACAAACAATCCTATATGGACATAGCTGAGCAAATGCCCTTGTGGTATGATTGAGCATTCCTTGGGTATATGTCCAAGAGTGCTACAGCTGGGTCTTGGGGGAGATGGATTCCCAATTTTCTAAGGAAGCGCCATATTGATTTCCAAAGTGGCTGTACAAGCTTGCATTCCCACCAGCAGTGGAGGAGAGTTCCCCTTGCTCCAGCATAAGCTGTCTTTTGTGTTTTTGATCTTAGCCATTCTGACAGGTGTAAGGTGGTATCTCAGAGTTGTTTTGATTTGCATTTCCTGGATAATTAGGGATGTTGAACAATTCCTTAAATGTCTTTCAGCCATTTGAACTTCCTCTGTTGAGAATTCTCTGTTTAGTTCTATAGCCCATTTCTTAATTGGACTGTTGGGCATTTTGATGTCTAATTTCTTGAGTTCTGTATATATTCTGGATATCAGCCCTCTGTCAGATGTGGGGGTGAAGACCTTTTCCCATTCTGTAGGCTGTTGTTTTGTCTTGTTGACCGTGTCCTTTGCTCTACAAAAGCTTCTCAGTTTCAACAGGTCCCATTGATTGATTGTTTCTCTCAGTGTCTGTGCTACTGGTGTTATATTTAGAAAGTGATCTCCAGTGCCAATGTGTTCAAGAGTACTTCCTACTTTCTCTTCTATCAGGTTTCAGAGTAATTGGATTTATGTTGAGGTCTTTGATCCACTTGTACTTAAGTTTTGTGCATGGTGACAGATATGGATCTATTTGCAGCCTTCTACACATTGACATCCAGTTATGCCAGCACCATTTGTTGAAGATGCTTTCTTTTTTCCATTGTACATTTTTGGCTTCTTTGTCAAAAATTATATGTTCATAGGTGTGCGGGTTAATGTCAGGGTCTTCAATTCAATTCCATTGGTCCACATGTCGGTTTTTATGCTAGTACCAAGCTGATTTTATTACTGTAGCTCTATAGTAGAGCTTGAGGTCGGGGATCGTGGTGCCTCCAGAGGTTGTTTTATTTTACAGGATTCTTTTGGCTATCCTGGGTTTTTTGTTTTTTCATATGAAGTTGAGTATTATTCTTTCCAGATCTGTGGAGAATTGTGTTGGTAATTTGATGGGGATTGCATTGAATCTGTAGATTGCTTTTGGTAAGATCACCATTTTTACTATGTTAATCCTGCCTATCCATGAGCATGAGAGATCTTTCCATTTTCTGACATCTTCTTCAATTTCTTTTTTTCAGGGACTTAAAGTTCTTGAAATTGATGGATCTAGAAAAAATCATCCTGAGTGAGGTAACCCAGACTCAGAAGGACAAACATTGTATGTACTCACTCATAGGAGGATACTAGATGTAAAACAAAGATGGCTAGACTGCTACACAACTCCAGGGAGGCTACCTAGAAAACAGGACCCTAGGAAAGACACAGGGATCACCCAATGACAGAGAAATGGATGAGATCTACATGAACAACCTGGACAACAGTGGGAGTAATGAAGGGCAAGGTTTGAGGGAAAGAAAGCTTAGGGGAGCAGGAGATCCCAGCTGGATCAAGAACAGAATGGGAGAACAAGGAATAACAGACCATGATAAATGAAGACCACATGAGAACAGGAATAGGCAGAGTGCTAGAGAGGTCCCCAGAAATCCACAATGATACATCCTCTCTAGACTGCTGGCAATGGTCGAGACAATGCTTGATCTGACCTAGTCTGGTGATCAGATGGCCAAATACCCTAACAGTTGTGCTGAAACTCTCATCCAATAACTGATGGAAGTGGATGCAGAGATCCTCAGCCAAGCCCCAGGTGGAGCTCCAGGTATCCAATTAATTGTCGAGAAAGAGGAAGGACTGTAAGAGCGTGAATTGTTGAGACCAAGATTGGAGAGGCACAGGGACAAATAGCCAAACGAATGGAAGCACATGAATTATGAACCAAAGCCTGTGGAGCCCCCAACTGGATCAAGCCCTCTGGATAAGTGAGACAATTAAATCGCTTGAACTCTTTGGGAGGCACCAAGTCTGTGGGACCGGGACCTGTCATTAGTGCATGAGCTGGCTGTTTGGAACCTTGGGCTTATACAGGGACACTTTGCTTATCCTAGAAGGAGGTGACTAGACCTGCCTGTACTCAATCCACCAGGTTGAAATAAATTCCCAGAGGAGTCTTGGCCCTGGAGGAGATGGGAATGGAGGGGAGGGGCTGGGGGGAAGGTAGGGGTGGAGGTGGGAGTGGGGAGGACAGGGGAACACATGGCTGATGTGTAAAATTAAAACACAAACATATATATATATATATAAAGATTGTGCAAGGTGTTCCACCATAGGTAGTGGGCTCCAAAAAGCCAGCTCATGTACCAGGGGTGGATCCTGATCCTACTGACAGGGGGCCCCTTAAGCAGATCAAGCTACACAACCGTCTCATTTATGCAGAAGGCCTAGCCCAGTCCCATGCAGGCTCCACAGCTGTGGGTCTAAAGTTCAGGAGTTCCCACTAGCTTGGTTTGATGTCTCTGTAGGTTTCCCCATCGTGATCTGGATGCCCCTTGCTCATAGAATCCTTCTTCTCTCTCTTCAGCTGGACTCCTAGAGCTTGGCCCGGTGCTTGGCTGTGGATCTCTGCATCTGCTTCCATCAGTTACTGGATGATGGCTCTATGATGACAGTTAGGGTATTCGCCCAATCTGATTACCGGGGTAGGCCAGCTCAGGCACCCTCTCCACTATTGCTAGTAGTCTAAACTGTAGTCATCCTTGTGGATTCCTGGGAACTTCCTAGCACCTGATTTCTCCCTATCCCCATGATGTCTCCCTCTATCATGGTATCTCTTTCACTGCCCTCCCACTCCATCCCTGTTTCAGCTTGACCATCTTGTTCCCTTTTGTTCTCATCCCCTATCCCCTTCCCTCCATTGCCCCCACTTTACTCCTGGAGATCTCATCTATTTCCCCTTCCCAGGGCAATCCATGTGTCCTTTTTTAGTTCTTCCTTTTTAGCTAGCTTCTCTGGAGCTGTGGGTTGTAGTCTGGTTTTCCTTTGCTTTCCATATAATACCCACTTATGAATGAGTACACACCAGGTTTGTCCTTCTGAGTCTGGGTTACTTCTCTCAGGATATTTTGCCTGCAAACTTCATGATGTCATTGTTTTTTTTTTTTTTTTTTTTTTTTTTACTGTTGAGCAGTATTCCATTGTGTATATGTACCACATTTTTCTCTATCCATTCCTCCATTGAGAGGCATCTAGGTTGTTCCAGGTTCTGGCTATGACAAATGAAGCTGATATGAACACAGTTGAACATGTGTTCTTGTAGTATGATTGAGCATCCCTTGGGTCTATGCAGGGCTGGTTTTTATAATGAGAAACCACACATGATTCTTTAATTAGCCACAAAAGTGGCTAAAGATGCGAATTCACTTTTCTCACCCATAGGAGATCATGGGGAAAGAGAATATACAGAAGGCCAAACAATGGAATGGACAAAGCAATCCGGTGAATATTCCAGAGAATCTGAATCCTGAAGTCAATGTACCTTCTTGTCAAATGCCAAAAGAGTTTTCAAGCACCAAGAAAAGGGAAGAGACTAAACTCCACATAAAACTGGCTGCAAAAACAGAAAACAAAACAGATATAATTTTTCTCAGCTCAGTTTAAAAATTAAAATTTGAAAGTATCTTAAAATTTCAAACTTTCCAAAATATGTTCATGTATGGGAAAATGTTTAAATGCTATTGAGAGGCCAGATAGCAAGCCTTTGCAATTCTTCAATAGAAATGTTAACTTTTTTTTTTTTTTGAGACAGGGTTTCTCTGTGTAGCTTTGTGCCTTTTCCTGGAACTCACTCTGTAGCCCAGGCTGGCCTCGAACTCACAGAGATCCACCTGGCTCTGCCTCCCAAGTGCTGGGATTAAAGGCGTGTGCCATCACCACCCGGCTGAAATGTTAACATTTTAAACACATCAATTTCTCTGCAAATAGTTCAATACATAGCATTCAACCTGACTATAGGCAGCGGCAAGATTTGCTCATTTTTAACTTACATAGGATGATACTAACAGTATATGAGAAAGTAAAAAGAATGGACAACATGAAAATTCTGTATGAGAATGATGTTTAAGCCTAGCCTTCTTATCTCTTCAGACACTCTAAAATGACCATGATTTAAAGATTTAAATACTAAGTTACTGATTTGTGGCTGGAGAGACACATGATAAATTAATCCAATTCAATAGACTTTAGATAACCAAATAAATATGCCCTGAGATTTTTATGGTGCAGTTAGAGTCTCAAATCAGCGAGTCCACAGTGGCTTACAAGATAAATGTAACAAAACTACTAAAGATGCAGACAATAATTTGATTTACGTCTATCATCTTACATTATTATGCATCACAGAAACCTAGATTGTTCTCAAGGCATGCAGAAGCAAGGGGAGAGGGTATGTCCTGCTTCATTTCAAGGCTAGACCACACAGTACACAAATATTTAAAATCAACCAGATGTAAAAAGATCTCTTTTGTGTATTCAGCCTCCTGTGCTGGCTTTTCTCATTATGAAAGACTCAGGCTTGCAAAATGTCTATCTTGGGCACAGATTAACCAAGACAAAGTCAATGTGATTCAATAATACAAAAAGAAAGCAATCAGCATGGCTACCCTCATCCTACTTTGTATGTTGTTCTTTGAGTTATTTACATAATTGTGTGTAAAGGCTGAGCATAGGGACATGTGCGCCTTTAATCTCAGCAATTGGGAGGCAGAGACAGGAGGATCTCTATGAATTCAGGATTATCCTGCTCTACATAGTGAGTTCCAAGCCAGTCAGGACTACACAGAAATGTCATGTCTTTGTGTGGGTGACAGTTGAGTGGCTTGATCTGTTTGTGGGGTCCCTGGCAATGAGACCAGGACCTATCTAAAAAGTACATGAACTGGCTTTTTAGAGCCCATTTCTAGTGGTGGGATGCCTTACTCAGCCTTGATGCAGGGGGAGGGGCTTAGTCCTGCCCCAACTTGGTATGCCAGCCTGTGTTGACTACCCAATGGAGGCCTTATCCTCTATGAGGGTGAAGGGGTGTGGGGTGGGGAGTGGGGGGGGAGAACAGGAGAAGGGGAAGGAGGGGGAACACTGGTTGGTATGTGAAATGAAAAAAGTTTTAAATATAAAATCACAAATAATGTTAAGTAATATGAACTACTTAGGAATGGTTGTTTTCCACTCAATGCCATCCTGCGATGACCCTTGTCACTTGAGCCAGTGTTTTGTCATCTATAGATACTTCGTGAATCATAACACAAATTTCCAAAACACACTGTGTTCAGATTCCTTTAAGTTATTTGAAATGTTAGGCATTTTTAAATCCGGTAACAAGCTCTCGGAGGAAACATTTAACCAAGTCAGAAGCACCCATTGACACAGCAGTATAGTATTTTTTTCTTACTTGCTGTGGATATCTCCTTATGATTTTCAAGCCTGGCTGTGATTATTTAAGCACTGAAATGACTAGCTCTGAGCTTGTGCCTCTGATTTCATGTGTGGTACTAGCTCGACACAGCGCCTTTCATCTACAGATTTAAAGCGTTTCTTCATTCCATAGTTGATTGGCATTTTATTTATGATTTAACACTGCCTTCCAGTTTCATCCTGTCCCGGGCTCTCTGTTCCTTAACACAGTCTTTCTCCTCTCCTTTTCTTCAGTCAATGTCCTGTCCTGGTTTTTCTAGTCATCCAAATCCTACAGAGCTTTCAAAATCCAAAGCAAATTTTACATCTCCTAAACAAAAACTCTTTTTATTTAATCATAATGCTTTTGTATTGTTTTAAATCATCGTAACAATCCCCTTCATAGAATAATTCCTCTGTCTGTCCATCACATTTTACTTCATTTCCATATCCTCCTATTGTGGTGGACTACATGAGGTGAGTGCATTTCATCTAAGCCTAATAAAGACCATGGGAAGATTCTTAGTTTCAAATTTTAACTTATTTCCCTGTTAATAGAAAATGTTGGACCAGGTGATTATTTCAACACTAACTGTCCAATCTCTCCTTAGCTGAGCACTACCTACATTTACCACTAGATGGAGCCAACAGCAAATTAACACCACTTGGAAGCATCCATACCTATTTTTATTTTATTTAATTTTTTATTCGAGTTTTTTTCTATACAATACGTTTTGATTATGGTCTCGCTTCCCCCAAAACCTCCCAGATCTTCCCCTCTTCCTCACTCACCTAAAGCCACACCTTTCATTTCTCTCTCTCATTAGAATATAAGTAGGCATCTTTAAAAAAAAGTAAAAGAAGATAAAACAAAAACAAACCAGAACATAACATAATAAACAAACAAACAGAAGGAAAAGATTTAAAAAACTATAATTTTTTTTATTTATATATATGCACTATAAATGCAGTGACATCCATGTTCTCACACACAGAAATCCTATAAAACAGAAAACTGGAAACCATCAGGCATATGCAAAGGACATGGAAGATAACCTGTTTTTAAGTTAGTGACAAAAATATAACAGGTCAGTTGTCGCATCTACTGGTTGTCATTGGAGAGGTAAGTTACAGATTTCTGCAGACACCCATGATGCCCTCAAATCAATCAAGGGACAAAACATAATATCTCGAAATGTCTTCCCATCCTCCCATGGCTCTTATTTGTTTCTTCCTTATTTTTGTTTGGTGAAAAAATTTAACCAAGTATCTTTTTCACTAATAAAATATGCATAATACAGCATGAACAACAGACAGCATGTTGGAGTCTAGAACTCACTTATCTTATCAAACTGAAACTTTATGTTGAATGAGCAGCAGAATCCCATTACTCACTCCCCTCACAGCCAGCATTCTGGGGTTGAACTATTTATACCTTACATGAGGTTGTATCACTAATACAATTTGGACTAAAAAAAAAAAAATGATTATCTTATCTGTCATCTTAAATATAATTTACATTTTGATAACGAAGAATCACATAGTTGTTCTTGTTTTGAAATTGAACATGCTTGCTAAATAAACCCTAATGAATATCCTTTAAATAGTTTATGGAAAAATACTTGTGAAAGGTTCATCAAATACCTTATTTAACAAATATGTACTAATTGTTTGCTCTATACATAATAGTATTACAGTCATCTGAGACAATATAATATCATTCACAACTCTATGATATGAATGAGAAGACATGAAACATTGTTTCAAAAATCACAATACAGACAAAAATGAGGACACAGGTATAATTATCAGCTGAAGAAATTAACTGGGCTATGTATAAGAACTGGGATATTTTAGAAAAAGGGGCCAAGTTTTACCTTATACAAGAAAAACACACTGAATGGGCGGTGGAGAATGTTGACTGTCTAAGTTAAGTCTCCGGATTTCATTCCATAGATGATGGGACAACTGAAGACTTTCTCACACAGTCTCATGAGCAGAGCCTCCCTCTAGGCACTTAGTCTGCTGGCTGAGAGGATGTTTGGCAAGAGTGAGAAGTAGGCAACAGAGCCGCAGGTTGAGGGGTATGACAGTCCACACATACTCCTAGGAGTCAGCGATGGCCTAAAGAAGGCCCAGGAAAACAGTGACAGCCAGAGATGTCAAGGAACACAGGGAAGAATGACTGGTGTAGAAGCAGAGAAGAGAGAAACAACTGGAGTCCACTGTGATTTAGTGAACGGTGACAGAAACAAACGACCATCCACGTGTGTCTTGAGAATTAGAACCTGATGCCTGCACTCTTTTCCTTACTCACATGCATGCTTTCTGCCTTTTCTGATTGCCACTGTCCTTCACTTTCTTTGTTGGTTTAAAAACTAACTACATCTGTCAAGCCAGTGTGAGGATGGCGGTGCCATCTGAAGCAAGTCACTCATCAGTGAGACTGTGTTGTGTTTATTAGTACAGAACTGGAGGAGGGGGCTTTCTGTGGGATGAGTCTCTTCAGGAAACATTACAAGACATTAAAATAGTAATGGAGACAGAGTAATGGAAGCAGATGCAGAGATTCACAACCAAGCACGAGGCCGAGCTCCGGGAATCCAGTTGAAGAGAGAGAAGAAAGATTAGATGAACAAGAGGAGGTCACGATCATGGTGGGTAAATCTACAGACAACTGAACCAAGCTCATAGGAACTCATGGACTTTAGACCGACAGCTGTGGAACCTGCATGGGACCAGACTAGACTCTCTGCATACAGGGGACAGTTGTGTAGCTGGGTCTGTCTGAGGGACCCCTGGCAGTGCAATCAGGAACTATCCCTGGTGCATGAACTGGCTTTCTGAATCTCATTACCTATGGTGGGACACCTTGCTCACCCTTGAGGCAGGGGGAGGGGCTGGGTCCTGCCTCAACTGAGTGTACCAGACTTTGCTGTCCACCAATGGGAGAACTTATTCTTTTGGAGGAAAGGATGAGGGATGGGATGGGGGCTTAGGCAGGGTCGGTGGAGTGGAAGGAGGGATGAGAGGGGGATCTGTGGTTGGTATGTAAAATGAATATTTTTTTTAATAAAAAAAAAAAGTAGTGATGGAGAAATACCCATGTGTGGGTCCAGAAAACTTCTTGGTCCTTTTTCTTTTTCACAGCAGCTCCCCTCCTCCAACTGGACTTTGCTTAGTTTAACAGTGCTAATCCTGAATCAACTCCGTGTGAAGGCTCCAGAGCACCAAGATGATAAGTCAAGAATCATGTTCACTTGAACTTAGAGACACAGGGCAGAGCACTATTCCTTCTGTAAGAAGAAGGAAATGGTACCAGCTAAGATTCCTGATACAGATAAAGTCTAATGGAATGGCAAAGATAAAAATATTGCTCACTGGAAATAGCCTGAGTCAAGACAGGGAGGCTTGATGCAGCAAGCTGGATTTTAGAAACAATGATTAGTTTGAGAACATGAAGTCCTAGTGGGGAGTATCAGGGAAGACTGCGGCAGCAGAGATGCCAGGGAGAGACACGTGGCCAGAAACTGTCAACAAGCCATGAGATCAAGCCTAAGGGACAGTGGAGAGAAATCTTGCCTGTTTTTAAAAGGAAACTGGTCTCATTCGATTAGTCTTTTTATTTTGGTGATGGGTGATATTTCTCTTAGAAATGAACAATACAGAATTTCAAGACAGAAAAATACAAAGTAGAAAAATAAGAGGTGATACAGGCAGAAGAGATATAAAATCCTTGCATTCTGCCTATACCCAGGATTATGTCTTAAAATTTAGTAGTCATGTTTCTAGATGTATTGCTATTAGAAAGTTATTATTGGCCACATGGTTTCAGTACACCATGAGGATCTCTTAATGTTTCAAAATAAACATGAATTGTAAAGGGAATTGTGGCTTAGGAATGCAGCTCTATTGGTAGAATGTTGTCTACCTAGCATGCATATAACCTTGGGTTCTGTCAGTATCACCTAAACTAGGCATGGTGGTACATATTCCAATCCCAGTACTCAGTAGGTAGAGAAGGAAGGATAAGTTCAAAATCATCCTTGGATACATATCAAGTCTAAGGCCAACTTGGGATACATATTGCTAAACAAACAAACAAAAATGGCTAGTGAAATGTCTCAATTAGTAAAGCATTGGTCATGCAATCATGAGGACCCGTGTCTTAGTTAGGGCTTCTATTGTTGTGAAGAGACACCGTGACTATAGCACTTCTTATAAAGAAAAAAAACACTTAGTTGGGGTGGCTTACATTTTCAGAAGTTTAGTCCATTATCATCATGGCGGTATGCAGATGGACATGGTGCTAGATACACCTTGTCCAGAAGGCAACAGGAAGTGGACTGAGACACTGGAAGTGGCTTGAGAATATACAAGACCTCAAAGCCCACCTCCCCAGTGACACATTTCCTCCAACAAGTCCATATCTACTAATAGAGCCACTCCCTTTGGGGGCCATTTTCTTTCAAACCACCACAACCTGAAAGAAAATCCCAAACACCTGTTAAAAAAAAAAATCCAAGTGTGATGTCCTGCTCCTGTAATCCTAACACTGGGAACACAGAAATAGGTAGATTCTTGGAGCTCACTGACCAGCCAGGATAGCAGAATTAGTAAACTCCAGGTTGAATGAGAGACTTTCTCTTAGAAAATAAGGTGGAGAGAAACTGAAAAAGACATTTGGCATCTAACTCTGACCTTCAAATGCATTCATAAATGTATGCAGCACACTTATACCTGTGCATATGTGTGTGTTTGTACCCACATGGAGAGCATTGCCCAAACGTTAAGTATGCTTTTTCAGTTAAAAAGTTACCTTAAGCTTTTCTCAGCATTGTGCTCCACTATCACTATTGTGGTTTGGATATGAATGCCCCCCCCCACCCCCCAGGTTCAAATGTTTGAATATTCGGTGGTAGGTTAGTAGAACTATTTAGGAAGGTGTAGGTGTGGCCTCGCTGGGGGAAGTGTGTCACACGGGGTGGAGTGGGGGATGGGCTTGGAGAGTTTAAAGACTGCTGTCATTTGGAGTTATCTCTCTGCCTTGTGCTTGAGGTTCAAGATAAAGTCTTTCAGCTTCCTTCTCCTGCCATTGTTCCACTAAACGTTCACTCCACCTTCATGGACTCTAACCCTCGGGAACTGCAAACCCAAATAAACTCGTTCTTCTTTAAATTGTTTTGGTCAAATTACTTTTTCACAAGAATAAAAAGAAGCTAAGGTAGTTATCCTGCCAAATGCTGTAGCTTTCTATAGGAAATACATGGAGGTCCTTGTGCTCACAGATAAGCACTGGGGAAACCAGGGATGATAAACACGTAGGGTTTTCTGCCCAGAAGGCTGGGAATGGAGGTGGTTCACAGCCTGGTGACCTCTGTGCTGTCTGCATGGCCAGGTCCCCAGACCCTTATCTTAAGCCTGTTTATCTCAGTCTACAGCCCTATCCTCTTCCAGACTCTTATCATATGCATTGTATACACTTGAGCTTGCTTTCTCTGTTGTCTATAGAACCTATGTTTACAAAAGACGTCACTTGTACTTCACAACAAGTTTCAGTATAATCATGTCTTAAGCTTTTTTGTACACATGAGATTGAGTTAATTATAATCAGAACCTCACCCCCAATTGTGCTGTGATTAAATATGCCTAAAATGAACGCTAGAAGTTTGAAGCAACACTGGTTATTGAGTCATGTTGAATGGGACTTCCTTCTTGCATCTGGCAGATTGATACTTCTGCTGGCTCTGGTGTGTGCAGAAACCTACCGAAGCTCCCCTCTTGTCACTGAGTCCCTATTTGTTCCAACCTTTCTGTTGTCCAAATCTGGTCTCTGCCTTTCTGTAGTCAGGAGGCTGGTTCTTATTTTCTTTGTGTATTGGGTTCTTTAGCTACCCAGGTTTCAGATGGATTCAACCAATGGAGATGAAAGGAAGAAAGTGGTAGGGAGGGCAAGTGAGTGGGGTAGATGGCAAGGTTTCTTTCTAATCTTTGTTATGCTTCATCCCTTGTCTACTGTTGAGCTCAATCTTTTCTGGCCTGCAGTTCCCTCTAGATGACCGTGCTTTGAGAAGCCCAGCTTCCTTTGTTCCTCCTGCTGCTCTAGAAATGCGAATGGTATCTTCATGTTGCTGGCCCCTGGAACCGCCACAATCCTAATTTGTCTCCAAGCCTGTTCCACACCTCTTAGTATAGCTTCCAGTAAAAAACCATTTCTCTCTCTCTCTTTTTTTTTTTTTTTTTTTGGAGCTGAGGATTGAACCCAGGGCCTTGTGCTTGCTAGGAAAGCTCTCTACCCCTGAGTTAAATCCCCAACCCCAAACTCTTTCATTGTGTATGAACAAAGGTGCATTGTGTCTTGGCAAGAATGGGACTAACAGAAAATTTTTTCTGTTTTCTACATGACTTCCTTCATAATCTGAATCTTCACTTCAAAATGTTGTTTCCTCAGCTCAGCTCTTAAATTCATAAACAGAAAGATCATGCCTACTTTACTCAGTTCTGTATTTTAAGCATATCATGGTTATTTATCTTATTTCCTTATCTATTGATTTATTTATTAAAATGTATAAATATTTAATTGCCTCCAGAAAATAAAATATCTATGTATCACCAAGATGGTCTAAACAGAGACATTTTGCTAGATACATCCTGGAACCAAAAGACTAGGCTGTAACTGACTGATGTATGTGGCCTCTGTGTTCCTGGAGGAGCAGAAAGGAGACCTGTGTCTCCTTACACAGTTTCTGGTAGCCAGTGCATTATAGAGCTTGTCTGTAGCACACCAATCATGGGGCTTTTCTCCATCATGAAGTATTTTTTTAGTTATTAAAATTAATGGTTTTCTTTCAAGATTACCGTTGGCATGCAGCAAACCAGGAATAGCCAGGTTGGTAGAAAAAAAGAGTTTTCACTGGAGAAGTCACATTCATTCTCACAGACAGAAGGAAGGTGCATAAAAATGCTTACCTGCATCAAATCTGAACATGATTGAGGTTGCAAGAAATTATCTGATGAGCATCAAGACATCCTCTGCTGGAGAGGCTGCATGCTTACAGAAGGGCAATTGGAGGATGGCTTAGAAGGCTGGAGCTCAGTTAAGAGTTTGGATAAGGTGGGGAGGTTGGCAGAAAAATCATATGGAGAAAGAAAACTTAGAACAGGGTGAAGGAAATCCATGGAGTCACTTCCTCATGAAAGTAATGTTTGTAATGCCTTCCTTTGTGGGATGTACAAGAGTGAAGCCAACCAGATCATGACCTAATACTGTAGTCTCAACAGTAAACCAGTGCACCCATGGCATCCAAGCTATCTAGATATGTGGGACTGTATATTGTTCTTCTTATTTTAGCCAATTTAAGCTGGGGTTTATATTTCTGTATTGAATGATGTACCAGAAATGGGTGCAGCAATAAGACATTGAGGGGAAATTGGCTGCAGTGAGGTAGGATGGTGGCCAGTGAGAACATGTCCTTCTCAGATATGGATGATAACAGTCTTCACAATGGAGCATACCAGCTGGCTAAATGCTTCTTATGCTGTCCTGTGATGCAGACATTTATCTAGCTTGATTGAAATGAGGTAGATAGGAAAATAGAGCAGATAAAAAGATTTTAGACCATGACATATGTTAGCTGCTTCCACCAGTTCAGTGAGAAAGAAGACGAATCTTGGCTATACCTGAGGACAGAGAGGAGCAAATATTTTTATTTTCATTTTTTATTTTTTTCTAGTCTCTTCTTGGCCTCGACAGCAGTGACAAGTATATGTTTCATCTTGGGGAGCAGACCTTAAATCCAATCACAAAGTGGTTAGTTCCTTCCATGACATTAATGATATTATCGCACCAGTGGGCATGTCTTACAAGGTCTATGATTATTCTAGTTATCAGAATTCACAGATGGGTAAGATTGATTGTTACTTTTCTTCTACCATAACATGTGCAGCTTCTCCCAGCACTATGAAAGCCATCCAATAGGAATGAAGCTTCCAGAATAGTATGGACTCTGTTTATCATGTTTTATGACACAAGTATGTAGTATCCTCAGCAATATGGTCTTATTTCTAAATTCTGACAGCTATTTGCAGTAGACACATGATGGGAGAGGGAGAGTCAATTTATTTTAAGGATGTGGCTCATAACAGGTTTTCCATCCTCCAGTGGAAGCCCATACATCCAAGAGTATATGAGCAGCACAAACTGGACTTGATGAAATTAAAAAAAAAGTTTACCAAAGTTGGTTGGGAAGGGGAAGGTGGTTGGAGCTGGGAGAAGTTAGAGGAGAGTGAATGTGATCAAAATAAGCGGTATGAAATTCTCAAAGAACTATTTATTACTATTATTATTATTATTATTATTATTATTATTATTATTAATCTATTTTCTGAGACAGGGTCTCCCTTAAGTGACTGGTTGTCATGGAACTCACTATTACAGACCAGGGTAGACTTGAATTCACAGAGATCTCCCTGCCGAAGTGCTAGAATAAAGCCATGTGACACCATGCTCAACAAATAACTCATTTAAAAAATCCTGTTTTCTTTTTTCTTTAGCCCTGAGTTAGAGTTTTCTGAGATTTGAATCTAACCAGAGAAAAAGCCAGACTCTGATTCTGGATAAGATGAATTTCATTCAGAGAAATTCTGAAATCCTTGCTGTTCCAGCAGAATATTATTTTTCCTCTTGTGAGGAGTTGCTTATCGACAGGAATACAATCTAGGAACCAACTGCATGTTATCTGTTATTCTCCTGAAAACATTATTTCAATTTATTTCAGGGTGGCAGCAGTGGCTGCTGAACTCAAAATATATGACATATAAAAATAAATAGAAGAATTAGCATGCAAGGCCCATCTGCAGTACACATTCAAGTATCTTACCCAACTTTGCTCTGAAGTATTCTGCTTTTAGTACAGGCTCACATTAATTAAACCAAAGAGAAAAATAATGTCTATGAATCTTCTGTGAAAGTTTCATTGACAGACTCCAGTTCAATCAGCTCAAAGACCAAAAAAAAAAAAAAAAAAAAAAAGAGTCATAAGTAATTGTTTACCACTGTGGCCCAATGCATGATACATGGGAAAATGACTGAATTTAAATGCCCTGTCCTGTTTACATGTATCATTTATGATCTGTAAACCTAGAAACCAGACAGGATGGTGTATGTCAACTGTATAGATGATCCAAAATTATTTTGGTGATATAGAACCCTGATTGTCAAGTTAACAATAGCTATAAATAGTTATCCTAATATTCTAATATCTATTGTTTGAGTGGTGTGTGTGTGTGTGTGTGTGTGTTGAAGTAGGGGTGGGAGGCATGGCTAGTGTCTTCTTACTACGTGGACAAGTATGTCTCTACAATCTCATTATCTCCCAGGAGATAATGTCTCTTGTGGTTCAAGAGGTTCAATTCACAGAAATTTGTCTTATCTCTTTCTGTGACCCCTGACCACTCAATCTGTGCTATCACATAGAGAGAGCTATGTGGCACTCTGTGATTCTGTAACTGATAAGTTAGAGCAGGATGCCAAATTGCTCACAAACAAAATGGCCATGACTCTCCTTCATTTTTGTTGTCTAGATTTTCCAGGTAACTTACTCCTGAAGGTAAATTTTCTAACTGGTTGAGTTATGGATGTAAGGCAGTCACTAGAGAAAAACAGAGTGTAGATCCTATAAGATTTGGAGGCAGAGCTGCAATGTTCTGGATCCAGGGTCTTGTGTTGAAGCTGGCCCCTGAGGAGATGAAGCTGAAAATGTAGGAGGATGTGATCTCCTCCATTCTGAACTTCCTCGTCTATGTGGTCCTGCTGTGAGTCCCTCCATATATCTTAAAGAAGCTGGACAGCATATGAGGATTGGGAGTCACATATGGATGCACGACATGAAGAACCCGGTGACAGTTTCTCCCCCTGTCTGCAGATGAATTGGTCCAAAAAGGTGTAAGACTGATTAAATGGACATAAAAGCTCTACTTGTTATGAACTAGTTGGGCTTTGGGAACTGACCTCAATAGCTGAAATATAAAACTATTTGGGAAGTGCAAAAAGATGCCTTGTGGTCATAGTATGTCCTTAGGCCTGTGATACCCACCTCTGTGAGTGTTGATGGAATTGTAAATAATGTCAAATTCATTCATTCTTTCTTTCTTTCTTTCTTTCTTTCTTTCTTTCTTTCTTTCTTTCTTTCTTTCTTTCTTTTTTGGAGCTGAGGATCAAACCCAGGGCCTTGCACTTGCTAGGCAAGCGCTCTACCACTGAGCTAAATCCCCAACCCCAATATAATGTCAAATTCTAAGGGACTTATTTTTGAAGAAAAAAAGATAAATTTTCTAAAAAAAACTATTGTCTGCAAAAATACTCAAACAAATGCCTTCCAGCCTCCTCCATCAATAGTAAGTAGACATGACTGAAAGTTTCATGGCTCACATCAAGCTGTAGATCTATGAGCACAGATAAATAAATGTCTCTTGCTGTGTATCCAAACAGCATTCTTATCTCACTAGTTTTAATTGTCCCAAACTTAGTATCAATCCTCAGTATTTTGGGAAATTATAACAGAATCTTTTCTAATAAAGTTGATGCTTGTGTGGTATTCCCAGGAAATGCTGCCATTTATTTAGTCATAATTTGCTATGTAAAAAAGTATAGAGTTTAGAGATTTATATGGTTATAGATTAACCTATAGAAATGTATATGGTATTATATTTTGGTAGTATAGTTAATACAGTTAAACTGGAGGTGATATGGATTATTAGACTGTAGAAGTTTACTTAAGATTGAGTCTAACTTGATTAATTTATATTGATGTTCCTTTTCTGAATGACAAAAGTCCTAGTCTGTTGTTGGAATAACTTCTTATTCCTTCTTATTTGTTCTCTCAGCAACAGGTTAATAACATTAGAATATAGTCAATATAGTCACTATTAATTTTTATAAAGAGTATGATGTTACAATCCTTCTTGGTAGCTAATTGATGAACTATTGTTTACTTTTTTTTTCCAGAGCTGAGGATCAAACCCAAGGCCTTGCACTTGCTGGGCAAGTGCTCTACCACTGAGCTAAATCCCCAACCCCTATTATTTACTTTTACGTGGCTTGTATGAACTTGGGAAAGTAAGAATTGGGGCAGCGGGGGAGGGGAATGAAGGTTGACAACCCATCCACCTATTCAACCTATTCTCCCTACACTGTCACCAGCTTTGATGCCTTGATCATCGATGTATGCTTGCTTATGTTTTCTAGATGGACTTCTTGGTCAGTATATAAATTCCTCATATAACTGACTTCCTAAGTAAAAATCTACAACAACTATTGCTTCTTGCCAGGTGCACAGTGAGGTTTAATTCAGAGTTCTATCCAGCCAGCTCCTTCTGAGCTTCATGTGTGAGTTCTGATTGTATGAGCCCAGAAGCTCGCTCCAACCTCTTGGCCATAATGATCTCCAAGGGGCAAGAGGGACACAGTGCTAAATTATAGTCAGTAAGATCTGAGCAAAGATCTTGCAATGTTTTTGCAAAGAAATGTTTTTGCTTTAATAGGAACTTGTTATTCCTATTTGGGGAGGCAAGGTGTCCCAGAGGATAGTGACAGACTATTTGTCTTGGCCATTTCTGTGTAATCCAGTTTCAGTGAAGCTTCAGATAGGTATATGGAAAATGTATTAGTTATATGTGTACATTATATATATATATATATATATTATATATAATATATTATATATACAGTCTTCAGACAATTGAAACTCTCCTAATTTCATACTCTTCTAGTCAACTACTTTCACAACAAAAATAAATTATTGAATATCTTGGGACTAATCCTCACATAGACATAATGATTGTGTGTTTAATATTACAAAAAACTTTATTGGACTGGTTTACACAATTAGAGGAAGGGTAGTCATACAATGGATATCTGCAGGCTGGAGGACCACAGAGATGTCAGTCCAAGAAGTTGGATGCCTCAGAACAAGAAGGACCAATGATATGAATCAGAAGCTGGTGTGAGTCCACCTTGACAGGCTAAAGAAGCTGTGGCCTGATGCCCATGGTGATGGCAACATCTCAGGAAGGCTCAGTCAAGCTTGGCCTTACTGACTGGCTGCTTCTCTGTTTTGTTTTTGTTCTGTCTGTATGCCCACCATATTGGACAATGCCAACTGTACTCAGAGTGAGTTCCCATTCCCCCTACATTGTCCTACTTGCCTATAATTTATAAGAACACCCCCAAAGGCATTGCTCAGTGTATTCTGGTTGACAATTGAGATTAGCTGGTAGAAGCTTTTTCAGAAATATGTTCTTCCACTGAGTCTTTTAATATTGTGGTTTCATGTCCACAGGTACATGTTGTTATCATTGCTTTGATTCATCTTTAAATAAGATGAAGTCAGAATAAAATAAAAGTGTTTTCCTATTTTTATTTTCTGGATTTTCTATCTCATGAAAAAAGTAGGTTTTAAATATACTAGTTTTCTTCTTCACATTTATTTTCCTTTTCCTTTGGAGGTATTTATTGAGGATTTCTAGCAAAAAGTAATTTAACTAGGACTAAAGAGTTAACATTGCCCCAACCTCAAGGGCGTCATTACCTGATAGTATCCTCTATCATCCCCGTGCCATTGAGATGTTCTGTGTCTTTATTCTTGCAATAATCATTTAACCTACTGGATACAAGAGCATATTACTCAGAATGTGTTTTTTTTTTCTTCTGAGTCAAATTTATTCAACATCATCAGTCTAAAAACCTCAGACAATGGAGGCAGCATTAGTCTTGTCTTTTATCCCTGTTATCCTTTCCAAGTTAGAGGAAAGAGACCAGAGATAATCCACAGAATAAGGTGTGAGTTACCAACATGAAAAATTTAAGAAACAAGCAGCTAATTAAGTTACAGTGGGCAAAACAAAGAATGACAATGATAATCCCCTAGTTCTATATTTGGTTCCTAGAAGGATTCTGCCATCTCAGGGGTTGGCCAAGATATATGTGGCCCTATCCTAATTATGGCTTGAACATTCTTAATCCCAGACATAGATTATTAATCAAGGATAAGATAAGATATGGTGTTAGTCCTGAAAACATTATATAAAGAAGAGGCTAGGCTTCCAGAGTTTTTCTCCAGTGTCAAGCACAGTTACCACAGACTTGATAGTGTAAAGTAGCAACATATTTTACTACTTTATAATCCAGAATGCTGAAACCAAAGTATCAATAAGGCTTCATTTTCTTTGAAAGCTCTAGAGGAGATTGGTGTCTCAAGGTAACCCAAGGAGTGAGTTGCATAGCATAGATCTCTATCCCATCTTCACAAGGCTTTCCTTCTCCATCTTCTATTCCCACAGAAAGGATTTGACATTGAACTGAAGGCTCACGCAGGTAATACATGATGGTCTCATAGTGCATCTTCAAATTCATAGGTTTAATGTAGAAATTCACATTGGTAAAAAGGTGTCAAAAGTTTTTTTGAATGGTTAACTGAAGCATTTGTCAACTGAAAAGGAGTTGGAAATGCCTAATATACCTTTGTTAGTGTTGATGAAGAGATTTCAAGACTTGGGAAAATTGCATTGCTAGAGTGATTATGCTATGTAAAATGTAAGCCTCCATGGCAGGAAGGCCCAGAAGACATGCCTTTCACTACTCCTTTTAAGATGCAAAATGGTGAAAGGGCATAAGCACATTTGAAGAGCTTTGTTTTTGCCTTTTATCTAGTATCAGATCTTAGTGTTGGAGACTCTTCTGCTCATTTGGATGAATTAAATGCAATGGGTTTAATTGGACCCAGAAGTAGCAGGGGCTGGGTGGGAGCACCGAATCAGCAAAGCCAAGGTGGTTGTAGTTATCATATGGGCAGCACAGACAATGCAATGTCCATATGGCCTAACCTGTAATGGCCCATACAGGCAATGTGAATTTTATGGTGGCATTACTCATATGGACCTTTGGTATTGACTAAGCAATCATGGTGTTTCTGGGAATGGAATGGCTAAGAGACCTACTGCATTTCTGTTTGATCTGTCTAAATGGTAAAATTCTCAAACAAATGAAAGAAAGGCTTTGCTGGATTATAGCAAAAGGGAATTTTGGCCTGTGAATCAATTTCCAGAATTGAGCCAGTTTGTAGGAAGGACTAGAAAGAACCTGGTTAAGTCCCTAAGAGTTTTACTATTAGCCTTTCTCCAGTCCTTCCCCATAGAGGGACCTATGGTTTTTGAGAAGGGTAACTGGACACAGGGGTAAAGGAAACAACCAGACTTTCTGGGGTCTGTTGGATACTGGTTCTGAACTGATGCTGATTTTGGAAGACACCAAAAAACATTGTGGCCTTCCAGTTAAAAGCAGGGGCTTACAAAGGTCAGGTGATTAATGGAGTTTTGTCTGAAGTCTGACTCACAGTAGGTCCAGTGGGTCCCTGAACTTATCTTATGTTTATTTCTCTAGTCCCCAAATGTATAATTGGAATAAATATTCTTAGAAGTTGGCAGAGTTCTTAACATTGGTTCCCTGACCTGTGGAGTGAGAGCTATTATGGTTGGAGAGGCTAAGGAGAACCTTTAGCCTTCGCCTGTAGGTCCGTGCACGGCCCGCCCAGTCATGCGGTCCACTCTAGCCCTGCCTGCCGGCACCGCTCTCCGCCAGCAGCTTCAGCACTTCAGCCCAGAACAATGCTAAAGTAGCCATGCTGGGAGCTTCTGGGGGCACTGGGCAGCCTCTTTCACTCCTCCTGAAGAATAGCCCCCTGGTGAGCCACCTGACCCCCTACGATATGGCCCACACACCCAGTGTGGCAGCAGATCTGAGTCACATCGAGACCAGAGCAACTGTGAAAGGCTACCTCGGACCTGAGCAGCTGCCAGACCGCCTGAAAGGGTGTGATGTGGCGGTGATCCCAGCCGGAGTGCCCAGGAAGCCAGGAATGACACGGGATGACCTAGTCAACACCAACGCTACCATTATGGCCACCTTGACTGCCGCCTGTGCCCAGCACTGCCCTGAAGCCATGATCTGCATCATCGCCAACCCGGTTAATATCACCATCCCCATCACAGCAGAAGTTTTCAAGAAGCATGGTGTCTACAACCCCCACAAGATCTTTGGTGTGATGACCTTTGACATCATCTGAGTGAATACATTCGTGGCAGAGCTGAAGGGTTTGGATCCTGCTTGAGTCAACGTGCCTGTCATTGGTGGCCATGCTGGCAAGACCATTATTCCCTTAATCTCTCAGTGTACCCCCAAGGTTGACTTTCCCCAAGACAAGCTGACCGCACTCACCGGGAGGATCCAGGAGGCTGGCACCGAAGTTGTGAAGGCCAAGGCTGGAGCAGGTTCTGCCACTCTGTCCACAGCCTATGCTGGGACTTGGTTTGATTTCTCCCTTGTGGATGCCATGAACAGGAAGGAAGGTGTTGTCAAGGGAAGGAAGGTGTCATCAAGTGTTCTTTTGTTCAGTCCAAGGGGAAGGAGTGCGCTTACTTCTCCACACCCTTGCTGTTGGGGGAAAAAGGCCTGGAGAAGAACCTAGGCATTGGCAAAATCACTCATTTTGAGGAGAAAATGATTGCCGAGGCCATCCCTGAGCTAAAAGCCTCCATTAAGAAAGGCGAGGACTTTGTCAAGAACATGAAGTGAGAGGTTCGAGCCTCGAGCAGCAGCATCACCCTAACTTATTCAGCATCATGTCACTGAAGCCACCAGGGTCTTCAATTTGCTTTGGTGGGTGTTGTACCAGCATCAGCCTCCCTTCCCAGTGGTGTGGCTGGTCTGTTGACGATAACAATAAAGAAGATTGATTGTCTTAAAAAAAAAAAAAAAGAACCTTTAGAGCAGTATCACATTCCTGGAGGAACTGCAGAAATTAGTGCCCCCATCAAGGACTTGAATGCTGCAGGGATGGTGGTTCCAACTGCATCTCTCTTTAAATTTCCTATCTGCCCAGTGCAGAAGACAGAAAGGCCACAGAGAATGACAGTTGACTATTGAGAACTCAAACAAGTTAGTCATTCTAGCTACGGCTGCTGTAGCAGATATAGTTTCCTTACTTGAGCACATTGATGTATCTCTTGGGACATGGTATATAGTTATTGATCTAGCAAATGCTTTTTTTTTTTTTTCACTACTTGTTCATAATGACCACCACAAGTAATTTTCTTTCAGTTGGCAAGGCCAGCAGTATACCTTTACTGTTTTACCTCAAGGATATATTAACTCTCCAATCCTATGTGATAACTTAGTTCAAAGAGATTTTGATCATCTGTCTCTTCCAGAAAATACCACGTTTGTTCGCTATATTGATGACATGTTGATTAAACCTAGAGACTAGGAAGAAGCAACTACTTTAGACTTGCTAGTAATACATAAGCACATTAGAAGATGGGAAATAAATCCAACCAAAATTCAAGGGCCTTCTACCTCAGTGAAATCCTTAGGAGTCCAATGGTGTGGGGTGTTCAGAGATAGTCCTTCTAAGGTGAAGGATAAGTTATTGCACCCACTGCAGCCTCCCCCCCCCGTTTCTGCCCCCATTTCCAGCTGATCACACTAATCTTGTCATCCAGCCTCCCTCTCTACTTATCCCTTTATCTCATACTCCAGCAGGCATTCCCTGTGAACCCATCAGCCAAGCCTTGCAGAGAAGAAACAGGCCAGTGAAGCACACAGACTAGCTTCAGATCTTCACTTGCCCTTCTCTCCTCCAAAACCAATCCCCCAGTTCTATCCTCGACTCTGTAGCAGATTACCTGCTGTGGCCTCTCCCCCATTCCTAGAGGGCTAAGCAATTCCTGGTGGGACACCTATCTTGCCTTCCTCCTGTGGACCCCCCAAACCCTACTGAGCCATTTCCATTCTTAAGTGACAACTCCCAGTACCCAGAAGCACATTTTACCTGGAAACCGCAGTGGCCATTCCTAGCAGAATCCCAGAAGCATTCAACCCCGAATAGCTACCACATCCTCTTAAGAACTGGAGAAGGCAACAGAGACCAAGGAACAAAATACCCACCCAACATAGAAAGGCCAGATATCAGCACTTATAATTACAAGTTTCCTGAATCCAGATGTCTAGACTATAGTGTGGAAAAACCACAATCAATAACAGCCAGGGCAGTACATGTCCACCAGACCCCACAGAAAGTCCTGAGAATTGCACCATAGCTGAAGCACAAAACAAAGACTTTAACATAGCCATTATGATGATAGAAATACCTAAAGGGGATTAATCAATACAATGGTGTATTGAATAAACAAGGGAAGTGGAAGAAAATGAAAAAAAAAGTACAATATCTGAGAGTGGAAATAGAATAAAGAAAACCCAAATTGAGGGAAATTTGGAAACAGAAAATTTAGGAACTTAAACACATACATCAGAGGGAAGCATCACCAACAGAATACAAGAGATGTAACAGAGAATTTCAGGTATTGAAGACACAATAGATTAAATGGATACCACAGCCAAAGAAAATGCTAAATCTAAAAAACTCCAGACGCAAAACATCCAGGAAATCTGGACACTGTGAAAAGAACAAAGCTAAGATAATAGGAATATAGTAAGGGGAAGAAACACAGGTCAAAGGCACAGTAAAATCATAGAAGAAAAATTTTCTTTACCTAAAGAAGGAGATGTCTATAAAGATATTAGAATCATACCTAATGTCAAATAGAATGGACCATAAAAAGAAAGTCCCCTGGTCACAAAATAATCAAAACACTAAATGTACAAAACATAGAAAAGATATTAAAAGCTTCAAGGGAAAAAAGTAACATATAAAGGCTGACCTATTAGAATTACACCCAACTTCTCAGTGGAGCCTCTAAGAGCCAGAAGGGTCTGGAAAGATGTTCTACAGACTCTAAGAGACCACAGATGCCAGCCCAGACTTCCAGCAAAACTTTCAACTATAATAGATGGAGAAAAGAAGACATTCCATAAAAAAGCAGATTTAAGCAACATCTATCTACAAATCCAGCCCTATAGAAGGCACTAGAAGGAAAACTCCAAACAGAAGAGGTTATCCCTACCCAAGAAAACACAAGGAATAAACAATATTGGACTAGCAAACCAAAAAAGGGGAAACACACACACACACACACACACACACACACACACACACACACACAAATCCCTTACACACACACAACTACAGCAACAAAATGACAGGAATCAAAAACTCTGTTTATTGATATCTTTCAACACCAATGGTTTCAATCCCTTAATAAAAAGCCATAAACTGACAGAATGTATAAAAACAGGATCCATCCTTCTGCTGTATCCAAAAAACACACCTTAACATCAAGGATAGACATCACCTCAGAGAAAAACGATGAAAAAAGATATTCCAAGCAAATGGACCTAAGAAGCAATCTGGTATAGTCATTTTAATATCTGACAAAATAGACTACAAACCAAATCTAATCAGAAGAGCAAGGAAAGACACTACAAACACATCAAAGGAAAAATCCACCAAGATGACACTGAAATTCATAACATCTATGCACCAAACATGAGGACACACAAGTTTATAAAAGAAACTACAGCTTAAATCATGTACTGGCCCTCACACACTATTAGTGGGAGACTTCAATATCCCACTCCCACCAATAGACAGTTCAGTTCATCAGACAAAAACTAAACAGGGAAATGCAGGACTTAACAGATGTTATAAACCAAATGGACCTAACACGTCTTTACAGAGCATTTCACACAAACACAAAAGAATACACCCTGTATTCTGCACCTCACAGAACTTTCTCCAAAATTCATCACATGCTTGGACACAAAGCAGGTCTCAATATATGTAAGAAATTGAAATAATCCCCTGTATTCTTGCACAGTACCACAGAATAAAGTTGGATATCAACAACAGAAACAACAGAAAGCTTATAAACTCATGGAAACTAAACAACTCTCTAAAGAATGAAAAAAATGGGTCAAAACAAAAAATAAAGAAATTAAACCATCTAGAATAGAATGAATATATGTATCAGACATTATGGGACACAATAAAATTAGCTCTAGGAGGCAAATTCATGGAAATAATGTCCCCCAACACACACACAACACATACCAACTAGAGAGATTTCATACTAGTTCTTTAACAGCACACCTGAAGGCTCTAGAACAAAAAGGAGAAATCCCACTCAAAAGGAGTAGAAGCCAATAAATAATCAAACTTGGGGCTGAAACTATAAACTACAAACAAAAAACAATACAAAGAATTAATTAAACAAGAGTTGGTTCTTTGAGAAAATCATTAAGACTAACAAACCCTTTTACAAATTAACCAAAAGACTCAAATTAACAAAATTGGAGATGAAAGGGGTTACATAACATCAGACACCAAGGAAATCCAGAGAATCATTGGGGCATACTCTAAACACCTGACTACCAAATTGGAAATCTAAAGGAAATTGATACTTTTCCTAATATATAAGTGGTATCACTTACCAAAGTTAAATCAAGATAAGACAAGCAATTTAAACACACCTATAACCCCTAGTGAAATAGAAGCAGTTACCAGAGGTATTCCACCAAAAAACTCCCAGGGGCAGATGATTTTAGCAAAGATTTCTACCAGACTTTCAAAGAAGAGTTAATGCCAATAGTCCTCAAATAATTCTACAAAATAGAAACAAAAGGGACATTGCCCAATTTGTTTTATGAGGCAACAGTTATCCTGATACCCAAAGACTCAACAATGGAAGAGAATTACAGATCAACTTTTCTTATGAACATAGGTGCAAATTTTTTTCAATAAAATATTTGTCCTTCTGAGTCTGGGTTACCTCAACTCAGGATGATTTTTTCTAGATCCATCCATTTGCCTGCAAACCTCATGATGTCATTGTTTTTCTCTGCTGAGTAGTACTCCATTGTGTATATGTACCATATTTTCTTTATCCATTATTCAGTTGAAGGGCATCTAGGTTGTTTCCAGGTTCTGGCTATTACAAACAATGCTGATATGAACATATCTAAGCAAATGCCCTTGTGGTATGATTGAGCATTCCTTGGGTATATGCCCAAGAGTGGTATAGCTGGGTCTTGGGGGAGATTGATTCCCAATTTTCTAAGGAAGTACCCACCATATTGATTTCCAAAGTGGCTGTACAAGCTTGCATTCCCACCAGCAATGGAGGAGAGTTCCCCTTGCTCCACATCCTCTCCAGCATAAGCTGTCTTCTATGTGTTTGATCTTAGCCACTCTGACAGGTGTAAGGTGGTATCTCAGAGTCATTTTGATTTGCATTTCCCTGATAATTACGGATGCTGAGCAATTCCTTAAATGTCTCTCAGCCATTTGAGCTTCCTCTGTGAGAATTCTCTGTTTAGTTCTATAGCCCATTTCTTAATTGGACTGTTGGACATTTTGATGTCTAATTTCTGGAGTTCTTTATATATTCTGGATATATGTACTCACTCATAGGAGGATACTAGATATAAAACAAAGATGACTAGACTGCTACTCACAACTCCAGAAGGCTACCTAGAAAACAGGTCCCTAAGAAAGAGACACAGGGATCGCCCAATGACAGAGAAATGGATGAGATCTACATGAACAACCTGGACATGAGTGGGGGTAATGAAGGGCAAGGTTAGAGGGAAAGAGAGGTTAGGGGAAAGGGAGATCCCAGCTGGATCAGGAATGGAGAGGGAGAACAAGGAATAACAGACCATGATGAATGAAGACCACATGAGAATAGGAAGAAGCAAGGATAAAAGTCCTGGAGAGATTAGGAATACAAGGGACATATTTCAACATAATAAAGACAATTGACAGCAAGCCCATAGTCAACATCAACTTAAATGGAGAGAAACTCAAAGCAATTCCATTAAAATCAGGAACAAGACAATGCTGCCCACTCTCTCTAAACCTATTGAATACAGTGCTTGAAGTCTTAGAACAATAAAACAACTCAAGGGAATACAAATTGCAAATGAAGAGGTCAAAGTATCTTTATTTTCAGATTATATGATAATATACTACATGACCCTAAAAATTCAACAGGAAATGTCTATAGCTGATTAAAACTTTCAGCAAAGTAGCTGGATACAAAATTAACTCAGAAAAATCAGTAGCCTTCCAATATGCAAATGACAAATGGATTGTGAAAGAAATCAGGAAAACAACACCTTTCATAACAGTCCCAAATAAAATATCTCAGGGTAATTATAATCAAGCAAGTGAAAGATATGTATAATAAAAACTTTAGATACTGAAGAAAGAAACTGAAGAAAATATCAGAAGATGAGATCTCCCATGCTCATGGGTGGGTAGGATTAAATAGTAAAAATAGCTATCCTACCAAAAACAGTCTCAAAATTCCATGCAATCTGCATCCAGTTCCAACACAATTCTTCATATATCTTGAAAGAACAATATTCAACTTCCTATGGAAACATAAGAAAAAATCCAGGATATCTAAAACAATCCTTAATAATGAATAATAATTGTTAGAGATATCTCCATTCCCAACCTCAAATTTTACTAGAGTTTCAGAAATAAAAACTACATAGTATTGGTAGAAAAGCAGACATGCTGATTAATAGAATTAAATAGAAGATCCAGAGATAGATTCATATAAATATGGACACTTGAGTTTTGATCAAGAAGCCAGAAATACATGTGGGAAATAAAGACAGCATATTCAATAAACTGTGCTGGTCAAAATGGACAGCTGCATGTAGAACAGAAATAGATCCATATTTATCTCCCTGAACAATATTCAGCTCCAAATGGATCTATTACCTCAACATTAAACCTGATACACTGGACCTTTTAGAAGAGAATGTGGGGAAACTTGAACACACTGGCACAGGAAAAGACTTTCTAAACAGAACACCATTAGCACAGATGCTAGGATCAACAATTAATAAATGGGACTTCAGGAAACTGAAGAGCTCCTATATGGCTAAGGACACTATCATTTGGACAAAGAGGCAGCCTACAGATAGAGGACCAATATTCAAAATATATAAAGAACTAAAAGAACTAGATATCACAAAATAACTCAATTAAAAAATGGTGTACAGATCTAAACAAAGAATTTTCAAAAAAGGAGACTTAAATGGATGAGAAAAAGTCATCAGAGAAATGCAAATCAAAACCACTTTTAGATTTCATCTTGTCCCATCAGATTGGTTAAGAGTAACAAAAAGTGACAGCTCATGATGATGAAGATATGGAGTAAGGTAAGCACTCATCCATTGCTGGCAGGAGTGCAAACTTGTACAGCCACATGAAATCAGTGTGGCTATAATAGATTTACCTCAAGATCCAGCTATACCAATCCAGGGCATATATTCAAACGATGCTTCATCATACCACAAAGACATTTTTGTTAACCATGTTCACTGTTGCTCTATTAATAATAGCCAAACCTACTGATTAGCCAAACAAATTGCAAACCTCTATGTCCTTCAACAGGAGAATGGATAAAGAAAATGGGTTCCATTTATACAGTGGAATATTACTCTTCTGCTAAAAAATAAAATTTTCAGGTAAATGGGTGGAACTAGAAAAAAATCATTCTGAGTGAGATAACCCAGACCCAGAATAACAAATACAGTATGTATTCATGCATATGTGGGTATTAGCTATTCAGTCGATGATAACCAAGCTAGAATATGTAGAACCCCAGAGGTTAAGTACAGAGTAAGGGACTAGTAGAGGACAGATAGAACTCCCTAGGAAAGGGAAATAGAATAGATAGTTGTGTGTGTGTGTGTGTGTGTGTGTGTGTGTGTGTGTGTGTGTGTGTGCGCGTGTGTTTATTTCTGAAACTCTGTAGTAAAATTTGAGGTTGGGAATGGTGATATCTCCAACAATTATTATTCATGCGTTGGATTGGGAGATCAAATGGAAAAGTAGAAGGAAGAGGAGGATGAGGGAGAGAATATGGAGAGAGACAGCCAAAACTAGGGGCATTTAAAGGCTAGTATGAAAACCTAATACATTAGAAGCTTCTATGCACATACATACACGCATATGTACATGTACATATATACATATATGAAGGTGATTTAAATAAAATTGCCAAATAATTGGAGAGACGGAGTCCTAACTGGCTATCCCTTGTCACTAAATAAAGTTTCTAGTGCCTGGAATGAATTACATCTAATTGAGTTGTTCAGGGTAAAAGGATTCCATGGGAATCCCCAAACAACCCAGGGCATTTCCATGACTATAGATTGCTTTCCAAAAACTGAAGGCAAGGTCCCATTACTGAAAACAACACCTACACAACTCACTGACAATGCAAAAACCAAGCTGTTGTCCATATAGAGCCTTCACCCCTACATTCTAGTGTCTTTGGTATAGGAAGGTACTCTGCATGCTACCAAAGGAGAAATGTAAAAACCAATCCAGCCACAAACACTTTGATCTACAAGGGTGTCCTGCCTGTAAGATATGTTAATTCAGTGGTGGCACAAGGCTTGCAGGAGTAACCAACTAATATATTATTTGACTTAAGATCCATTCCACAAGATTGAACCCATACAAGATACTGCTGTCCTTGGGTGATAAAGAACCTGAGACTAGGTAGCCCAGGGACCTAGGGTAAAACCAAGTACTCTTGTTCCATCAAAGGAATGTAGCAATAGAATGACTCCTAATGATATTCTGTTTTGCTCATAGATGGCCTTGCTCAGCCATCAATAAACTTCCTCCTGTAACAGTTTGGAACAAATACAGAGACCCAAAGCCAAACATATGTGAGTGAGAGAGCCTGGAACACTCAGGCCTAAATGTGATGTTACCATCAAATCCCTGCCCTTAGAGCTCAAAGAAGCCCAGGAAAGAGGAGGCAGAAAGAATTTAGGAGCCTGAGGAGATGGAGGACATCAAGGAACCAAGGACTTCTAAACACAAAAGGACAGGTTCACATATGAACTTACAGAAATGGAGGCAGCATGAGCAGGACCTTCACTATCTGGGGTTCTAGAGCTGAAAAGAGAAGTGGGCACATGTCCCGCACTGCAACCTAGACATAATCTTCAACTGATAACCACTTGCAAATGGAAATTTAGTTTTGTCTGTGGGAGTCTCACTAGGGAAACAAATTATACTGAAGGGCAATGTGCATGCCTAGCACTAGATGGCCAACAGAAAGTGAGCTCAGGGGCGTCTTTGAAGTTTCCTTGTCTTATAATGTCATGTCAGGCCCACCCCATTTTGTCTTATTTTTTATTTTTCTTTTCTTTTCTTTTTTCCTTCTCTGTTTTTACCTTACATGTCCTTTGCATTTATATTATGACTTCCACCAGACCACACCAGCCAGAATGAGTGAGTGACCTATTTATCAGCAGAACTATACCTCTCCCAGGATTCTGTCCCCTGGGACCCTTCCCCAGGTCCACAGCCATCCAACCCATCCCTGAGCCCTCTGTTGAGCCCTAGTCCCAACCTCAAAAGATTTCTGCCAAGCAGGCCAAGGCCACACAATCCAGAATGGGTGAGTGACCCATTTGCCAGCAGAACTGTACCCAACCCTGGATTCCGTCCTCCCAAGCCCTTCCCCAGGCCCATGCCATTCTAGTTCATCCCTGGCCCTGCTGCTGCTGGACCCTTCTCCTAATTCAGACATAGTTCTACTGCTGAGACACAGACCACTCCAGCCACAACCAGTGAGTGATCCTCTTGTTCTGTAGCCCACCTGCCTACTCCCATCTCAGGTCCAGACCCACTGCTGGGCCTTGCCAACTCCAGAGGAAGGAAGAACCCCACTGTTTTGGTGCAGCCCTCATCAGTCAATGAGCAGGTGAGTGATCCACCTGCCAGATGGCCTGCCACAACCTCCTGTATTCTGCACCTCCCAAGACCCACACCACCATTCACCCCCCCACCCCCAATCATCTTCCCGGTAGCCAGCCCTTCGGCAGAACTCTTGCAGAATCCATACGCTAGACACAGTTCATACCAGTTGGAAGAACAACCCCAGAAACTCTACCAGAGGCCGGGCTTGTCCTGTGTACCTTAGAAAAAGACTCAGGCTTTACTGGAGTCCAGGCCACATCTATAGACCCAAGAAGACTTTAGCTTTACCAGAGCAGACCCAAAGCTCCCCAAGTCCCAGTGGAAGACACCCTACTGGACCTGAAGACTCGTCAGTCATCAGAACCATTGGCTACTTAGGCCAGAAGACCAGGGAGGAAACAGAAACCAAGGAACAAAACACCCATCAAACAAAGACAAACACAGGAGTCAACATTAGATCTATAATCATCCCAAATCCAGACCCCCTAAATGCCAGGGTAAGACACAATCAATAACCGAAAGGGTAATATATCACCACCAGAACCTGGATATCCTACAACAGCAAGACCTGAATATTCCAACTCAGCTGAAGCATAAGAAAATGACCTTAAATATAACTTTATGAAGATGATAGAGGTCCTCAGAAAGGAAATGAAAATTATCCCTTAAAGAAATTGAGGAAAAGGTAAACAAAATTGGAGGAAATCAATTAATCTCTTAAAAAATGGCAAGAAAAAACAGTTGACAGAAAAAAAAACCTGTTTGAGATATGAAAATGGAAATGAAGCAATAAAGAAAAGACAAACTGAGGGAATGCTGAAAATGTAAAATCTGGGTAAGTGAATAAGAACTACAGATGCAAACATCATCAACAATACTAGAGACGGAAGAGAGACTCTCAGGCATTGAAGACAGAATAGAGGAAATAGATTCATCAATCAAAGAAAATGTTAAATCTAAAAAATTCCTAACACAAAACATCCAAGAAATCTGGGATACTATGAAAAGAGCAAATCTAAGAATAATAGAAATAGAAGGAGAAGAATGCCAGCTCAAAGGCCCAGAAAATATATTCAACAAAATTTTCCAACCTAAAGAAGGACATACCTGTAAAGGTACGAGAAGCTTACTGAACACCAAATAGACCAGACCAGAAAAAAAGTCCTTTCACCACATGATAATCAAATCACTAAACATACAGAATAAAGAAAGAATATTAAAAGCAGCAAAAGAAAAAGGCCAAGTAACATCTAAAGGGAGATCTATCAGAATTACATCCAACTTCTCAATGGAGACTCTAAAACCAGAAGAGCCTGGACAGATGTCTTGCAGACTCTAAGAGACTGTGAATGCCAGGCCAGCCTACCATACCCAGAAAAACTTTCAATCATCATAGATGGAGAAAACAAGATATTTCATGACAAAGACAAATTTAAACAATGCCTATCCACAAATCCAGCACTACAGAAGGTACTAGAAGTAAAACTCTACACTCACAAAGTCACATGCACTAGATAATCCCACACCAGCAAAACCTGAAGAAGGGAAACACACACACATACCACCACCACCACCACCACCACCACCACCAACAACAACAACAACACCAACACCAACAACAACATAACAGGAATTAACAATCACTGATCATTAATATCTGTGGTACTTTGAATGTAACTGCCCCCCCCCCAATCTCATAGGGAGTGGCACTACTAGGAGGTATGGCTTTGTTGGAGTTGGTATGGCCTAGTTGGAGGAAGTGTGTCACTGTGGATTGGGCTTTGAGGCTTCTATGCTCAGGATTCTGCCCAGTGGCTCAGTGGTTTCCTGTTGCCTGCAAGATGTAGAAGTCCCAGCTACTTCTCCAGCACTATGTCTACCTGCACACTACCATATTCCCAGCCATGATTATAATGGACTGAACCTCCGAAACTGTAAGTGAGTTGCCCCAATGAAATGTTTTCCTTTATAAGAGTTGCCATGGTCATGATGTCTCTTCACAGCAATAGAAACCCTGACTAAGACAATATATCTCACTACCAATGGGCTTAGTACCCCAATAAAAAGACACAGGCTAACAGAATGAATATGAAAACAGAATCCATACTTCTGTTGCATACGAGAAATACATCTCAACATAAAAAAGACATTACTTCAGAATAAAAGGTTGGAAAAAGATTTCCAATCAAACAGACCTAAGAAGAAAGCTGGTGAGCTATCCTAATACCTAACAAATTAGACTTCAAACCAAAATTAATCCAAAGAGATGGAGAAGGACATTTCATATTCATCAAAGGAAAAAATCCACCAAGATAATGTCTCAGTTCTTAACATCTACGTACCAAATACAGAGCACCAACATTTGTAAAAGAAATATTACTTACACTTAAATCACATATCGAATGCAACACATTAATAGTGGGAGACTTCAACACCCCACTTTCACCACTGGACAGGTTTTCCAGACAGAAACTAAACAGAGAAATAACAGAGAATAAAGGAACGAATAGGTGTTATGACTCAAATGGACCTAACAGATATCTAGAGAAAATTTCACCCAAACACCAAAGATGGTACATTCCACCTCATAGAACTTTCTCCAAAATTGACCACATATTTGGTCACAAAGCAAGTCTCTATAAATACAAAAAAATTGGAATAACTCCCTGTATCTTATCAGATCACCATGAATTAAAGTGGAATTCAACAACAACACAAACTATATATAGAAAACCTACAAACTCTTGGAAAACTGAACAACTCTGAACTGAATTATTACTGAGTTAAGAAAGAAATACAGAATTCAATGAAAATGAAGGCACAATATACCCAAACTTACAGAACTATGAAACAGTGCTAAGAGGAAAGTTCATAGCACTAAGTGTCTGCATAAAGAATTTGGAGAAATCTCAAACTAGTGACTTAGCAGTACATCTGAAAGCTCTAGAACAAAAAGAAGCAAACACACCCAAGAGAAGTAGATGGCAGGAAACTGAGGGCTGGAATCAATAAAAGAAAACAATACAAAGAATCAATGAAACATAGTTGGTTCTTTGAGAAAAATCAACAAAATAGACAAACCCTTATCCAAACTAACCAAAAAGCAGAGAGAGAATATACAAATTAACAAAATCAGAAATGAAAAGGGAGACATAACACTGACAATGTACAGACAATCATTAGGTCATATTTCAAAAACCTGTACTCTACAAAATTGGAAAATCTAAAAGAAATGGACAAATTTCTTGGTAAATAATACATACCAAAATTAAATCAAGATCATATAACTAATTTAAATAGACCTATAACCCAAAGGAGACAGAAGCAGTCATTAAAAGTCTCCCAAGCAAGGGGGAAAAAAGCCCAGGGCCAGATAGATTTAGTGCAGAATTCTACCAGACTTTCAAAGAAGAGCTAATACTAGTACTCTTCAAATTATTTCACAAAATAGAGACAGAAGGAACATTGCCAAATTCTTATTTTATGAGGCCATAATTATCCTGATACCCAAACCACACAGGCTCAACAAAGAAAAAGAATTACAAACCAATTTCCCTCATGAACATTGATGCAAAAATACTCAATAAAATACTGGCAAACTGAATCCAAGAACACATAAAAAAGATCATCCACCATGATCAAGTGGGCTTCATCCCAGAGATGCAGAGATGGCTCAACATACAAAAATCTGTTAATGTATATTATGACTTACAGTTTAGCAGACTTACTAGATTCCCTAGTGTGCAAATAAGTAGGTCTCTGTGTCTATAACTGTTTCTTGTGCCGTTTATTGGGGTCTTTCCATTCTGTTTGTTTTGTTCAATTCTGATGTGATAATTTTTGTTTTATACTATTATGTTATATTTTGTTATTATCCCTTATAAGTCTGTTTGTTTTCTAATGAGAGACAGAAAGGGGTTGATCAGATGGGAGGGGAGGTGGAGAGGAACTGGGAGGAATAGAGGGAGGGAAAACCATAATTGGAATATATTATTTTAGAAAAATAAATCTATTTTCAATAGAAGTAAAAAAATAAAGGAAAACCTAGTATGGCTTAGAAGGAAGAGGTAGCAAGAGCAGATGGAAACAGGCACCTTAACTAACCAAACATTCTCTCTGAGTAGAATCATATTTTTAAATTAAATTGCATTTCCTCTGATGTCTTCAGTCTTCTACACAACAAGAAATATTTTTTCTTGTTATATTTTTAAAGATTTATTTTTTATTTATGAAAAATATGTAAAATTAATGTGTCTATATTTAATTTTATAAAATTCTTTATAATTTTGATTGGTGATAACCATAGCCTCAGATTTTGCCTTCTGGGTAAGCTGACCACCAGACTTGTATCATCTTTACCTGCTATAAACTCACTTTAAGTACAGCAGTCTGGCATAAATGGACTGTTGGGGAAGTTGGTGCTCTGCTATGGCAGGCAGATGGTCCAGAAAGCACACCACATTAACATAGACCTCAGAACTGCTTTTTCTTTCAGTATCTGAAGCAGGCCTAATCGCACACTTCTACCTCTTATCCTGATTAATTCAGTTGTGAGTTTATCTATAATCTTAGAAACTCCATGTTGGATTATAATTAAATGGAATTTATTCTTTAGATATTTACATAGTATGTCTGTCCTTAGAGTTCAGACCACGCGAACACATAAGCATGAGGGCTCAGAATTTGTGTGGACATAGTGACATCATATTGATACCATTAATGTCTCACTGGGCCATTGAAGGAGAAAGGATATAGAAAACAGATAGCTAATCATTTTTTTCTAATGAATTGTAACATACTAATAAAATCTAGTGGCCTGGTAATAAGCTAGTTTCTTTGACCTCTCATTTCTTTGGACAATAATTTAAAGAGTTAAGGGTTGCAGTCAGATTGGCATTAAAGATAGAAAAAGTGTGGTGTCACATATTGCAAATAGCTTGTTTTGTCCTAATTTACCTATTAAACTGCCAAGAGTTTTATTCTTTCTGTTGAGGCAGATTCCTGCATTACTCTGATTTATACCCTGTAATTTCCTTCTATACCCTTAGGGATTCTTTTCACAAAGAGGTCAAGGATGCATTACTAATTCTCATTTGTTCTTTGCAACACAGTTTAATAAAATTGATACTCTCTCCAAAACCCACCCCATCACACCCTCTCTATTACTCAAACATTATGGAAATCATAAACACACAGACACTCCCTTGTATTTGCCATCTCCCAGACGATGTCCATGGGCACAATCAGTCTGTATAGGGTAGTTTTTGACAGGTGAAAGAACACAACCCTCTTGCTCATTTCTCCACTCAAGCCCCAATCAAGGGACACTTTGTTCAAATCTTAGACTCTCTCAGGCACTGAATAGTCAAGGCCTTTTGATCATATTAGCTGAGCCTCACAACCATTGTGCAAAACAAGCAGAGCAAGCACAATTACTTCTGTTTTGCATATAAAGAATCAGTTCCAAAAAGTATTAACAGTCCTTCCAAGGCCCCACAATAAAAACACATCCAGAGCAAAAACTTAGATTAAGGCCTGTAACTTTTATTATTTCCTTCTGGTTTAGTTTTCTGATCTCTACAGAAAAGGTTTTTTGTCTATGTTTCAGACATACATTTAATATTCTCTTAGGACTGTATCATGATAGTTTGATTCATATGAATTATTCAGAAAATAATTTCTTTTATATACTTAGGGTTTAAAATATAAAGACACTCATAACCACATTTCATTGACTAAGGAAATCCATCCAGAAGAGGCATTAAATCATTTCTATATGAGCACCATTTGCTTTTGCACATTTATTTCCTAAAGTGAAGTATGTATCTGTTTCTCTTTGTTCCTTCTGGGCTTGTCATTTGTCCACTATATTTTATTAGCTGTCTCCCACTGTAGAAGTTCATTATCTGCTCAATCCCTTCGCAATTAGTTTCTGCACACCTGGCCTCTGAAGAAGTATGTTTTCCTTTGGGAGACCCATGCACTAGAGGAGAGACCCAGAGCTCAGAACCAAGAGACCTGGGCTTTTGACCTTTGCTCTTCAATATTTTGGGGAAAATACTATCTACTTCCTTGAATATCTGTTCTAAATGTTTGTAAAAATGAGATGATAATCCCAACTAAATATCCTTACTTTCAAAGTGTTTTTTTTTTTTGTAGTTAGGCAAACGTTGTAGCAGATGTCATGAGTATTCTTGTTTAAAATTACTCATAAGAAAAATTAAATTCTGACCTGTAGAGCCATTATGTTGAATGTAGCTTACAGTAGAACTCACATTGCCATTCACAAGACTGTGAAACAGAGCATATCAAAAAGGTCTTACATAGGATGTCAGATAAAGAGAGCTAAGTGTCACTGTTACAAAAGGAACATCCATGTCAATTATTAAAATTGTGTTGTTACTTGTATCTGTGTACAAGTAGTAAAAGGAAAAGCTAGGAAAGGGGAAGAGGATAAATTAGAAAATACTGGGTTTGGAAGACAAGGGGACTAATAAGGCTAATTGACCCACACTGAATATATTTAAGATTTATTCATCATCTACACTTATCTATCAGAGCACGTAAACAAATGTTCTGAAGGGAAATATGAACTTCAAGAAAAAGCAATTACATAAATTGTATCAGACTTCAAGATATGATTATATAATGGGAAATCCACTCACAGATTTATAAAAGCACTCTGTTGCAGAAAGGTACTACTCAAGGAATTGTACTTATATGGGTAAGTCAGTGCTAGACACAGGTTTTGGAAGGATCTGAGGATCAGCTGCCTAGCCTCTGCCACCGACCCTAAGCGCATAGACAATGGGATTGTTGAGGAAGCTGCTTCTTCTGCCAGTCATGTAAGTGGGAAAGCAAGGACACCATAAAATCTCTTAACTTCGGAACTGTTTATGCTTGCAGGACCCAAATCAGGCCAAGCCATGTGATACCATACCACACCTTATTTAGCTTAATTATCTACAACCTTATAAACTCCATGTTGGATTAGAGTCAAAGAGAATTATTATTTTTAATAGATACCTACATACTTGTATGTCATTAGAGCACAGTTCTCATGCATAAATACGTACAGATGCCCAGGATTGGTGTGTACACGGTGGCGTCATATTAACATCTTGAGCTGGGGCATTGAAAGAGAAAGAAAAACAGAGAAGACAGTTTTTTTCTTTCAAACCAGTCAGAACAGACTAGTCAGATCTAATAGCCTGGCAATAGATCAATTTCTTCAGAGCTTCTTTGACCTCCCGATTCCTGAGGCAATAAATGAAAGGATTGAGGGCTGGGGTGACAATGGCATAGAAGATGGAAATGACTTTGTTCATATTGAAGGCGTGAATAGCTCGGGGTCGGGCATACATGAAAATAGTGGCTGAGTAGAAGATGGTGACCACCACGAAGTGGGAAGCACAGGTGGAAAGGGCTTTCTGCTTTCCTGTTGGCATGCGTAACACAGTGGCCAGAATGCATCCATATGATAAAGCAGTGATTGACAGTGGGAAGAGGAAGATGATCAGAGCCAAGACAAAGTCCACCAACTCAGCAATAGACATATCTGTGCAGGAGAGATTAAGCACTGGAGAGATGTCACAGAAGAAGTGGTTGATGACATTGGGACCACAGAAGCTGAGGCGAGAGATGAAGTAGATCTTTGCCAAAGAAATGCCAAAGCCAATGGCCCAGGAACCAAGAGCCAGGCGGAAACAGAGCCCGTGGCTCATGATGGTGGGGTAGTGCAGTGGGCGGCAGATGGCCACATAACGGTCATAGGCCATGGCAGCCAGGAGAACACATTCCGTACACATAAGTGCAATGAAGAAGTAAAGCTGTATCATACAGTGGGTGAAGGAGATGCTGTTACTTATGGACCAGAAGCTGAACAGCAGCTTGGGCACAGTCACAGAGATGTACCAGGTCTCCAAAAAAGACAGGTTGGCCAGGAAGAAGTACATAGGCTTGTGCAGTGGTCGGTTCTGCTGCACCAGTAGGATGATGATCACATTTTCAGCTACAGTCAAAATATAGGCCACAAGAAACATCAGGAACACTGCTGCTCGCATGCTCAAACTCCCAGGAAATCCTACCAGGATGAACTTGGTGACCCGTGTCTGGTTCTCCAAATCCATATCAAACACACAAGATGTAGCTCTTCTGAGAGAAAAGAATCACTTGGTCAGAGTCCATGGTCTGGTAAACATCTTTCATCCCTGTCTTCTTTGAGTACCAATAGCAGTAACAGTTGCTTATTAACAGCATATTATAAATTAGGTAGATGCATGTAGCATAATTAGCACACTCAATTTCTCACATAGCATCTTTAACCATACCCTATTACATTCATGTTAATGATGTGGTATTAGAGAGATATTAAATACATTTCCATGTTCTTACTGACAGGAGGGCAAGAATTATATTCAAGTCTAAGCTAAACCCATGTGCTATCTCACACCCTACACTGCCTCCACAAATATCTCCAAAGCAAATGAGCAAAGCCCACTTTGTGGAACAGCTGCTGGCTTCAAAAAGCACACTCGTCTTCCTGTGCTGTATGTAGCATGCTTACAGTCCTGGAAATTCTTCCTTGCAGCTGGGTGATCTTCACATGGCCCCTATGTCTTCTTTTCCTCTACCATTAGTGGAGATGGAAAGGGCCTGTCACAATGTGAGTTGTATGTGATCAGTAGGCACAGGGATAAGTCAAGCTTATCCCTATGAAATCCCTGGATTTCATTCAACTCCCAAGTCTTCCATGGAGTTGCTATGTCCTTGAAATCACGCCCTCTTTGAGACCTATTTTCATCTCTTATTTAATACATATTAATATGTGTTCAGTGGATGTCATTGTGGATTAAAATAAAATTGGAATCAAGCAAATAGTGTTTTATATAAACTGTTCATGATAATGAGAGTAAAAGGGGCTCTTGCTCCATATTAAAGCAGTAAAGATGAATATAGATCAGTACAGGGGAGGTGCGACTCCTGTCATCCAAGGAAGTGGTGAGAAACAGAAAGGGGGGCCCTGGTCAGTGGGCTTTCAACTTCTGAGGATAAAGACAGAGTTTTGGGGTGGGTATAATTACTAAGCTAAAATAGAAATGTGTCATAAAATTTTAGGTATTTTTAATGAAGAGTAAAAGCCAGAGAGAAACAACATATGGTCTGGAATGGAATGTCCCTCTGACCTCTGAGGAGGTGACATTTGAGCTGAGGATTCCAGGGTCAGCTCTTTGAAGGCTTTTTAGGTGAAGGAGACCCAAGCTAAAATGAGACCCCTATTGCTACACTGTGGCCAATAGGAAAGGAGCTAGGAAGTGGTGAGGAGGTAGGAGTGACTGAGTAGACAAGACCCCAATGCTCAAAAAAGGATCTACATAGTGGCCTAAATGCAATTTGAGGCAAGCAGAAGGTTAAAGGGCCAGGCATTACTGTGCCATGGAGAAATAACTGTCATTTCAAAGTCAACTTCCCGGAACGAGGAGTGGGAGTGGGTGGTGGCACAGGCTTTAAGGGAAGGTGCCAGTGACCGCCAAGACAGCTTTGACAAAAACGAATTTCAGGTCCAGCTTAGAGGGAGAGTCTTTAGCAGAAATGAGTGGACTTGGGTGTGGAAGTTTAGGTGGGGAAGATCAAGGAGAAGTCACAGACAGCTGTAACATAGATGTGTTGCCATTTACTAACAGGAAAACTGTGGGCTTTCATAGGCATTTCCCTGTAGTCAAAGAGACAGAAGTGGATGAAAACTTGCTTTATTAGGTGAGTATCAGTGCTCCACTTCATCCTCTAAGAAGAAATCAGAGAGCATCCACTAGGTACCAGGTGCTTACTGCTGCTCATAAAATGCAGCATTTAACTCATAAAATAACATTAGTGAGATACAGTTACTCTAATTTCCCAGAAAAGGCACTGTAGCTCAGGTGCACAAAGTAACAGTTCCTAATTAAAAAGGGTTGTAGTCAGAATTATGCTGAAGCCCAGGTCTGTCAGAGCCATAACATCAACCACTAGGCTCACTCTCCCACAGACAAAGAAAGTCAGGTTTTGGTCTCATCACGACTTTTAAACACTCAAAATTTATGATTCTTTTAGTAAATGTTCTCCAGTCCTGCTGCAATTTCATTATAAGCACAGGCCACTGGGACAGCAATGAACATATGACAGAAGAATATTTTTTACCCAAAACACACACAGCAGAAAGGAACCTACAAGGATGCTTGTCATGTGCGCCAGAGATAAGCACTGAATATATCCTGAGATGTATCAGGGAGAAGCTGGGGCCTTGCAGGCAAATGATTCAGGAAAAACAAAACAAAACAAAACAAAACCAGAGAGGTCAGGACTGCACAGCATAACAGCCCATTGGTCATGTGTTTGACAAACTGAGAATGAATGAACTGAAGAGCAATGCATGGCAGGAAGGAAAAGGGAGACTTGTCAGGGCCCAGATCATGGGGGGCTCCATACACAGTAGTAAGGAGCTGAAGAGCCATCCTAAAGCAAGAACAGTAAATGATGACTGAACATTTGTCAGGAGGATGATAATAACCTTATTTCACCCTGGCTGTTGATATGAGAGGATATATTGGGTGGAACAAGATTATCAAATGAGAAGTTGATGGGCAAGCTGGATGTCACCCTCATAGCAGACACTTACACAAACAAGGAAGAGCAAGATCACTAGCTGTGACTGATTGTTAAAGGAACTGAGATGAACACATTCAACTCTATCTACATACGAATTATCAAGATCTACCTATTTACATAAGAAAGAACAAGGAGTCTGCATCATAGCGAGACTGGGGAGCATGAAGAATCTAAGGATAGTGGTCATACTTTGGGGGTACTTATTATGACCCAACGCTGGGAAATATTTCTCAAAAAACAATCATAGAAGCCTATTCCCTTGGTTTATTATGTAATTCTCTATACAAAGGTGTCAGAAAATGAGAATATCATTGTGTTCAATTGCTAGAATTATAATGGATGAAAAGGAAAGACAAAACATTTAGGGTTTAAACATCACTGTACCTAAGAGTTGCCCATTTATTATGGATGCTGCAAGAGAGATCACTTACCTTGGCTTAGCAGCCTCTGACGGGGTAGAATGTGAAAAGAAATTCTTCACTGATTCTAAAATAGGAAGAAGTACAAAGGAAAGATTCAGATATTGAATAGATATGAGGACCCCACTCCTTAAACTTAGAAGAACACAATGGGCACAGATTACCCCCCTGACTTCCAGCAGATGGCCAGGGCTATATGAGAGTATATCCCTAGATACTAAGACCACATTTGTGTCCAGTGTGGCACCAGGCTGGATTTTCCAGCATCGTGGGGCCAGAGATCCCATTGCTTTCTGGCAAAAGCTGTTCTATACTAGGGCACATCAAGCTGTGAATGTCTTTGTTCTGAGAAATTTATACACCATCAAGATTTTCTTGGCATCTCTCCCAGGACCCAAGAGGAAAGAACATTGACAACAGCTGTCCAAGTCTCTTGTGGTATCCAAGGAAGGTTGTGTGTACTGTGGCCATCTCATTTGTTTCGTGTGATACTGCTTCCATCAGAGAAAAATCACTCGTGGCCACATACTTTAGAAAGAACCATGTTTTATTCTTTGTCAAAAGAGTAAGAGGAAAGAGAGCATTGAATTTAAATATCTTGGCTTTTCGGAAGCAGAATGACCATGTCAGTTCTCCAAGGGAGACCATGACTGGTGAACTAGACTGGGGTTGTCACACCTTAGTAGGAATTTAAATGGAAGTTTCTGTCATCAAGTATGTCATAAAGTATGCTAAGTGAAGTTATTATAATGGGTGAATGTGGCTATCATCTGCAGGGTATCACTTGACTAACATTTCCATCCTGAGACAAAGTAGCACACATCACTTCTCTGTGTGTGCAGAACTTACAAGCAGGCCTCGCAGCAAGGAAAGCTAAGAGATTCACTGTGGTTTCCTAAAACAGAAAGTGGAAACATTGAAAGTCATAAACAGTCCATGCTGGGGAGCCACTCACATTCATGGTAATTAGGAGACCTGTTTCACATGTAGATTGTTTCACAGGACTGAAACATAGAAAACAAATGATAAAATAATGAAAATAAGGTCCTCAATTTGCCTCCAAGTTCCAGAAACACTCTGATCTCACTTAAAATGTATCATTTAATCATGCTTTTCCATCATGGATTTAAACTCTTATTGTAGTGATTATAAGTGAAAAATGACAGAATTTCTACCAAATCATGGTTGCTTTTGCTGCATGAGCAGAATGCTCGGCAGAGCACGCTTCTTATCCAGAGTAAGAAAATCCCCTTCCTGTTGTAGCAAGAGCCCATGAATTTCCATGACTACAAACAATTCTTGAAGTAAAATTTCCATACAAATAATCTTAAATGGATGTGAGAAATTTGGCAGATACAACTAGGTACATTTGGTGGCACCCTGACATGCTGTCATCAAGAGTTCTAATAAGCTTTTTGTGTACACCCTAGTGGCTCCAGGTTGGTAGTCCCTGACCCAGGAAATACAGGATACATCAGCTTCTAAGGTCTTTGGATGTTTTCCATTTTTCAGAACCTTCTCTTGCTGTTGCATTGTGACTAAGTTCTCTTTATTCCTCCAACTATATGAGTATACTATAGTTTATTTGTTCACCATCTGGTGGACTTGTGTTCCTTTTGGGACATGTTTCCAAGACTTAGGCCACTTGCAACTGTGCTTTAGGTTTCTCTTGCTATTGAACATTACCTGGAGGTGAACTCTTTGGATTCCTTTGGACTTTATTTGAGCAAACACCCAAATGTGGGCATATGTATGACTTTCTGAGGTACACACCAAGGTTTGTTCATGAATTTGCACTTCATCTTTATGAAGGGGCCAGTCTAATTTTCTCTGTATTGTTCCAATTTCAGTATATGTGCTGCCAAAGCAAGCACCACACTGTTTTTACAATCCCCAATTCCCTAATGTATCTTCTTTCCCAAACACCTCCTTCTGAATATTTTTATATGTCCATTGTTTATCCCAACCTTTATTCATAGACAGAGGCTGCTACAACTGTTCCCTTTAAATGCTCCCAGTCAGGCTGGCCAGGTGGCCCAGGCCTGTACTCTCAGCTAGTCAGCAGGTGGAGTGTAGAAAACAAGCTAAAGGTTTGCCTAGGAAATTTAGTGAGACCCTGTCTCAAAACAAAAACTAAATAGGGATATAGCTCAGTGGAGACATGCCTAGTACATGCAGAGCTCTGGATTCAATTTCTAGTAACAAGCCCTCTCTGTCCCTGCACCATCCCCACTCCCCCGCCACGTACTGCACTCAGTAAGCTTTATCTGGAAAGCTACCCTGGTCTTGGAAATACTTCCAGTCATGGAAAACAGAGCTAATTCCTTGCAAGACCTTTCAGTACCTTCTTGATAAGTTGAAGATGTTGGCAAAATTTCTTCAAGAATATTGTTCACATTGTTCTTTCTCCTAGTTAAAGCCTGTACCAGAAGTAAGAGCCATCATCTTGATGTTTGCCCTGTATGAGAAGTCAGGCAATTTAAATGTCCCCAACTCTCTCCCTACAAGACAGTGGCTTCTACCTTCAGGAATCTTTCCCCTGAATGTTGAAAAGTTTTTTTTTTTTCATAATTGCACAAAAGTTGATTCTGACAAGTTTTGACATCCAATGAGTTATTTCTGTAGTGAGTCAGAATCTCCCACACCACTGCTGTAGGTGATCTTAATATGCACATACATACACAGCACATATTGTTCTTGAAACTTTCAAAATTCCCAATGTCATATTTAGTTCTAGGCACCCTACTGTGAGATTTTGTCATTGACTATTTTTAAATAATTTTCTTTATTTCTAATTTACATGATTTTCCTTCACTTTTCCTGTCCTTAACACTTTGCCTATGACTTTTAGTTAAGACTAAATGATGAGCATGAACATGTGGAACTTGTTTTCAATCTTAGGGAGAAATCAGTCAAGCCTTTCATCCATTAAAGATGATGCAAACTGTTACATGTCAATAAACCAAATTAATTCCTGAACCCCAGGCCTTTTGTATCACCATTCCTGCCTCATGAAGGATCACTTCCACTGGACTCTAATTAATTTTTAAATTAAAATATTTCACTCCCCCTCTCTCTTTTCTCCCTCTAGCCATTCCATGTCTCCTCCTTCCAACACTGCCTACACTCCCCAACTCCATGTCAAGCTTAAGGCTTAGTGTCTGATTTATTGAGAATATTCAAAAGTGTGTAAGTAGGCAATCACGTCTTTGATCTCTGAAGACATGAACATCACAGAAAGGAAATGGTCATTGACTGAAACACAGTTCATACTACTGTCTTTAAAAGTAGGGGGTCAGTGTGGAGGAAAAGCTAGGGTGCATCAGAAATGCTGTTCCCAGGGACAAGTTGGTAAGTGATAGTTTCTCCAATCACAGAAAAGGCAGGGCCAAAGATTGGTTTCACAGATTTACTGACTTCCATTATTTGCTCCCAAATAAGCCACTGGCTGCAATCAGTAACAAGCCAATCAGTCTTTTAAGATTGTTTTAAAGGACAGGTGCCCAGGAGGATGCTATCCATGCTCTTAAGTTGTATTTGGTTGAACCTTTTTTAGAGCAATTATGTTGCTACCAACTGAAAAGATCCTTATACTTTAAAAATCAGTAACAAGAAGACCCAAAAATGCATCCTATAATTAGAAACTATTTTCTCCTCAGTAGGCAAAAAGACTTCTTGAGCCTTTGTTATGCCCTTTTCAATGATATTTTTATTGTCAGTTTTTTCATTATTATGACAAAATATTGTGTTAACCAAGTGGAAGTCTCACTTTGGCTTGTGGTACGAGTCCATGAACACTTTGGGCTCATGGCAGCACAGCCCATCATGGTGGAAGCATGTAGCAGAACAGGCCCATTCCTCACATGTCAACAATGAAGTAAAAAAACAGGAAGGGGTTAGTGTCCCAATTCCTCAATTCTAATTTGCTTTCTGTTGCGATAATCACCAAGATCAAAAGCAAGTTGGGAAGGGGAAGGTTTATTTTATCTTACATGCTGCAATGCCCTTTTATTGTTTGCCCAAAGGTGACCCTACTTCAAGCTCAGTAGGTAATTTCTAAGAAGTTTTATTGCCTCTCAATAGGATCAAGGACAGCCCCACATCTTCAGCACATAAGCCTTTAGGAAACATTCAAGATACAAATGATTGATAACTTCTAGTAGCATCACACAAAATCACAAAATTATGTTGGGGGCAAACAAGAATTCATTTACAGTTCACTAAAAAGAATTACAGTTAGTAAGGTCAGAAAACTAAAGGAAAGGTCTTCTTCAGACCAAATATACTTTTGGAATGCCCTGTAGTCATTTATTTGTATGTGAATGTCCACAAAAGAAGTCATAGACATAGAAAATTGGCCCCAAATCCAACAGCTGTATTTGTTTTGTAGAAATGAGCATGTAATTAGCCTATTGAAGAAAAACAGTGAAGATAAATGCATCAGCATATGACAATATTTAGAGAAAGAGATATATTGTAAAGCACAGACTCCAGAAATCTACATTTAATGTTTGATTCATTTTGTTAGTGTTGTGGGCTGCTTTCTGAACTTTTAATTGAGGTCATTGGCATTACTCTCATGAAGTAGCTTTCTTCACATGAGAAATACAAATCCTGAGTCAAATTATTTTAGTTAAGAAGCACAAGATTAGTTAGCAACTATTGACTCGGTCTCTTTAAATGAGATTGGAAAAGGCTGTTATGAAGTGGCACTTCCATACACAGCCACCAGAACAAAGGTTGTATGACACTATTTCTTCTCCTGGAGTATGCTGCAGAAAGATTCTGTATTCTGAAATAACTTCAAATTTCTTGTTTAGTTTGGATCCCTGCCTCCTAGTGGTTTCTACAAAAGAAAGATATGTTGTGTAAAATTTCCCAAGGAGATGATGAATGGAGACGTCTATACTGATGACAGGCTCAGCAAATAACCCTATCCCAGTCTGCTTTGGTGAACAAATAAGATTACCGAAATGACTTGCAAGCAGATGGTGTTTCCTGGGAATCTGCTTCACTAAAAAGCCCACGCAGCATGGGTGGTGACTCAGAAAAGCTGAATCAACAGAGTTTCCTGTGCAACTGGCAGGCAGTTCCACTGAAGAATCTCCTTTTCCCTCTGTAATTTTTACTGTTCTTCTAACCTCAAAGCAGAGCCTTGTGAGTGTTGAAAGTTCCTTATAAGTTTTATGAGCCGCTTCTCTCCACCAGGAAGTGGTTCAATCTGGAAGAAATAGCTATAAAATGTGATAACTGCTCCTTGAAAGACCATATTTGAGCAACAGAACCTTGACCCCCCGCAAATTTCTGTCAATTAAGAGAACTGAGTGTTTTGGATTTGTGGAAGTGCATTCACTAACCCTAGTGCTAAGGATGAGAATTATACTGGAGTACAGGCCAAATTCTGCCAACGGTTTGAACTCCTTGCCTAAAGTCTGAGGTCCTCTGTCACTGGGACATTCAGACGGTGATCCCCAAGAGTAAAATAACTGTTCCTCATAGATTTTACTGACCACTGCAACTATGCCTTGTGACATAGAGAAGCTTCCTCACAAGTAGGAAACTGTACAAATGACCAATAACACTCATTTTTGTCTTAGTGAGGGTGACAGCCAGGTAGTTTATGTGTCATACTTAACAGCCCTAGAAGCTGAAGGAAATGACTTTCCTTGGGGGAATTATTTCTCAGGTAAGTATGACAATGGCTTCCATGCAGCTTCCAATGACGTGGCTTATCCTATTGGATGGTCCTATTTGTATTGCACTGGATTAATCTCTGTGTGTTAAAGAACAAATCATCATACACAATCAGAAAAGACTGGTCAGCTGCCTGGCTCCATCCTCACATTTTATTAAGAAATTAAAGATGCTGTGGATTGGTGGCTGTGGAGCCCCCATGGGACTGGACTAGGCCCTCTGGATACAGAACACAGTTGTTTGGTTCGAACTGTTTGGGGGGCACCCAGGCAGGGGATTCGAGATCTGTCCCTGGTCTATGGGCAGGCTTCTGGAATCCGGTGCTGTGGTGTGACACCTTGCACAGCCTTGGTGCAGTGGGAAGGGGCTTGGACCTGCCTAGGCTCAGTGTGCTGGGCTCTGCTGACTCCCCATGGGAGACCTTGATTTGGGGGATGTGGGGATGCAGGGTGGCTTGGGAAGGAGGGCTGGGGGGTGGGAGGAGGGAGGAGGAGGGGTCTGTAGATAGCATGTGGAGTGAGTAGAAAAATTCTGAATTAAAAAAAATGAAAAAAAAAAGAAATTAAAGATGTAGCTTTGTGTATGCAGTTTGTCTTGGTATTGTTCAGGGAGCGTTTGTTTTCACTCATTCTGCTCTTTAAATACAGTAAAATCGGAATTAAAGAAGCACCAGTCAACAGAAGGTCAGGATACACATCTACAACTCCAGCTGAAGCACCAGCTCGGCCATTTCTCTTTCCTTCTTCTATCTGGTACAGACTCCCTGCAGGTTGAGGGTGTTGCCCAGTGGTACAGAGCTTGTCTAGAATGCAGGAATTCCCAAGTTTCACTCCCAGTTCAGAAAAAAAAAATGCCTACAAGTGCATGCTCACTAATATCTGAGGCACCTGAATACACCACAGATTTAAAACAGGAGCAAAGATGTCATCTATTGGGCTGAGATAGCCTTGGGCATAGGCTTTTCTTCTTTACTTCACTCAGGAACACTATGACATAAACAGCTCTGTAATATGTATTTTTACTTTTTAGGTAAGATCCATTAGTGAACCACATTATTTCCATATGATCAAAAGAATAGATATTCCTTGTCTTCTAAGAGAGTAATTTGTCTGTTTACATCAAACAGACAGCAGAGATTTTTTTAGTTGGTGCATATTCATTATATCCTATAATGGGTTTATAGCCATTTTCATAGTTTTGGTCATATTTTGAAAGGTAAAAGATATGCTCTGAACAGAAATCAGAGTATTGCTTTGACCATATTTACCACATATGCCCCCTTTATGCTCCCTATCATCTCTCCACTAGGCTCCTTTGCTTTCCCCAGATAGTCTTGCTCATAATTTCATGCCATATAGATGAATTATAGAAAATATGAGAGAAACATACAATATTTGTGTTTTGAGTCTGGCTTATTTCCTTTAATATGTTGACCTCTAATTCCATTCATTTCCCCACAAAAGGAAAAAACCCACAATCATGCCATTCTTTATGGCTGAACAAACTCCTTTGTGTGTACAGCACATTTTCATTATCTAGTCATCTGTTGACAGACACAATGGTGGACTCTGCAACTTGGCTGTTGTTAATATACACAGACACACAAGTGTCTCTGGAGGGTGGTGGCTGGTGTTACTTTGACGTATTCCAGTGGACATGTTAGAATAGTTTTATTTTTAGTTTTTTAGTTTTGCTAGCTGTGATGGCACATGCCATTGATCCCAGCACCTGGGTGGCAGAAGCAGGCAGATCTCTAACTTTGAAGCCAGCCTGGTCTACAGAGTGAGTTCCAGAACAGCCAGGGCTACACAAAGAAACTCTGTCTCAACTAACTGAAAAAGAAAGAAAGAAAGAAAGAAAGAAAGAAAGAAAGAAAGAAAGAAAGAAAGAAAGAAAGAAAAAGAAAAAACCCTCCATGTTGATTTCCATAGTTGTTGTATTAATTTGTGTTCTTTTTAATAGTTCATAAGGATTCCCTTTCTCTCATTTTCTTGCCAATGTTGGTTGACATTTGTTTTCTTACTGGCCAGAATTCTAACTGGGGTAGGACAGACTCTTTTGGCTACTTGGATTTGCATTTCTCCGATGACTAAGAGTGCTGAACATCTTTTAATATGTTCCTATGGCTGTTTATATTTCATCTCTTGAGAGTTATTTATTCATTTCATTTGTCTATGTCACTATTTTTTCTTAGGTTTCTGAGTTCCTTATACATTATATATTATATTGTATATATTATACCTATATATTCCTCTGTTATATGTATAGCTAGTAGAGATTTACTCTCATTCTATGGACCTTCTCTTGGTTAATTGTTTCCTAGCTGAGCAGAAGCCTTAAAATTTCATGTAATCTTTTTTTTTTTCAGTTCTTGGTTTTATTTCTTGAGCTATTAGAATCTGTAAGTTCTTACCCATACCTATATATTGAAGAAAACACACACACACACACACACTATATATATATATACATATATATGTATATATATGTATATATATATAATATTTTTATTTTATAATTAATTTAATTTTACATCTCAGCCATGGGTTCCCCTGTCCTCCTACTCCCACCCCCCGGCATCCCCCTGCCCAATCCATTTCCCCATTCCCACCTCCTCCAAGGAAAGCTCTCCCCTAGGGAGTCAGCCTAGCCTGGTAGATTCAGTTGAGGCAGGTCCAGTCCCATCCTCCCTACACCAAGGCTGAGCAAAGTGTCTCAGCATAGGTCCTAGGTTCCAAAAAGCCAGCTCATGCACTAAGGACATGTCCCAGTTCCACTGCCTGGAGGCCTCCTAAACAGTTCAAGCCAGTCAATTGTCTCACCTATCCAGAGGCCTGGTCCAGTTCCATGGGGACTCCTTAGCTATTGGTTTACAGTTCATGTGTTTCAACTAGTTTGGTTATTTGTCCCTGTACTTTTTCCGATCATGGTCTCCATTTCGCTTGTTCACGTAATCCCTCCTCTCTCTCTCGCTGATTGGACTCCTGGAGCTCCACCTGGGGCCTGGCCATGGATCTCTGCATCTGCTTCCATCAGTCACTGGATGAGAGTTCTATTATGACAATTAGGGTGTTTGACCATCCGATCACCAGAGTAGGTCAGCTCAGGTACTCACTCATCATCAGGGAAATGCAAATCAAGAAGAAAACACTTTCAATAAAGCCTTTGATCAGTTTGGATTGTTGTACAGGGTAAGAGATGTCTAGTGTCATTATGCTGTGAATGAGTACCCAGTTTTCCCAGCATCATTTGTTGAAGAAGGTGTCTCTTCTTCAATGTATGTTTTTGGCATCTTATCAGATATCAAGTGGCTATAGATTTACAGGTTTGTTTCTGGCTCCTCTATTCTCTTCAACTAGCTTGTAGGTGTGTTTTGAACCCATGCCATGTTGTTTCTGCTATTATGGCTACTAGTATAGTTTGAAATCAAGCGCCGTGATACCTCCAGCATTATTCTTTTTGCTCCAGATTGCTTTGGCTATTCTATGAAGAATGTAATTGGAATTATGATGTAAACTGCATTGAATCTGTGGATTGCTTTCGGTAATAGGGCTAATTTCATAATACTAATTCTGCTATTCCATGAACATGGAGGGTCTTTCCACCTCCTAATAATTTCTCTCTTAAATGTTTATATTTTTCATTTTAGAATTATTTTACTGTTTTGATTATGTTTACTCCTAGGTACTTTTGAAAGTTTTCTGAGTGGAACATGAAGAATTTTACCAGAAGGGAGAAGAACAAGAGTAGTGAGATTCAGGATATTGTGTTAAATATTAGTTACTTTAGAAGGACACAGTAAAGGAGTTTTGTAAGATCTCATTCTGTTTGAAGATAAACACTAAGCATTGTGGGAATTTAATAAGCCTTCTAGAGCAGAAGAATGTACACAATGAGGCCATACAGATCTCATGTACAACCTGTAATGCTTTACCAATAGCTATAATTGCTCTCACACAGAGAGGTAACCACTAGCAACAGGAGCTACCTGCTAGCTGTGATGTCTAATTGGCCAGTCTCTGTGTTGCTGAATAACTTCTGATTCATTCTTATGTATTTCATGAACAAAAGAAAGTTGGACATTTATCCTCAGGATGGTCTTTCAATGGGAGTACCAGGCAGAATCTCCTTTGTGTCCTCAAACAGTTTCAGATTCCTCTGTCCAATGTTAAGTTTCAGTTCAATATGAGTTAGGTAATTCGTGAAAAGCTTGAACCATAATGAATAAATATGGGATCCACTTTCCATAATATTTTAGAAATCTCCTTAGCTGACTTTTAGTTTAGGGGAGAAGGAAAGGTAATGTGTCATGGAAATGGCCGAGGACTAAGGTGAATGCTTGTTTAGATCCTTGAGCCCCTTGAAACTTTTTTTAAAATTTAACTTGTTTTTAAATTTTTAAAAATTTTTAAATTTTTTAAATTATATTTGTGATCTAATTTTACACATCAGCCATGGGTTCCCCTGTCCTCCTGCTCACGCACCCACCTTCGCCCCAGCCCCTCCCCTCCATTCCCATCTCCTCCAGGGCCAAGACTCCCCTGGGGATTCATTTAAACTTGGTGGATTCAGTCCAGGCAGGTCCAGTCCCCTCCTTCCAGGCTGAGCAAAGTGTCCCTGTGTAAGACCAAGGTTCCAAACAGCTAGCTCATGCACTAAGGACAGGTCCCGGTCCCACAGCCTGGATGCCTGCCAAACAGTTCAAGCTATTCAATTCTCTCACTTATCCAGATGGCCTGATCCAGCTGGGGGCTCCACAGTCTTTGGTTCATAATTCATGTGCTTCCATTCGTTTGGCTATTTGTCCCTGTGCTTTTTGCAATCTTGGTATCAATGATTCACGCTTTTACAGTCCCTCTTTCTCGACAATTGGATACCTGGAGCTCCACCTGGGGCCTGGCTGAGGATCTCTGCATCCACTTCCATCAGTTATTGGATGAGACTTCCAGCACGACTGTTAGTGTTTGGCATCTGATCACCAAACTAGGTCAGATCAGGCTTTCTCTCGACCATTGCCCATAGTCTACAGAGGATGTATCATTGTGGATTTCTAGGGACCTCTCCAGCACTCTGCCTATTCCTATTCTCATGTGGTCATCATTTATCATGGTCTGTTATTCCTTGTTCTCCCTTTCTGATCTTGATCCAGCTGGGATCTCCTGCTCCCCTAAGCTCTCTTTCCCTCGAACCTTGCCCTTCATTACTCATTTCTGCATCTAGTGAGATGATCATGTGTTTTTTTTTTTTCCTTTGAGTTTGTTTATATGGTGTATTACATTGTCAGACTTTCATATGTTGAACCACCCTTGCATCCCTGGGATGAAGCCTACTTGATCATGGTGGATAATTGTTTTGATGTGTTCTTGGAGTCTGTTTGCCAGTATTTTATTGAGTATTTTTGCATCAATATTCATGAGGGAGATCGGTCTGTAGTTCTCTTTCTTTGTTGCATCTTTGTTTGGTTTAGGAATAAGGGTAATTGTAGCCTCATAGAAGGAGTTTGATAATATTCCTTCTGCTTTTATTGTGTGAAACAATTTAAAGAGCATTGGTATTAAGTCTTCTTTGAAGATCTGGTAGAATTCTGCAGTGAAATCATCTGGTCCTGGGCTTTTTTTGGTTGGGAGACTTTTAATGACTGATTCTATTTCCTTAGGGGTTATTGGACTATTTAAATGGTTTATCTGGTCTTGATTTAACTTAGATATGTGGTACCTATCCAGAAAATTATCCATTTCTTTTAGATTTTCCAGTTTTGTGGAGTAGAGGTTTTTGAAGTATGACCTGATGATTCTCTGGATTTCCTCATTGTCTGTTGTTATGTCCCCCTTTTCATTTCTGATTTTGTTAATTTGGATGCTCTCTCTCTGTCTTTTGGTTAGTTTGGAAAAGGGCTTGTGTATCTTGTTGGTCTTCTCAAAGAACCAACTCTTTGTTTCATTAATCCTTTGTACTGTTTTCTTTATTTCTATTTTGTTGATTTCAGCTCTCAATTTGATAATTTCCTGGCGTCTGTTCCTCCTGGCAGACTTTGCTTCTTCCTGTTCAATAGCTTTCAGGTGTGCTGTCAAGTCACTAGCGTGAGATTTCTCCAGCTTCTTTATGTAGGCATTTAGTGCTATGAATTTCCCTCTTAGCACTGCTTTCATAGTGTCCCATAAGTTTGGGTATGTGGTGTATTCATTTTCATTGATCTCTAGGAAGGCTTTAATTTCTTTATTTCTTCCTTAACCCATTGGTGATTCAGTTGAGCATTATTCAGTTTCCATGAGATTGTAGGATTTCTGTTGTTATTGTTGTTGTTGTTGTTGAAATCTAACTTTAAACCATTGTGGTCTGATAGAACACAGGAGGTTATTCCAATTGTTTTGTATCTGTTGAGATTTGCTTTGTGGCCAACTATGTGGTCGATTTTAGAGAAGGTTCCATAGGGTGCTGAGAAGAAGCTATATTCTTTTTTGTTTGGGTGGAATGTTCTGTAGATATCAATTAAGTCCATTTGAGCCATAACATCAGTTAAGACCATTATATCTCTGTTAAGTTTCAATTTGGCCGATCTGTCCAGAGGTGAAAGTGGGGTGTTGAAGTCTCCCACTATTAATGTGTGGGGTTTTATATGTGATTTAAGCTTTAGTAATGTTTCTTTTACATGTGTGGGTGCCCTTGTGTTTGGGGCATAAATGTTCAGAATTGAGACTTCATCTTGGTGGATCTTTCCTGAGATGAGTATGTAATGTCCTTTATCATCTCTTTTGATTGATTTTAGTTTGAAGTCTATTTTGCTGGATATTAAGATGGCTACACCAGCTTGCTTCTTAAGACCATTTGATTGGAATTTCTTTTCTCAGCCTTTTATTCTTAGGAGGTGTCTATCTTTGAATTTGAGGTGTGTTTCTTGTATGCAGCAGAAAGATGGGTCCTGTTTTCCTATCCATTCTGTTAGTCTGTGTCTTTTTATAGGTGAATTAAGTCCATTGATAGTAAGGGATATTAATGACCAGTGATTGTTTGTTCCTGTTATTATTTTTATTTTTTGGTGGTAGTGTGTATGTACTTCTCTTCTTTGGGGTTTACTGCTGTGGTGTTACCTATTGCCTGTGTTTTCATGGGTGTATCTGCCTTCCGTAGGTTGGAATTTTCCTTCTAGTGCTTTCTGTAAGGCTGGGTTTGTGGATAAGTATTGTTTAAATCTGGCTTTGTCTTGGAAGGTCTTGTTCACTCCATCTATGATGATTGAAAGTTTTGCTGGGTATATTACTCTAGGCTGGCATCCATGATCTCTTAGTGTCTGCATTATATCTGTCCAGGTCTTTCTGGCTTTCAAAGTCTCCATTAGAAATTGGGTGTTACTCTGATGGGTTTGCCTTTATAAGTCACTTGGCCTTTTTCCTTTGCTGCCCTTAATATTCTTTCTTTATTCTGTATGTTTAGTTGTTTAATTATTATGTGGCGAGGGGACTTTTTTTGGGGGTCTAGTCTGTTTGGTGTTCTATAGGCTTCTTTCTTTCATCTTCTGCATTTAGAGTGTCCTCTTTTTTATATATTTATTTATTAATTTTTTTTTAAATTTTACATACCATCCCCAGTTCCCCCTCCTCTTCTCCCACCTCCTCACCTTCCTCCCACTCTACCCCTTTCCACTCCTCAGAGTGGGTAAGGCCTCCCCTGGTAGTCAACAAAGTCTGACATACCAAGTTGAAGGAAAGCCTAGCCCCTCCCCATTGTATCAAGGCTGAGCAAGGTATCCCACCACAGGCAATGGGCTCCAAAAAGTCAGTTCATGTACCTGGGATAAGTCCTGGTCCTGCTGCCAGGGACAAGAGGATCCTCTTAAATGTTGAATGAGAGCCTCCATTTTACCTAACCTGGATTTTTCTAAAATGGAACTGGGCCGCGTTTTTGTTTGTTTATTTTCTAAGCTAAGTGAACTTGACCAATGTTCATGTTATGTTAAACTACTGTCTGGTAAAGTATCTACATTGTAGTTTGAATGTTGTTTTGAATGTAAATATCTTCCCTCCTTTTGGAATAACAAGGTGTTTACTTTAAGAATTTGAATAAAATTTCAACTACATCCCAGTGCTAGCTCCATGCTGAAGACTAGTTGGTTAACACAAAACAAACGCCATGCTTCTTTTGGTGGACTTTAGGCTCTGGTTTGTTTTGTTTTGGAACTTTTTGTCTTTTTAATTTGCCTTGATTTTTGTTTTGTGGGGTTATTTTGAAAGAGAGAGAGAGAGAGAGATAAAGAGCTTAAAGTTGTATGGCTAGGAAGGTATTGGGGGAATTAGGGGAGGGGAAAATGAAAATATATTATATGGAACACATTGAAATAAAAAGAAAACATTCTTCTAACAAATTATAGGTTGAAATGGAAATATTAGAATTGATGAGTTCGTCAATAGGTCCGAACTACAGAGGGATTGGTTAGGAATTTAAAATGGCTGCAGGCTGTCTTGAAATGTTCTTTATTCTGGGGAAGGGGAGTTTAAGGGACATTAGAGAATAGAATCAATATAGTCTTATATCAGTTAGGGTCTTGGTAAATTCACAATTGAATGAATTGTTAGTGAGTATCAGCAAAATCCTCTTTAGTCCATCAGAGCAACACCATTGAGAAAATGTGCACAAGGACACAGGGTGAGATGATTCTTCAAATTCCACAATAGAGAAAATTACTAAGCATTTCCCATCAGGCACCAGTGCAATAAAAGAGAAGAGTGTTGGCAAAGGCATGGATTTGTAAGTGACACGGACCCCAATTTAAGACAATTTCCACAGTTTCCTGACTTCTCTATAAAGAGAAGCATTACTCATTTCATTGATTTGTAAATATTAAGTGAGAAAAGTGCATGTGTTGATGAAGGACAGATATCACATATTACTCTCCCAAATCCCACGAAAACAGTAATATGAAAAAAGGCTTAACAGAAACCTTCCCGAGAAGTGCCACTTAAGTGAGACTTAGACTTTCTCAAAGTGGATAGAAGGAGCAAGGAAGATGGTGCTGTAGAGGGAAGTAGAAGGCATCCAGGGATACCAGGAGGACACGTGCTATGGAGTCCAGCGGGGGCCAGAACATGCAACACACTTAGATCATTGTAGCAAATAAGATTGTTCCTGCTAATAGCAAGTGGGCATCATTAAAATATTGAAGCCGGAGGGAATAACATATACATTGGCATGTGGATTATGGCTGAAGATAAGTGAATTTTATAGTTATTTTACTGTAAGAAAGAAAACCGAGGGATGGAGAGATGGCTCTGGGATTAAAAGAATTTGCTGTTCTTCCGGAGGATCCAGCATTGGTTCCCAGTGGTCACATGACAGTCTACAGCTGTCCATAACTCTACTTCCAGGAGATCTGATGGCCTGTTCTGACCTCTGTGGGAACCAGGCATGCACTTGGTGCAGGCAACACACTCATACATATATAAATAACATCTGTAAAAGGAAAGGAAAGCAAACTGAGTAACTGCAGCCCTTTAACTTCAGAAACCTTCATGGTTGAGGCAGGGCTTGCCTTATTAGTGAAGATGCTAATTGAAGAAAAACAACAGTGTCAGAGCAGTGATAAAGAGTCATCTTGGAGGGTTGGGGATTTAGCTCAGTGGCAGAGCGGGCATAAGGCCCTGGGCTCGATCCTCAGCTCAAAAAACAAAACAAAACAAAAAACCCAGTCATCTTGGATACAAAGCCAAATTTCCTGTGCATGAAGTTTTCATTTTCCTGTTAGCAATACAATAATAAAACAGCAGATCTATGAAATAGACTGTCATCCTTCTCTTTGTTTTTATGCAACTGAGAAGGCCACAAAGACTCAGAATGATAATAATAGACTTTCACAAATATTATTTCCTTATCCAGTGTTAGTTATTTCTTCTTATTTCACAGAAGTTAGCTTTTTTTTAAAGCTTTCAATTGGCCTTTAGTAGCACTTAATACTTTAATACTAACAGTCCTAAGTGTACAGCATAAGAATACCAGAAGTCTTGTCTGAGTAAAAATTTATATACTATGAAAACCTTTTTAACCTAATGTTTTTATTAATTCTTTGAGAATTTCATACACACACGATGCATTTTGATCATATTCACTCCCCTGACTCTTCCCACATCTACCTCCTTTCCCCAAATTTGTGTTCTCTTAAAACACAACCCCACTGACTATAATATGAAAAACTGTTTATACATTCAGTTAGCACTTGTGCATACATATGTGCATATGTGTGTGAGTGCCTTGCTACATCATTAATGTGGAGGTCATTGATGGAGTTTATTTTCTCCTTCCACCATGAGGTTCTGAAAAGCAGTGTCTGGCAATAAGCCTTGGTAGCAAGCTCCTTTATCTGCTGAGCCATCTTGCCTGCTCTGAGAAACATTAATTGAGAGGGTAGAACATAATCTTACTTAGACCCTTAAACTTTGAATGCTTTTACATTATAAAAGTATTACTTGGAAAGCTTTTGAACAGTGACAAAATACCAGCACTCCAATGTTTTAGTCAGTAACGTTCATCAACTCAATATTACACACAGTGTGTTTGACTAGATACTATATCTGTGTGACACAAAGATGAAACCCTTGCCATGCAAGATATTGCCTTCATCTTCCCAATTGCAATCAGGTGCTTTTTCCATTGGAAAGCATACATAGGACTTGCAAAATGGCTTAACAGATAAGGGCAACTGTTCCCGAGTCTGATGACCTGAATTCAATCCCTAGAACCCATATGGTGGAAAAAAAAAAACCTATTCCTGAACTCCCTAGCTTACACACACACACACACACACACACACACACACACACACACACACAGAGAGAGAGAGAGAGAGAGAGAGAGAGAGAGAGAGAGAGAGAGAGAGAGGAGAGTAAGAAAAATGTTAGAGTAAGAAAAAGAATAGATAGTAACCCCAAAATACCTACAGTTTTATGTAGGAATTAATATACATATAAATTTATAAATTTAAAATGCGCATATATAATATGAACATATCCATTACACTAAAACAAGGTAAAATATTTTGTTTCATGGCTCATATCCCTAATCCTTAAGCCAGACACATATAAGGACCCATATACATAAACACATACACACACACACACATCTATTTTTAGAAGATTTTATTTTTATTTTTGATTATGGGTACATGTGGTAGTGGAGGTGCTGTGCATAATAGTACAGGATCCCTGGATCCCAGAAAGGGCTGTTGGATGCCTTAGATCTGAAGTTACAGGAAGATGGAAGGCATCTTGGGTGCTGAGAATTGAACTCCTGACCTCTGCAAGGGACCTTCTGAGCCATCTCTCCAGCCTCCTCAAATATAAATTTTATAGAACGTTAAGTCAACATAAATTCTTTGGAGTAATGTACTTTTGTCAGAAATTTTCTTAAGCTACCTGAGAAAGATTCCTAATTACAAACTCTAGTGAGCCCACTTCATTCTTACAAGGACTGAAGTTATAAAAAAAAAATGCCATGCATTCACGTTATAATTGAAGTAAAATTATCTTCTTTGGCAAGAATTATCAGAGCTCAGCCTACATCTCAAGAAGTCCAACTGCTTGCATTCATAACTTCAAAAGTGAAACAAAGTGACTTGCTCTGTGTGAGTATGTCTTTGAATTAGCTGACAATTTGGGGCACTTGAAGGAGGGAGAAGAGTGCACTTATCTTGTAACTGATGGCAGGAGGGCATTTAACACAAATTACCCCAATGTTTGCAGCCACTCTGGAAACTAAGTACATTTCTGTATTTAGCCAAACACAATATTTCTGGGCATAAAATAGTTCAGTAACTTACCAGAGAGCACAGCTAATGAAAAGCAGAACAAGGATCCACAGCACAGTGTGTTTGGGAAAGCTGAGGCTCATTCCCTTCTCATTAATAAACTGACAAAATTCAGAGTGGGAAGATGGAGACTCCAAGTCATTGTATGTCAGAGAGAACCGGATCTTAAGGGGCATCTCATAGGTGACTGACGTGCAGATGTTCAGTGATGTTCTGTGATGAAACTCATTAGACATGTGTAGAAAGTTCTTTGACAACAATGATGTGACTATATTGATCAGTTTTCCTCGTTGACGTACAGGAGCTCTACCTACATTTGTCTGATCTATGGCTTGATTCTGAACATGATGGCACAACCTTCTTAAGATCTTTATTCTTTTACCTTAATTTCTCTACAAGTTTCCTAAGGGCAGCCATGACTTCTTTATTCCTCAAGCTGTAGATCACAGGGTTCAACATGGGTGCCACCACAGCATAGAACAGAGCCACCATCTTCTCCTTGTCCTCAGAGGAGGCAGAACGTGGGCCTAGGTAGGTGAAGATTGTGGCCCCAAAGCACATGCAAACCACAGTGAGGTGGGAGGCACAAGTCCCAAAGGCTTTATGACGTCCCTGAGTAGAGCGAATGCGCAGAATGGCAATGGCTATACCAGTGTAAGAGAATAGAACCAGGCCACAGGGAAGCATGATTACCAGAAACCCCGAGATGGCCACCATGACCTTGTTGAAAGAAATGTCTACACAGGCTAGCCGAAGCACTGCAAGGGTCTCACAGGTAAAGTGGTTAATGACATTGTGACACAGAGGAAGACGGAAGGTAATTACTGTCTCCATCAGCGAATTCAAGAAACCAGCCACCAGGCAACTGACAGCCAGCCCCAGGCACAGTCCTCCATCCATGATGACAGTATAATGCAACGGGTGGCATACTGCCACATAGCGGTCATAGGACATAGCTCCCAGAAGGAAGAACTCAGAACCACCCAATGCCAAGGAGACATAGAGCTGGAGCACACAGCTGCGGAAAGGGATGAGCTTTTGGGTTGAAACCAAGTGGGCCAACATTTGTGGAGCAATACTATTCCCATAGCAAAGGTCCACGATGGATAGAACACTAAGGAAGAAGTACATGGGTGTATGAAGCCGGCTGTCCAGCCTGATGAGGAGAAGAATCAGGGAATTCCCCACAACGGTTATCAAGTACATGGCAAGGATCAGGACAAAGAGGAAGATCTGAAAGCCCCAGTCACCAGAAAATCCCAATAGTATGAACTCACTGACCCATGTCTGGTTGACAAATTTCTGGCCCATGAATTCCAGGACTGGAAGGGTATTTTTCCAACCATGGGGCAAACTGATATTTCTGAATTTTAAGGTCATCCACATGGAGACTATGATAAGCTGTAACGGCACCACTGAAAATTAAGGAAAAAAGAAGTGAGGTCTTCCTGAAACATCATTTCTTCTCCCAAATGCCTAACCTTAAATACCCCCCAAATTAATTAATTTTAGATTCAAAGTCCTACTTGGTTTAATAATACTTAGTATTTCACTTCTCTCTTTGTGGTCAGAAAGGTTTTGTGAACAATAAGTCTCTGAATTCTAGATGATGTCCAGTTCCATTTAACTTTCATTATTGGATTTAGATCTCAGACTAAGCTCTGAAGCCTCCACAATAGAATGAATCCAGAAAGCCTGGAATATTTTCAGTGATCTTCTTATGCATAGAATCACAGAGCAATATGAAGCTGATTTTGTATAGCTTTGACTTTCAGAGTGTCAAGTTCAGAACCCCTATGTCATATGTCACCCACATTATACCATCATGCCAGGTAGCCCACTGCAATTCGAAAAGTCAATTTTAAGACTCAGGTGTTACATAATAGCAATATATATATATATATATATATATATATATATATATATATCTCCCATAGGCCTTCAAGGTGGATTCAATGAAGGGTCCAATAATGTCATGTTCCTCCTGAGTAATAGTATTTTCCCAGTGATGATACAATTCATTTCCACTGGAAAGGGGACTCACTCTCACCAGTGAAGAGAGAAGAGTAGAAGACACAGCACTAACCAGAGAACATATGGAATAGTGATATTGTTTACCATCTGCAGTGGCTTGTGCTTGTAATATCAACACTTTAGGGACTGCGGCAGAAGGATTGCTGTTTGATAAGTCCCAGGCATCCTGGGTTATAATGTGAGATACTATCTAAAAAACACAGTAATAAAAACAAAGAAACACAAAAGTAATAGTGTCACTTTTTAGATGGTTTATTTTTAGCAACTTATTTAGTTTCCATACAACAAAGGAGAGAACAAGCAAAATGAAAAAGCAACCTGCCAAACAGAATGGACAAATACACCTACAAACTATCTCCTATGAAGAGTCGGTGTCCAGAGTGTCCGCGAGGAAATTTCTGCAACTCAAAAAACAAAGGTAAACACAAAGTAACCAGAGCTTATCATCAAATGATTACTAAGAACCCAGTGTGCTTTTCTCAGGAGACAAAGTGAAAATCAGTATCACTGTTAGTGAAATGCCAATCAAAACAACAAGGAAACATTACCTCACACTGATAGCAACTTTTGACTCCACAATGAAATTTCCTTCCTGTTTTTACAGATGGGAGAAAGTGACCCATTAACTAGGAAGGAAGATCATGTCCTGTGGCCTTGAAGGGAGTCCTGTAACAGTACACTAGGGTGAATGTCCCAACTGCTTCTACCAGTCACAATGTGACTACAAAGGGGTTCCCAACACAGGTGTCTCTGTTGATGGTGTCCACTTTCAGCCTATGAGCTTTTGGAATGCTTATTAGATATCATATCATTTATAGGTGGTTAGGGTACCCAATATTAATGCACACTATTATGAAAACAGCAATGGTCACTCCTTTCTTATAAATGTCTGCTGTATTTTCTTTTTACATTTAAACTTTTAGAAAGAATTCTACCACATTGTATACAAGATAAAAGATGATTTACTCTATAATCATTATACTAGTTAGAGATTTTCTTAGTCATGAAATCCTTCCTCCAAATAAAGGCTGCTGATGTTTACAATGTTTTCTTATGAAAATATAAATCTACTCTTGCCACTCTAATCCTTCTGAAAGATAAAAAAAAAAACAGCTAAAAAAAGTACACTACAAAATACAGCTTAATACAAAACTCATCCCTCCTTCTAGTCTAACTGCCTTGTTCCCTACAAATGGCTCCTTTCTCTTAGCATTTTCAGAATGTGTGTTCTGAGACATGTTGTTAGGTCTATTTGGTGATCAAGAGAACTTTCCAAAAATTAATTACAACTAACCTGTCTAGGGCCATTAGTTTACATCTAAAGATTTGAAGTGTATTTCTTTAGTGTGAGAATGTTTTCTCCTTTCTTTTTATGTTATCTTTCCCTCATGAAAGAATGGCTACAGACGTCTGCAATTCTGCCATTTAAAATTTTCACTCTCTCTTAAATAGAAATGTATGAGTATACATTGCTACCAACTTGGAGTTAAAATAATAGTTACTTTTGCTTACTGTTTTGCTGTAGGATTGAAACAATGCTTTAAAACACAAATAAAACATAACCTGCACCACTGTAGGATAAATAACTTTAAAGGTGTGTGTATTGTGGCCTGTTATTTAAAGGAATAGCAATAATTCTCTCTGTATTGTGTGTTAGACCTACTCTAGAAAACCATCAATCCTGTTCTCCATCTTAATCAGAGCAGCCTTTCTGTGCAGTCAATGGAGGTAAATGTTGACCCATGGCTGCACAAAATGTTAAGAATAAAGTACGATTTAGCCTTCAACAAGACATTTATGCCACCCTTTTAAGACTTGGGAATATTGCAAAAGATGGTAGAGAGTAAAAATAAAAACTGGAAGATAAGAAAAGGGGCTGAAAATGCCATTTTCTAAGCATAACACAGCCATAGTAACCATGGAACTCACAGTAGTTGTACCTATTAGTACTGGGCTCACACAAGTCAACCCCACCTCTAGTCAGGTATGGATACAGAGGCTCAGGGGCCCTACCACATACCACCAAACTACTTGCAACTAACAGAATCTGGGAGGTGGGGAACATAGTACCCACTGGTAAGACCTCAAACTTTAATGGATAATTCTAAACCCGTGGTCATGCAGAGGACTCTAGCTAAACTCTGTGGCATGCAAAACAGAACCCTAATTCATGAATATGGGAAGCAGATCTATAGGGGAAAGAGGGCTTAAAGGGATAGGAAAGACAAAAGAGATGGAGTAGAGGCAGTTATCAGAAGGCATTGTGTACATGTATGAAATTGTTGAAGATCAAAATCTATTAATCAAAAGATAAAAAGAATGGTTAATTGTTCATTCATTTTATGTTATTTATGTTTCTACTACTTATATTTAAAGGGATAAAATACAACAATAACCAAACAAGCGATGTTTTCCCAGCTACCGCAAAAACATTTTCAAAAGGAGAAAATTTGTGTTTAAAGTCATGTTGTCCTTGCTCAATAGGGTAATCATGGAGATGTGTTTCCCAGTGATTTACTCCTGTTATATGTAATTTTTTATTTGGTCAAATATGTTTTACATTTTAAAAGTGATTACAAAAACCAAGGAAGATGTGTAACTACAAATAACTAAATGACTGAAATTATTGATAAGCTACCTATGTGAGAAATTAGAAGACTAACTATTCTCTGACAGAATTTTGAATAAATGTATCTGGATGTCACTTGATAGATACAGTCCTATTTATGTTTTGTTAAAGTCCAATTTTATACACCAGAATCTCTAATAGTTTTAGTTTTGTTATTTATTCTTTATGTGTTATGTTTAGGACTTTATATGAAAGTTTTCTAAAATTTAAGTTTATCACATTGAAAATTCTGTTCAGTGTAGTGAGCACAGAGATCGAAGATCCTCAGTTTTGTATAATAGGAACTTCAGAATCAACTAAGCACATGAAATTCTTTTTCTTTGCCATCATTACAGAAAACCTAAAATTTTCTACCAAAAGGTAGAATTCATCAGTAGCTGGAGAGATGGCTCAGAGATCAAAAGTATTTGCTGTCCTTGCAGAGGATTGAGTTTTCATTTAATAGTGTTATTATTATTATTATTATTATTATTATTATTATTATAACATATTTAAACTTCGGGAGACAGATTTGTAAAAAGTTAAACACAAGATCAAAGCAGAAAGACTGAGTAAAACATACAGGGAATATAAGGCAAAGGGCAGAGGGGGTTGTGAGTGACAAATAAGCTGCAGTTGCTGTCTCTATGGCCATTGCCCCCACCACTCTACCCAGCATCTGTCCAGCTGTTACATTATCATCTTGTTCCATTATTTGTTCCGGAATACTTAAAGAATGAGCATTAAGTAGAATACAGTCATAATAGTGACTGAACCACATTTTATTTCAAGTAGAAATATGTACAGTTCTTATTTGTATGTGTGCACATGTGCATGTTTGTGTGTGTTTATATGTTTGAGGAGGCCAGAGAGCAGCCTCAGTCTTTGGTCCTCCAGTGACATTCTGCTTATTTTTTTCACAGTCTGTTACTGAAACATGGAGTTCATTAACTATGTTAGGCTGGACAGTGAGCTACCAGCAGCCACTTGCCTCTGTTTTCTAAGCACTAGGATTACAATTATGGACCATGAAACCCATCTTAAGAAATATGTAGGTCTTGGGACTAAAACTCAGGTCTCCATTCTTAAGGAAATTTAAGGACTTCAATCTTGGCAGGCACTTTCAAGACAAGTCTCTGTGATTTTAATGCTACCATGACAGGCTTTGTGTCTTTCTCTACTTAGAAATACTCTTTCCATTGGATTGATGACTTATGTGAAATCAGATGTTCCCCTAAAATGGCAAAAGATATGCTTTCACACATATAAAATCAAGCTTGATAAAAAATTATCTCTCTTCCAAAGTTTAAACATGTTATATAATAATCACTATTATTATTATTATTATTAAATGAAAATAACCTTGAAACTATAAGAATATTTTAAAATCTGTACCAGTTATGTAGCACCTTTGACCTAAAATGGTGGACACTGTTCCTAGTGGAGCTACATGGCATTCTGATCAACTCTAGACTGGGTAGTTGTAGGAAACATTTTTAAAGAGAGTTAGCCATTAAGAGACTCAAACCTGTCATAGCCTGAGAACCATTATATCACTGGCAAGTGATTCTTCCTGACTTGAAGAATTAGTGTCCAGCTTCTGAGGACCAATCTTGACCTGGGACTGTTCTATCAAGACACCACACTTCCAGGGTTGAATGGACAGAAGGCTATGGGTTTCAGCAAACTAGTTTTGTGAGTCACATTATTAAATGACTGTGAAAGAAATAAAAATTTCCCAACTTACCTTTGGAGAGCTCATCAGGCTGCCCTGTGCCTTTGAAGGGTGGCAAAGCTGAGAATGTTTGGAATTTGAAGACAGTGACTTTGGAACAGGTAACTTTCTCAAATTTTAGGAAGGAAAGCTCTAGGGGCCAATTATGCTTTGTTCATTAGACATCTCTTCTTTCCCCTCATCCTTTATCTGTCAACTTCTGCACCCTAACACCCTAAGCATTTCACTTTGCAAAAAGAAGTTTGCTGTCCTTGTCCCTGGAGCAAGGCAAGGGACTTGCCAAAATTTAATTTCTCAAGGGACCAACCTCTGTTCTGAGTGTTTTCACTTTAGATGGTTCTATCCAAGTTGATGAGGATGGAGGTATAAATAAACTTCTACTTCCTCATTCCAGCTCAACCATCTACACTCTGCTTTGTCCAAAAGGTCCAGTTCAGGGAACTCAGGAGGCCATCTATCTGCTCTCTGTACATAACTCAATAATGTGAGAGTGGGCCATGGATCATTTTATTCTTATCCCTCTCAATATATTGTATACTCTTGGTCTGCCCTTTGTGTTTGGGATTCTATCATGACATTCATCAACTTTCTTAGGATATTGGTCTTTGCCTGTTCTTTAGGGAAGACAGACCATTTCACTTCAAAAGTTGCAAACTTTACTTCTCTGAATTTATAATCAAAGTGCAACAAGCTTACGTGATATGCTCTAGTGAAGATGGTAAGTTCTGTGCAATTAAAGCCACAGAACTGAGAAGCCTTCCTCTTCCCAAGAAGAGTGGAGGCTTCCATGAGTAGGTACTGCTGTTCTTATCTGGTCTGCAAACTAGGATTGTGCCAGGAAGTCTCAAATTTTGAAAGTGAGAACAAGGCCACTCACTCTTGGCCAGTGGTCCAAGAACCATTCTCAAGAACTTGTTATAAAGATAAAATATAGTCTGCCCAGAGAAGACATTGCTGTAGTGCTGGATCTGGAGAAAGAGATGCAACAGAGACTGTCCATCAGCCCAGAGTCATGAAAAGACAAGGAAGGAGAGGAGACCAAAGAGCAGGGAAACAGATGGAGGGAGAAAAAGAAAAATGTCTCCCTATTGCCAAATTTATAAAAGGGGCCTCATGAAATTATAAAGTTTCTATAGAGAAGACCAAGCCATTAATCAAGTAAAGTGAGAGCTTTCAAAGTGAGATTAAAATAATTTCTAGCTCTATATCACACATAGAATTAATAACTAGAATATACAAAGAATTTCTCAAAAATTAAAAGGAAAGCAAACAATGTAATAAATAAATGGGCTGATGTAATTAACAGTTCTCAAAAGATGGAATGCAAATAGCCAGTAGACATACAAAAATAGTCAACCATTATCAATCAGAAAAATGCAGATCAAAACTACATTGAGATTCCATTTCTCCCCAGTTAGAATGACAGTCATTAAAAAATTGTATAGCAAATATTGGCTAGGATGTGGAAAGAGGAAAACCTTATACACTGGTGGTAGGAATGGGTACTAATGTAGACACTATGAAACTGGAGTTTTCTTTAAAAATTATCAAAAGATATTCCATATGACCCAGATAAATACTCGGGTATTTTCTAAAAGAACCCGTCAACATATCACTGAGAAACTTGCATGCCAATGTTCATTGCAGCACTATTCACAGTCACTAAGCTATAGAACCAACCTAGGTGTTCAACAACAGAGACATGGACAAGAAGAATGTGGTATGCATGAATAATGTAATTTTTCACTCATTAAATGTTCCTATCATTTGCAGGAAAGTGGATCCAATAGGAGATCACCATATGAAGTAAACTAACCCTGAAGGTCAGTCTCAGAAAGATAAATATATGCTTTATATAAGTTATGGTTCCTAGAGATCCCACAAATACACAAAGTCATACATATAGACGATGTAGATGTAGAAGAAAAACTGGCTAGAGGAAAGGGGGCACAAAAGGAGAATAGGGATAGGTGAGATATGAGGGGAAAAAGCTTGACTTTTTAATGAAAAGCTTACTCTTTCAATGAACAAAAAACTGTTTGGTAACCCTTGTTTAATAGTAGCTAACTGAAGTTTCCAGAGAAAAAGCTGCAACTGTGCTAGTAATACTACAAGGCGGAATACTGATGAGGAGTGTGACAGATGGGAGGTCAGGGTAAAGGAGGGCATTTGGAGTGGGTTAACTAACATTAAAGGCCTTTCTAAAGATGAATATGGAAAACTAATATAGAAACTACCATATATATATGGTATACATATACATATACATACATACATATATATATATACATATACATACATACATATATACATATACATGAAATGAAAAAATGAAGTTCAATGGAGTTATTCTACAATGGTGAAATAATACCCCAACTAGACACCTCATACCAGCTAACAAAAAACTTAGTAACAGGAATGGGTAACTTCTTTTTGAGTTGTTGTCCAATGTAGCCACATAAAACCCAAGCATCATAGACCGTTGCCATTCCTCATGACTATCTTCCAGACTTGATGGTAAGACCTTTTTGCTAATTATATCACATACTTGAGTCACAGAACATGATGAAGTCAATCTGGTTTTCACCTGGAAGCTTCATTCCTCTTTGCTAACTTTCATAGTGATGGAAGGTGCCATAGGAGAAAACTAATACTCTCTGTCTCTCTCATCCAGCTGTGAACGCTAAAAACTATAACAATCACTAGCCAGATAAGACAGACCACTGGTACAATAATGGCATGGACATAATGGGAGTAACCAATTACTTTCTGGTTTTATCTAAGGCCCACTTCATGAGATGGAATTCATACCTGACATTGTTAAAGGAACCAAGAACTAATGGATAGACAGATCATAGATACCAAAGGAAAAACAACCCAATACTTTTATTTTACTAAATGTACACAGTATTAAAACAATTCATAATGATATTGCTTAAACTACAGATAAGTGCCTTTCTCAGTCCCTATCAGAGAATCTTCTTACCACTGATGACAGTTAACGCAAAGACCCTTAACTGGTCAATATGCAGAGAAAAAGACTGAAGTCATCATCTATGAATGAAACATACTTATCCTACCTCTCCCTCCAAGGCTTTGGCATCTTCATGAAAGAGCAAGTATAAAGATTATAAGAGCCAGAGGTGGTTGATAATCTCAAGAATTTTTTAGACACACAGGGTAGTTGCCTGCTCTGCACTTCCTGTTTACTCAGGTAATATTATATTGTTCTTGGGTCTTTGATGGTGTTGAAGACCACATAGTTATAGTGACTGTTTTCCCTGTTACTAAATCCAGGAAAAAAACCTACATAAGAGATGTAAAGTTCATAAGGTTGAGAAATATAAAAGTTTAAGTTGTTTATCTAAGATTCTTTAAGGTCTAAAAAGATATTTTCAGGATGATAATACAAGTTAGGATAGAAAGCAAGTTAGGCACAAAACTTTGGACTCACCAAGGTAGGATAGATAATGGAATATTTTCTCTGAATTTGCCAAATACAGATAGACTGAACAGTGTACATGTAATTCTTACCTTACAATTGTTCTTATTGTACATAATTTTATTATGTTAGACTTAAGAGCTTTCCTTTTTATTTAGACAAAAGGTTGGAAATGTTGTAGGATATTTGTACACTATGTGAAGATACATTGCTGTAATTGGTATAATAAAAAGCTGAATGGCCAATAGCTAGGCAGGAGGAACAGATGGGATTCTGGGAGAGAAAGGAAGAGGAGGATGAATTTAGGTACATGAAAGACACCAGGAGACATGGAGAGGAAGCAGGAGGTGCTAGATGGAAGAGAGGTAATGCCATGTGATAGAACAAAGATTAATATAACTGGTTTAAGTTATAAGAGCTAGTTAGGAACAAGACTAAGCTATAGGTTGAGCTTTCATGATTAATAATAAGTTTCTGTGTCATTATTTGTGAGCTGGCAGCACAAAGGAAAGTCCAACTACATAACTTTGGCCTGGAAAGTAAATGCAGACACTTACAGTCCCTTAACCTCTAGATACATGCCATGATACCTTCATGTATGCACACACATGTACATATACACCCAGGCACACTTACATGCATATATACAGCATTGGGATTGCTATTGCTTTAGTGGATATCTGACTTTTATAATATTAATTGTTCTTCATTAAAAGTAGATACATCTCCATTTTGGTTATAGCTTATTTGATTCTTTATTAGTATTTTTAGTTCATTACTAGTAGAGTAAGGAAATACTGTTGGTTTTATTATCCTAGGACACCGTCTTTTTTTTTTTTTCATTATTAACATTACTTATCAAGTGTCTTGGTTAAGATATGTAACCCTTCTCCTCCCATGGGCTCAAACAAGGTAAGAGCACTTGTCTCTTACAGAGGACCTGAGTTTGGTTACCAGCACTCACATGGCTGCTCAACACTACCTGTATCCTCAGTTCCAGGAGACCCAGTGCCCTCTTCTGGCCTCTGTGGGCATCAGGCATGCACACAGTGCACAGACATACATACAGGTGCTCACACTTAAACATAAAATAAGGAACTCTTTTTTGAGTTTTGAATAATTTATTTTTTGAGGACATCATACATGAGCATTGCATCTACATCACTGCCTCCTCTTCTCTCTCCTCTACCTTAGCCCATGCCCACCCTTCCCAAATTCATCATCTCATCTTTAAGTTTTTGTTTTACAATCATGTGGTTTTATTTATTTATTTTTAAACATTTTTTCATTTATTTTACATACCAACCACAGTTTCTCCTCCCTCCCCTCCTCCTGTTCCCTTCCCCTGCCTCCCATCTACCTCTTCCCCATTCACTCCTCCATCTCCATTCAAATAGGACAGGCCTCCCATGAGCTCAAACAAAGCATAGCACATCAGGTTGAGGGAAGGCCAAACCACTTCTTTAATTTTTATTGTTACATGTATATAAATGTACTATATGTGAGTATATGTGTGTTTTCATAATCTACTGATTGCACTTAGCTTTTACAGTATGTATATGTGTCAAGGCTGATATTGGTCAGGACCATGTCTTTTAAGGAGACTGATTCTCTTTCTTTAAGCAGACATGGAGAATTTGTAGCTCTTCATCTGGGGGTGAGATGGGTAACAGCCATTGGATTTTTTGGTCAGGAGAATGAAAGAGACTCCCAAAATAATAAAGGCTATTGCTATTATCCTTCATTGCCTCCTAGAGCTTGAAGGAAAGATCCTATCACTGAAGACACCACACACTCCAGACACAGGTCATAGAAGTGTCTAGTTGGAACTGACTCAGATATTTCCTTACTGCAAAACTGGCTCTTCTAATTTGGAGGGTATTATGCAAACTGCCAAGGGAGAGGAACAATCAGTAATAAGTAAGTCTTTCTTAAAAAGTTCAAAACATGCTAAGTGTTGGTGAGGTTGAGCATGTATAAAGAACATATACACTGAAGCAAGGGTGCAGACATAAAATCCCATTCTGGATAGCATTGTCCGGGTTCTAGCAACTTGATTCCTATGTATGTGCCCCAAGGAAATTTTTCACACAAGGGCTTAAGTTAATAATGTCATGGTGTTAGTAAGTTGAGTGATATTACCAAGAATGAGAGCTGGAATAATAGAAATACTGTGGGTTAGCCTAGATAGTTATACTATTTGATTAGAACTATTTATAAATTGAAAAATATAAAGCTAAGCATAAGAAACTAATGCATAAAAAGAAATATTAAATTATATATATGCAATTCCAGACACAAATCTCACAGTAACCACATTAGAATAGTTTCCAAATGGGAAGAGAGAAATGAAAATAAATGCAATAAAAACAATTAGTTAATTCCTAAAAATTAACGAAGGACTTGTACAAAAGAAAATGTCTGTAGAACTGAGGAGTCCTAGCTATTAAATATGTGCCTCAAATTTACTATAATTTTTATTAGTTTGTTGAAAATTTTGTATCATATGTTTTGATCATACTCACCCCTCCCCCAACTCTTCCTGGCTCCAGTCCCTGTTTTTACCAATCAAAACTTTGTGTCTTCTTTTTATTGTTTTGTAATCCTACTCAAGTACAATTTATGCTGTGCATTTATTCTTGGATGTGTGGCCTTCCACTGGAGCATGTTTCACTTAGAAGGGGCACTCTTAGAGAAAGCTGACTCTTGCTCTCCCACCATAAAACAATTTCTCATAACTTCTTTGTTAAAGGAGGACGTCATGTTCATGTCCTACTGGAGACTTTAATAAACCACTTATTTTGTAATACCAACCCCCCCCCCAAAAAAAAAACACCTGAAGAAGTATTCCCTTTATACTTGTTTAGAAAATACAACTGAAATAAAAAAGAACATATTAAATGATGAACTGTGCAACCAGCAGGAAGTCAGTAGCATTTCTAGTGTGCAGGAAACACACGTGGTAAAATTCACATACCCTTACCCAGAGAAGCTTACTGACTCCTTGCTGAGTAGAACCAGAATCTTGACCAATAATGGACATTTTTGTTTGTTTCTGATTTTTGCTTTTGATCTATCAATGCATAGTTAAAACTATAACATGTTTCAAAATTATAATCCACCTGAAAGAAAATTTAGGAAGAGAGTGCATATAGGTCATTTCCTATTTGTCTGGAATATGTTTTATTGGACTATTGGAGAGAAGAAGAAATCCTTTTTATCTATTTTTTCCCTTAAGTTTCTCCAAAGCTCTTTTCAAAGCCCCAATCACGTCATTGTTCCTTAAGCTATAGATGAGGGGATTGAGCATTGGAGTCACAACAGCATAGAAAAGAGAAACCATCTTCTCCTGTTCTGCTGAGGATCTGCCCACAGGCCTCATGTATGTAAAGAAGGCTGTTCCAAAGCACATAGAAACCACCGTAAGGTGAGAGGCACAAGTCCCAAAGGCTTTGCGTCGTCCCTGGGTTGAGCGAATACGCAGGATGGCAACAACAATGTGAGTATAGGAAAAGAGCACCAGGGTGCAGGGAAGTATGATCACCAGGAATCCTGAGATGGCCACCATGACTTTGTTGAGTGAGATGTCCACACAAACCAGCCTCAGCATAGCCAGTATCTCACAGGCAAAATGATTGATGACCTTATGGCAGAAGGGTAACTGGAAGATCATGACGGTCTGCATTAGCGAATTTGTGAGAGCAACAGCCAGACAGGCTGAAGCCAGCCCCAGGCATAGCCCTCCATGCATAATGACCATGTAGTGCAAAGGGTGACACACTGCCACATAGCGGTCATAGGCCATGGCACCTAGCAGGAAGAACTCTATGTTGCCCATTACTAGAGAGATATACAGCTGCAGAACACATCTGTGGAACGAGATGGACTTCCAGGCTGACAGTAAGTGAATGAGCATCTGGGGGACTGTGCTGTTGGTGTAACAGATGTCCACAAATGACAGGATGCAGAGGAAGAAGTACATGGGTATATGAAGCCTGCTGTCCAGCAAGATGAGGATGATGATGAGGAGATTCCCCAGAACAGTCAGCAAGTACATGGCCAGGAATAGCACAAACAAGGAGACTTGAGTCCCCCAGTCACTTGACAACCCCAGCAGGAAGAACTCACTTACCCATGTCTGGTTTTCCTTGCCCATTAACTCCCTGAGAACTAAGTCCAAGTTATATATAAAAAAATATCAGATCATAACCAAAACTCTTCTCAGAACCTCCCTTAAGTGGAGAATTTATTAAAATTTTTGGATGTTTCAATTTAAAAATATAACCATCAAACTTCACTCTCTCCTTTACACCCAATTTTTAAACAGAGTTTATGACTTCGTTGAATGTCAATTTTCCAGAACCCATACTGAGATAGTTTAGTAGTTATGAACACTCTTCTATCAATTTACCTTTTTATTGCTGAGTTCTCCAACTCTGAAAAAATATGGTGTTTAATTTTCATCTTTGTCTACTCAAGAATTTTGAATTTTAATTTTGAAAATAGAAAATGTGAACAGATTTTTGAGTTGCAAGGAAACATCAAAAACACCATTTCAGAGTTAGTAAAAAATTTAAATGTAAAACCTATATGACCCTGTCCCATCTTTACAATCTTCACATAATTGTCTCTATTGCTGAGGAACACAAGGGAACAATTCCCATTGTTCTGTTCTTCCTCCATAAGAGTGGCAAAGAAGAGATTATCAGTAGAGTATATCTGTGAAGACACAAGTCCAATTCAGAAATGCATTATCTAGCTTCTCTCATAAATGTAATATCTAACACCTGCCACAAATATTACCTATAACCACGGGACCACAGAAATCTGGCAATACGTTCCCACTGACTGTGTTTATGTTTCCTGACTACTAAGAGTTAGGACTGAGAGAGTAACTAGGAGAGACGGACAAAAACTCACTTGAATTAGTTTATTGATACAACTGTTGATTTATCTGTGTCTTACGCTTCCTTTCTTCTTTTTCTCTCAACTCTTCCCTTCCCTGTCTCTCACTGGTAGTTATAGAACTATAATACAGTAATGTTTAATCCACCTTAATTTATTAACAGATGAAAGGTATATACGCAAATACCCAAGGACACTTTGTCTGCTCCCCAAGTTAAATTTTCCAAGCTTATTTACCCGAAGTCCTACACACTCAGTCATGAGCACACTTGGAACCAGTATGATTCTTATTCAGTGGTATTACCTTATTATAGGTGACAGGCAGATAACACACACACACACACACACACACACACACACACACACACACACACAAATAGACAGACAGACCAACAGACAGACACACACACAATTGTACATTCCAGGCTGGAGTCACACCTCCTTCTCCCTGTCTAGTCAGAGATTGTGGGCATTCTCCAAGATACCCAGATCCTTTGCTCTTATTCTCCTCTGAAACATGCAGATGTTTCAGTGCCTCAGAAGACTTTCTTCTCTCGAGCTTTCCCTCTTCTCTCCTGACTGTAACTGAGGCACTTAGAGGATAGCAACCTAACTGGTCTGCTATAACCCCAAACCCTAATCTTGACAATGTTCTTGTATTTCTGAAGTCTTAAGGGTTCTGTGTTCAGAAATGCCCTCGGGAGCTCTTAGTAACCTTGTGTTTACACTTTATTAAAGTCACAGTGGTTTCCAAAAGTCCCATGTACTGGGAAAAACCTCTTGAACCTCTCATATTACTCCATCTTTCAGAAGAAACGTGAAACACATACACAATTGTCCCAACCAGATAGGCTATCTGCTCACCTAAAGCATCCTCATCGCTACTTCCTTACACCTACACTTGTATAGCTATGAAACATAGAGTCCATTGTTCAGATGAACCAGCCTCTGGACAGCATCACAGTAGAATATTGGGGTGTCTCAAACCTGTGCTGGGATCCATGGCTGGAAGTTCTCAGGTATTGTTTTCATCTGTCATATTATCCTCCCACTGTGCTTCTTGGCTAAGGACTTGTTAGAAGGGATGTAACCCTGTCTTTCCTTCCTCCAATGCTATCTTTCTCTTTCCCCAGCAAACAGGCCAGACTTGAACTTGTGCTCCCTTTCAGCAGATCCAAAAACATCCTATGTCAGCAGAGTCTGTTTCCTGTGTAGATGATCAAAGTCTTAGGCCTGGTGGTCTCAGACATATCTGAGAGGACCTATTCCTCACTTTGGGTACACAGAATGCATCTTTTTCTTTGAGTAGGTCATCAGAGCTTGCCTTGTAGCTCTTTATAGCCAATTTCAGTCCAATCAAAGCAGAGAGAGGCTGCATAATATGGAAACCCTGGCTCCATGCCACCATCTCCAAGACATGAACATTGCCCAGGGGCAGGAGAGGGCTGTTTTTGAAGAAGGAACTTCCCTCCTCAGAGATAAAATCTCTACAGGCCAATTATGCCCTGTTTGTTAGGCTTCCATTACTTTCCATTACTTTTGTTCTTAATTTTTCTTGGGATTAAAAAACAATAACTCAACCTCACCCCTTTCCTTGCGAATTTCTTTATAGTTACCCACCTCTTTGAATTCTTATCTAGACTGCAGACATTAAAATGTCAGTTTAGAGTTCATGAAGCAGGAACATGAGAATAGATTATAAAGTCCCGTTTCCATAAACAGACATCCTCCCATTTTGTTAAAAGTACACTTTGAGGAAGTTACTGCTTGCCCATCTTTTAAGTCATGAGTCCACATACTCATGACTGAAAATTTTAACTTAGTGTGTCCAGTCATTTCTGAACTATCTCCAGGATCTTCAGGCAATGTGTCTTGTACCATGACAATTCAGTTGTGTATGACACACCTCCCAATATTTTATTCATATCCAGTGCAAGCATTCTGAGGGATTTTTAACCCATTGGACCCCCTACTGATGGACTCCTTTTGAAATAGTCACTATTGAATTATTTTACCTTTTTAAATTTAGAGGTCTACTTGTGTGTAACACAAATTATCCTGAAATTTACTACTAACTATAAACATGAGTGCTGGAATGAAGACACACACACACACACACACACACACACAGAGAGAGAGAGAGAGAGAGAGAGAGAGAGAGAGAGAGAGAGAGAGAGAAAGAGAGAGAGAGGGAGAAGGGTGGGATGGGGAGGAGATGCTTTGTCCCATGTATCTCCCTATTTCAATCATCTAGTGTTAGAATTACTGCACTGGGAGGGCTAGAGAGATGGACCAGTGGTTAAGAGCACTGGCTTCTCTTCTAGAGGACCTGGATTTAATTCCCAGCATCCCTGACAGCTGATAGCTAGCTTTATAATTTCAGTTCGAGGGTATCTGATGCCCTCTTCTGACCACCATAGGTACTGCATACACATGGTATGTATGAGTGGATAAAAGCAAGCACACACTCATACGTATAAAAATAAAATAAATCTGCAACAAACAAATGAACAAACAAACGGGAACTACCAGGGGACCCTAGTTCCTGGCCTCGACACTACAACAGCTCCCCCTCATGCCATGCTGCTGGTGGCAGCAGGACTCAATTAGGAGCTGCCTGGGGACTCTAGCCAGGGGTCGGGATGCAGCAACAGCAACAGTTCCCTGTCTTGCCAGGAGGCTGTTGGGGACAGGTCTCAACCAAGTGCCATCGGCGCCTAGACCCAACCAAGCAAGTGCCCAGGTGCTGGGTGGTTGGGGACCACTGTGGTAAAAGAGCATAGGGTAGGGAGGTGGAAACACCGAAAAGGAAAGGCGGAATGGTTTGTGGGCTGGGGAAAGAGGGAGATCTGGAGAGGTGGGGATGGTGACGGACAGGCTGAAGTGAATGGCCGGCTGACTGGGGAGATGTCTGAGCCTGGCCTATGGCTAAGGACCAGGTCTTGATCTGAGGCCCTGGAGCAGCTGAGGGGACCTGGATAAATGTCTGAATTCTGCCGACACCAAGGGCAGCTGTTGTGGGGTATTTGTACACTGTGTGAAGGTGTGTTTCTGTGACTGGTTTAATAAAAAGCTGAACGGCCAATAGGAAGAGGAGGAGGTGATGGAGGCACAGAAGAGATGCCAAGGAGACATGGAGGGAGTAGGACATGCAGGTTAACTTAAATTATTAGAACTAGTGGGACAAGCCTAAGACAAGGCCAAGCTTTCCTAATTAATAATAAGTCTCTGTGTTGCTATTTGTGAGCTGGTGGCCCAAAGGAAAAAAATCCATCTACAGGCTGCACTGCCATTGGGATCATGGCCAAGACAGGGTCTGTGTTGATGTCTCTTGCCCATGTTGCTACCAGGGCCCATGTGGATGCCCAGGTTCTGTGCATCATGGTATCTGAAGACTGTACCACTGTCGGGTGGCCAAGGCTATCAACTGTGGCCATGGCATAGTCTGGACCAGGACTGTGGCTGAGGGCCATGTCTGGGTCCATGGTCTTGCCACATCCAAGATCTGTGTTGGTGTCTATGGCTCTTGAGACCATCAAAGACCATGCCAATGCTGCGGCCATGTTGGTGTCCAAGGGCTACACTGCTGTGGGGGCCACGCTGGTCATGGTGGGCTGTGCTACCATCTGGTACCATGGCGACACATGGGCTGGTGCCTAGGACCAGGTCTGGGTCCATGGTCCTACCACAGCCAGTGTCTGTATTGATGTCCATAGCCCATGTTGCTACCAAAGGCCACATAGATGACTGGGGTCTGGGCCAAAGTCTGTGGCCACAAGGGCATAGGAGGGCCATGCTTGTATGATATTTGCAGTGATGGCACATACCTCTAATCCCAGCACTTGGGAGAAAGAAGGAAGATCAGGAGTTCAAGGCCATCCTGGGCTACATGAAACTGAACCAATCTAAAAGAGAAATAGAACTGGGTGGTGGTGGTGCATGCACATGGGAGGCACATACCTTTAATCCCAGCACTAGGGAGGTAGAGACAGGAATATAAGTCAGGTGGATACATGAACTAGCCCATTCAGGCTGAGATTTGGTAGAGGTAAGAAATTTCTAGTGGCTGGCTGCTCTCTTCTCTGATCTTTTAGCTTTAACCCTCGATATCTGACTTTGGATTTTTATTGTTAAGACCAATTAGGATTTCGTGTATCACATGCTGCCACCAGGGACATCCTGATATGAGTGGCCTGCACTGTCACCTTGGCCATGGTGTCATCTGGGCCAGGGCTGCTACAGAGGGCCATGTCTGGGTCCCTGGACCTACAGCAGCCAGGGGCTGAGTTGATGTCCAGAACTCCTGTTGTTACCAAGGGTCATGCAGATGGCTGTACTCTGGTTGGTCAACTCAGACCATGTCTGAGGACTATGCCATGCCCAGGGCAAATGCTGATCTGGGTGACCAGTGCAGCCACTTGGAGCCATGGAGATGTCCAAGCACAGGTGCTGTCTAGGGCCATGTCTGGGTCCATGGCCCTGTGGAGGCTGGTCACTGGGGCTGTGTCCATGGCTCCAGTTGCCAACAAGGGCTCTGTGGACCCAGAGTCTGGCCAGCAACCTAGTGCTATGCAGATGTCAGAGGGCCATTGTGCAACCAGGACTATGCTGATCTGAGTGGCCTATGTTTCCACCAGGGCCATGGTAGTGGTAGCATCCAAACCTGAGCTGCTGCCAAGGGCCATGTCTGGATCTGTGGTCCTGCTGCATCTGGGGTCTGTGGTGATGTTCTCAGCCCATGTTAGCACTGGGGTCATTGGAACCAAGCTGTGCTGAGCTGGCCCCACCCTTCACTAGCCCTGGGATGGCTGGTCCTGCCCCTAGGGGGAGAATATTCCCCCATACTCAGGAAAGATGGCTCCATCACTTGCCATAGAGGTGGCATGCACCTCACCAAGGAAGCACACTAGAGCTGAGCCTGTAGTTAGGGACACAGGTGAGCCAGCCCTGAGTGTGACAGCAGGAGAGCTGACCTCACTGACCTCTCATATGCCCCCTACTGCAATTGGGAGAGAAGTCTCTACACCTTTCCTGGGCAAAATAATAGAGCTGTCCCTGGCGACATGAGTGAGGGGAACCTGGATATAAGGGCCCAAGAGAAGGAGAACTGGCTCCACCCCTAGGTATAGGCTGCACTGGGTAAGCTAGCCACTGGCAGTGCGGGAGGGCTCTCCCTGGTAGTGATGATAATTGAAATCTAGTGGGTTGAGCAACCCAGTTACCACCCAGGGCTAGAACAAGAGCTATGAGTTGGCTCATCCCAGAATTCACCAAATCTATGAACTGTTGGAGCATGTGAAGAGGATGAACCTAAAATCCAAACCAGCAGCATCTCCACAACACAGGAGAACAGGATATCCATGAGAAGCCCCAGTGAGAGCCCCTTATTGGTGGTGTAGCAGAAACCAGAGGCCTCCAGCCAGAGCAATGACTCCTGAAATGAACACTTGCAAGTTAACATGAACAGACTAAAGGGTAAACTGTATGTCTCAACTGGCCACACCACAGCTTCCATGACAAGATTCTTCTTCTTTTTAAAATTTTTGTTTTTGTTTGGTTTGGTTTGGTTTTTGGTTTTTTTTTTTTTTCTTTTTTTTCATTATTCTTTATTAAGAAATTTTCTACTCACACCACATACTATCCACAGATTCCCCCCTCCTTCTTCCTCCCACCCCCAGCCCTATTTCCCAAGCCACCACACGTCCCCACATCCCCCAAATCAAAGTCTCCCATGGGGAGTCAGCAGAGCCCAGCACACTGAGTCTAGGCAGGTCCAAGCTCCTTCCCACTGCACCAAGGCTGTGCAAGGTGTCACACCACAGGCACCAGGTTCCAGAAGCCTGCCCATAGACCAGGGACAGATCCCAATCCCCCTGCCTGGGTGCCCCTCTAACAGTTTGAGCCAAACAACCATCTTCCATATCCAGAGGGCCTAGTCCAGTCCCATGGGGGCTCCACACCACCAGTCCACAGTTCATAGGCTTCCACTAGTGTGGTTGGTCATCTCTGCACATCCATTATGATCTCGACGTCCCTTGCCTGCAATATCTCTACTCTCTCTCATCAATTGGATTCCTGGAGTTCAGCCTGGTGCCTGGCCGTGGATCTCTGTATCTGTTCCATCAGTCACTGGACAAAGGCTCTATGATGACAACTACGTTATTTGCTAGACTGGTCACCAGAGTAGACCGGTCCAGGAACCCTCTGGACAACTGCCAGCAGACCAAGGTGGAGTCATCCTTGTGGATTCCTGAGAGCCTCCCCAGCACCCTGACTCTTCCTATTCCCATGATGTCCTCATCTATCATGGTATCTCCCTCCCTGCCTTCCCACTCTGTCCCTGCTCCAGCTTGACCCTCCCATTTCCCTATGTTCTCATTCCCCACTCCTCGCCCTCTGCCACCCCCACCCAGTCCACTCATGTAGATTTCATCCACTTTTCCTTCACAGGGTCATCCATGTGTCTCTCCTAGGGTCTTTCCCTGTTAGCTAGCCTCTCTGGAGTTGTGGGTTACAGTCTGGCCATCCCTTCCCTCCCATTTAGTATCCACTTATGAATGAGTACATACTATGTTTGTCCTTCTGGGTCTGGGTTACCTCACTCAAGATGGTATTTTCTAGTTGCATCCATTTGCCTGCAAATTTAATGATATCATTGTTTTTTACTGCTGAGTAGTACTCTAGTGTGTATATGTGCCATATTTTCTTTATTCATTCTTTAGTTGAGGGGCATCTAGGTTGTTTCCAGGTTCTTCCTATTACGAATAATGCTGATATGAACATAGTTGAGCATGTGTCCTTCTGGTAAGATTGAGCATTCCTTGGGTATATCCCCAAGAGTGGTATAACTGGGTCTTGAGGAAGACTTATTCCCAATTTTCTAAGAAACTGCCATACTGATTTCCAGAGTGGCTGTACACGTTTACATTCCCATCAACAGTGGAGGAGTGTTCCCCTTGCTCCACATCTCTCCAACATAAGCTGTCTTCAGTGTTTTTGATCTTAGCCATTCTGACAGGTGTAAGAAGGTATCTCAGAGTTGTTTTGATTTGCATTTCCCTGATGACTAAGGATGTTGAGCAATTCCTTAAATGCCTTTCAGCCATTTGAGATTCTTCTGTTGAGAATTCTCTGTTAAGCTCTGTAGTCCATTTTTAAATTGGATTGTTCAGTATTTTGATGTCTAGCATTTTGAGTTTACTATATATTTTGGAGATCAGCCCTCTGTTAGATGTGGGGTTGGTGAACATCTTTTTCCATTCTGTAGGCTGTAGTTTGGTCTTATTGACTGTGTCCTTTGCCCTACAAAAGCTTCTCAGTTTCAGGAGGTTCCATTTATTATTTGTCACTTTCACTGTGCTACCAGTGTTATATTTAGAAAGTGGTCCCCTATGCCAATTTGTTCCAGACTACTTCCTACTTTCTCTTCTATCAAGTTCAGTGTAACTGGATTTATGTTGAGGTCTTTGATCCACTTGGACTTGAGTTTTGTGCATGGCAACAGATATGGATCTATTTGCAATATTCTGCATGTTAACATCCAGTTATTCCAACACCATTTGTCAAAGATGCTTTCTTTTTTCCATGGTACAGTTTTGGCTTCTTTGTCAAAAATCATATGTTCATAGGTATGTGGATCAATGCCAGGGTCTTCAGTTCGATTCCGTTGGTCCACATGTTGGTTTTTATGCCAGTACCAAGCTCTTTTTATTATTATAGCTCTATAGTAAAGTTTGAGGTCAGAGATCATGATGCCTCCAGAGCTTGCTTTATTATACAGGATTCTTTTAGCTATCCTAGGTTTTTTGTTTTTCCATATAAAGTTAAGTATTTTTTTTTCCCAAGTCTGTGGAGAATTGTGTTGGGATTTTGATGGGGATTACATTGAATTTGTAGATTATTTTTGGTAAGATTGTCATTTTTTACTATGTTGATTTTACCTATCCATGAGCATGGGAGATATTTCCATTTCCTGATATCTTCTTTGATTTCTTTTTTCAGAGACTTAAAGTTCTTATCTTTCACTTGCTTAGTTAGAATTACCCCAAGGTATTTTATGTTATTTGTGGCTGTTGTAACGGGTGAAGTTTCTCTGATTTCTTTCTCAGCCCCCTTTTCATTTGTATATAGGAAGGCCACTGATTTTTTTAAGTTAATCTTGTATCCTGCCATCTTACTGAAGGTGTTTATCAGCTATAGGAGTTTCCTGGTAGAATTTTTGGGGTCACTTATGTATACTATCATATTGTCTGCAACTAATGAAAGTTTGACTTCTTCCTTTCCAATTTGTATCCCCTTGATCTCCTTTTGTTGTTTTATTGTTCTAGCTAGAACTTCAAGTACTATATTGAATAAGTATGAGGAGAGTGGACAGCCTTGTCTTGTTCCTGGTTTTAGTGGAATTGTTTTGAGTTTCTCTCCATTTAATTTGATGATGGCTGTCAGCTTGCTGTAAATTGCCTTTATTATGTTTAGGTATGTTCCTTGTATTCCTGATCTCTATAACCTTTATCATGAAGGGGTTTTGGATTTTGTCAAAGGCTTTTTCAGCATCCAATGAGATGATCATGTGGGTTTTTTCTTTCAGTTTGTTGTTATATGGTGTATTACATTGACAGATTTTTGTATGTTGAACCATCCTTGCATTCCTGGGATGAAGCCTACTTTGTCATGGTGGATATTTTTTTTTTTATGTGTTCCTGGATTGTGTTAGCCAGTATTTTATTGAGTATTTTTGCATCAATGTTCATGAGGGTGATTGGTTTGTAATTCTCTTTCTTTGTTGCATCTTTGTGTGGTTTGGGTATCAGGGTAACTGTAGCCCCATAAAAAGAATTTGGTAATGTTCCTTCTGTTTCTATGGTGTGGAACAATTTTAAGAGTATTAGTATTAGCTCTTCTTTGAAAATCTGGTAGAATTCTGCGCTGAGACCATCTGGTCCTGGGCTTTTTTTGGTTGGGAGACTCTTAACAACCATTTCTATTTCCTTAGGGGTTGGCATCCATGGTCTCTTAGTGTCTGCATAATGTCTGTCCAGGACCTTCTGGCTTTTAGAGTCTCCAATAAGAAGTCAGGTGTTATTCTTATGTGTCTGCCTATATATGTTATTTGGCCTTTTTCCTTTGCAGCTCTTAATATTTTTTTTCTTTATTCTGTATGTTTATTGGTTTGATTATTATGTGGTGAGGGTACTTTTTTTTTGGATCCAGTCTATTTGGTGTTCTGCAACCTTCTTGTATTTTTATAGGCACTTCCTTCTTTAGGTTGGGAAAGTTTTCTTCTATGATTTTGTTGAATATATTTTCTGTGCCTTTGAGTTGGTATTCTTTTCTTTCTTCTATCCCTATTATTCTTAGGTTTGGTCTTTTCACGGTGTCCCAAATTTCCTGGACATTGTGGGTCATGAATTTGTTGCCTTTTGTGTTTTCTTTTACTGATGGATCTATTTTGTTTACTGTATCTTCAATGCCAGAGATCTGCTCTTTTATCTCTTGCATTCTGTTGGCTATATTTGCATCTGTAGTTCCTATTCATTTACTCAGATTTTCCACTTCCAGCATTACCTCAGTTTGTTTCTTCTTTATTGACTCCATTTTGGTTTTGAAATCTTGAACTGTTTCCCTCACTTGTTTAATTGCTTTCTCTTGGCTTTCAAGGGATTTACTGATTTTCTTCCCATTTTTTGTTTGACTTTTCTTCAATTTCTTTAAGGGAATTTTTCATTTCCTCTTTTACAATCTCTAATATCTTCTTAAAGTCATTTTTATGGTAAATATCTTCTCTTTCTTCTGTTTTGGGATGTTCAGGTCTTGCTGATGTAGGTTCTGATGGAGCCATATTGGTTTTTTATGTTGTTGACTGTATTTTAGCACTGGCGTCTACCCATCTTTTTCTCCACTTGGTGCAAGCGGTGTCTGTGTCTGAGGGAGAATCTCTTGGTCTGATTGATACTCTTGATCCAGTGGTAGCTCTTGGTCTAGTCAATGCTGATGGACTTTTTGTCTTAGGGAACAGCTCTGGTGTTAGTGGCCTCTGTCTCAGTGAGTAGCTGCTGCAGTCTTATCATGTGGTGGATGGTGGTAGTCTGACCTGTCTGCAGGAGGTCTGCCTGCCAACTGGCCTCTTAGTCCAGTTGGGTGCTGGCAGGCTCTGTCTCATGAAACAGTTGCAGTCTCAGAAGGTGGTGGATTTGGGGGAGATGGGGCTTGTGTTACAGGGTCTGATGGGGAATGAGGGTATTCTGACCTGTGTGCAGGAGGTCTGCCTGCCAATTAGCCTGAAACTGGAACTGCAATGGGTGGGGGTGTGGGGGCACAGGGCTATACCCCTGGGCCCAAAGCCTAAGGGGCTGGGGTTTTTGAGTATGAGGATAAAGACTCACCTCTTAGTTCATTTGGGTGCTGGCAAGCTGGTTTTTCTTTTAAATTAGGTTTTGATGCAGGTGAGTTGGGGTAGGGTTGCAAGGGCAGAGGACAAATTCGAGGACATGGGGAGATAAGTGGAATAGGAATGCATGATATGAAATCCTCTAGAATCAATAAAAGTTTAAAAAATGAAAATTAAAATGTAAAAGAAAAAAGGATGGCATAAAATTGATTTTTAAAAACCTAAAATAAAACTTTCACAGTATAATGACAAAAACAAGCAAAAAAAACCTTAAATTAAAAAAAAATGCTGCATTTTCTGTTTAAGTGCATGTCTAGCCTTGACTATTTGTGTCATTTTCCCAAAACATGTTTTTGCTAATTAAATCCCCATTGACTATATATGAGGATTTCTTTCACTCCGGGCATTCTCTGGGGTTGACATTGCCCATCTTTTACATTTTACTTATTCTGATAGAGATACATTACTGTTAAACTGTGGCATGTCATATTGTCCACACAAATGACATGCATATTTTCTTGTACTTATTTGTCATCTGGGGACTCCATTTTCTGGAATATGTGCTTAATATTTTACCCATTTTTATAATGGTTTATCTCTCTCCCCCTTTTTAACTGAATTTAGTTCTTCATATATCTCAACCAAGTGTTGTCACTTTACATAGAGAAATATTTTCTCCTCCACTCTTTCTTTACATGTCTGATGTGTGCCTTTGACCAAATAGTGCACTTAACTTTTATGCACTTCTGTATGGCAGTCCTTCTGTGTTAGCAACTGCTTTCTGCATCCTCACTGAGAAGTTTTTATCTACCTCTAATCATGAAGGTGGCCTTCTATGTGAACCTCTTGGAGTTTGACAGTTTCACTTTTCACAATTAGATAAGTAATCTACAACTAATTTATTAAAAGTTTGATTTCTATGTGGTCCAGATTCATTTATTTTTCAGTGTGGATAACCAGTTGACCAAATGTGCTCTTCTGAGATTGAATGCGCAGGGTTTGTTCCTCAACTTTTTTTCTGATGTATTTGGTTATTTATTGCTGTGGGAAAGCAATGTTGCCTTAATTACTGTAGCTTAAAATAAACCTTTCCTTCTCACAGCATTAATCATCCAACTGACTACATGGTTTCACATGATTGTGACTTTCAATTTAATTTTAAAATGAGATAAAAAAAATTAAGGAAAAACTTCCTGAAAATTGAAATTGAACTTTATTGAACTGAAAAAATAAATAAGGATGTTATGGTTTAGATAAAAATATTCCCCCAAAATTTATGTATGAAGACTGACTTGATCTCCAGCTAGTGACAGCACTATTGAAAAGTGAATAGGTCAAAGTGCACTCCCCTGTTAGCAGATGGACCTAATTAGAGGAAATGGGTCACAGGAGCCTTTTCTTCTCCCCTCCCCCCTCTGCTCCCCTCCCCTCCCCCTCTCTTTTCCTCCCCTCCTCTCTTCTCCTCTCCTCTTTTCTTTCCCCTCTCTTTATCCCTCCCTCCCTTCCTGGATGCAAATTTGATCCCTGGGGCCCACATAGTGGCAAGATGAAAACAAGTTGTCCTCTGACCTTCACATATATGTTGTGGCATGTATATGTGCCTCTGTAGTTTAAATAAGTAAGTATGTTCTTCTACACAGAATGGTTGCTGTGTCTGAAGACCACTTTAACCCCCAATTCCCCTGTTTACTTCATGTGGCAAATTATAATACTCTATCTAGTGCTTTGGAGGTCAGTGTGAAACTCTCATGTCTGGGGCTCTGAAGGAGTGTGGAGGCTCTGCTGTGGTAGTTTGAATGTAATTGGCCCCCATAATCTCATAGGTGTCACTAGGAGGTGTGGCTTTGTTGGAGTGGGTGTGGCCTTGTTGGAGGAAGTGTGTCACTGTGGGGGTGGGCTTTGAGGTCTCCTATGCTAAGGATACCACCCAGTGTCTCAGCTGACTTCCTGTTGCCTGCACTTTCAGCTCCAGGACCATACTTGCCAGCATGCCTCCATGCTCCCCATTATGACAATGGACTGAACCTCTGAAACTGTAAGTGAGCCACCCCAACTAAATGTTTTCTTTATAAGAGTTGCTGTGGTCATGGTATTTCTTCACAGCAATGAAAACCCCAACTAAGACAGAAGTTGGTACCAGGAGTGGGGTATTGCTATGTTAGGCCTGACCATGTGTTTGTTTGGAGTAATACGGACTTTGGTACTTTGGATTAGAAAAGCAGTGGAATGCCTTAAGCATTGCTTAATGGGCCATGCCAATAGGAGCATGGAAGACAGAGGTGCTAGCTAAGAGTTATTTGAACTGGCAGGGGCAAGGGCTCACTCAAGTAGTGAAGAAAGTATCTGCCTTGTGCCCTTGTCTGAAGAGACTGTCTGAGGCTAAAGTGAAGAGTTTTGGATTAGTTCCACTGGCAGAAGAAATCCCCAAACAGCCTAGTATAGACTCTGTCATGTGGTTGCTAATGTTCATGCTTATAAAGATTTATAATGAAAAGGAGCAAGGTGATTAGGGTAAATAAAAAATGTAAATTTTTTTTTGAGGAGAAAAAAAAAGTACCAGGAATTGGAATGGAGTTAAGTCCTGTATTCAAGGAGATAAACTAATTAAGAAATGAAATATAGGGAGTGGTGACCTCAGGGTAACATCCCACTCAGCTAAATTTCCAGATTGTGAAAAGGAATTAAAGAAAACCTTATAGCTGCATATGGTAGAGCACACCTTTAATCCCAGCACTCAGGAGGCAGAGGCTAGAGGATCTCTGAGTTTGAGGTCAGCCTGGTTGACAGAGCAAGTTTCAGGATAGCCAAGCTCAGGCAGTGAAAGACAGAAAGCTGGTGAAGATGTAATTGACTGAGGGGGCCATGTCCAGCACCAGCAAGCAGTAGAACTTGACCATGTGGTTCTGGGTTTAGCGTTAAGAAGAGAAGAAAGGAGTTAATGGAATAAAGCTGCTGAGGGCAGGCATATGTCAGAGGTGTCCCTGAATGGAGGCCTAATAGAGGGGTCATTGCATGAACCTGTGAATTTGAAGCCTGGATTGCCTTGGAGAACTCATGATGTTAGAGATGCCAGAGTCCATGTGATACCTGCCAAGAAGAGCTGCTAACAGTGAGTTGAACCAGTCCAAGAGGAAGAAGTGTGTTGCAGTCAACAAAGCTGAATGGAGTTGGAAATGTGGAGCCCATTTTGACACCAGACATGGAAATGCAGAGTTTGGAGTTTGCCCAGCTGGTTTTCAGTCTTACTTTGGTCTAGTATTTCTTTGCAATGCTCCCTTTCCTCCATTTTGGAATGGTAATGCACATGTTGTGCCATTATACATTGGAAGTATATGATCTGCTTTTTTGTTTTTATTTTTACTGATGATTACAGTTAAGAGATTATATCAATCTCAGAAGAGATTTTGAACTTGGAAGTTTAAAACATTGTTTTAACTATGATAAACTATGAGGACTTTTGAAGTTGGACTAAATGAATTTTATATTATGATAGTGACAAGCTTCCAGCTTCCAGGTAGTGGAATGTACTATTTGGATGTAATCTACCCCCATAATCTCATAGGGAGTGGCACTATTAGGAAGTGTGGCTTTGTTGGAGTGGGTATGGCCTTGGAGGAAGTGTGTCACTGCAGGGGGGTGGGGTGGGGACGGGCTTTGAGGTTTCCTATACTCAGAATACCACCCAATGTCCCAGTTGACTTTCTGTTACCTGCAATACATAGCACTCTCAGCTCCACACCACATCTGCTTGCATACCACCATGCTCCCTGCCATGATGATAATGGCCTGAACCTCTGAAACTGTAAGCGAGCTACCCCAGTTAAATGTTTTCTTTATAAGAGTTGATTTGGTCATGGTGTCTCTTCACAGCAATGAAAACCCTAACTAAGACACCTGACGACCACGTGCTCCTCTTTTTTTAGATCAGACAGGCTCTTGGAGTGACTTCTGCCACAAATTTCTTGTGATCCCACATAGCTCCTCCATGCTATGTCCATAGTGGAAGTGACAGTGGGCGTGGTTGACACTCCCAGCTTCAGAGTATCTCACTACACTTCTGCTGCACTCCCCACCACTTGTGCTGCTTGCTGTTTGTTCTTCCACCAGCAGGCCAGCCCACATATGTGATCTTCAGCACAAAGGTTCTCAGCCAGACTGGCCCTGAGCTTTCCCGAGAAAGTCTCCACTGAACGTTCTGTGCTCAGGCTGTTTGTCATCTGACGATTGGCGTCTGCAGTATGGCCAATGATTCCTGTGAGCACCTGCTTGAATGTCATGGCAGTATCTGTGTTGACTGTGATTGTTTTGCTGTCTGTTGTTGTGGTCTTGACTGCCAGGTCAGTCTTCTGGACTATTGTAACTTATCAATCCTTCAACGTCACCAACACATGAAAAACACTTCCCTGTTATTTATCATAGTAGCACCAGCACCAGCTACATCTGCTAATGTATCAAAATTTAGGATTAGATCAACTTTAAGGTAAACTACACATACCCAACAGTCTGAGGAATATGTAGCCATCAATTGTTTTTTAGTTTTTATATGTTTTGATTTTCAGATTTTGTGCATATGAGTGTTTTGCTGGCATGAAAGTATGTGTACTACTTGGAGGCTAGAAGAATGCATCAGATCCTCTGGAAGTGGAGATATAGACAGTTGAGAGCTGCTATGTGGTTGTTGGGAACTGAACCCAGATTCCTTGCAAAAGAAGTAAGTGTTGTTAACAGCTGAGTCATCTCCCCAAACCCTCACACTTTAAAGCCGGGGCTTCTGTGATTCCATGTTCACAAATGGAAGGATCCCAAGTTATCTGAGCTGACGCAGACACAAAAGCAGGGAAGGGCAGTACTCCGTGACTTCCTGAAATGGGAAGACTAACTTTTGCTTTCTCTCCTCCTTCTCTATGTCCTGTTCTGTCATTTGTGTCTTTTAACACACAGGCTTTTATATCAAAGACAAAAATGTGTGCTCAGAACATCCTAACCCACTAAAATTGGAGACCGAATAAAACCTCAACACCTGCTATTAAGAGGAGGCTGGACAAAGTGCTAAAGTGAGTCACACCAACGCTCCGCTTTCTTAAAGTCCATGTGAAAGCCGCTGTCTCTACTGTCTTGTCCGAGGTGCAGTCCTTCTAAGGTCAACTCTGGCTTTGATGTTTCTTCTAGACATGTAGTTGTTTCCCCTGTGTTTATTTTCTTTCCATTTTACTCAGAACAAGAATTATTTCTGAAATTAGATTGTTCTAATATTTTTGATAAGACTTCACACATGCCTAATACTTTTCTTATCAAATAGGTCATTCAGTGTTTATAAAAATACATTGGCTCTTTCATGGCTTATGATGCCACTGTGTACAAATAGCTTTTGGTTAGATCTCAGAAAAAAACTTTAATTGATGTTTTTCTTCACAGTTCCCTCAGCACATTATGTTAGATCCTACATACAAAATGCTGAGTCTATTTGGATAGCAACATTCTCATATCACCTTAGTAGAGTGCATCAGAAAAGTGCTGGAAGACACTAAAATACAGCAAGTATCACTGAGAGAAAAATGTCAAGTGTGCAATGTGTTTCATTCCTCAAGGAGCTACTACTATTTGATTACCAATATTACCAGTGCTGCATCACAATTTTTTCCAATGTACAAGTTAATAATAAGTTTTTCAGTATAGTATTTAAAATTCTGTTAATACTGAGTACACAGAAAACCAAAATAAAATGTTTATTTTGCATCAATTACATATATTCCTCCACTTACTTAAGATTCACTAAGAAACATTATAAGCAAATAATATATAATGGAGGATCTTGCAAAAGGTAACTAGGTACTAAGCTTGTATCTCTATATCAGCATTCTCAGAGTATCATACCACTTGCTGATAGCTCAGGAAGATATTAAAATAAAAACCCAAAACCACAAATTCAATTTAGTGAGCATCCATTTTGAAATATCACGAAGTAAAAACTTGTGGGTTGACTCTGCACCTGAACCATAGGATGGGCAAGTCATGACAGCAGTGCTGAACTCTGTTGGACATACGGCTGTGACTGAAAAATAAATCCACATCCCACACCCACCACATCTACTCAGCCTCCAGCACAACATCACAGATGCATGTTGTTTAGGGCCTTCATTGTTGCCATGGCAATACCTGTCTTACATGAGTCAGAAGGAGAACATTGAAGAAAAGCCATCTTCTCCATCAATGCTCAGCAAGTCATCAACTTGTCAGTTTTGATGTGAACCCTGAGAATTTCCCTAACAGTTTCTGCCAAGCCCCCTTTACCTCCGTATTCCTTAGACTATAAATCATGGGGTTCAGCATGGGCATCAGTACAGCATAAAAAAGAGAAATTAACTTCTCCTGAAGGACAGATGGGTTGGAGTGGGGCTGGATGTAGGTGAAAATGGTGGTACCATAGCATAGTGTTACCACAGTGAGGTGGGAGGCACAGGTGTGGAAGGCTTTCCTCCTTCCCTCCGTGGACTGTATTTTTAGAATGGTGGAGATGATTTGGATATAGGACAAGAGAACCAGGAAGAAAGGTGTCATAAGCAAGACAATGCTAGAAACCATAATCACAATCTCATTGGAGGAAGTGTCTACACATGCCAGTCTGACCACAGCTAAAATTTCACAGGAAATGTGATCAATATACTTATTTGTGCACATGGGCAGCTGAAAGGTGATGGTGGTGTGCACAAGAGAGTTGATAGAGCCACTCACCCAAGATGTGATGACCAGTCTCATACATAGCCCTGCATGCATGATGACTGAGTACCTCAAAGGGTCACACACTGCCACATAGCGGTCATAGGCCATCACTGCTAGCAGAAGGAACTCAATCCCTCCTAAACCCAGGGAAAAAAATAACTGGGCTGCACAGCTCAGAAATGGAATTGCTTTGTGTGTGGCAAGAAAATGAGCCAGCAGCTGGGGGACTATGCTTGTGGCATAAGACACATCCACAAGTGACAGGTTGGTGAGAAAGAAATACATGGGAGTGTGGAGTCGGCTGTCCAGTCTGATCAGAAGAATGATGAGAAAGTTCCCCAGCACTGTCACCAGGTACATCAGCAAGAATAGGACGAAGAGGGAGACTTGAGTGCCCCGGTCCCTGGACAGGCCAAGGAGGATGAATTCATGCACCCAGGTCTGGTTGTCCTGTTCCATTAAAAAATGTGATGATTATTAATCTGCACAGAAAGTAAGAAAAAAAGCACAAGCAATCGAGTAACCATGGAGTTCCAGGTAAAATTACATAGCATATGGGATCTGCCAGCTATTTTTATCAGTCTTCAGTCCATTCATGAGAATGTAGTTGCATCCTCAATCCCAATATGCTTTCATAACTCTGTTTCAGGGAAACAGGCCAATGTCTCAGAGGACTAGTTGGAGCCCTGATTTAAAACAGTACAGCTTCATGCACATTCTATTTTTTTTACCCATTTCCTTTGGTCTTGGGCATGGAGAATGTAAAAATGGGTTGTGATAAGTAAAACAATAAATGATGTAAAGACCTAATGTTTTAAAACTGCCTAAAATATGTCAACTAGCTTACTCTTAATGGAATTCAAAAGTCAATTGTCAAACCAATTATTCTGAATAGGCAGGGGTTTGTGGCCGGATCTAGAATCAGAAAACATTATTTCAGATTCCATTTGTCTTTAGCAGGTATGTCATGATAAGCTTTTGCACACAGAAAAGGCCCATATTCAAAAACTCTCAAGTACGTTAAGCATGTGAAAATACTTGGGTGACATTACTGGTGTGTTACTGCTGTGTGTGCTTGTAGCGTTCTGACTTCCACCTTGGGAACATAAGTAAGTAAATGTGACGTACTTCCCACGATTTTCATAAAATAGACAAGTTGACAGCCTTTTAAAGAAATCTTTGGTCTTTTAAATAGGCTTTAGTCTCCCTTGCTGTTTATGGTCTAGAGAGGGGGTGTCATGCTGACCCCCAGTTCTTGGTGTTTTTCTCCTTTTCCCTTAGTTTGATTAGGGGCCTCTTCTTCCGGTGTCAGCTGAAACAAAACAAAAGACATGAAAGCTTTGCCATCCAGATCTAAGAGACAGGGAAAACAGATGTTTAAGGATCTATCTTCATTGTTCAATAGAATAAGGTAGGAATTCTTTAGATGTCCATTGGAGTGGAAATTCCCTTCTAGTTGCATGTGTTGGGAAAGGGTTTTTTCAGTAAAAGTAGTATGACATGATGCCAGCTGTAAACATTGAACAGAAACAGAGGTTTTCTTTAAAAGACTTCTAAGACAGACATATTGTTTTATCTACCTACAACATATCTCTTCCATATCTGCCTGTCATCAATGCTGCAGCAACCAGAATGTGTGAAATGAGGGAAAACCATAGAAAGATACAACAGAAGTGACCAAAAAAGAGGAACAGAGGACATTGCCATTTCTAAAGTCTCTAAGCCTGAAACAGGAGCACTGCCACACTTCAATTCTCTTCCCTGATGAAGAACAAACCTTAGTAACTGGCTCTAGAAATGCCCAACTCACATCTTCATCTGAATGTTGCTCATTCTCCTATTGCACAGTTCTCTAATGTCTATAAGATTAGTTTACCATAGTTAGTTGTCTTTAGTTAGCTTTACCATAGAAAGTTATCACATAGTGCTACAACCCAACACAGTTCTATTACTTCCACTTTACTAATACAGCAATTATTATAGATTGTATGTTTCACAGCAAAGTATATGACTAAATAAAGCTACTCTTTAGGTAAACACATTTTTGACATATTAAATGATTAATATCAAGATTGTTTTTATTGTGAAATGTTTAAAAATGAAATAATGCTAAATAGAATCTTCATAAGGTGGAGGACCCAATAGAAGCTGGTACACTGTGGGCATGTGTCATTTTCTATTGACGGCATGCAACACATTTGATCTGAGGAGAAAACCAAAGCTTTAGATGGCAGATAATGAAATTGCAAAAAGAGTAGAAAATGAGGTATTTGCAGTAAAGATCAGCTTTCTCAGCTAAAATAATGCCAATGTTTCATCCTAGGGAAAAGCATCCACATGTTTCAAACTCCATTAAGCAATTATGGGCTACAGCAAAAAGTAGGACCCTAATGTTTTAACAGCTCTCAAAGATAAAAGTTAGACATTCAGATTTCTCACTCAGGTTTTTACATGCTACAGTGTGGCTTATTTAAAGATTGAATTTTAACCTGTTTTTAAAATAAATTTCAATAGATTATATTGAGATCATATGTGCTTAAACTTTTGCTATTGCAAATTTTAGCCTTAAAGTAAAATATTGTTTTACATCTATTACATCTTGATAAATCCCCTAACGTTCTACAAGATTTTGTTTAGCTTAGAACTCTGGTTGCTGAAAATATATGTTACCTGAAGAACACAGGGAGAGGGATTCCCACAAGTAAGTTAGAGATGAATTGGTTGTTATCTGGATGGATTTGGCTTTCAATATCCTGCCTCTCTTTTAAGTCTTCCTCCTAATCTTTCATCTATAAGTCAAAGTCAAATAACTTCACGTTAATCTCAATACCAGCACTTTGCACCAGATCAACCTTCCAGCAGGTATGGGGCCAACCTAAGAATTTTCCTTTGCTCTACCCACTTTTAAAACAATACCTTTTGGAATTCAAGGCCTTCCTAAAGCCAAATCAAATAATGATTAGTAGCAACCACTCAAACAATGATTTGGTGATATTTGCTATTAACCTGTAGTACCTGAAATCATGGAGTCACTTAGCTATTATGTTTTAATTTGCTTAAATTTGAACAGTTGATTTCTCAGATGGCTATCTGCCCCCATTTCTACAGAATGCCTGAGAGGAAAAAATACTTCCAAATAAGAATAGAATTTCTGAAAATAAGATACTCCATTACCTTTTCTTTTAAAACAACTTCTGCATATCTGGGATGAAATAAAAATGATTCATTGGAGAAAATGTGAACTGCTGTTCATTGGGATAGAGATGAGAGGAATGACCAATAGAAATTTATCCAACATCAGAACCACTTGCTCTGCTGGTGCCACAGTTATCATATCACACGTATATCTGGAGATGACCTCTCACATGGCTGCTCACATCGTTTCCTCACTGCTTCTTAATGGAGGGTACTTGTCCTTACTTCTCTGTGGACCAATGCTCCCTTATTTGACCTTTTCAAGGAAGAGGCAATCAGGATGTGGCACAGGAACCATTGCTTTTTGCAAGGTTCACCCTTACAGTATCATGCTCTACTAAATGCTTTATACCTTTAAGACAATGATAAATCATTTCAATTCAATTAGATCATTGTGTCTGTGACTTACATTCTCTCCCCTCATGCACAGAGGCATTAAAGAGAAAATCCTACCAGGTATACACAATATAAGAGGATTTCCCATAATTTCATCCTTCAAAAAATATTTTTAGCCTGTGTTCATGTCACAGTGATCAACCTTAGATCAATCTTTAAAAGTCCAAAATCAATAATATTTATCCTCAGTGGTTATCCCATAAGTCATATGACAGAGATGACCCCCTATAGTTTTTTATTGGCTCTGCCCTAATACAAATGGATAAAGTTCCCAAAGTTTTACTCCAAGAAAAAAAATGTTTGGACATTATCACTTTTTTTGTGATGTTCCACTGAGTCTGAATCATGTTTGGCTGCCTTTTGGTAATACTCTACAGGCTTAGCTGCAATAAACTGAGCCCTGAATACAGGCACATAGCACATGTTCTACAGGTCATTTTCTCCCATGCTGGCCTAAATAAAGCAGAACCTTACCTTTGTACGCTTGATTCATCAGTGGAAATCACCCCTTCCTCCAGAGAAATGTTTATGTTCTTGTATGTGGCTGCCCAGCTGGTTTCTGTACTCATACTGCATTCGTGTGGGCAGGAGAAGTTCCATCATCCTTACATTTGGACACAATGAGAACCCCAGAAAAACAGCAGTGGATGAAAAGTTAAAAATGCTTTTATACCTGAGAGCACTGATGTCTTTTCTTATTGGTGTCTCGTTATCTACTTTATCTCTGGGTTTATTCACTTGGCTGATTCTAATTATTGATACACAATCTTTAAATAGTTACAATCTTGAAATTCACATTTGGTAATCTGTTTTATTTTGGTTACATTGTGGAAATCCCAATCTTCTTTTTTTCTCTTGCCCCATGTATATAGGATATTCCTTACAGTATTCTGTTCTTGATTCTATCATGCTTTCCTACAGCTGATTCAAGGACCAAATCCAACAAGACAGTCAAGGAGTCTCACTCAACTTTTAACTGCAGTCTATGTTTTTCAGGTTTTATGACTTTGATAATTTAATCTTCTTATATTTGAAGTACTTCCTTTGAGAAAAAAAGTAAAACCAGTTATCTATACACAGTCAGAGAAATAGTTGAGACAAGATACTTTAAAGACATTAATGTTATCTTTTCCAGAAATGACCTGGAGCCAGCAGAGTCCCTTGGGAGATTTTTTTTTATATTCCCACTCCATACGCATGAATATACATGCCTAGGTACATAGTTTATTAAACTAGACTTTGTCCTGTTTTCTTACAAGAATGATTCAGGAAATATCATCATGTTTCTACTTTCAATTAATAATACTTTTTCTTTGACCTCTTCCTCCAGTACTAAAGTCTTTAAATAGCAAGCTCATATGGTGGCAATGTCTCTAATCCTCAATCCTCTGGAAAACTGAGTGGCTTCATTCCTGTAATCCTGGGTGTGAGAAGATCCCAGCATCCATATGTCACACACAGCCCATAGAGATCAAATTACTATTTGTTCTGCCTGTCTATGAGCTCCAGTTTACACCCACCCTCTGTTGACATCTCTATTAAAATTTCCAAAGTAGTAATCAGTACCTGGTGATATGGACATATCTCCTTCAGTCCAGAATTGTATTTCAAAGGATGCTCCCTGTGTTCAGAGTGGTGGACTGTGAAGATGTCCCAGTTGTCCTGGGCTCCATGACTATAAAAATTCCCTGGGATTAGTTTACAAAAACTAATGGGAGGAAGTTCACAGGTGATCCCAAGTGGGCTCACACACAACACTAATAAAATGAGACAGAGACTGCCCTGGTGACCTGGAGCCAGCAGAGTCCTTCGGGAGATTTTTATATTGGTGTATTAATTGCTGTCTTCACTTCCAAATCTCAGTGGCTGGGTCACCATGCTGCCCTTCCTCTCCCTGTGGAAGGCTGTTCTTCGTCCATCTTACCCAAGCACCAGTGAATCCTTAGGTCATTCTTAAAAAAACAAAAACAGAAACAAAAACAAAAAAAAAACAACTATGTAAACCAGTTCTGTGACATTTTATCATGCCCTCATATAGTAAAAACACTTTACCCCTCAGTGCCTATGTTCCAAGGTCCTGTGGCTGCTCCTGCATCTAAATCAGGTGAAAAAAAGAACTATTCTTCTTTTAGATACAGGAGGCCTTTGCTCTTTTTCCTAGTGTCATGAATACTATGCTCTGTTATACTAAGATACATTCAAAGGGTATAACAAAGTGCTATGACTCTACAAGTACTGGTGGATAGTCAGCCATGTCTCAGGGTAGGATTTAAGTCCTAAAATGATGGCATTGCATGGAAAGATGGAAGACTCTAAATAAGTACATAACAATAGTCTTAGGATCTACAGACTAAGAATGATTCGAAATAATGTAAAAAGCTTAATTTTGTAGTCATCTTTAATTTTTTAGTATGTGTAAAAAGATTCATATAATTTTGAAATTGGAATCATACTACCTATGTCTGGAATATTGCCTCTTAAAGTCTCAAGGGAATTATTTACCTATTCGTTCCTCATACTTAAAAATTCTTCTACTTTACCACTTACATGTCAACTGTTACTCAACTGGTGACCACTATTCCAAGAGTCACTCTCTCATTTTCTCACCTACTTACTAGCTGATTGCAAGACTCCATCACTCAACTCTTTCATTATCTTGTACCTTATACTGCTGACTCTATTTCCCTACTGTACATTTATTTATTTTTAAAATATTTTTATTGATTATTTGGGAATCTCACATCATGTGCCTGATTGCACTCCCCTCCTAGTCTTCCCATGTCCTCTCCCCTTCCCCTGTGACAACCACCCCCAAAACAAGACCATTTTTTTGTTGTCTATATATTCACTGGAACATTGTCATATTCCTACTGGCCAGCCCTGTAAGGGGGAATGAGTCTTTCTCTGCCTGCATCTAGACCAGAAGCCATCAGCTGAGGAGAACAGTGTGGGGGCTGGAGTGGAGTGGGGTTAGCTTTCCCTTGCCCATGCCACTACCTACACAGCAGTGCTGGGGGCCGATGAAGGGTGGATCCAGATCTCCCAAGAGAAGTAGGACCAGTTCTCTCATAAGGGGTGGGGCCAGCTCTCTTGTTCCCACAGACATTAACATGGCTCCAGGTGTCAGAATGAACCTTGGATTGAACCTCAGCAAGGGCGTAGGTGGTGACACTGGCCTTAGATATCAACACAGCTCTTAGCTGTATCAGGACCACTGAGCCACTCATGGCCCTCATCAGCTGCATGGACCACAAGCCTCAACATTGTCTGAGGTGGGTTGCATATGCCAGTCACATCAGCATGGCTCCTGGAGGCAGCAAAACCCATGGACATCACCAAGGCATCAGGCAGCATCATAGACCTCATATGTCAACATGTATTTCAGGCTTCATTGCAGCCTGGGGCAGCAGCATGGACCATCAACACCAACATGCTCTCCAGAGGCACCACAGGCCATGGTGGTCCTTCAAGGTGGTCCTTTCCTCATCTTGGACCTCCATCATTTCCCAGAACCAAAGGGATCCCACAGCCTGTACATTTATTGTATGTCAAATAAGCTATACGCATTGATGCCATATTAAATGTAAAATTCCTCAGATTTGCTTACATGGTTGACCACTTAGGATCCAGCTGTTTGGGAAGGTTATAAAAACCTTTAGAAGGTAAAGCCTTGCCAGAAAAAATAGATCACTAACCCTCCTTCCTGTCCATTCTGTGTCCTCATTATATATACAGTGGGACCAGCTGCCTCATGTTCCTACTGCTGTGTCTCCATTGCTATGGTGGCCTTTATACCTTCCTAAACTAGAAACTAAAGCACTTTCTCCCTTAAGTTACTTCCTGTCAGGAATTTGGCCACAGCCATGAGAAAAGTAGCTAACAAACACAGGACATCAGTACTGAGAAAGGGAGTTATAGCTATGATAAACTTGACCATGTGGTTCTTATGCCTTTAGAACTGATTCCCATGAAGAATGAGGAGGAGTAGGAAGTGGTATATGGGAGGGTTTGGAGGGAGCAAAAGGAAGGAAGAAATGTAATTAAAATACAATCTCAAAAAATAAACAATGATAACAAAAAAAGTTACCAAATGCTATAAGTAGAGATTATTAGGCTATCCTTTGTGGGGATTGGCAGACAAGAATACCAAGAGAAAGAGGAACAGTGGAGGTTTGGCCCTTGAAGTTTCAGAGGGGAACAGAAACCTGTTGGGAACTGGGACAGAGGCCATTTGTTTTATACTCTGACACATTATTCTGCCTATACCCTGAGAATTTGGATAAGGATGAATTCAAAAGTAATTTTACTGATGGAGGAAATCCTAAGACAAGTTAATATCCAGGCTGTCCCACAGCTACTGACACTCCTCTTATCCAGGTCTACAGTGAGAGAACAAGGAGATCAGAAAGATGTGCAAAGAGGGGTATGAAACAGCATGAGTGAACTGGCAATTACAGACAAGGAAGATGTAAAAAATAGACATTAATGTAATGTAAGGAAAACGTTTATATTCCTTAGATTGTAATGTAATGTAGATGTTTAGAGGAATGTATTCCATCAAAGAGAAACCTCATACAATGGACTGGAAAAATAGGAACAGTACTCCAGGAAACAATGCCACCCACCCAGGGCTCCATTTTGTGATAATCTAAATTGATTTGAGATAAGTGAGACTGAACTGAGACTGGTTCAGGTGTTCTCTACTGAAAAACAACTGTTAAAGAAGGGGTTTTCAAAGATCCCGCTGTCAAAGAACACAGAAGCTGCTTTAACTACTAACCAAGGCAGCTGGATAAATTTTGAGCAGGCATGTAAACTTGGCAGCATCAGCCACATGACACTGGTTTGTGGGTATGGAAGATGTGAAGATAAGAGAATCATGGAAGCTTGCACCAAGGTTCTAGAGAGCCACTGAAGCCAGGCAATGTGTGGCAGTCCCTGAAAGATAATTATGTGAAGCTGTGAAGGTGAAGTCTAAGTGGAAACACAGAACCCATAGTGCTAGTGATGACAAGACAATGGGGCAGCTCCTGAGGAAAGCTGTAAGCACAGATTAAACCTGCGGAAGCTATATGTAGGCAGCAGACCTAGAAGGGTGTGGTTATCTGAGCCCTCCAGAGTTTAGATGACTCCATCATGAGTGCTAGATGCCACCTATAGAGCTTCAGAATTTGGTGTTTAACCTCCTGGGTTTGGGTCTGTCTTTGTTATACTTCCTCCCTCCTCCTCCCCCTTTTAATGTGAGTGTTTACTTTATGCCTTTGTGTGTTATAAGTGAGTAACTTTCTTTGCTAGGTAAGGGCTCACAACAGTTGATATTGCCCTGAGTCTGAGAAGAAACTTTGGGATTTTGAAGAGTGCTGAAATTGGTGAAGACTATGTGGACTTACTGAAGTTGTAGTGAATGCATTAGGAGCCCTTAAAGGCCAAAGACAGATTGCTAGGGTCTGAATGTGAAATGGACTTTATAGCTCTGTGTTTGATCCCTCCATCCTCAGCTGGTAGCTCTGTTTTGGACAGTTTGAAATATTTAGGAGGCAGATCTTCATTGGAGGAGCTGAACCAATCGGGGCAGGTTTTGAAGTCTCATAGCATGGTTATACTTCTTGTCTCTTCTTCATGTCCTCATTGCAGATGTGATTTGACACAGCTGCCTCACAGTCCTGTTGCTGGGACACCCCTGTCATGTCAGACTGCATCCCTTATTAAGCTAAAACCTGAAATAAACTCCTCCTCCATTAAGTTGCTTTTTGTCAGGTATTTGGTCACAGCAACAAGAAAACAACCCATGCTCAGAACAAAGATAGAAACAACATTTCCAGTCTTATGCAAACTTCGGATGTCATGATATCTCTGACAAAATTTCTCAAATACTCTAGGCCTTTGGGAGGGAAAGGAGAAGCTTTTCTCATTCATCTCTCTAAACTCCTTTAGAACTGATAAAATTTAATTTTTTAAATAGCAATCTCCCAAAGGTTGAGACTGTTAGCCTCAGGATACAGATGCCTCAGTCACAACTGTTTTTCTTCATTCATCTGTTGGCAGAAGAGACAGAGTCCAGGCTTTCACAGTGTTTTCTGACATTTTGACATTAAAGTCTAGAAGAAAATCGTCCTTCTTGTTCAACCTCCACAGTTCAACACTGTAAAACATGCCCTAGATGGATCCTTTTTCCATTATTATGCTGATGGCATCTACTATTTGAGTATTTTGTTTAGAACTTTGCTATAATAAAATGCTTTTATGATATAAAAGGCTTCATTCAACCCAGACTTACTGAAACACAAACCAAGAAGAAAAATACTTTAAAGAGTATTTTAAAGGTTTCCGGTGGGAAGATAATTGGAGATTTCCTTGAACAATTCACCCAGTCACCATCTCACATTCGCCTTTCAGTGTAATGCTTTATCCTAACATGATCAAATTCATAAATGTTTGGTCTAAAGTCTTCAGTAAGTCTCTTTATGGTCTGAATGTGAAATGTTCCCCAGGCTTATACATTGAACACTTGGCCACAAGATCCTGACAGTGCCTTGGGAGGTTGGAGATTTTAGAAGACTCAGCTAGAGACAGTGGATTGATCACTCTAGGCATGACTTCGATTTCCAGGTCCTCTAACTGTCTTCGACTCCTGTCTGCAACGAGGCAAATGACCTCTTTCATCATGTGCTCCCTTCAGCATGATATTCTATGTCACTGGCCCAGAAGCAATGTAGAGAAAGATTATAGACCAAAATGTATGAAATTGTACTCCAAAAATAAACTTTCTGTTTTCAGTTGCTCAGGTATTTTGCCCCAGCAACATAAACTCTAATGAGTGAGACTCAGCATTAACTCTCAACTCAAATAAATGAGCAGCACCAAAGTCAAATGTAATTTATGTTTCACCATTTTCTTGCAATAGGAACCACCATTCCTTCTGCAGTTACTTCTGTTCTTAGTATACACCATGGTCTTTCTTCCGACACAAAGGTAATTTGTTAGATGTCCACCTAGCAACACTTTCCTCGGGAAGGCACAGTGATGTTTTACTAATTTGTATACTTGTTATTGCAAAGAGTAGCAGGAATAGGATAAATTACTTCATTGTATGAGATTTATGCGTGTAATTTGAGTAACTTGCTTCCAGGGAAGAACTGATTTTTCAGAAGCTTGAAAAAATGCAATGGATCAAAGGTTGACTCCCCAACAAATAGCAGTTGACAGTAGGATGTCCATTTGCAAACAAAAACCCTAGATTTGGACTTTGAACAAAATGGAGAAACTACCTCACAAAGCATCAGAACTACAATATAATGGACAAGAGGCCTAAATGTGCTAAAACCCAGACATGAACGCCGATCAAATAAGATCTTAGATTGTAAGGCAAATTGCTAAATGGTCTTATTAATAAAAAACCTGGAGCTAGCTATTGGGGTAAAACCAGAAAGAAGCCAGCCATATTCTTACCACTAGAAATTCTCAGCCAAAGGGAGCCACTTCCTGTATTCTCACACCTGTATCCTCTCTGTGTCTTGCCATCTCACTCCCTCTCTCCACCTAGCTACATCACATCCTCTCTGTCTGTACAGACCTTCAGACCTCCATGGTTAGTGTTGGATAAAGGTGTGTGCCACCATGCCTGGCTCTGTTCCCAGTGTGACCTTGAACTCACAGAGATCCAGATGGATTTCTGCCTCCCGAATGCTAGGATTAAAGGCATGTACTACCATTGCCTGACTTCTGTGTTTAATACAGTGCCTGGCTTTTCCCTCTGATCTTCAGATAAGCTTTATTGAAGTACACAGATAAAATATCACATTAAATTAGCCAATTATTTCCCATACAGGACACTAAAATCATGTTCTGAAATTAAAAATTAATAAAATGAATTTTCCCCAAATTAAGACTTCCACTTGATTTTAAATGCTCTTAAGAGAATGAGAAGATAAACCACTGATGGAGTAAAGATATTTGGAAATCAAATGGCTTATAAAACATTTATATTCAAAACATCTAACAAATCCTCAGAACTCAACAGAAAGTTTGTTCATAATTGACAAATATTAATAATTGAACTATGCTCTATATTAATAAATAGGCAAATATAGCCAATTAGTAAAATGGAAAATTACATAGTGATAAAAAGAATAGATGAATATAATTTCTAACAACACAAATATGTACTAAATGTATTACACAACAGAAAGAACTCAGACTACTATTCAATTGTAATCATGTGTTGTTGTGCCTTAGGTAAATGTGGAAAATTATAAATTGATCTGTGGTTACTAGTATTTGAAATCCAAAAGGATTGGAAGGATTCAAAATTGTACAAGGGTGTGTTTGAATTGATATAACTTTTTCTGTATCTTAAATATAGTGATATTCTATGATTCCATATTTTTTCAAAACTAAGTGAGTTTTGTTTATGTCTTGCCCAGAATCTGAGCAGAAACAATGGAGTTATTCCATGTTACAAAGGAGATTTATTAAATTAGCATACACAATTAAGTTTGGGTCATCCAACAATGGCAGTTGTAGAATTTGAGACTCATGATAACTGTTTATGGTGTTTTGAATGAGATGGCCCTGATAATTTTGGATATTTGAATGCTTTGTTCCTCAGTTGGTGGCACTATAGCTTTCTTGGAGGAAGTATGTCACTGGATGAAGGTTTTAAGAGTTTACAGACTCAAGCTATTTCTTTCTCTTCCCCCTTTTTACATTGCTGAAAATAGAGTCTTCTCTCATGCAATACATCCCAACCACAATTTCCCTTCCCTCTACTCCTCCCAGTTACCCTTATCTCCCCTCTCCTGTAGATCCACTCCCCCCCCCATTTCCTCTTCAGAAAAGAGCAGACTTCTGAGAGACAACAGCCAAACAGGACAAAACAAGATAAAATAAGACAAGCCAAAGCCCTCATACCGAGGCTGGACAAGGCAAGGCAATAGGAAGAAAAGAGTCCCAAGAGCAGGCATGAGAGTCAGAGATCTGTCCCTACTGTTAGAAGTTCCACAAACCACCAAGCTAATAGCCATAATGTACAAGGAGGACCTGGTGCTGACCCATGCAGACCCTGTGCTTGCCATGTCAATCTCTGTAAGCCCTGTTTAGTTGATTCAGTGGACCATGTTCTTCTGGTGTTCTCCATTCCCTCTGACTCCTACAATCATTTCTCCTCCTCTTCCACTGGGTTCCCCAGATTCTGAGCAGAAGCACCTGATGGAGACCTTCAATTCAGGCTCTCTCTCCACATAATGTCCAGTTGTGGATCTCTGCATCTGATGCTGAGGAAGCCTTTCTGATGATGACTGGACAAGGCACTGATCCATGAGTGTAGCAGAATATCATTAGGAACCATTTAGTTGGTTTTGTTTGTTCGTTTTTGCTTTAACATGCTTTGTTTGCCAGCCATGTTTGGTTCTACTCTACCTCTGAGCTATCCAATCTCTGGTACCTGGCCATCCAGGCAATATAGGGCATGAGCTCCCTCTTGTCATGTTGGCCTCAAACTAAACCAAATATTGGTTAGCCACTCCCACAAGTTCTGTGTCTCCATTGCTTCAGCACATCTCGAAGGCAGAACAAATTGTAGGTCTAGGGGTTTGTGGCTGCATTGTGTTCAGATTTCTCTTTCATTAGTCTGCAGAGTGCCTTCTCACTCTGGAGACTAGATTATAGAGGTGAAAGCTCCATACAGGTACCAGCTCAACATCTCTATATTCAACAAACTCTCTGGATGTTGTCCTGGGCAATTCAAGCTAGCTTTCTCTGTGCCATGCTTTCAGCTCAGGATCTGAGCTCTCAGACTCCTTTTCCTGAGACTTTGCTCTGTCATCATGAGCTGGAGTCTGGAACTCTCTGGAACCATCCCACAAATAAATTATTTTTTCTGTAACTTGCCTTGATCATGGTGTTTTATTGTAGCAGGAGAAAAGTAACCATTATCCTAGTCCATGAGGCTGGATGTTTCACCAATTCCAGTCTGGTACTAAAGGCCTGGAGGATTTCTAGAGAGCCATTGGTCTTATGGGAATCTCCATAGTAGGCTAATTGATGGACAGGCCATCATTGGATAATGAAATCAGTGAAGAATGGAAGTAGCAGGGCAATAGCATAACTGCACTTGCCAGAAGGCTGGGAGGGTGGACACACAAAGCCACAGCTTTCCCATTGTATGTCCTCAAATCTGGGTCACCACTAGGAGTTATTGATGCCCACTCTGGGGCACAGTGTTCTCCCTTCACTTAATCTGAGCCATCTCTCTTAGTTGAAGCTAGGCCAAAAAGTCACATTACATATATCATTTTCACACAATCTGGAGGGAACGAGGGGCTACTGCCGTGCCATGAAGAAGACAGAAGTCATGAATATTGCTGATATCATCTGAACCCCAACAACAAAGAGGTATTTGGCCTCCAAGGTCCATAGATATTTGTTTCTTTTTCTTTTCTTTTTTTCAGAATGCCTGAGTGAAGCATCATAATAACTGCAATACAGACAAGAAAAATGAAATCCAGTACTGTGTGTCTCTTGTGAGAAAGATTGTGACCACTGATTAAATCCTACTGAGAGAAAACTAATAAAATCAAATCCAATAAGCCTCTAGATCTAACTCGAGATACAGGATCTGAAAAGAATAACACTATACCTTCAGTATCCCTGGGAGGAAATCAATATTGCACAGGCAACCCAGCTGGGAGAAACTCTGTGATTCTATTGCAAATGTAATTCCAATGTCAAAAGGAAGCAGAGACAAATGCTACAGTATAAAGCACTTTCAGAAATAAAGTAGGTGATTACTGTACATGTTCTGTTGAATCTTTGTATGTATTGTGCTTTTTAAAAGATAAACTCCAAGTGATATTTTATAGTTAGTAACTATTGAACAAAATTTTATTTTCAAATACTTTTAGTGTCCAACTTCTTAAAAAGTTATATTTAATGACCTTATTATTTAGGACACATCTTCTAACCGAACCAGCAATTCTTTCTCACCTTCTCTTAGTCTTTCACAAGCACCTAAGAATTAGGAACACTTATCATCTCATCCCAGGAAATTTAATTTTCTGATTCCAATCAGTACTCCAATTTAAACATACATATCTAGAGGTTCTAATCTCTCATCCACATCTGAGAGAGAACATGCAATGTTTTCTTCCTGGGTCTAAGTTATCTCACTCAGAATGATTGTTTCAAACTCTGTTCATCTACCTCTTTCCAGATTAATTATTCCATTGCATATATTTATCACATTTTCATTATACTTTATTCAGTATGGGCATTTAAGTTGTTTCCATTTTCTGGTTATTGTGAATAAACCAACACAGACCATGGAGGAACAAGTACCTTTTAATGGAATATAGAGTCATTTGGACACATGGCCACCAGTAGTATAGCTGGACCACATGGTAGATCTATTTCTATCTTTTTGAAGGACCTTCAAGCCTAATGCTGTGGTGACTTCCAACCATAAAATTATTTTTGTTGCTATTTCATAACTGTAATTTTGCTACTGTTATATAGTGTGAATATTTGTGTTTTCCAGTGGTCTTAAGTGACCTCTGTGAAAGAGTCTTTGGCCCCAAAGGCATCACAACCTATAAGCTGAGAACCCCTATCCAGAGTAAAAAGAATTCTCGAAGAAGTTTTAATTTGCATGCCCTTATGGCCAAATATGCTAAGTATTTAAGGAATATTTCTCAGACCAACAGCAAAGTAACCAAAAACTCAGCTAGATGAGGGAAGGGCTCATCAAGTCTCATCTGTAGATGAGAAGTTACTGACCATTGATGGCTCCTGGGAAAAGAGACTGAGTTTTCTTTAGGGATGGGTCCCATTTCACAATATTCATGCTCCAGTAGATGGTCCTATACACATATACACAATGTTAGCACTAAGTGGACTCAGTTGGGTTTTTGTTTATTTTTTTAGTGTATGAATTTGGGAGGAAGAACTGGTGAGAGAATAAGGTTAGAAGTAGAGGGGAGGGATTGGAAGGAGACTTTATAAAAACACAGTATGCATATGTTTAAACAATAAAAATGTAATTTAATTTATGGAGAATAATATATAGAGAGATAAAAGTTCTGAAAAAGACCAAGTAAATGATAAAGTTAAAAATACAAACTTAACAAATAAAACATGAGACTCTACTAGTCTGTTACAATAGACAAATGCTTCCCAGTTAAGGAAGATTTGGAAAGCCATTCAAATAGACACCCTATACAAACGGGAAAATCAGATCATTGAACATGTGACAAAGATAAGTTGCAAACATTGTGTCTGAAGAATTAACCACAGCATGGAAGATACTGTGCCTTCATGTGTCTTCCTCCTTAGTAAGTCATACATATTTATATATACCTTTTGAGTGGTTTTCTTCTCTCACATCTCTGCTACACCAGTGTATATAAAGTATGTTCATGGTGTTCAATTTTCAAATTTAATGCACAATTGTCAGTCATGATCAGAACATTTTATCAGAATAATGAGGTCCATATGAGGATTCTGGTATGGAAGATGGAGTGTTTTACTACTGCAGGCCACAGGAATATATCATAAGAACTCAGCTGGTTATGGCAAAGTCACTACCTAGAGGGATCAGGGAATTCCTCCAGAGGAAGCCAAATCCCAAGGAATTTTTGGTGTTACTTGGCTTGTTATATATCAGCTGTATTCTGTTATGAAAATCATGTGTGCCTTCATAGTTTTCCCAATTGACTTTTCCCCTAGAAGGGCTAACAGTGTGGACTGCACTCTCTGGACATACACATTCCATGAATTTGGAGAACAGCCTCCGGAAAGGCTTTCTCTGGAATCAGATATCTCCCTTCGCCACTTTTAAGGACTACAGGAAGCACTGCCCAGGTGGGCACCCAACTTCCGAGGACTAACAATAACAGCCCACATGCAAGTCTCCTGACTTAACATATATTCCACAAGGGGACACTAGGTCAGGTGGATATTAAGTAATAGCTTTACACAATTTAGCTCAGACCCTCCCTTCTTATACCAGGACTTCCAGGGCACGGGACAGTGAAGAGAAAAGAGAATAGAAGAACTATATGAGTAAGAACTTGAGAGGAACAAATTGAGACTGGGAAGAACTAGATTGAAGGGCTAGAAGAGAGTACTAGAGGAACGAGATGGAAGATGAGGAAGAGCCAGATGGGGAGAGAAGGAGATGGGAGAGGAGCTGATAAGGAAAAGAACTAGATAGATGGGAACCTAGAGGGGACAGAACTAGATGAAGGAATGAAGATAGAACCTAGAGGGGACAATAGTTAAATATAGAGAAATCAGGCAAGAAAGGAGCTAGACATGAGAGCAGAATAGAAGCTGTGTAGAGAGAAAACTATCACAGAATAATAACGTGTATGAACTAAGGAGTTTCGTGCACATAGATTCATTTCTTTTCATCAAAGATTAATTATCAACTGGTTGTAGATTCTTCCTGGACCCTGGGAGGGGACTATCGAGGGGCTGGACCCCATAGTCCCCGATATTTTACATGAAATATCTTCTACAGAATGTGATTTGACCTTTCTCAATCCCATTACTACTAACATAGTTCAAATCTCCTTAATATTTAAGCAGCCTGACTGAGTACCCCACTTGCTTGAAGCCTTGCCTCTAATCTTTTCTTGTATTTTTTTCAGATTAATAGTTCAAAACCACAGATTTATTCAATGAATATTCTTATTAATTTACCAGTTTTTCAAAGCTATGAGAATAAAGTTGTGCTGGTCAGTTTTATGCAAACTTGACACAGGCTAGTGTTATCTGAGAAGATGAAACCTCAATTGAGAAAATTCTTCCATAAGATGGGCTACAGGCAGGTCTGTAGGGCTGAGAAAGCCATGAGGAGCAAGCCAGTAAGCAGCACCCCTTCATGGCCTCTGCATCAGCTCCTACCTCCAGATTCCTGCCCTGTTTGAGTTTCTGTCCTCACTGCTTTTGATGATGATTGTTTTACTGCCGGTAGCCATGTTGGGGGGCAGCAGGTAGATAATTCTCAGGTAGGCAAGGCTCCCAAGACCACAGACCATGGAATATCTTTTGCTTCTGCTGTGCCTTTGCATGCTTGCTTCTGCTATCTCTCTCTGATATCTGGCATGGTTGAATTGTGTGTGAGGAAATTCCCCACATTATTGTAAGATAATGTGTTTATCTCATGGAAACATCCTGTTCTACTGGGCAATTTTACCTGCAAATTAATTTGAAGATGATTTCCTCCCTAAGCTGTACAGTCTAATTGATAATAATAGCATTAGCTTATACAGAGCTTTGATGAATAAAAGTATATGCAAGGATATGTTTCACCACTAAAGACCTGTGAGTTACACCTTAGGAGCTGCTTTAGATCACAGCTCAGGTTAGTGATTAGGATAACAACTGAATTCCCTGGAAGCCAGGCTGGCCTTAATGTTCTCAATACTGAAAAGATACAGTTACAGGTCTTGATGTGCATCATTTTGATGAAACAAAGCCTTGTAATAATTTCAGGTTAGATCAGATGTTTTGACAATAGCTTTAAGAAAAAAAAAACACAGAAAACAATATAGTGTCCATAAGGAGACATAAATGAGGTTAAAAATCCAAAGTAGCCTAACTGTTAAGGTTGGTTGTCGATTAAAGGTGATGACTAACTCCTAGTACCCATTCCTGCTCTCAGTCTCCTGATACAAGAAACTAGTGATAGACAGGTATGCATCCTAAAGATCTAAAGTACAGCTGGCTGATTGTCTTTTATGTACAAATGTTTAGGTTTGTGATTCTTCTAGGATTCCTTGTAAGATTAACTTTCTAGATAGACAGTAGAATGATTGATTCTCTCTTGGTAGCCTGGTATATGCCCTGTCAGCAAGGGAGTTGTCTATGAAAAGATGCTTTCTGTCTTCTCATGCTCTGTTGATCTAAAGTAAGTTACTTAGACAAAAATGTATATGGGATATTGGGATGATGTTTTTAATCATGTAAGGAAGATTACTTGTACTCTGAAGGAATTGAGCAAAATCACTGTATGGGATAGAGATTAGAATGTCATTGGCCTACCAGGATTTTATGAATGTGTGAGTGAAATAAACCCTTTTCTTCCCAAGTTACTTTTAGTCATGGTGTTTCATGACAATAATAGCCTCAACTAAGACAAAAGTTAAAAGATAATTTGGCATCCATGGCCTTGCCAGATACAACAATGTCTATCCAGCTACTTTACCCTCTCTATCTCCTTACTCTTCTGTGAACTTCAATTCAGCTTCCAGCCTATTAGGGTGTAAATGCTTACACCACATGTGAAAGTTTGAACTACTTGTTCCATGTCTCAGTTTCTTGTCATCTGCATAACTGGTTCTCATGTTTCTAGTCTCAGCCTAAGACTTCTGCCATCGCCCTAAATGGTCTTACTCTTATTTTAAACTGATTATATGTATCATAGCCGTTCACTGTCTGTCATCCATAGTCATCATGCATGTTCATGTCAAGACTGTACCAGATTGAGTATGTTTACAAATATCACTAAAACACTGTAGACATTCTATGAATGTCAGACAAATTAACATCAATAGAAATTTAACTGTCATTTACATCTTTGGGTAAACCTTTCTGTCTCTCAAGATTCGAGATTATATTATTGTAAAGTTATAATTCAAACATGAAATTTGCTTCAGATTAAATGGACTTTCATCTGTATAAAACCTCAGATTCTGTAATAACTGTTGACAAATGTAACAACCAAAAATTATTGGTTATAGGAAGGTGATTCTGGGGAAAAAAATAGAATCCTTCAAGGAAGTAAGACCATCTATGATCACATGCTTCCTACTTGTCTACATCTTGATCCATTATTCAATTACTGTTTTTCTTCTATTTTGCCTTATTTGGGCTTTTCATCATGATGAACCCACTGAAGGTCAATTATGAGTATGAAAGATGAAAGAAAAGATTAATACACAGACATGAAGGTAACATTAACACAGCCAACTAAATTACCTTAATTGCCCAAATTCATCTTTGGTGGAGGAGTCAGCCCCTTTCTAAGAGTGTATTATTGATGGTTTATATTTTATCTCATCATTTGAGTGATTAATGTGTTTCAATAGTTCAGAAGTAGAGAGTGTATTTTTTTTCAGAGACTGGACAAGCTCAAATTCAACACTTACATTGAAATCCCTTGTTTATGTGGTCAAATCCCTTCAAATTGTTTGAATGCTTTCAATTAAGCTAGAAACAAATGTTGACTTGGACAATAACTTTATATACTTGGCATCTCCCTAGGGAAACTTTCATTTGATCTTTCTGTACATGGTTAGCTCTAAAAACCAAAAAAAATCATTAATGCCAGCTGTGAGACATGGCATCTGCATGTAGTTAGTCCTACATAAAGACAGTATAATAATCTTCACAGCTCACCTCAATGTTGACCCACTTATAAGCTGTGTTCTTACAGAGACTTTTAGTGTTCAAATAAGTATCTCCAAGGGTGAACATGAATTTTCTTTCGATTGGAATCACAACAACCTATTGTGAAATGTATCAGCACCTCTGGTTCATGTCCTCAAACAAAGGAATAAATACTTCCAATAATCATGCCATGGAAGTGGAGACAGAATTAGGAGAAAGTTCTATAAATCATTATATAGCTCAACTGAATATCCTGCTGATACATAACTCAACATAAACACTCATCTTGCTACATGGCATCACCAGTACATATTATGCTGTCTACCACTACACAGTTGACAAGGCATTGTAGATTCTGTTATTTATGAGTTGCATAAACATTGAGGAAATGTTCTTTTCCCTGTCCACATGAGTCATCAAATTGCCAGTTTTGATGTGACTCCAGAGAATCTTCCTAAAAGTTTCTGCCATGCCCCCTTCACCTCCTTATTCCTTAGACTATAAATCATGGGGTTCAGCATGGGTGTCAAAATTGCATAGAACAGAGACATCATCTTCTCCTGGAGGACAGAGGGGCTGGAGTGGGGCTGGATGTAGGTGAAAATAGCCATGCCATAGCACAGGACAACCATAGTAAGGTGAGAGGCACAGGTCTGAAAGGCTTTCCACCTTCCTTCTGTGGACTGTATTTTTAGGATAGTGGAGATGATCTGGATGTAGGACAAGAGAACCAGGAAGAAAGGTGTCATAAGCAAGATAATGCTAGAAACCATGATTGCAATCTTATTGGATGAGGTATCCACACAAGCCAATCTCACCACAGCAAGGGTTTCACAGGCTATGTGATCAATATACTTATTTTTGCACATGGGCAGCTGAAAGGTGATGGTGGTGTGCACAAGAGAGTTGATGGAGCCACTCACCCAAGATGTGATGACCAGTCTCATACATAGCCCTGCATGCATGATGACTGAGTACCTCAAAGGGTCACACACTGCCACATAGCGGTCATAGGCCATCACTGCTAGCAGAAGGAACTCAATCCCTCCTAAGCTTAGGGAAAAAAATAACTGGGCTGCACAGCTCAGAAATGGAATTGCTTTGTGTGTGGCAAGAAAATGAACCAGCAGCTGGGGGACTATGCTGGTGGCATAAGACACATCCACAAGTGACAGGTTGGTGAGAAAGAAATACATGGGAGTGTGGAGTCGGCTGTCCAGTCTGATCAGAAGAATGATGAGAAAGTTCCCCAGCACTGTCACCAGGTACATCAGCAAGAATAGGACGAAGAGGGAGACTTGAGTGCCCCGGTCTCTGGACAGGCCAAGGAGGATGAATTCATGCATCCACGTCTCATTGTCACGGTCCATTAAGAGCTATGATCTGCAAAGAGTATCAAAAATAAAAACACATGGCAATCAAATAATAAGAGACTAAGAATACATAATGAATGTTATCTAACAGGCTTTTTAAAATCTTGTATCATTCATGGGACTTAAAGAACATGCTTAGTTCTAATATGCTTTTTATTGACTATGTTGCAGAGACATAGGCCAGTCATAATGACTCCGCAATAGCTTGACATGCCTCACAGAGGCAAGCTACAACCCAGAGATGAAGCAGTGCAGTTCTGTCTGCTCTACGTCATTACCAGTTCCCTTTTATTCCCAGACAATGAGAAAATAGTGTTATAGCTGACAACGATAGAAGAGTAAAAGATTAAGGAGAGAGAACCACAGTATGAAACTACCTCAAATACATCGACTGCAATCCTCTTGATATGTTAGTAAGCTACAAGAAGGGTGATTGTGAATGTGGAAATATTTGGAATCTGAGAACCTAGTTTTAGTGGGTTGTTTTATTTTATTTAGCATGTATTTGATTTTTGTTTGGTGAGAAGCTTTGTTATAGAAAATTCAATACTTTCAAGTATTTTAAAGCACAAATGTAAATAGCTCTTGGGAGGACGTGTCACTGCTTGTATAGTTCAGTACCTCAAGGATGAGGAGTGTAACAAGACCTCTGCTTGGGGCGGATAAACAGGCAAATGGAATTTCCTGTTTTAAAATAGACACGAGTAAATTGAAAGCTTTCAGCAAAAAAATTTTAGTATGTTTTCTGTGCTCTGGGGGAAACATCACGAAGATGAAGTTTCTATCTTCATATTATCCCCCTTTTAATCTGATTCCATTAAGAGTCTGTTATCTCAAATTGAACTGAAAAGAAAGCAAATGAGAATACAGTAGTGTGGACACCCAAGGTCAAGGGTTAAAGAGAAAGCAGCCTTGGTGTCTAACAGGGATAACACAGGAACCCTGGTAAACCACTGGCAGAAAACAAAGTCTCTGCTCAATTTTGTGCTCAGTGGGCAGTTTGACAGTAAAAGTAATATAGCATGCTACTAAACATCCAGGGCAAATAGGTGATGTTTAAAAGACACGTTTAGAACTGACTCAACTACTGAACATCTGTCTCTTCACTAATGTCTTGGTTATTTGAGTGTGCAATACGAGGGGAAAGAGGAAATAAGGAGCAGGAGGGAAAGAAAGATTGAGCACCGTGGTAATTCTAGGGCTTCTGGCCTGCATGTGGAAAATTTCCCATTTCAACTTTCTCACTTGGTAAATGACCAAGTAGGAGCTAGGGGAAATATTCAATTCAACCAGGCAGCGGTGGCACACGCCTTTGACCCCAGCACTAGGGAGGCAGAGCCAGGCAGATCTCTGTGAGTTCGAGGCCAGCCTGGTCTACAGAGTGAGATCCAGGACAGGCACCAAAACTACACAGAGAAACCCTGTCTCAAGAAACCAAAAAAGAAAAGAAAAAAAGCCAAACCAAACAACAAGAACAAAAACAAACAAACAAACAAAAAGAAAACACCAGAAATACCCAACCGAGCATGTTCCAAATAGATGTGAACACTTCTCTCACAGAGATTTACAATGTCTATGGTATTGCAAGATTAAATTATCCTGGAGAGTGTTCACACAACTCATAATCTAGCCCTATTCTATTAGCTTTATCTTACTAATTATAGTAATTATTATCATACTGTATGTTTTAGAGCAAAGTATTTTACTGAACATGTTGCATAATTAACTGATATATATTTACTGGTTTAATTATGTTTATTGTATTGAGATTACCACTCACTTACCTGTAAGGCCTTTGCCTGATTTTAAAAATTCTTCTAATTTAAAAAAATTGTGTTTTTGAGATAAATTTGGGGTTTTGAATGGGTTGGCCTCAAGCTCACTACCCTGTTTTAGTCTCCTTATGGGTAGCATGTGCCACTGTTTCTAAATCAAGAGATTATTATTTATTTATTTATTTTAGATAGGATCTGTAGCTGGGGCTGGCCTCCAATTCCCTCTGTAGCTCAGGATAACCTTGAAGTTTTTAATCCTCCTGTTTCTACCTCCCAAGTTCCAAGATTACAGTTGTATATCATTATACCCAATTTATGTGGTGCCAGGAATCAAATCCAGGGATCAACCCAAGAAGTGTAACAAGTGTAGTCCATCTTTAGACACTCAAAATTAACATTCATTTAAAACATTTTCTATGTTCTAGGGCCCCTTTGGGAAGTCTATAAAGAATATAGAATGCACAATTCAAAGCCAGGTGAATGAGAAAAGATGGGTTTTCCAGACAACTTTAACGTAACTGTCAGTAAATATCATCTCATCATTACTCTGGACTCTCTCAAAAAATAGTTCAAATGTTTATCCCAATTTCATAGTAAAGTTATGAGTGACTTGAAATGTAATCCACATCTAATTTTTTCCCATAAGGAAATAAGATCTTGGTCTTTCCAGCTATAAATAATTTGTGAACTTCCTATATTTCTATTTTTCATGAACTTAAATAAGGGAAAACTATTAGAGCTTTTATTGCATTTGTCTATACAAACAAGGAAACAAAGATGACTTAGCACAGGGGTAGATGTGTAGTTGATACTCATAATGAGTGTTGAGAAGCCAAGGATGTATGCTATCTAGCCCAGCAGCCTGCACAGGGATAACTTGTTATTGCTTCTCTGTCATTGTCAAGAAGTAAATACATACATGTTTGCCATAAATACATGTTAAATGTAACAAACAATAAAAGCTTATTTCAATTTTGTTTGGTTACATATGTTCAGCATCAGCAAGCTTCAAAGCATACCTTTCTGCACAGAAGACATTCTCTGAAAGGATATAATCCTGTGTTTAATCTCCTTGGATATGAGCACCAGGAGGGAGAAATTTCTCATAGTATTTTATGAATGGTGGTGGAAGCAGAGTACTCACTGAGCCCTAATAAGTAAAATACAGTATATTGGAAAGTACACAGTGTGACAGAAAGTTCTTTAGATCCCTGACCTCAAGCTCTACTATAGAGCTACAGTAATAAAAACAGCTTGGTACTGGCATAAAAACCGACATGTGGACCAATGGAATTGAATTGAAGACCCTGACATTAATCCGCACACCTATGAACATATAATTTTTGACAAAGAAGCCAAAACTGTACCATGGAAAAAAGAAAGCATCTTCAACACATGGTGTTGGCATAACTGGATGTCAACATGTAGAAGGCTGCAAATAGATCCATATCTGTCACTGTGCACAAAACTTAAGACCGAGTAGATCAAAGACCTCAACATAAGTCCAGTTACTCTGAACCTGATAGAAGAGAAAGTAGGAAGTAGTCCTGAACACATTGGCACAGGAGATCACTTCCTAAATATAAATTCTTTAGGTAGAAATATATGTCACCCAAAGGTCATGAGTGTGCAAGGATGTGAGTATGTAAGCAGGCATCAAACATGGGTTAATGTTTATCTACAAAGAGTAGGCAAAGTTTGAGGTTAGACATTACTGTCTCCATTTCTTGAGTCTGTTTTGATCTTTCATTTATGAGCTAAAGAACTTTCTATCACACTGTGTAATAAGCCTAATTTCCGACAGATATGGATCCCATTCTAGAATTTTCTTTTCGTATCCCTATCCTTAAAGAAATGTAATGGAATATCAAGGAAGTTAATATCTTAAATCCAGTCAAATAAGTTTTGAAGAAAAGATTTAGCGTTAACATCTGATCTTTTAGAATCACAAAACCAAGCATTACTCAACTACTCTGATATAATATAATTATATCTGAATAGTTGGTCACTTATGCAAGATTCTAGTTTATACTAAGCTCCTTAAATATCTGTTTGATTCCCAAGAGGAAGGAGCAGGAATTCTGAACCATAATATGAAGAACTCCTTTACCTTCTTACCCATTATACCCTGACCATATCTAGGCTCTGACAAAAATGAGATTTTGGAAGAAAGCATGATCAGATGTGCATCAGGATAAAGATGAGAGAGCTGATCCTCATACACTTACCAACACAGCAGCAGAAGTGCTCATTCAACTGGTACCACACAATCATCATGTGTCCTCTCTTCGGGATTTCCATGGAAATCTCTTCGGATGCTTCTGTATGTGGTGTCTTCCCACCAGTTCCTGGCTGAACTTAGTTTTCTTCATTTCTCTTTGGGTACAGCATTCAATTGTCTCTGTAAGGAAGGATGCAGACAGGATGTGGCTTTGGGGAACCACTTCTGTTTTCATCAGTCATCTCCACCTGACAGGAGCCTACTTCACTGAGTACAACATGCATCTGATTATTAAAACTCATTTTTACACTTCCCTTAGCTAGAAGACTTGAGAACTTGTGTTCTTACCCCACATCAAGACAAGTGAAATCTTGATTTGCTGATACCTCCTAGTTCTGGGTAGTATAAAAGACATTCTCAGTGTTCCATCCTTCAGGACAGTCTAGAAAAACAACACTTTCCATATACAAAGAGCATATGGATCAGCCTCAAAATACACAATATGAAAAAAGTGAGACACATAAGAGAGCCCACCACCCACATTATATCAATAATGCCCTATACTGTTGTGTGGAAGATGCTTTAAAGCTAAAGAAGAAAAATGCCAAGCTCTTCTCCTAAGACAATTTGGTAGCACAGTGTCTTGGTGATGCTCCACTGGGTTTTAGTCACAGTTGGCCTCCTCTTTGGAGACTTCTACAATCTTAGCTGAGCCCTGGATACAGACACACAACAGAGGAGGTTGAGATGTTGTTCTCTCATACAAGTCTAGATAAACCAGGACCTTACCTTCATAGAATTGAGTTGCCAGCGAAAATTGCTCTTTGATTTACAGAAAGGTTCACCTGATCCATGGCTGCACACATGGTTGTTGTATACATAGACAGTATCCTTCCTAGGTAGGAATGTTTCTGTCATCATTATTATATTCAGATATGGAGAACCCAAGAGACACTTAGGTGGGTGACATATCAAAATAATTTTATACCCTGAGAGCAATAGTATTTATTCTTCTTTAGGGTTTTGTTACCTGGCTTCTCTCTGCATTTGTTTGCCTGACTTTTCATATAATCTGAACATAAACATTACATGCCTGTCTCTCGACCAGCAAGTTTTGAAATCTGCCATTGTTGACCTATTTTATCATATTAGGTTGTATACATCTCCACTAGCTTTTTATCTTATGTTTCTTCTGAGGGGTATTATTTCAATAATATACCTTCATCTAACAAACTTCCAGAATACTTTCCTACAGCTCATTCAAGAACTAACTCTGATACAGAGGCATGGAAGATCAGAAGTTCAAGATTATCGTTGGCTAGCTAGTTTGGAGCCAAGCTACATTACATGAGACTAAGTCTCAAAGAAACAAATCAAACTCTTCCTGATGTGAGTCTGGAAGCCATAAAGCCTTTGACCATCCATTTCATCCTATGTTTGATTATTTCTATTGAGGAAAAAATAAAAATATTTATATATCAATGCTCAGTAAAATATTTGAAATAAAAAAAATTTAAAGCAATCAATCATTTATTTTTTTATAAAAATGTAATATTCTCCTACTACATATTTATGATTGTAACTATTTGCAAGATTTATTTAGCCTACACTTGGCCTTAAATATTTCCTCTTAAAAGTCAAGAATTCATTTATCATAATCATAGCTTTGAATGAGTAATAATTCTCTCTCCCTAACCTCTGTTCACTCTTTCTCTGTATCAGTACTAAAGTTTCTAATTGACATACTCATACAAGGACAATATCTCTAAGCCTCAGTAAAGTTGAATGGTTTCACTGCATTTTCTAAAATCTTGGGAATGAAAGAGAATTTCAGCATTTGCAGTTCTTAAATCAGTCACCTATCTGCTCCTGTTACACACCCCTTCCTAATTATCTGTGTATAAATTCTCCAATGTTAGTTGGACAGTGCCTTGTTAGTGTAGCCTGTGTTCCAAAGGATGCTCCCTATGCGTACACAGCAGTGGACCATACTGATCAGTGCTTCAGGCCTCCTGGGTTCCATGACTTAGAAATCCCCTGGAACTTGTTTACAAAAACTTCTGGAAGGAAGCTCAGAGATGATTCCCAATGGGCTCACACACAGCACTAAGAAACTAAGGCAGACACTGCCCTGGTGACCTGGAGTTGGGAGAGCCCCTCAGGAGCTTCTTGAATTGGGACAGTTAATTACTGTCATCACTCCCAAAGACAGGGCTACCATGCTCCCCTTCTTCTCCCCGAGGAAGGCTGTTCCTCGTCTTTCCCTTCTAAAGCCCTACTGAAGCCTTAGGTCATTTAACTATATCAGCTTTTGTGACTTTTTTATGTCACCTTGCAGCACAAATAGATTATCCCAAAGTGTTTGTGTTCCATGAAGGTGTGCCTGGGCCTGATTCAAAACCAGGTGAAAAAAAAATACAATACTCTTCAGTTGTCTGCAGAAGACCCTTGCTTTGTCTCTGGAAGCACAAATCCAACCTCTGTTCTGTTGAGAAGCATGAAGAGAACATTATGGGCCACTGTGACATTGAATGATCAGCAAATGTCTCTTGGTAGGTACATTTTAAGCCTGAAAATAATGGCATGCCATGAAAAGTTTTCAGACTCTGAATAAACACACAAAAAATAGTCTTATGATTTACACAAAAAAAATTGAAAGAGAAATAAAGAGCCAAATAAATGTTAAAAGAGGCTATTTGGGGATGTTGGAAACCTTAGGAGGATGTGGATCACTGGGGACATGCCTTTGAGGTTGAACCTGAGCTCCAATCTCTTGAACGCAAACTTCCTGTAAGCAACTTCCTTTTCCATGTTCTCTCACTGCCATGATGTTCTGCCTCACCACCCTCCCCAACCAATGGGCTTAAAGATCATGGGATGAAATCTATGAACTGAGAGGCAGTTCCTCTCATTAGTGGCTTATGTCAGGGATCTTGTAACAGCAATGCAAAGCCTGACTAAGACAAACGGTGATTCCATGTCTCAACCAAAGGAAGTGAAGAGCATCAGTGTCAAACATAATCTCCTTTTACTGCTTTCCTTTCATAAGAACACTCTCCCCTACCCACACTCATACACACTCACACACACAGTCGCCTACACATACACACATAAACTCCTTTACACACATATTCTCCTACACACACACACACACACACACACACACACACAAATTCTCTCTCTCTTTCTCTCTCTCTCTCTCCACTACCCACACATAAACACAAATACTCCCCTACATACACACACACACACACACACACACACACACACACACACACAAACATACTCCCCTACACACATACTCTACTACAGACACACATACACACAAAAACTCCCCTTCATACATACACACATATACACATACAGTCTTCCCTACACAATAAACACTAGCATTCACACAATACACTCCCCCCACACACATACACTGCACAGTTTCTCCTATTCTCACTACTTTAAATAGTGTCTCACTTATCCAGAGGGCCTGATCCAGCGGGGGGCTCCACAGCCTTTGGTTCATAATTCAAGTGCTTCCATTCATTTGGCTATTTGTCCCTGTGCTTTGCTGGCTGTTTGAAACCTTGGGATTACACAGGGACACTTTGCTCAGTCTGGAAGGTGGTGACTGGACCTGCCTGTACTGAATCCACCAGGTTTAAATGAATCCCCAGGGGTGCCTTGATCCTGGAGGACATGGGAATGGAGGGGAGGGGCTAGAGAGAAGGTGGGGGGGGGGGCGGGAGGGGAGAGGACAGGGGAACCCATGGCTGATTTGTAAAATTAAAACACATAATAATAAAAACTATAAAGCACATAGACAAAAAAATGATCAAAAAAAATAAATAGTGTCTCTTCTGCACAGAAAAGTCAACTATTAAATATCTACCTAGAAATTGAGCCACTTCCTTGCAGAAACATTTGTGAAAAAACAAGCTACTATTGACCATATATTTCCTATTGCAAAGGGTAACATTATTGTGACGAATTGCTTCCTTTTAGTAATTATGTATATAATTTGAGTAAACTGCTTCCAGTGACGTATTGATTTTTAGAAAAGTATGAAGGAAATTTAATGGAGAAAGCATTGACTTTTCAACAATAGTAATGAACAGCTCAACAGGCACCTGCAAGTAAAGATCCTAGATGCAGAACCTGAACAATATACACAAAGTACCTCAATATGCCTCAGACAGATAAAATGGATGGAATACTTAAATGAACTGGAGCAGAGACTTATATGCTGGTAAAATATGACCTTGGATTAGCCAATTGTTTCCCAAATAAGAAACAAAAATTGTTATCATGAAGGAAATGTATATATTTACTTCCTTCAAATTGAAACCTCTGGGGCTGGAGAGATGGCTTAGCAGTTAAAAGCTTTGGCTGCTCTTGCAGAGGACTTGGGATTGGTTCCTAGAACCCACATGGTGGCTCACATCTGTCCATAAGTTCAGAGCCAGCAGAATCAATGTTTCCTTTACTAGTCTTCTTGGAGAACAGGCAAACACCCACTGAATAAAAATTTGTACAGGCAGAACACCCACACACATAGCATAAAAAATTAAATCTGGTTTTTTTTTGTTTGTTTGTTTTTTGTTTTGTTTTGTTTTAATTAAAGCTCTGCTTCCTGAAAGACACACTTAGGAGAATATGAAGACAAATCACAAATCAAGTGAAGATTTTGCAAAATACATGTCTTATAAAATACTTGTGTTTGTGGCCAGGCTGAGGTCGCCCACAACTTTAATCCCAGCAATCAGGAGACAGAGCCAGGTGGATCTCTGTGAGTTCAAGGCCAGCCTGATCTACAAAGTGAGATCCAGTACAGATTCCAAAGCTACACAGAGAAACCCTGTCTTGAAAAAACAAAACAAAACAAAACAAAAAAAGAAAAGAAAAGAAAGAAAGAAAGAAAAGAAATATCTAGCAAATTCATAGAACTCAACTGGAAAACACTGACAATGAAAACTGAACTGAAAAGATTTAGCAGAGATCTCAAAGACTTGCAGATAGGTGAAAAGCACAGGAATAAAATACTGGTGGCCTACAGTTTCAGAGACAGATTTTGGCTTGCCAGAGCAGAGGCCAGATCTAGGAACTCCAGACTCAACCGCTGTATTGGAAGCCAGACTAGTCTTAGGGACCCCAGGCCAGAAGACCAGAGAGGAAAGAGAAATCAAGGAACGAAACACACATGCACACAGGAATCAACACCTAGACCTATAACCCTCCCAAATCCAGATGCCCAAACACAAGTAGAACAGCACAGCCAATAACAGAAAGGGCAACAGGGCCACACAGCCCAGCCATCCTATGACAATAAGACCTGATCAATTCAGCACAGCTGGAGTACAAGAAAACAACAGTTAAAATGACTTTATGAAGACAATAGAAGTCCTTAAAGAGGGAATTTAAAATCCCTTAAAGAAATTGAGGAAAAGACAAACAAAATGTTGGACAAAATCAATACCCCCCCCAAAGAATGCCAAGAAAGCCAAGAAAAAACAAACAGATGAAGGAAACTGTTCAAGACCTGCAAATGTAAATAAAACTAATAAAGAAAGCACAAAGGGAAGGAGTCTGGAAATGGAAAACCTGGGTAAGTGAACAGGAACTATAGATGCAAGCATTATCAACAGAATGCAAGGGATGGAAGAGAGAATCTCAGGTGTTAAAGACACAATAGAGGAAATAGATTCATCAGTCAAAGAAAACGTTAAATCTAAAAAATTTCTGATACAAAACATCCAGGAAATCTGGGATACCATGAAAAGACCAAATAGAAGAAAAATAGAAATAGAAGAAGGAAAAGAAACCCTCCTCAAAAACCCAGAGAATATATTTAGCAAAATCATAGAAGAAAAATTTCCCAACCTAAAGAAGAACATGCCTATAAAGGTACAAGAAGCTTACAAAATATCAAATATATTGGATTAGAAAAGAAAATCCCTTCTCAACATAATAATCAAGACACTAAACATACAGAACAAAGAAAGAATATTAAAGGTGGCAAAGGAAAAAGGCCAAGCAACATATAAAGGCAGGCTTATTAGAATCATACCTGACTTCTCAATGAAGACCCTAAAATCAGAAAGTCCTGGACTAATGTCTTGCAGACTTTAAGAGAGCATGGATGCCATCCAAACTACTATATCCAGCAAAACTGTCACTCACCATAGATGGAAAAAGGACATTTCATGACAAAGTAAATTTAAACAATATCTGTCCACAAATCCAGCCCTACAGAAGGTATTAGGAGGAAAAGTGCACCCCAGAAAGTTAACTACACCCACAAAAACCCAGGCAATAGAAAATCTCATACCAGCAAAACCCAAAGAAGGGAAACAGACAGACAGATACACAGACAGACAGACAGACAGACAGACAGACACACACACACACACACACACACACACACACACACACCAACCACCACCAACAAAATAGCAGGAATTAACAATCATTGGCAATTAATATCCCTCAATATCAGTGGACTCATTTCACAGATAAAAAGACACAAGCTAACTGGCTGGTAGGAAAATAGGATCCACCATTCTGCTGTATACAAGAAGCACACCTCAACACCAAAGTAAATGGTTGGGAAAAAATTTCCAATCAAACAGACCTAGGAAGCAAGCTGGTGTAGGTATTCTAATATCTAACAAAATAGACATCCAAACAAATTTAAGCAAAAAAAAAAAAAAAAATGGAGAGGGGCATTTCATACTCATCAAAGGAAAAATCCATGAAAATGATATCTCTATTCTGAACATCTATGTGACAAATTAAAGAGCACCCACATCTGCAAAAGAAACATTACTAACACTTAAACCACACATCAATACCACATAATATTAGTGGGAGACTTTAATACCCCACTCTCACCAATGGACAGGTCATCTAGACAGAAATTTAAACAGAGAAAAAAATGGAACTAACATGTTATGACCCAAATGGACTTAACAGATATCTACAGAACATTTTACACAAACAGAAGAGAATACCTTCTTCCCAGCACCTCATGGAACCTTCTACAAAACTGGTCACATACTTGGTCACAAAGCAAGTCTCTACAGATACAAGAAAATTGACATAACCTCCTGTATCTTGTCAGACCACCACCAATTAAGGCTGGATTTCAATAACAACAGAAATAACAGAAAGTCTATAAACTCATGGACTGAAAAACTCTCTACTGAGTTTTCCCCACTTAGGGGAAAGATAGATAGATAGATAGATAGATAGATAGATAGATAGATAGATAGATAGGAATTAAAGACTTTCTAGAATTCAGTGAAAATGAATGCACATGATACCCAAACTTATGGAACACAATGAAAGTGGTACTAAGAGGAAAGTTCATAGCACCAATTGCCTTCATGAAGAATTTCAAGAATTCTTATACTAACAGCTTAACAGAGTATCTGAAGTTCTAGAACAAAAAGAAGCAAACACACCTAAGAGGAGTAAATGGCAGGAAATAAACTCAGGACTGAAATCAACAAAATAGAAACAAAAAGAATAATACAAAGATTCAATGAAACGAAGAGTTGGTTCTTCAAGGAAATCAAGAAAATAGATAAACCTGTATGCAAACTAACTAAAAGTAGTGAGAGAATACCCACATCAATGATAAAAAGGAAAGAACAACAGACTCAGAAGCAAACCAAAGAATCATCAGGTCATACTTCAAAAACCTGTACTCCCACAAAATTGGAAAATCTAAGAGACATGGACAAATTTTTTGATAAATATGACTTAACAAAGTTAAATCAAGATAATATAAACAACAATTTAAATAGACCAATCATCCCTAAGGAAATAGAAGTAGTCACTAAAAGTCTTCCAACTCAAAAAAACGCAGGGCCAGAAGGTTTTAATGTAGAATTCTACCCCTACCAGACTTTCAAAGAAGAGTTAACACAAATACTCTTCAAATTATTCCACAAAATAGAAGTAGAACGAGCATTGCCAAATTCTTTCTATGAGGCCACAGTTACCCTGATATCCAAACCACACAAAGACTCAACAAAGAAAGAGAATTACAGATCAGTTTCCCTCATGAACACTGGTGCAAATGTACTCAGTAAAATACTGGCAAACTGAATTCAAGAACACATCAAAAAGATCATGCACCATGATCAAGTAGGCTTCATCCTAGAGTTGCAAGGTGGCTCAATATATGAAAATCTGTCAATGTAATACACCATATAAACAAACTGAAAGAAAAATAGCACATGATCATTTTATTAGATGCTGAAAAATTCTTTGACAAAATCCAACACCCCTTTAAGATAAAAATCTTGGAGAGATCAATATACAGCTGACAGCCAACATCAAATTAAATGGAGAGAAACTCAAAGCAATTCCACTTAAATCAAACAAAAAAAACCTGTTCACTTTCTCCATATCTACTCAATATAGTACTTGAAGTTCTATCAAGAGCAATAAGACAACAAATTGTGCAAATTGGAAAGGAAGAAATCAAAGTATTGTGATTTGCAGAAAATATGATAGTATACATAAGCAACCCCAAGAACTCTACCAGGGAACTCCTAGCACTGATAAACATCTTCAGTGACGTGGCTGGATATAAGATTAACTGAAAAAAAAAACCCCTCAACAGCCCTCCTATATACACCCAATAAATGGACTTAGAAAGAAATTAGGGAGCAGCACCCTTAACAATAGCCACAAATAATATAAAATACCTTGGGGTAACTCTTAATCAAGCAAACAAAAGAGCTTTAATGATAAAAACTTCAAGTCTTTGAATGAAGAAATTGGAGAACGTATCAGAAGATAGAAAAATCTCCCCTGTTCATGAGGTATAATTAACATAGTAAAAAATGGCATCTTACCAAAAGCAATCTACAGATTCAACACAGTCCCCATTAAAATTCCAACACAATTCTTTACAGACCTTGAAAGAATAATACTCAACTTCGTATGAAAAAGAAACCCTGATAGCTAAAACAATCCTGTATAATAAGAGAATATCCAGAAGTATCACCATCCCTGATTTTAAGCTCTACTACAAAGGTGTAGTAACAAAACCACATGGTATTGGCATAAAAACAGACATGAGGATCAATGGAATTGAATTAAAGACACAGACATAAATCCATACACCTATGGACACCTGATTTTTTTGAAGCCAAAACTATACAACGGAAAAAAGAAAGCATCTTCAACAAATGGAGATAGTCTTACTGGATGTCAGGATGTAAAAGAATGCAAATAGATCTCATCCTGCACAAAACTCAAGTCCAAGTGCATCAAAGACCTCAACATAAATCCATGTACACTGAACTTGTTAGAAGAGAAACTGGGAAATAGCCTTTAGTGCATTGGCACAGAAGACAACTTACTGAACAGGACACTAAGATTGACAATTAATAAATGGGATCTCATGAAACTGAGAGGCTTCTGTGAGGCAAAGGGCACTGTCAATAGGACAAAACAGCTGCCTAGAGAATAGGGAAAGATCTTCACCAACCCCACATTTGACAGATAGCTGATTTCCAAAATATGTAAAGAACTCAAGAAACTAGACATCAACAAACCAAATAATCCAATTAAAAAATGGAGCACAGATCTAAACAGAGAATTTTCAACAGAAGAATCTCAAATGGCTAAGAAACACTTGAAATATTCAACATCCTCAGCCATCATGGAAATGTAAATCAAAACTACTCTGAGATTCCATTTTATACCTGTCAGATGGCTAAGATCAAAAACATAAGCAATAGCTCATGCTGGAGAGGATGTGGAGCAAGGGAACACTCCTCCATTGCTAGCAGGAGTGCAGACTTGTACAGCCATCTTGGAACTCACAATTCCTCAGAAAACTGGGAATCAACCTACCACAAGACCCAGCTATACCACTCGTGGGAATATACTCAAAGGATGTTCAATCATACAAAGATACTTGCTAAATTATGCCCACAGCATCCTTATTTGTAATAGGCAGAACCTGATAACAACCTAGATGTCCCTCTACTAAGGAATGGATAAAGGGAGTATAGTATATTTGCACAATGGAGCATTATTCAGCTGTTAAAAACATGGACACCAGGAAATTTGAAGACAAATGGATGGGACTAGGAAAAAAATCATCCTGAGAGAGGTAACTCAGGCTCAGAAAACAAACATGGTATGTACTCCCTCGTAAGTAGATATTAGCTGTAAAATAAAGGATAGTTATGGTACAATCCTCTGACTCAGAGAGAATAGGTAGCAAGGATGGTTCATGTGGGGAAGCCTAGATCTCCCTTGGAAGGGGAAATAGAAGAGATTTCATTAGTGAACTGCAGGTGGGTAGTGATGGGAACATGAGAGATCAGGTTGGGAGGGTACAGAACGGGAGAGTACTGAAAGAGACTACTGGAAAGGGGGTGGGCATTTGGGGATCAGGTAAAAACCTGGTGCAAGGGAATCTCTCAGAAATCTACAAAAATGATCCCAGCTAAGACTCCTAGCAATAGCGGATACATAGTCTGAACTTGCCATCTATGTGACCAGGTAAGACATCAAGTGGAGGGAGTGGGAAATCAACCTGCCACATAAACTTTTACCCACAGACTGTCCTGTCTATGGGATGTGCTGAGGTAAGGGTGACCTAGAGATTGAGGAAGTGGTCAACCAATTGTCAGTCTAGCCTAAAGCCCATGTCAAGAGAGTAAACTGACCCTTGACACTGCCTGGAGTACCAGGCTGGATGACACAGAGACCTAGGATAGAACCAAACATGACCTGAGGGAAAAAATGTCAATGTACTGATGCCTAATGATATTCTGCTATATACATAGATTGGTGCCTAGCCCAATAGTCATCAGGGAGGCTTCATCTAGCAACTAATGGAAACAGATACAGACCCACAGCCAAACATCAGGTGGAGTTCAGGGAATCCTGCAGATTACAGGGAGAAAGTATTGTAGGAGCCAGAGGGGTCAAGGACACCACAAGAAAACTCAGAATCAACTAATCTGTGCTCATAGGGGCTCACAGAGACTGAAGCAACAACCAGGGATCCTACGTGGGACTGACCTAGGCACTCTGCATGTATGTTATAGTTGTGTAGCTTGGCCCTCTTGTGGGACTCCTAACAGTGGGAGCAGGGGCTGTCTCTGACTCTTTTACTGGCTTTTGGGACCCTACTCATACTCAGTCACATTGCCCGGGCTTAATACATGAGGCGGTGCTTCTGCAATTTGATATGCCATGTTTTGTTGATACTCATGGGAGACTTGCCCTTTCCTAAACAGAAATGGAGGAGGAGTAGATTGGGAGTGTGGAAATGGAGGGGGTGGAGGAGGGACTGGGAGGAGAGGAGGGACAGGAAACTGCAACTAGGATGTAAAATAAATAAATAATTTTTTTTAAGAAGCCCTCAACATTAGCATTTTTTAGTCATTGCAAATAAAATCCTCAAAGAGAAGCTACTTGCTACTTACTTCTGACCTTTAAAGAATATTATACTGGCCATAACAGCTGTTGTCAAGTAGTTAGACCAGTGGTTGCTCTCCCAATTAGCACATGCATTCCCATTTGGTACAACAACTTCTAAAAATAGCTTGGCACATTTAAAGAACTTAAATATTCCTTTGCCAAACAAATTACTCATCACTTCTTCTGTCACATTTTATTTCTAACAGAAGAAAAAACAGTTTGCTGAATGCTTAAAAAGTTTTTTTTCATTATTGTTAAATGTTAGAAATTTTTCATTATTGTTAATTGTTGGGAATAATCCTAATGTACTCTGAAATAGCCAGCTGACAAACTATGACACATCAATAAAATTGACTATTATTCGGCAATAAAAGAACCAACCATTGTGGTTTGCAACATCAATGTCTGAAATGCAGTGTGCTGACTGAGAGAGGACAGACTCTGCAATATGTTTCCACTCACATAATATTTTATAACAGTCAAGTTGCAGCAATCTGAACTGTGATTTCCAGTGAGTATTGTCCAGCAGAATGGATGGCATTTAAAAAATAATATGGTATGTTTGGATGGATAAAACATTTCTATGTCTTCATCACAGTGACATTTACATTTTTCAAAAGTTATAAAAATGTACAGAAGCATAAAGATTACTATGTATAAAGTAACACGAGTAAAATCATGTTTCAAAAGAGTTGTCTGTTAGTATTTATTATAATTTGAATAATATTTAGAGTAAAAATTCAAACCTATAGTAAGGAATTAATAATTCTGCTGAATATGATTCAAAATGATGCTTATGTAATTTGAGACAAAAATCTCAGATAATTTTAATGTATTGATAGTATTTACAAATTCCAAATTACTAAAAGTTGATTTATTTGTGAACTGTTTGAAAGCAAAGAACATCTGTTACCTGTAAATAGCACAGTGCTAGCTAGTTGCACAAAGGATATTTTTGAAATTGGTGTACCCAAATAATGATTTCATTATATTATCAGAGGTAGACTAATTGCTGAAACAAACAATCCCAAAATAGTAAAGGCCTACTAGACTGAGTTTTTGTCTCATTCATGAAAAATTGTCTTGTGGATTATTTGAAGGAGGTTTGACTTTTCTGAGCAGCTCTTATCCTGTCAGTGTTTTGGGACCTAGAAATCTCCAGCAACAGGTACTCAGCACCCTGGACCTAAGCCCTGTGCATTTTGCCCACCAGAACAAGAAGAAGCACTCTCTCTCTGAGTGTAATTGATCTTTATATTCTTATTCCAGCACCCAGAAGACAAGGTGCTACAGGTAGATACTACTAATAGGAACCCACCTCTGAGGCCCTAGTCTAGTTCATTAAAACATGACAGGGGTGCTATAAAATGGAAATGGGAGGAAAGAGAAATGAATAATTCAAGGGGTATTTGAAAAAGTCATTGAGGAGTATTTTATAAGCTTACTTTAATACACACACATATATGTAAAGATTATAATATATACACATGCATATATAAGGAGAGAGAGAGAGAGAGAGAGAGAGAGAGAGAGAGAGAGAGAGAGTTGTTTTAATGAGGTGATTAATGCTCTCCCCAAGGGCCACAGACAATTTAACACAAAACCTAGTGCCAGGCATGGGAAACTTCTAGAGTTGTTGGTCAGGGGTATCCAACAGATTCATAAAACAATATAGGCTATTGTTATGGTCCTTGGTTATCTCTCAGGACTTGAAAGACCATTGCTGAAGACACTATACACTTCAAACACAAGACTTAGAAGAATAAAGCTAGAACTGACCTGGAAGCTCCTTCTGTGGAGACTAGCTTTCACAGTACCTGAAGGTGCTATGCAAGCTGTGAAGGGAGAAAAGCAGTCCTATCCAGCTATAAATCTTATGAATCATAACGATGACTGGCCCAACAAGACAGCCCTAATGGTGCAAAAGGGACATTTCTTTTCCTGAAGGTAACCAACAGCTGTCTGCTTGGTGTAAATTCCAATCAAAAGGATAGAACTCATTCTTGGTCCTTTAAACCTACCCAACAGCTCATGGCTGGTAAGGATATCATAGTCCTTAGAGAAGAACTTGCTATTGCCATTTTCCTAGACCAATATAATTCTAACTGTATTCTAAATACTTATCCTTAACCACATGGATAATTATAGCTCTCCCACCTTATCAAAGTAGCTTCTTTTTACAACAGATAAAGGCCATTACAGATGTATACAACTAGTCAAATATAGAGAATAAAAGAGCATGGAGTTCCTAACCCCAACCAACACATTTACATGCAAACTCACACCCAAGACTCTGGGAACATCATGAAAGAGAAGGCAGAAAGACTGTAAATGCCAGAGGACGAGGGTGCATGCTGTAAGACAGTGTCTTCTGGATATGACAGGGATATTGCACCCGTAAAATATTAACAATATGGCTGTCTAAACATTGCCCACATAATGACAACGCCAGTTGATAGGCCAGTATAGATGGGAAAAGTTCACAAGGCACAACCCATAGAAGAGATACAGGCTTGTAAAAGAGAAAGAATTAGTCTTTTCTTGGGGATGAGCCCCATGGTAAATTATTCAACCCCAAGTAGTCAGCCATAAACATATATACGCATAAACAACACTGAAAGGACTCAGAAAGTTATATATATGTTCTTATATATGTGTGTACCTGTGGTACAAAATAATTAAATAAAAGGAGGTCATAAATTTGAAAGGGAGAGGTGGGGACACAGGAGGAGTTTGGGGGAGAGAGGGAAGGATAGAAAAGATATAAAGATAGTCCTCATGTTTAAAATTCTCAAAAACAAGAGTTATATGGTTAACCGAGGCTCAAAGAATTTATTCCATCTTAAAAACCATAAATTTCATTCATTCTTCTCTCTCTGAATTAATGAGAGACTGGTCATAGAAAGACACTAATGTCATTCATGTAAAAGATCCAGCCATGTTTTTTTTTAACTCAGCAAATAAACGTCAGAATAAATTGGAGACTCTGATTCCATTTCATTTCTGCTCCTGATTGAAGGAATAATAGCACAAAAAGTAAGTTAAAATACAAGTGAAAACTGAAACATGGTACAGAAATTCATTATATAACAGTAATTCGAGTGCCCATGCAGAGGGACAGTCATGCCAGTAGTGTCACAGAAAGGAATGATTTTCTAATTAGTGGCCTTGTGGTCTAGGTCTCCTTCCCCTGCATTTTAATTGTGAAGACATGGCTATAATCTCCATTTTCTCTGCTTCTATGTTTGACAACTCAGTGGTTTTCAGATTTGCTCATTTTGGCATTCACCATGATCACATGCATCACAACGTGGTGAAAATAGAAGCCCCCATCTGCTGAGGCTTTCCAGATGCTGTGTCTATGACACACACACACACATCTGGGTTTTTAGCTCGTAAGATTCCATATTTATTTGTAACTGAAAATTTGGTGTCCAGTTAGGATCTGGAACAATGGAAGTGTTAATTGGTAGCATTTTGGAGAAAAATCAAGTTTGGGAGAAAGGTTGCTATGCTCTTCATAAACAGCCCTTGTCATGTTATTAGGTCTAAGTGGTGCTTTTGTGCATGGGCCCAGCGAACTGTGGTTACCAGGTAACCACAGACTTGGAATTGTCATGCAAAACTGCATAGGCTTCCATTCCATCCATCATGCCTCTCCTGTCCCTGAGGACTGTGCCTTCATACCAAGTATCTATGACTCCATAACTGAGAGGGGACAACCCTGAATGATGAGGGCTTGTATGGAGAATGTTTCATTATAACTGTCCTTAGGATGCAGGCCTATAGACAGGAAATACTGATTCAAAGGCCCTTTCTAAGAAGGTGTTGGGATATTAGATAATGGTTACAAAAATAATCATATAAAGGATTAGAGAAAATCAAACTCCTGGGTATTCTCTTTGAATGTCAAGACAAAATCCACACTGAAAGAATCCAAATTTTTAGGATGCTCATTGCTTAACCGATCACATGGCTTACATAAGTTCGTGATGACTGCAGCATGAATCTTAACAGGTCTTATTAATAAAATCAAACCCGAGGCCAGTTATTGGGGTGAATGCTGGAAGATCAGAGAAGCAGAAGAAGCCACAGCCGCCTCACTTTGTTAGTTCCTCAGGTGATCCTGTTTCCTCAGGCTGGAAGCTTCTGAGTCCTCATCCCAATGGCTCTCAGCTGAACTGCTGCTCCAAAGCCTAAATGCTTATCTAGCCAAAATGCTTAACCAAATGCTTAACTCACTCTGGTGCCTGGTTTTCATGCCTTATATATCTTTCTCTTTCTGCTGTCACTCCCTGGGATTAAAGGTTGGGTTTCTGGGATTAAAGGCGTGGGTCACCAAGTTTAGCTGTTTCTAAAATGGCCTTGAACTCAGAGATCTGGCTAGCTCTGCCTCCCAAGTGCTGGGATTAAAGGCATGCACCACCACCACCCAGCTTCTGTTATGGCTTACTTTTCCCATTTTCTAGCCACCATTTTTGGCTTTGTTCTAGTGGCTGTCTGTTTTCTGACCCCAGATATGTTTATTTCGGGGAACACACAATATTCCAGGGAACACAATACCCACCACATTTCCCCTGTTTTTGTCTAAAATTAAAAAAAGGTTATAACTAATACAAGAAAAATCATATCCAATAAGTATATACAATATACACAGTCAAGATTACATTAATGACATCTAGTCCATTAACATTTGACAGATTCAGGTGAAAAACTCCATTAATATATAACAATGTCCAGTCCAGTAACATTTGATAAACTCAGACAAAAATTTTCATTACTTATCCTGTTTAAAACAAGTAGTTCCATTTTGAAAGTATTTTTCTTTTCATAATAGATTCAGTAATCTATCTACCTTTTGTCATTTTTATATCTTCTCCTTTTTCTTTTTATAGTAGATTCAGTGATCTACCCATTTATCCTATTATTTCTTCATCTTTTTTCTCAGAGTAGATTCAGTGATCTACCTCATATCTATATTATTTTTTTCTTTTTAAACAAAACCTCTGAATCTAATCTCCATGTTCAGCTCTTTTCACCAAAAACCTCCCATCCCACCTTTTGGGGATGTGGGCGTCATCTTCTTAAAATTACTTCCATCTTTAGGGGATCCTGAAAAGAAAATTTCTGGGTTAATTGTCAAGTCTTCTATCATTTGTCCTGATGCTGCATAATGAGAAAATGCAGGGCTTGTTTCAAGTCGTTGTTCAAGTAGTCTGTCAGGTTGGATCATCTCAGCCAGTCATCTCGAATTGTCCTGACTAGTTTGTAGTCCAAGTCATTCTTTCCGTGGTGCTAATGGCTTTACCATAGTCAACATGAATTCATCTTTGTTGGGTCCCATCATTCTTTTGAAGTTTCGAAGTTGCTGTTAGGCATGTTCAATGGTTCTCTGAAGACTTCCTTTTTTCTTTTTTTCTTTTCTTTTTCTTTTTCTTTTTCTTTTTCTTTTTCTTTCTTTTTTTTTTTTGTGTGCTTCCTCTGTGGTTTGGAGCAATCACAATCTCATGTCTGTCTGTCTTTCAGAACTATGAGTATTCTTCCCTAGAAGAGATTATCTTCACAACAATTTCTCCGCAGCATTTCTCTTGCCAACCTTTTCCAAACTGACCTTTGCCGATGCTTTCTTGTAACGCGATGGTCCTGGCAATTCTTTTCTGAACAAGCGGTAGTAAACACTTCGTCCCAGGTAGCAGCATCACCGCAGTCACCAACAGGATGAGAAACAGCCCACAACTCGGGGCAGCAGTCACTGCCTCCATGGTTCCACCACTGTTTATGGCTCGGCCCCGGCTGAAGCTTCTCCAAGGCTGGCCTCGAACTCTGGATCCTCCTGCCTCGGCATCTTTCAGTAAATCCTACCAGCATGCACCACCACAGCCGGCCGAGTGTAGCTCAGGCCTGAGCTGGGGCCTGCAAGGCCACAGGCAAGAGGCTTTTTCATGAATTCATACCATGAACGTTGGGCACCAGATGTAGATGTAACCATCTTGTTAAATAAGAAACACAGAACCAGTTGCAGAGAGGTCAGAGCAAGAGCAGAAAACCTTACCCTTCACTGCTCCTGCTGTCCTTCCTCTCCTCCAGAGACCTACTGCTGTGTGTCCTATCTTTTTTATAGACTTTCTGTTCTGTTTTCTCATTGGTTCTAAACCCAGCCACATGACCTCCTCGTCACTGCCTGTTTGTACAGACCTCCAGGTCTTCTATGGTTGGTATTGAGATTAAAGGTGTGTGTCTGCCATGAATTTCCAGAATTTAAAATCCTGAATCATGACATGACACTAATGGAATTCAGGTGTTTCTGGTACATGGACTGCTCTCACCAAATGTGAGGTCAAATTGTTGACCTTGTATACATCCTAGTTCACAAATGAGTCTGACAGATATGCTAAGCCTATAGGCTGAAGATGATGACCCAACACTGTGGAGAAACCTCAGGTGACTGTCCAGGCACCTGGCTGTTTCTGTCAACTCACATTTTTTTTGGAAGCTGCTTGCATGCACTTCCTGTTTTTATTTTTTATTAGGTAGTATTATTTCATTCTTGGGTCTCTAAGGGAGTTGAAGATCAGTTAGTTATAGTTATAATTATCTTTGTTAAGGATTTCAGAAAAACTCACTAAGAGCTGTAAGTGTATAAATTTGAAAGACGTTATAAGACAGTTCCGTTAGTAATATAAGTTAGGATAGAAAGTGAATCAGGTGCATTTTGGACTTACCAAACTAGGAAAGATAATGGAATTATTTTCTCTGAATTTGTCAAATGCAAATGGACTAGACATTGTTTAGGTAATTATTGTTTGTATATATGGTATATATAGTTATTGTACTTTTGTATAGTTTTTCTTATATTAGTTATAACTTTTTCCTTTTTATTAAAATAGAAAAGGGGAAATATAGTGATATTTTATTTGTATTGAAATGTAATTTTATTTGATTGTTAATAAAGTTGCCTTGTGGTCAGAGCAAACCAGAGCAGAAGCTGGGTGGTAGTGGTGCACATCTTTAATCCCAGCACTTGGAAGGCAGAGCTAGGTAGATCTCTGTGTGTTCAAGGACACAGTCAGCATGGCAGACACACACCTTTAATCTCAATACCAAGCATAGAAGACCTGGAGATCTGTACAAACAGGCAGTGACAAGGAGGTCATGTGGCTGGGTTTACAACCAATGAGAAAACAGAACAGAAAGTCTATAAAAAAGATAGGACACTCAGCAGTAGGTCTCTGGAGGAGAGGAAGGACAGCAGAAGCAGTGAAGGGTAAGGTTTTCCACTCTTGCTCTGACCTCATGGTTTTTAACTCTGCAATTGGTTCTGTGTTTCTTATTTAACAAGACGGTTACATCTACAGATGACATTTTGTTTTCATTTCCCTTTGTGTTCGCATGTGACCCTAGTAATCTTCAATACCATTCTTGATCCTTTCTACCATCACACATTATGGTGGTCCTGTAGGTGGCATTTCCTGTTTTACTATGGGAATGGGTTCTCTCAGAATCTGTGAGCGTACAACTTTACTTGGTAAAAGGAACTAGGAGATGCATTTAAATGAAGAATTTTAAACTGGAGATTACCCAGGATAATCTGAATGGTACCATTATAGACACCAAGGTTCTTCTAATCATCTAAAAAAAAAAAAAAAAAAAAGGATGATGACTGATTAGGGCCTCAGCCTCATGAAGATTTGCCATAGTGCTGACCCAGAAGCTGCTTCATCAGAGAAGCATCCTTTGTGCAGTAGGGGGTACTCAGTGTGCAAGGGAAAGCAAGAAAGCACACCCTTCCCCAGGGCCTCCAACAAGAAATGCAGCCCTCTGCACATCTGAAGTTTACTCTAGTGGAATCTATTATGGGTTCTGACCTCCAAAACTGTGAGGTCATTATTTTATATTGTTTTAAATCCCAAATGTTGTGGTACATTCTTACAGCAGTATGTAAGAAACTTAGAGCACCAATAAGGAAGAAAAATAGAAGATATTCACAAAATATGAGATACTTTGAAAGTCGATGAGGATAATAATTGAAATATCTTAAGATGTGTTAGTTAAATTTACACAAATGAGCTCATAAAGACATTTAAAAACAGACTTCATTTGATATATTGTATCAAATTATGAAGAAATGAGAAAAACAAAAATTTGTTTCGGTACTCCCCAGAACTCCCATCTGGACCAGAGATGAGTGCCTGGGTTATAGTCAGAGAGGCAACTGCACCTGGGTCACACCACGGGACACAGGCCACTCTGGGAGGACCTGAGCAACTTGGCCCCAGTTGCCTGCCAATCGCTGGGCCCTGCGGGAAGGCTCCCCTTTTCCAAGACTGCAGGCAGACACTGCAGTCTCCACTTGCCCCCACACCCATTTGCCCAAGACCCCAGCCACTTCCTGAGACTCAGAGTCCAGCCCACCAGCTCCTATCCAGCCAGCACTCTCATCTGGACCATCACTCCCATCTGGCCCAGAGCTTCCATCTGGACCAGAGAGAGGCTCCCTAAATCTGTCAACTCTCTCTGGACCAAGTACACTGATAAGACCAAGAACGAACACAAGAGGAGATGGGCAGACGTCAAGGCAGAAGGACATACAACAAAATAAAGAGCAATACAGCATCACCAGAACCTAGGCCCTTCTCCAACACATAGACCTGAACATCACGGAATGGAAGAAGAAGAAGAAAACAACCTTATAAGTAACATCATGAAGAGGCTAGAGCCTTATATAGAAGAAATCAAAAATAAAGTAGAGGAACAGACAAACAAAAAATGGGAAGAACGCTATAAAAAACTAGAGGAAAGGACAATTAAAGCAGAAGAAAACACTAAAACCTTGAATGAAAATCATGAAAAAGCAAGGGAGACAATCCAAGACCTGAAGAGGGAAATAGCAAAAATGAAGAAGACAAAAGCAGAGGGAATGTTGGAAATAGAAAATCTGAGTAAACAAACAGGAACTTCAGAGGCAAGTATAACCAACAGAATGTAAGAGATGGAAGAGAGGATCTCTGGTGTTGAAGATACGGTAGAAGAAATAGATTCATCAGTCAAAGCAAACACTAAAACCAACAAAGTCATGACCCAAAATGTCCAAGAAATTTGGGACACCATGAAAAGACCAAACCTACCAATAATAGTGATAGAGGAAGAAGAATACCAACTCAAAAGCACTGAAAATATATTTAACAAGATCATAGAAGAAAACAATCCCAACTTAAATAAGGAAATGCCTATGAAGATACAAGAAGCCTATAGAACACCAAACAGACTAGACCCCACAAAAAATTCCCCTTGCCACATAATAATTAAACAACTAAACATAAAGAATAAAGAAGGAATATTAAGGGCAGCAAAGGAAAAAGGCCAAGTGACTTATAAAGGCAAACCCATCAGAATAACACCTGATTACTCGATGGAGACTTTGAAAGCCAGAAGGACCTGGACAGATATAATGCAGACACTAAGAGACCATGGATGCCAGCCTAGACTAATATACCCAGCAAAACTTTCAATCATCATAGATGGAGTGAACAAGACCTTCCAAGACAAAACCAGATTTAAACAATACTTATCCACAAGCCAAGCCCTACAGAAAGCACTAGAAGGAAAATCCCAACATAAGGAAGGCAGATACACCCATAAAAGCACAGGCAATAGATAACACCACAGCAGTAAACCCCAAAGAAGAGAAGTACACACACACTACCACCAAAAAATAAAAATAACAACAGGAACGAACAATCACTGGTCATTAATATCCCTTAATATCAATGGACTTAATTCACCTATAAAAAGACACAGACTGACAGAATGGATACGAAAACAGGACCCATCTTTCTGCTGCATACAAGAAACATACCTCAAATTCAAAGACAGACACCTCCTAAGAATAAATGTCTGGGAAAAGACTTTCCAATCAAATGGTCTTAAGAAGCAAGCTGGTGTAGCCATCCCAATATCCAGCAAAATAGACTTCAAACTAAAATCAATCAAAAGAGATGATGAAGGACATTACATACTCATCACAGGAAAGATCCACCAAGATGAAGTCTCAATTCTGAACATTTATGCCCCAAACACAAGGGCATCCACACATGTAAAAGAAACATTACTAAAGCTTAAATCACATATAAAACCCCACACATTAATAGTGGGAGACTTCAACACCCCACTTTCACCTCTGGACAGATCGGCCAAATTGAAACTTAACAGAGACATAATGGACTTAACTGATGTTATGGCTCAAATGGACTTAATCGATATCTACAGAACATTCCACCCAAACAAAAAGAATATACCTTCTTCTCAGCACCCCATGACACCTTCTCTAAAATCGACCATATACTTGGCCACAAAGCAAATCTCAACAAATACAAAACAATTGGAATAACCTCATGTGTTCTATCAGACCACCATGGTTTAAAGTTAGATTTCAACAACAGAAAAAAACTACAGAAATCCTACAATCTCATGGGAACTGAATATTGCTGAACTGAATCACCAATGGGTTAAGGAAGAAATGAAGAAAGAAATTAAAGACTTCCTAGAGATCAATGAAAATGAATGCACCTCATACCCAAACTTATGGGATACTATGAAAGCAGTGCTAAGAGGGAAATTCATAGCACTGAATGCCCACATAAAGAAGCTGGAGAAATCTCATGCTAGTGACTTGACAGCACACCTGAAAGTCCTTGAACAGAAAAAGCAAAGTCTCCCAGGAGGAACAGATGCCAGGAAATTATTAAATTGAGAGCTGAAATCAACAAAATAGAAATAAAGAAAACAATACAAAGGATTAATGAAACAAAGAGTTGGTTCTTTGAGAAGATCAACAAGATAGACAAGACCTTATCCAAACTAACCAAAAGATAGAGAGAGAACATCCAAATTAACAAAATCAGAAGTGAAAAGGGGGACATAACAACAGACAATGAGGAAATCCAGAGAATCATCAGGTCATACTTCAAAAACCTCTACTCCACAAAACTGGAAAATCTAAAAGAAATAGATAATTTTCTGGATAGGTACCACATACCTAAGTTAAATCAAGACCAGATAAATCAATTAAATACTCCAAAAACCCCTAAGGAAATAAAATCAGTCATTAAAAGTCTCTCAACCAAAAAAAGCCCTGGACCTGATGTTTTCACTGCAGAATTCTACCAGATCTTCAAAGAAGACTTAATACCAATACTCTTTAAATTGTTCCACACAATAGAAGAAGAAGGCATATTACCAAACTCCTTCTATGAGTCTACAATTACCCTGATTCCCAAACCAAACAAAGATGCAACAAAGAAAGAGAACTACAGATCAATCTCCCTCATGAACATTGATTTAAAAATACTCAATAAAATTCTGGCAAACAGACTCCAAGAACACATCAAAACAATTATCCACCATGATCAAGTAGGCTTCATCCCATGGATGCAAGGGTGGTTCAACATACGAAAGTCCGTCAATGTAATACACCATATAAACAAACTCAAGGCAAAAACCACATGATCATCTCACTAGATGCAAAAAAGGCATTTGAAAAAAATCCAACACCCCTTCCTGATAAAGGTCTTGGAGTGATCAGGAATACAGGGAATACACCTAAACATAATAAAGGCGATTTACAGCAAGCCAACAGCCAACATCAAATTAAATGGAGAGAAACTCAAAGTGATTCCACTAAAATCAGGAACAAGGCAAGGTTGTCCCCTCTCCCCATACTTATTCAATATAGTACTTGAAGTTTTAGCCAGAGCAATAAGACAACATGAGGAGATTAAGAGGATACAAATTGGAAAGGATGAAGTCAAGCTTTCCCTATTTGAAGATGACAAGATAGTATATGAGTGACCCCAAAATTTCAACCAAGGAACTGATACAGCTTGAAAACATCTTCAGCAACATAGCAGGATACAAGATCAACTCGAAAAAATTAGTAGCCCTCCTATATACAATAGACAAACAGGCTGAGAAGGAAATCAGAGATACATCACCCTTTACAATAGCCACAAATGATATAAAATACCTTGGGGTTACTCTAATTAAGCAAGTGAAGGACCTATATGAAAAGAACTTTAAGTCCCTGAAAAAAGAAATTGACAAAGATGTCAGAAAATGGAAAGATCTCTCATGCTCATGGACAGGCAGGATTAACATAGTAAAAATGGTAATCTTACCAAAAGCAATCTACAGATTCAATGCAATTCCCATCAAAATACCAACACAATTCTTCACAAACCTGGAAAGAACAATACTCAACTTCATATGGAAAGACAAAAAACCCAGGATAGCCAAAAGAATCCTGTAAAATAAAACAACCTCTGGAGGCATCACAATCCCCGACCTCAAACTCTACTATAGAGCTACTGTAATAAAAACAGCTTGGTACTGGCATAAAAACCAACATGTGGACATATGGAATAGAATTGAAGACTCTGACATTAACCTGCACACCTATGAACATATATTTTTTGACAAAGAAGCCAAAAATGTACAATGGAAGAGAGAAAGCATCTTCAACAAATGGTGGTGGCATAACTGGATGTCAATGTGTAGAAGGCTACAAATAGATCCATATCTGTCACCATGCACAAAACTTAAGTCCAAGTGGATCAAAGACCTCAACATAATTCCAGTTACTCTTAACCTGATAGAAGACAAAGTAGGAAGTAAACTTGAATGCATTGGCATAGGAGATCACTTCCTAAATATAATACCAGTAGCACACACACTGGGAGAAATAATCAATGGGACCTCTTGAAACTGAGAAGCTTTTGTAGAACAAAGGACATGGTCAACAAGACAAAGCGACACCCTACAGAATGGGAAGAGGTCTTCACCAACCCCACATCTGACAGAGGGCTGATATCCAGAATATATAAAGAACTCAAGAAATTAGACATCAAAATGCCCAACAGTCCAATTAAGAAATGGGCTATAGAACTAAACAGAGAATTCTCCATAGAGGAAGCTCAAATGACTGAAAGACATTTAAGGAGTTCCTCAACATCCCTAATTATCTGGGAAATACAAATCAAAATGACTCTGAGATACCACCCTATACCTGTCAGAATTGCTAAGATCAAAAACACTGAAGACAGCCTATGCTGAAAAGGATTGGAGCAAGGGGAACTCTCCTCCACTGCTGGTGGGAATGCAAGCTTGTACAGCCACTTTGGAAATCAATATGGCACTTTCTCAGAAAATTGGGAATCCATCTCCCCCAAGACACAGCTATAGCACTCTTGGGCATATATCCAAGGAATGCTCATTCATGCCCCAAGGGCATTTGCTCAGCTATGTTCATATGAGCATTATTTGTAATAGCCAGAACCTGGAAACAACCTAGATGCCCTTCAACTGAAGAATGGATAAAGAAAATGTGGTACATATACACAATGGAGTACTACTCAGCAGAGAAAAACAATGACATCATGAGGTTTGCGGGCTAATGGATGGATCCAGAAAAAATCATCCTGAGTGAAGTAACCCAGACTCAGAAAGACAAACACGGTATGTACTCTCTCATAGGAGGATACTAGATGTAAAACAAAGATGACTAGACTGCTACTCACAACTCCAGGGAGGCTACCTAGAAAACAGAACCCTAAGAAAGACATAGGGATTGCCCAATGACAGAGAAATGGACAAGATCTACATGAACAACCTGGATGTGAGTGGGAGTAATGAGGGGCAAGTTTCTAGGGAAAGAGAGCTTAGGGGAGTGGGAGATCGCAGCTGGATCAAGAACAGAAGGGGAGAACAAGGAATAACAGACCATGATAAATGAAGACCACATGAGAACATGAAGAAGCAAAGTGCTAGGGAGGTCCCCAGAAATCCACAATGATACCTCCACTGTAGACTACTGACAATGGTCGAGAGAAAGCTGGAACTGACCTAGTCTGGTGATTGGATGGCCAAACAGCCTAACTGCCGTGCTCCAACCCTCATCCAATAACTGATGGAAGTGGATGCAGAGATCCTTGGCCAGGCCCCAGGTGGAGCTCCAGGAGTCCAATTTTTGAGAAAGAGGAGGGATTGTATCATTGAGAATTGTTGAGACCAAGATTGGAAAAGCACAGGGACAAGTAGCCAAACTAATGGAAACACATGAACTATGTACCAAAAGCCGAGGAGCCCCCAACTGGATCAGGCCCTCTGGATAAGTGAGACAATTGAATAGCTTGAACTGTTTGGGAGGCACCCATGGGGTGGGACCTGGACCTATCCTTAGTCCATGAACTGGCTGTTTGGAACCTCGGGCTAATGCAGGGACACTTTGCTCAGCCTGGAAGGAGGGGCTTGACCTGCCTGGACTGAATCTACCAGGTTGAGCTGAATCCCCAGGTGAGTCTTTCCACTACAGGAGATGGGAATGGGGGCTGGGTTGGGGCGAAGGTGGGTGGGGGCTGGAGGCGGGAGAGCGGGAGAACCCATGGCTGATATGTAAAATTAAATTAAATTAAAAAAAAAAAACAAAAAAAATAGAGTATAGTCATGTCAATGAGATAAAGGCCTTTGACCCATGTAAATCATCAAAACCATTTCCCCATATGAGCCAGGCTCAAGAGGAATGGCAAAGCCCTTGTGTTAGAGAATGAGTGTTTATGGACAAATTGATCAGTGTATATATAAACTGCAATGACAGCTTCCCCTGCTTCATGTGCATAAATTGAGACTGCTAACCTACAGAGACCTCCTCTGGACAGCAGCACACCCCTACCCCTGTGTTTTACCTAATAAACATCCTGAGGTTCCAGGTTTTAGTTGGTAGCACACCCCAACCTGATCTCAGCTTTCCTGTGGGTCAGACCTGTTTTTCATTGCCTTGAAGCCCCTAGGCAGGTTTCCAGGCTGCAAGCCTCATGGTTCACAGTATTATTTCCAGAGTTCAATAAAGCTACAGGTAATGTAGAGTCTGAAGAGTGGTTTTAAAATGTACGCCCTCAGAATGCCATTAAAAAAAAAAAAAACAGGCTGTACAGGAAATCCAACTGAGAGAAACAGTATAGTGTGACTGAACAAATAATTTCAGTGCTAAGAAAAGGGAGCTTGGAGGAAGGATACAATTTAAAGGATTTTCAGAGAATTAGAAAGCTATTGCCCTACCTGGGTCTTATTGAGATTTTTGTTTGAACAATAATCTTTATGTACATTGTGTTTTTTAAAAGACAAACCCAAGTGACAGTTTATGGTTTGTAATCATTAGATAAACTTTTTTTTAAAGTGTCCAACTTTTAAAAATGTTGTATTTAATGACTTTATTGAATCATGGTCTTAAGCTGGGTGGTGGTGGCACATACCTTTAATCCCAGCACTCAAGAGGCAGAGGTGGGTGGATTCCTATGAGTTGGAGGCCAGCCTGATCTACAGAGGGAGTTTCAGGATAGGCTCCAAAGCTACACAGAGAAACCCTGTCTCAGAAAACAAAACAATCTAACAAAAAACAAAAACAAAACACTGTCTCATCTTTTCACTGAAACAACAATACTTTCTCACCTTATATCAGAATGCCTTTTACACACACCTAATTGCTGTCATCTCAAGACAGTTACCTTAGCCAAGGTTTAATCCATTGAGAAAATCTAGTCTTAAGAATCATTTAAAAAAAAAGAAAATTATATAAATGTAATGCTCGAATGTCTGTGCTTATCAGTCACTATGTAACCAATATCCTCAACATTTCTGCTACCTAAGAAATACAAGTTGAAAACACCTTCACATAAAGCCCTCAATGAAAATGGAGGGAGGCTCTTTATGGGTAAAGATGTGATGGAATGGCCAAAAAAGTTACACACATGTGTCAAAGGGAACAGCCACATCTGGGAGGACACAGAATCTTCCTGTATCTTCCTCTGTAATGGTGAAATGCAGGTATTATGTAGATATTCTTTCTTTGAATATTGCAAAGGCAGATTTCTTTTTTCAGATATTGTCATTGATATCTTATACATTTTCATAATTTATGTTACTTATGCTTCTACAATTTAGAGAAAGGTCTTGTCAATTTCTTTGAGATTAGTCCAATTCAATATTTTGTATTGCTACCTTTATATATGCAATAAAATCTCTTTTGAATGTGGTCTACTAATATCTTAAAGTTTTCTTGGTCAATTATAACCTTGGATATGAAAACCTTTGGTTAATTCTCTTCAAGGGTGAAGTAAGAGCCTCATTTTATCTTTCTGTAGTGGATTGCATTAACAGAAAGCCATTGGTGCTTCATGTAGATGGTTGTACACAGAAACATCTTAAAAGCTTTAACAACACTTTCCTCTAAATGTTGACTCATTCAGCTACCTCTGATTACATAGAACATGCATTATTTGAGTCTACAGACATGGAAATGCATTTCTGGCTCCCTGAAAACACCATGATATTTTCTGAAAGGTGCTGACATACACACATGTACAGGATACCTTGTGGGCAAGGCAGATTTCAAGAAAAAATTCACGACTTCAAACAAATTGAAAAGGTTATTTCTTTTCTTTTTTTAATTGTTATATGATTAAAAATTGAGATTGAATAATGATGTAATCTCTGTGACAACAGTGTTTAGCTCCACTGTACACTCTGCTGTGACATAAAAAACACCCACATCCCACACCCCAGCACAGTCACTTAGCCTCCCGCATAACATCACCAGTCATGATGCATCAGATCCACCTTTGTCTCCATGGCAATGACTGTCATATCGTAACTGGGAGCAGAACACAGAAGCAGAGGACTTTTCACCAGTGATGCTTATGATTCCTCAGGTTTTCAGTTTTGATGTAAATCCAGAGAACTGTCCTAACAGTTTCTGCCATGCTCCCTTCACTTCCTTATTCCTTAGACTGTAAATCATGGGGTTCAGCATGGGTGTCAAAATTGCATAGAACAGAGAAATCAACTTCTCCTGAAGGACAGAGGGGCTGGAGTGGGGCTGGATGTAGGTGAAAATAGCCATGCCATAGCAGAGGGCAACCACAGTGAGGTGGGAGGCACAAGTATGGAAGGCTTTCCTTCTTCCCTCTTTCGACTGGATCTTTAGAATAGTGGAGATGATCTGGACATAGGACAAGAGAACCAGGCAAAATGGGGTCATCAGAAGGATGATGCTAGATACCATAATAGCAACTTCATTGCTAGTGGTATCCACACAGGCCAACCTCACCACAGCAAGAAGCTCACAGGATATGTGATCGATGTACACATTGGTGCACATGGGCAGTTGGAAGGTGATAGCAGTCTGCATGGCTGAATTGATGGAGCCACTGACCCAAGATACAATAGCCATCCTACTGCATAGTCCTGTATGCATGATGGCAGAGTATCTCAGTGGATTGCACACTGCTACATAGCGGTCATAGGCCATCATTGCCAGTAGAACAAACTCAATCCCTCCTAAACCCAGGGAAAAAAATAACTGGGCTGCACAGCTTAGAACTGGAATTGTTTTGTGTGTGGCAAGTAAATGAGCCAGCAGCTGGGGAACTATGCTTGTGGCATAAGACACATCCACAAGTGACAGGTTGGTGAGAAAGAAATACATAGGAGTGTGGAGTCGGCTGTCCAGTTTGATCAGAAGAACGATGAGGAAGTTCCCCAGCACTGTCACCAGGTACATCAGCAAGAATAGGACGAAGAGGGAGACTTGAGTGCTCCGGTCTCTGGACAGGCCAAGGAGGATGAATTCATGCACCCAGGACTGGTTGTCTGTTCCCATCAAAATTGTCAGTCTGCAGTGAAAGCCAAACAGATGTTCATCAACACAAAAAAATTAATACTTTTGATTCACTTATATATAACACACCCACATGCCATCTATGGTGTTTTTTGAAAGGATGTGGTCTTTTCAATGTTTAGTTAACTTGGGTAAGGGAATGTGATTTTTCTCTTCACCCTTTCTATTTGTTGTTCTTGAGAATTTACCCTTGGTGGAGCTCAAGAGATGGGTCAGCATTTGTTGCTCTTGTAGAGGACCAGGGTTTGGTTTCTAGTACCTACATGGTAGCTCACAACTGTGTGTAATTCTTGATACAGGGGCTCCAATACCTTCTAACAGCTGCAGACACCAGACACGACAGTCTTATGGTACTCCTACATACTTGTATCTCCAAAATACTCACATTTATAAACAAAATAAATAATTTTTTTCTAAAAAACAGATGCTCTAATATTTTTGAATCTGGCATACAAGGAAGCAAAAATGTAGATGCTTAGATGATATAAATTTTAAAAAGCAAATATTTAAGTCTTTGCCACCCAGACCAAAATAAAATATGGATTTTGGTGAGAGTGTAGTTGGATAGAGATTCCCATGCTACTTTAGCTGTGCAAGCACCTTTTCAGTAGACCCATTATGTCATAATATGAATGCTGACCAAAAACTTGTTAGGTTTCACTTTTTCAATTGGCTCAATATTGCTGCGTGTCTGCCTACTCACTGACATTCCCTTTATCAGTGAAGAGGTGGAGAGCCTGAGGATAGGAAACGAGAAGGTTGATCAAAGGAAGATATTGGAACTGGGAGGGCAAAGTTGCCACTGCTTCAACTCTCTTAGCAGACAAAGGACAAAAAGAGCAACCAGGTCTACAAATCTCTATGTCATACATGGTCCAGACAACCACATGCTTTTCAACTCCTCTCTAATGTCCTCCTCACAACCTGACCTACTTTCAACACCTCCTTGGCTGCTCAGTCCTGTTCCTTCTACTTGCACCTACCATCTTGCTTTTGTAAAATCATAAGCAGCCTGAAAAAAACATCTACCTGCAGTTTTAAAGACATTCAGTTTAGAATTTGATTTCTAAAAATCCCCCAAATTACTTCATTAGGAAAAAAATCAATGTTGATGATGTAGTAAATCTGGGTTGGATGGGGCCCTTTTCTCTGTTAATCTTATAGATACACTCAGTACTACCTCTGCCAGAAGCTGAGATTTCAGGGTAAATACAACCCTCCCTATTTCAACCTCCTGAGCAAATGGAGGGAAAAACACAGAACCAAAATGGAACATTGGCTAGTAAATGGTGCCTGCTGCACCGGCCTGCTGCCTGGAGACCGGGAAAGCGTTTCACCTACTGCTCCTTTTGTCTACTTCCAGTTCCACTACTGCCATGTCTCATTGCTAATGAGTCTCATATCCTTTACACCCTTGTAACTTCTCTCTGAAGCAAACTATTTAGACTCTTGGAGTCTATACATACATAATCTGGGTGGCTGAAATGGTCACTGGTGAAATTAAGATAGGGAGATGAGCATGTACACAGAGTTCCTGGACAGGCAGGTGCCAGTTATTAGTTATGGTAACTTGATTTCCTGCTCTTCATCTCCTTCAGAATCTTTCTCTTCATTCTCTTTATGAACTTGAGGTTTCTTTGCTCTGGAGTAGGCATTGTCTCCTTCAAACTTCTCCAACATTATGGAAAATATGCATAAGCAAATCTGTTTGGAAAAAGATGTTTTTTATGCTAGTATGTATTCTAGAATTAGCTGTAGCGAGGGACAGGTATCCATTTTCCAGATTCACTCCCTATTATTTGACTTACAAGCTGTGGAACATTCTACTCACTAACTTATGAAAATTCAAAACTCATGATGACTTGCAATCATTAAATCTATAGACTTTTGTTCTATGTTTGTTTAGTATTCCTTTATTTATTTATTTGTCTGTCTATCTATCTATCTATCTATCTATCTATCTATCTATCTATCTATCTATCTGTTTGTTTTTCAAGACAGAGTTTCTCTGTGTAGCTTTGCGCCTTTCCTGGAACTCGCTTTGGAGACCAAGCTGGCCTCAAACTCACAGAGATCCATCTGCCTCTGCCTCCTGAGTGCTGGGATTAAAGGCGTGCACCACCACCGCCCGGCAGTATTCCTTTATTCTTAAGCAATGATAATTCAGCTGTATCCAGTGTTCCTCTTGTGTTCAGTTTCCATTCTAATTTTCCTCTCTATGTTTGGAGCAGTTTCTTTAAATTCTCTCACTGGTTTGCAGTGAACATTTCCCAAGATTGTGTGCTCAGAGCTTGTACTCATCTCTCTTAGTTATTTCCTGGGAGACTTGTTGATTTTACTATCATTATTATCTCATCTGTGTAGCTTGAGAATTAACTCTGCAATAATCTCCCAGACCTTTGCCTAAAGTAGATCAAATGGCTTAAATGAATATTGGCCTCACCAACGACTACATTCATGTCCCTACACACTGGATTCCTTCCCAATTGTCTTTTATTTCTGACAGTAATAAAAACTTCCCTCCTTTGTTACACATTACATATCTCTTTCCATCCCTCACATGTTATCATGACTGTCTTATGGAGTATATGATTTCTTGATTATGTCCCTCACATAATCTTTACCCAGTCAAAATGCCATATCTTATACTCCAAATCAATCATTCAAAGACAAATTTACTGACATAGTTTTTATGTGCAAATCTAGAATATTTAAGTGCTTTTTGAATTAAGTTGATCATTGACAGACTTCCACATAATTCATTATCTGTTCCTAAACTATTATTTATTTTACTAATTTTAGGATGTTGCACATTGTACACAAAGAATTTTTATTGAAATAAGTTTCTATCACTTGGATACCTTCCTGATATGTTGGATGATTGTGCTTAATTTGCCATAATTGCAATTCATTTCTAAGGGAATTTTTACTGAGGCTAAAAATTAATCAATATGCAAATATTCTTTTTTCCTCACTCATTTGGATATATAGCCAAAAATATTTCCTGCATTTGAAAACACAAATGGAAGAAACATGTTGGCTAGGTGTTTTAGGACAGCTAGAGTTAATAGCACCTCCACATTACTTCGTGCTTAGCTTCCATCAAAATATAGTTGAGATTTTTCCTTATTTCACTATGAATAGATGAGGGTCCAAATGCTGATTTCATGACAAACCATTCCAGTTGGGATGCCAACTCTTGGTCTTTGCAGCTATAGACAATACACGGGTTCTATAGGTTGCCCTAAATTAGTGATTTTTTCATTGACATTTAAAAAAACTAAGTATAAAATATTTGTTATATTTACATGTATAACCAAGACAAAAGCAAATTGCCAGTTATTCAAGGATAAGCCCATAGCTGACATTAAGAACACACTGGTGTTGAGCAGTGAACATGGTGACCATGCCAGTTTTACTGAGCTCTCCCTCCACATCTCCACTTTACGTTCTCTGTTTAGTATCTGTTCAACTGAAGGCATTTTCCCTGTTTGACAGGCATCCTCCAAGCCTCTGTGATAAATAACAAAATCCTATTTTGCATTATTTAAATTGCAGTATCCACATATTCATCACATCTCAAGTAACACCTTTTATAACATCCTTTAAGAGGTATTGGTGTCTCAAAATTAAACAATGCAAGCTCACTAATTAGAACATCATGTTGAAACAAGAGAAGACCTACACCCGTGGTTCACTGCCTGAGACATGAGTATCATGTAGGAAGGACTTTCTTTTACTGTGTTTTAAAAATTGCAGTAGGAGGTATAACTACTGTGGTCATATGAATATAATGTAGTAAATAATACAGCAAGAAAAGCTTTGCAACTGAGGGCATAGCTTAAGGGTAAAACATGTACTTACCATGTGTAGGGCCCTGGGTGTAATCCCTGGCATGAAAAAGGAAAAGAAATAATGCAAGGAGCATAGGGGAGGGAAAGGACTCTTGAAACATTCTAGGAAAATGATCTCCTCTGACTTCTATATCACAACCCCTCTTCCCTAGGCTCAGGGAACATCCCAGATGTTGGGGAAGAGAGACTGTAAGAGCCAGGGGGATATGAGAACTGGGAGAAAATACTGTCTTCTGGATGTAACACAACCACTGAACTCACACATCTACAGTAGCCACAGTTCCATAACTCCTGCAAAAGATCACACATTCCAACAAGACAGTTCATGGTCACTAGGGGAGGGAGAGTCAGTTTTCGTTAAGAGTGTGGCTGCTGGTAGGTGGGCCATGCTCTAGTATGTGGCCCCACAGCCATGAGTCTGTAGAAAACACACATTTTATTTGTCAGGTAAATGAATGCAAAATAATTACCTTTGTTTGGCCCTAGTGAAAATTGCTTTCATGTGCCTTTGAGAATTATCTAGTAATTACTCACTACAGCAATTTATCAAGAATTAAATGTGTGCTCTATGACAAAGAAACAAAGACAAAACAAAACAAAAAAAAACTGTTCAAGATCTTTTAGACAAACTTTTTCATGGCATAATATATGCAATTTAGATATCACACATTAGTCATAAATCTCTTTTCAGTGAAATAAATCTATTCACTGATTACATGGAAACTCTGATATTTTCCTCATAAGATTTTAAATTTAGTTCTGAATTATATATAACAAGTCAAATATTGTCCTTTCACTAATTCAACCTCATATAGTCACTCACTATTTTACAGTTTTTCTTCCCTTTTTTTCCATTGTCTGCCCTTTTATAACTTCTTTAGTTGGAAGTATCTGTGATCTGAAAAAGGAATGAAAAGTAAGAAATCCATTCACACAGCCATGCAAATTCATGCAAAACACAGATTGGCATTTATCTGATGATACAGGTGAAGTTCAACTTCATATTCTCCTGCCTCCCTTGTTCTGAGTTTGTCTTCTAACATTTCATCTCTAAGCCACATAATTTCATACAATACTCTCCATCTTTCTGCACCAGGGCTCCTTCTAGAGAACATGGCTCCTCCTATGTGAGCACCCTTTCCAGTCTTCTTCTAAAAACAGAACATTGAGAAAGTCAAGATTTGAAGCCCAATAAATATATTTCGAACGCTAAATTTCAGACAGTGATTTGGTTATATTTGCTATTAACATGTGGTGTTTTAAAGTCATGAATTCAGGCATCACTTTGTTGAAATTTATTTAAATCTGCACAGCTGATCATTCAGTGGGAACTCCTATTTATACCCAGCCCCTTGCATCTTTGCTTCAGAATACCTGGGAAGAAAGAGTGTACTTTCATCTAAAAATAGGATTTCTGAAAATAAGATTCCCATCCTCTTTACCTAGCACACCTTTCTCACCTCAGGACTCCAATATGAATGATACTGTAGTGGTCTGAATGAAAATGGCTTCCATTGACTCATAGAGAGTAGCACTATTAGTGGACTTGTTGGGAGAAGTGTGTCACTGAGGGGCAGGCTTTGAGGGTTCAGAAGCCCAAGCCAGGCCCAATGTTACTCTCTCTTCCTGCTGCCTGCTGATCTAGATGTAGAACTCTTGGCTCATTCTCTAGCACCATGTCTGTGTGCTATCATGGTGACAATGTACCAAACACCTAAACTATAAACCAGCCCAAGTAAATGCTTTTTCATTTAAAAGCTGCTGAGGTCATGATGTGTCTTCACAACATTAGGAACCCCAAGACAGATAATTTAAAGGTGATATGATCAGTTGATCATCAGATCAGAGATAAGAGACATGACCTATAGATACTCACCCAAACAATAGAAACCCTCACTCACCTGGCACCATGTAATCATCACATGTGGGTCTGGGGATGTGTTCTGATGCTTCTGTTCATATTGATTTCTAACCACATTTTAAATGGCACTTACTGTTCCTTGATGGCAACACTCCACAACACTCAATTTACCTTTGCAAAGACAAAAGAACCCAGGGCTTGGCACTTGATTGTTACTTCCCTTCCCAATAGTCAGTATCATATTTTATTAACCAAAGCAATAAATGCATTGTGCACTTAATTTTGACTTATCTCTGTTTGATAGATGCTTAAGTAACTTATGTACCACCCTATCTCTCTCCCCATCACCTTGTACCCCCACACATATTGGAAAATAAGTTTTTATTTAGGAAACATCATAACCACTTACAGTATTAAAGGATTTCTCACTGTTCTATCCATCCTAAATTCAGGAAAAATAATCTTTCCATTATTTCTGCTAATGTAAATAATAGGTTATCATTGAGCACCTTGCATTGTTTTTAGAAATCCAAACTCTGTAATACAAATTGAAATCAGGAATGGTGAAACCTCCAGCAGACCTTTTATTGTTCAGGATTGTTTTAGCTGTCCTGGGTTTTTTGTTGTTCCATATGAAGTTGAGAATTGTCCTTTCAATATCTCTAAAGAATTGGGTTGGCATTTTGGTGGAGATTGCATTGAATCTGTAGATTGGTAGGATGACCATTTTTACTATATTAATCCTGCTGATCCATAAGCATAAGAGATCTTTCCATCTTCTTATATCCTCTTCAACTTCTTTCTTCAAAGACTAGAAGCTTTTATCACACAAGTCTTTCACTCACTTGGTTAGAGTTATCTCAAGATATTTTTGAGGCTATTGTAAAAGGTGTTGTTTTCCTGATTTCTTTCTCAGTCTGTTTGTCATTTGTATATAAAAGTGCTACTGTACTACAGAGCTATAATAATTAAAACAGCATGGTACTGGCATAAACACAGACACATCAATCAATGAAATTGATTTGAAGACCCATATATAAATCCTTGCATTCTTGATAAAGAAGTCAGAAATACACATTGAAAAAAGGACAGCATCTCCAACAAATGGTGCTAGTCAAAATGTAGAAAAATGCAAATACATCCATACTTATCACTCTGCACAAAACTCAAGTCCAAATGGATCAAAGACCTCAACATAAAATATGATACACTGAACCTAATAAAAGAGAAAGTGGTAATAACTTTGAACTCATTGGCACAGGAAAAGACTTTCTGAACAGAAGACCATTAGCATAAACACTAACACCAACAATTAATAAATGAGACCTCAAGAAATTGAAAAATTCTGTAAGGCAAAGGACACCATCATTAGGACAAAATGGTAGCCTACAGAATGGGAAAAGATTTTTTTTTATAAACTCCACATCCAGTAAAGGAATAATATCTAAAATATATAAAGAACTCAAGAAACTAGATATCAAAAAATAACAAAATTTTAAAATGAGGTACAATTCTACACAGATAATTCTCAATAGAAGAATCTCAAATGACCAATAAACAATTAAAGAGATATTCAACGTGCATAGCCATGAAGGAAGTGAAAATCAAAACTACTTTGAGATTCCATCTTACATCTTCCAGAATGGCTAAGATCAATAACACAAGTGAAAGCGTATTCTACCAAGGATGTGAAGCAAGGTAAACAATCATCTATTGCTGGTAGGAATGCAAATTTGTACAGCCACTATGGAAATCAATATGGCAGTTCTTCAGAAAGTTGGAAATCAATCTACTCAAGATCCAGCTATATCACTCTTGGGTATATACCCAAAGGACAATTCATCCTATCACAAAGACAGTTGCTCAACCAACCATGTTCATTGCTGCTCTATTCATAATAGCCAGAAACTGGAAACATCCTAGATGTCCGTTTAAAAAAGAATGGATAAAGAAAATGTATTGCATTTACACAATGAACTATTACTCAGATGTTTAAATGACATCATGAAATTGCAGGCAAATGTATGCAACTAGAAAAAAATCATCTAGAGTGAGATAACCCAGACCCAGAAAGATAAATATATGTATTCACTTATATGTGGATATCAGCCATTAAATAAATGATGACAAACCTATAATCTGTAGACCCAGAGAGATAAGGTATAGAGGAAGGCACTGGGGGACACATGGATCTCTATAGGAAGAGAAAATAGAATAGATTTTATGGGTGGACTGGGGGTAGTTAAGGATGGGAATGGGAAGATGAGGTGGGGAAGGGGAGGGGAAATAGAGCTGAGGGAGGAAATATGGGAAGATACATCCTGAACTGAGGGGCTTTTGAGTATAGTATGGAAACCTAGTGCCATGGAAACTTCCTAAAATTGTATGAAGGCTATCCTAGTGAAGTCTCCTAATAATGAGGGAAACAGAGTCCCAACTGCTCATCTCTTGTCACCAAATGAGATTTCCAGTAGTATAACAAGGATTAATTCAATGGAATTCTTGGCTAAGGGGGTCCCATGGAAATCCCCAAAGAGCCCAGGCTGTTGCCAAGACAATGGGTTGCTCTCCACAAACTGACAGTGGAGCCCTCTGTCATATGACTTATTGAATATGGAGAAGTTGAGCCATTGACTACATGGAGTCTTCACTTCTATATTCATGTGTCTTTGTGCAAAAAGGTACTCTGCAGGCTACCAAAAGAGGAACATAAGCACCAACCCAGACACAAAATTGTAGACAAGTTTCTAAACAGTCTTATTAAATAAGAAACACAGAGCCAAATACAGATGTAATAGCTGAAGAGATCAGAGCGAATAGCCACAACTAGCCTGAGCTTACCACCAGCAGTAGCTTTCACAGAGAGAGCTTCTTCCCAGCTAACCTGTGTTTTTACTGCCTTCCTGTTTTGCTTTATAATTGGCTCTAAGCCCAGCCACATGACTTCCTCATCACTGCCTATCTGTACAGACCTCCAGGTCTCTATGGTTGGTACTGGAATTAAAGGCTTGTGTCACCACACTTGGCTGTGTCCTTGGTCACACAGAGACTCCGCCTGCCATGTGATTGGATTAAGGGTGTGGGCTACCATGGCCTGACTTCTGTTTATAGCTCCCTGACCTCTGATCTCCAGGCAAACTTTATTTATTAACATACAAGTAAAATATCACATTTCAACACAAGTAAAATATCACCACATTTCCCCTTTTTATTCTAATAAAAAAAGAAAAAAGTTATAATTAATATAAGAAAAACTATATCCAATAAGTACAATAACTATATACAATCTATACAAGCCATAAATACCTCAACAATGTCTAGTCCATTTGCATTTGACAAACTCAGAGGAAAATATTCCATTATCTATCCTATTTTGGTAAGTAAAATCATACAAATAAAATATCACATTTCAGCACAAATAAAGTATCACCACACAAAATCTTTGACCTATAATCTGTCTTGTCTACAAGATATGCTAGGGCAATGGTGGCACACAACTTGTGGAAGTAGCTAAGCAATGTCTGATTTGACTTAAGCCCCACTCCATGAGATGGAACCCATATCAAACACTGCTTGGGTGACCAAGAACCAGAGACTAGATAGTCCAGAGACCCAAGGTAAAGTCAAACACTATTAGTTTAGTTTAGTTTGTGTGTGTGTGTGTGTGTGTGTGTGTGTGTGTGTGTGTGTAAGAGAGAGAGAGAGAGAGAGAGAGAGAGAGAGAGAGAGAGAGAGAGAGAGAATAAAATGACTCCTAATGCTATTGGGCTACACTCAGAGATCAGTGCTTTATTTAATCATCATCCTTCTGCAACAGATGGTAACAGATGCAGAGACCCACAGCCACACATTGTACAGAGAAAGTGAATCCTTGGAACACACAGCTATCAACTGGATATCTCTATCAGATCCCTCCCCTCAGAGCTCAGGAAACCTAAGGAAGAGGCAGGAAGAGTGTAAGAGCCTGAGTGGAGGGAAAACACCATCACAGTATCTCTGAATCACCTGAGAAAGGCTCACGTGAACTCACAGAGACTGAAGCAGCGAACACTAGACTAACACAGGTCAGAACTGACAGCACCAGGTCCTCTGCATATATAATATAGCTTTCAGCTTAGCATTTTTATGGGATTCCTGTGTGTCTCTGATTCTTGTGCCTGTACTTGTGGCTCTTTCTGTCAGGTTGCTTTTCCAGACTTGATGTGATGGTTTTTGTTTTGTCTTACTATATTTTATTTTGATATGTTTGGTTGCTATCTCTTAGAAGCCTATTTCTGTCTAATGAAAGACAGAAAGGGAGCAGGTCTGGGATGAGTGGAGTAGAGGGAGGTGAAAGTGTGATCAGGATATATTGTATGAGGAAAGAATCTATTTTCAATAAAAGGAAAAATCCAAACAATCATGATGAGACTTAAGGTTGAGCCCAATTAATACGTTATGGATATAACCCTGTGTCATCCTGTTGATGGTGCCCTACAGTTAAAAGATAGCATACAAAAAGCTTCTTTCCTCAAGGAAACACTCCATCAAGTCTTAATCATATTTGGTCTCCTTACTAGAGAACTCTTGGGTCTCAAATGAATCCAACAGAGTCTAAACGCAAACACAGCACATGAAGTAAGGCAAGCAAACTACTGATAGTTGTCTTTCAGATACCTCAAACAAACGAGTAAAATATTCCATAGCCTCCCCTCCACATAGATGATGAGTTGTCAATGACAACTATTCTTTCCTTTAGAGGAAGGTTCACCTGACCTGTGGCTGGACTTATGAGTGTTAACATCAGACTTCAACCATTATGGGCATGAGTATGTCCATTACCATTATACTGGGGCATGGCAAACTCTAAGATCATAAGGAGGGTGCTATTTAAAGTTTTAATTTATACTCAGAAAGCATTATTAACTTTTCTTCCTTGGGATGTGTTCTCTGAAGATGTGATTTCTTGACTTCATATCCACATAGGTCAGTTTTTGAAATCTAGCTTCTCAAATAAGGAGAAAAAGTGAAATTCACCTTGGGTGCCCAGTTGTGGAAATTATCATTGTTTCTTTTCCTTGATACCTGGCCCAGGTATTCTTTTGTACTATAATTATCATATTTCAGAAAGTTTCTACCACATTACTCCTACAAAACTCTCGTGGACTAACTCTAAGGTGAGATTCAGTAAACTCTACTGTCCCTATTCACATCCTAGGTACTATGCAATTCTGATCAATCACCGTACCCATTTCATTTCTGTGACATAAAGGAACATAAAAATACTCTGTGAGCATACTCTTAAGAAATTGATAGGCAAGGCAACTGCACCTGGATCCCACTGCTGGACACAGGCCACCCCAGGTGGACCTGACCAACTTGGCCCCAGTTTCCTGCCAATTGGTGGGCCCTGTGGGAAGGCTCCCCTTTTCCAAGACTGCAGGCAGACACTGCAGTCTCCACACCCTGCCCCCACACCCATCTGCTGGAGACCCCAACCACTTCCTAAGAATCAGAGACCAGCCCCAAGTTTCCATCCTGCCCTGGAAGCCCCATCTGGACCAGAGACCAGAGGAACTCCCATCTGGACAAAATAAGGAGACCCCAGGGACTACCTGAGACTCAGAGTCCAGCCCACCAGCTCCTATCAGGCAAGCACTCTCATCTGGACCAGCACTCCCATCTGGCCCAGAGCTTCCATCTGGACCAGAGAGAGGCTCCCTAAATCTGTCAACTCTCTCTGGACCAAGTACACTGATAAGGCCAAGAACGAACACAAGAGGAGATGGGCAGACATCAATGCAGAAGTACATACAACAAAATAAAGAGCAATACAGCATCACCAGAACCTAGCCCTTCTCCAACACATAGACCTGAACATCACGGAATGGAAGAAGAAGAAGAAAACAACCTTATAAGTAACATCATGAAGAGGCTAGAGCCTTATATAGAAGAAATCAAAAATAAAGTAGAGGAACAGACAAACAAAAAATGGGAAGAACGCTATAAAAAACTAGAGGAAAGGACAATTAAAGCAGAAGAAAACACTAAAACCTTGAATGAAAATCATGAAAAAGCAAGGGAGACAATCCAAGACCTGAAGAGGGAAATAGCAAAAATGAAGAAGACACTAGCAGAAAGAATGTTGGAAATAGAAAATCTGAGTAAACAAACAGGAACTTCAGAGGCAAGTATAACCAACAGAATGTAAGAGATGGAAGAGAGGATCTCTGGTGTTGAAGATACGGTAGAAGAAATAGATTCATCGTCAAAGCAAACACTAAAACCAACAAAGTCATGACCCAAAATGTCCAAGAAATTTGGGACACCATGCAAAGACCAAACCTACCAATAATAGGGATAGAGGAAAGAGAAGAATACCAACTCAAAGGCACGGAAAATATATTTAACAAGATCATAGAAGAAAACTTTCCCAACTTAAAGAAGGAAATGCCTATGAAGATACAAGAAGCGTATAGAACACTAAACAGACTAGACCTCCCAAAAAAGTCCCCTTGCCACATAATAATTAAACAAGTAAACGTAAAGAATAAAGAAAGAATATTAAGGGCAGCAAAGGAAAAAGGCCAAATGACTTATAAAGGCAAACCCATCAGAATAACACCTGATTTCTCGATGGAGACTTTGAAAGTCAGAAGGACCTGGACAGATATAATGCAGACACTAAGAGACCATGGATGCCAGCCTAGACTAATATACCCAGCAAAACTTTCAATCATCATAGATGGAGTGAACAAGACCTTCCAAGACAAAACCAGATTTAAACAATACTTATCCACAAGCCCAGCCCTACAGAAAGCACTAGAAGGAAAATTCCAACCTAAGGAAGGCAGATACACTCATGAAACACAGGCAATAGATAACACCACAGCAGTAAACCCCAAAGAAGAGAAGTACACACTCACTACCACCAAAAAATAAAAATAACAACAGGAACGAACAATCATTGGTCATTAATATCCCTTACTATCAATGGACTTAATTCACCTATAAAAAGACACAGACTGACAGAATGGATACGAAAACAGGACCCATCTTTCTGCTGCATACAAGAAACATACCTCAAATTCAAAGACAGACACCTCCTAAGAATAAATGTCTGGGAAAAGACTTTCCAATCAAATGGTCTTAAGAAGCAAGCTGGTGTAGCCATCCCAATATCCAGCAAAATAGACTTCAAACTAAAATCAATCAAAAGAGATGATGAAGGACATTACATACTCATCGCAGGAAAGATCCACCAAGATGAAGTCTTAATTCTGAACATTTATGCCCCAAACACAAGGGCACCCACACATGTAAAAGAAACATTACTAAAGCTTAAATCACATATAAAACCCCACACATTAATAGTGGGAGACTTCAACACCCCACTTTCACCTCTGGACAGATTGGCCAAATTGAAACTTAACACAGACATAATGGACTTAACTGATGTTATGGCTCAAATGGACTTAATCGATACCTACAGATCATTCCACCCAAACAAAAAGAATATACCTTCTTCTCAGCACCCCATGGAACCTTCTCTAAAATCGACCGTATACTTGGCCACAAAGCAAATCTCAACAGATACAAAACAATTGGAATAACCTCCTGTGTTCTATCAGACCACCATGGTTTAAAGTTAGATTTCAACAACAGAAAAAAACTACAGAAATCCTACAATCTCATGGAAACTGAATAATGCTCAACTGAATCACAAATGGATTAAAGAAGAAATGAAGAAAGAAATTAAAGACTTCCTAGAGATCAATAAAAATGAATGCACCACATACCCAAACTTATGGGACACTATGAAAGCAGTGCTAAGAGGGAAATTCATAGCACTGAATGCCCACATAAAGTAGCTGGAGAAATCTCATGCTAGTGACTTGATAGCACACCTGAAAGCCCTTGAACAGGAAGAAGCAAAGTCTCCCAGGAGGAACAGATGCCAGGAAATTATTAAATTGAGAGCTGAAATCAATAAAATAGAAATAAACAGAACAATACAAAGGATTGATGAAACAAAGAGTTGGTTCTTTGAGAAGATCTACAAGATAGACAAGCCCTTATCCAAACTAACAAAAAGACAGAGAGAGAACATCCAAATTAACAAAATCAGAAATGAAAAGGGGGACATAACAACAGACAATGAGGAAATCCAGAGAATCATCAGGTCATACTTCAGAAACCTCTACTCCACAAAACTGGAAAATCTAAAAGAAATGGATAATTTTCTGGATAGGTACCACATACCTAAGTTAAATCAAGACCAGATAAACCAATTAAATACTCCAAAAACCCCTAAGGAAATAAAATCAGTCATTAAAAGTCTCTCAACCAAAAAAAGCCCTGGGCCTGATGTTTTCACTGCAGAATTCTACCAGATCTTCAAAGAAGACTTAATACCAATACTCTTTAAATTGTTCCACACAATAGAAGAAGAAGGCATATTACCAAACTCCTTCTATGAGTCTACAATTATCCTGATTCCCAAACCAAACAAAGATGCAACAAAGAAAGAGAACTACAGATCAATCTCCCTCATGAACATTGATGCAAAAATACTCAATAAAATTCTGGCAAACAGACTCCAAGAACACATCAAAACAATTATCCACCATGATCAAGTAGGCTTCATCCCATGGATGCAAGGGTGGTTCAACATACAAAAGTCCGTCAATGTAATACACCATATAAACAAACTCAAGGAAAAAAACCACATGATCATCTCACTAGATGCAGAAAAGGCATTTGACAAAATCCAACACCCCTTCCTGATAAAGGTCTTGGAGTAATCAGGAATACAAGGAACATACCTAAACATAATAAAGGCAATCTACAGCAAGCCAACAGCCAACATCAAATTAAATGGAGAGAAAATCAAACCAATACCACTAAAATCAGGAACAAGGCCAGTATACATTAGTGACCCCAAAAATTCAACCAAGGAACTGATACAGCTAATAAAAACCTTCAGCAACATTGCAGGATACAAGATCAACTCAAAAAAAAAAAAATCAGTAGCCCTCCTATATACAGTAGACAAACAGGCTGAGAAGGAAATCAGAGATACATCACCCTTTACAATAGCCACAAATGATATAAAATACCTTGGGGTTACTCTAAGCATGTGAAGGACCTATATGACAAGAACTTTAAGTCCCTGAAAAAAGAAATTGAAGAAGATGCCAGAAAATGGAAAGATCTCCCATGCTCATGGATAGGCAGGATTAACATAGTAAAAATGGCAATCTTACCAAAAGCAATCTACAGATTCAGTGCAATTCCCATCAAATTACCAACACAATTCTTCACAGATCTTGAAAGAATAATACTCACCTTCATATGGAAAAACAAAAAACCCAGGATAGCCAAAAGAATCCTGTCCAATAAAACAACCTCTGGAGGCATCACAATCCCTGACCTCAAACTCTGCTATAGAGCTACTGTAATAAAAGCAGCTTGGTACTGGCATAAAAACCAACATGTGGACCAATGGAATCGAATTGGAGACATTAATCCGCACACCTATGAACATGTAATTTTTGACAAAGAAGCCAAAAATGTACAATGGAAAAAAGAAAGCATCTTCAACAAATGGTGCTGGCATAACTGGATGTCAATGTGTAGAAGGCTGCAAATAGATCCATATCTGTCACCGTGCACAAAACTTAAGTCCAAGTGGATCAAAGGCCTCAACATAAATCCAGTTACTCTGAACCTGATAGTAGAGAAAGTAGGAAGTACTCTTGAAGGCATTGGCACCAGAGATCACTTTCTAAATATAACACCAGAAGCACAGACACTGAGAGAAACAATCAATCAATGGGACCTGTTGAAACTGAGAAACTTTTGTAGAGCAAAGGACATGGTCTACAAGACAAAGTGACAGCCTACAGAATGGGAAAAGGTCTTTACCAACCCCACATCTGACAGAGGGCTGATATCCAGAATATATAAAGAACTCAAGAAATTAGACATCAAAATGCCCAACAGTCCAATTAAGAAATGGGCTATAGAACTAAACAGAGAATTCTCCACAGAGGAAGTTCAAATGGCTGAAAGACATTTAAGGAATTGCTCAACATCCCAAATTATCCGGGAAATGCAAATCAAAACGACTCTGAGATACCACCTTACACCTGTCAGAATTGCTAAGATCAAAAGCACAGAAGACAGCTTATGCTGGACAGGATGTGGAGCAAGGGGAACTCTCCTCCACTGCTGGTGAGAATGCAAGCTTGTACAGCCACTTTGGAAATCAATATGGTGCTTCATTAGAAAATTGGGCATCCATCTCCCCCATGACACAGCTATAGCACTCTTGGGCATATACCCAAGGAATGCTCATTCATGCCCCAAGGGCATTTGCTCAGCTATGTTCGTATCAGCTTTGTTTGTAATAGCCAGAACCTGGAAATGACCGAGATGCCCTTCAACTGAAGAATGGATAAAGAAAATATGGTTACTTATACACAATGGAGTACTACTCAGCAGAGAAAAACAATGACATCATGAGGTTTGCGGGCTAATGGATGGATCTAGAAAAAATCATCCTGAGTGATGTAACCCAGACTCAGAAGGACAAACACGGTATGTACTCACTCATAGGAGGATACTAGATGTAAAACAAAGATGACTAGACTGCTACACAACTCTAGGGGAGCTACCTAGAAAATGGGACCCTAGGAAAGACCCATGGATCACCCAATGTCAGAGAAATGGATGAGATCTCCATGAACAACCTGGACGACAGTGGGAGTAATGAAGGGCAAGATTTGAGGGAAAGAAAGCTTAGGGGAGCAGGAGATCCCAGCTAGATCAAGAACAGAAAGGGAGAATGAGGAATAACAGACCATGATAAATGAAGACCACATGAGAACAGGAGTAGGCAGAGTGCTGGAGAGGTCCCCAAAAATCCACAATGATACATCCTCTATAGACTGCTGGCCATGGTCGAGAGAAAGCCTGATCTGACCTCGTCTGTTGATCAGATGGTTAAACACTCTAACAGTCATCTTAGCACTCTCATCCAATAACTGATGGAAGTGGATGCAGAGATCCTCAGGCAGGCCCCAGGTGGAGCCCCAGGTGTCCAACTGTCGAGAAAGAGGAGGGTCTGCAAGAGTGTGAATTGTTGAATTCAAGATTGCAAAAAGCACAGGGACAAATAGCCAAATGAATGGAAGTACATGAATTATGTACCAAAGGCTGTGGAGCCCCCAGCTGGATCAGGCCCTCTGGCTAAGTGAGACAATTGAATAGCTTGATCTGTTTGGGAGGCATCCAGTTTGTGGATCCAGGATCTGTACTTAGTGCATGAGCTGGCTGTTTGAAACCTTGGGCTTACACAGGGACATTTTGCTCAGTCTGAAAGGGACCTGCCTGTACTGAATCCATCAGGTTTAAATGAATCCCCAGGGGTGCCTTGATCCTGGAGGACATGGAAATGGAGGGGGGAGGAGGTGGGGGTGGGTGCGGGAGTGGGGAGGACAGGGGAACCCATGGCTGATGTACAAAATTTAAAACACATAATAATAATGAAAAAAAGAAAAACAAAACAAAAATAATTGATATGCAAAGTTAAATTAAATATCTTGTCTGAAAATGCAATATATTCCTACAATAATGTTCATAAATATGAATTAGTGTGTCTAAGTAAAAGTTTCACACATCTGGATTTCTCATGTAAGTTTCTTTCTCTAAGATAATGGCGAATTGATTCATGATATCCCCCAATCATCCTTTTCTGCTATCCTGTATTGATCTTTCTCATTTCCTCTGCTACTTCTAGAGCCCGGCGTTGGGAAATCTGTCCCACTATTAGCAACAACAACAAAAAGAAAAGTAAAAGATTGTGCTGAGCCTCTAGCTCCTGGAAATCAGAATGTTTTCATAGGAATACTTAGAATGAGAAGATTTCATTAACCTTAGTTCATGTTTCTGACCTGAAGTCACTAACAGATGAAATCACAGTGCTCTCTGTTACTCCAGAGGCTTGTGAACTCTACTATAACCTCAACTGACACTTCTGCTAAAACTACTACTCGTTATATGAAGAGGAACTTATCCTTCTTGCAAGATATTCTAGTGCAATGATGGCACGAAGTTTGTGGAGTAACCAGTCAACATCTGATTTGACTTAAGCCCACTCTATGAGATGGAACCCATACCAGCACTTCTTCAGTGACCACGAACCTGAAACTAGCTATCCCAGGGACCTAGGAAAAAACAAAATATTACTGTTCTAAATACACACACACACACACACACACACACACACACACACACACACACACACACAAATGACTCCTAATAACATTCTGTGATACTCACAGATCACTGCCTTGCACAACCACCATAGAGAAGCTTCCTGCAGCAGATGGTAGCAAATACAGAGACCCACAACCAGACATTATGCAGAGAGTGAGAGAGCTTGGAACACTCTACCCTATATCCCTCCTCTCAGGCCTCAGGGAACACTGCAGGAAAGGAGACAGAGTGTAAGAGTCAGAGGGGATGGAGGACAGCAAGAAAAGCCCTCTAAATCAACATGATCAATGTATATACATGGGTCTGTACCAGACAGGATCCTAGAGATGGAAGAAGTGAACACATGCCCCCATTACTAACCCAGAAGCTATCTCCAATTAATAACCACATGCACATGAAAATTTAGTGTCCTCAAAGAGAGTCTCACTGGGGAAATAAACTACTCCTTAGGGTAGACTACACGCTCAAGAGTAGATGGCCAACAGAAAATGTATTAAAATACCTTCCAGTTTAGTGGGTTTTTTTTTTTTACTTAAATATATGCATAATTTTTAAAATGAGTTATATTTTAATTAAACTACATAAAATATAACATGTAATTAAATGTCCAAACATTTCAGAGACAGCACTTTGGCTTGAATGTTCCCATCAAAATCCACATTGATATTTAATCCCCACTGTGAGATATTAAAATTGGTACCAGGTGGTACCAGTAAGAGGTGACTAAGTCACAAAAGCAGAGCTATTCTCGTGGTTTAGCTTAAGAATGGGTCTGTTACAAATTCCAATTTAACTCCATCCTTCTTGCCATATGTGATATCCTGAGATGCCTAGGGACCTTGCAGTGTATTGACAAGCAAGACTATCACCCAAAGTTACTCCTCGATTTCCCAGTCTTCAGAAACGAAGATAAAACTTTTTCTTTACAAATGACCTAGTCCATGGTATTGTCATAGCTGCAGAAAATGGACTAGAACATTTATACAAAATGCATATATTAGAGAAAATGAAAGAGATGAAAACTGCCAGTCAACTTCTAGAGTGCATTGGCAGTCAGGTGCACATGGACAGTGCATTGGCAGTCAGGTGCACATGGACTTGATTGCTGATTCTATGGTTCCTCCAGTGTGACCTACAGCTGGGGACATTATAGCTTTCTGAAGTGTATATTTGAAAATAGAAGTGGAGGGTGATCCAAAGATAAGAAGTTATGCCCTTGAGGACCTTGTACCCAGTGCTGGCTTCTGTCCCCTGCCTGAGTGTTTTGAGGATCCAGCTCCTTTTACTAGGTCTGTCACTGCACAGGCCTGTTGAATCCCTGAGGTTTAAAGAATTTTGATTCCTCACGTACTTTCTTGATACCTTTGGGTAGTGTAGTAGATTTCTGCACTGACAAACTTATAGAGTGAAAGAAAGGAAGAAAGAGAGAGAGAGAGAGAGAGAGAGAGAGAGAGAGAGAGAGAGGAGGGAAGGAAGGAAGGAAGGAAGGAAGGAAGGAAGGAAAGAAGGAAGGAAAGAAAAAAGGAAGGAAAGAAAAAAGGAAGACAGACAGACAGGGAGGGAGGAAGGGAGGGAGGAAGGGAGGGTAAGTGAGTTCAGATGGAGCTGAATGCCCAGCCCACTGAAGAGGCTGAAGGATATACACGTTTTCTGATATACACGTTTTCTATGAGTCAAAATAATGGTTTTCTGGTTCTGCAGTGATACACAAGCTCCACAGGAACGCAAGAATTCATTCTTTCAGTTATTTAAGTGACTGTGTGCCAGGCTAAGAATAGAAGTATCAGGTTGTAACATTTTCTTCCATTAAAAAAAGAGAAGAAGAAAAAAATTGATTCCATGGCTTGGGCAGGGATGGTACAAATTAAGCCCAGAACATTTTGCTGTGCCAGAAACTACATGCATAATTTTTACAGATTTGTTTATTTCACATCCCAGTCATAGCCTCCCCCCATCCTCCTCTCCTACTCCCTCACCCCCGATTCCTCCCACCCTCCCCTCCAATCCCCTTCTCTTCCATCTCCATCCAGGAAAAGACAGGTATCCAATGAATATCAATAAACATGGCATATCAAGTTTCAGTAAGACTAAGGACCTCCCATGTATTAGGGCTGGGCAAGGTAACCCAGTATGAGGAGTAGGGTCCCAAAAGCCAGTAAAAGAATGGGAGATACCCCCTGTTCCCCTTGTTAGGAGTCCCACAAAAAGACCAAGCTACACAACTGTAACATATATGCAGAGTGCCCAGGTCAGTCTCATGCAGGCTCCCTGGTTGTCAGTTCAGACTCTGAGTGTCTATGGGTCCAGGTTAGTTAATCGTGGGAGCCTTAGCATAGTGTCCTTGACCCCTCTGTCATCTACATTCCTTTCTCCTCCTCCACCACAGGATTCTGGAACTCCATCTAATATTTGGTTGTGGGTCTCTGCATCTGCCTTCATCACTTGCTGGATGAAGTCTCTCTGGTGACAACTGGGCCAGGCACCAATCTGGTCACAGGAGAAGACCAGGTCAGCATTTCTCAGCAGTGCTCCCCCACAGCAGTTCCCTCAGCACTCTCCTCCTCTGCGCCCGCCCCCAACCTGATCTCTCATGTTCCCATCCCTACCTGCTCTCAGTTCACTAACAAAATCTTCTTATTTCCCCTTCCCTGGGTATCCCCCCATGAACTCTCCTTGTTACCCAATCTTTCTGGGTCTGTGGATAGTAGCATAGTTATCCTTTATTTTACAACTAATATCCACTTATGTTTACCATTTTGTCTATCTTGGTCTGGATTACCTCACTCAGGATGATTTTTTTTCTAGTTCCATCCATTTACCTTCAAATGTCCTGATGCCTTGTCCTTGTTTTTAATGGCTAAGTAATACACCACTGTGTAAATGTATCACATTTTCTTTATCCACTCCTTGTTAGAGGGATATCTAGTTTGTTTCCAGGTTCTGACTATTACAAATAAAGCTGCTATGGACATAATTGAGCAAGTGTCCTTGTGGTATGACTGAGCATCCTTTGGGTATATGCCCAAGAGCAATATAGCTGGGTCTTGTGGTAGGTTGATTCCCAATTTTCTGAGGAACCGCCACACTGACTTCCAAAGTGGCTGTACAGGTTTGCATTCCCACCAGCAGTTCTCCTTGCTCCAAATCCTCTTCAGCATGAACTATCACTTGCGTGGTTTTTTTTTTTTTTTTAATTATTCGCATTTCCCTGATGGGTAAGGATGTTGAACATCTCCTTAAGTGTTTCTCGGCCATTTGAGATTCTTCTGTTGAGAAGTCTCTGTTTAGTTTTTACCCCATTTTACGTTGGATTATTTGGTTTCTTGAGTTCTTCATATATTTTAGAAATCAGCCCTCTGTCAGATATGAGGTTGGTGAAGATCTTTTCCCATTCTGTAGGCTGCAGTTGGTTTTGTCCTATTGATGGCATCCTTTGCTTTACAGAAACTTTTCAATTTCATGAGATCCAATTTATTAATTGTCGATCTTAGTGCCTGTGCTATTGGTGTTCTATTCAGGAAGTTTTCTCCTGTGCCAATGTGCTCAAGATTATTTCCCACCTTCTCTTCTATCAGGTTCAGTGTATCTGGATTTATACTGAGGTCTTTGATTCACTTGGACTTGAGTTTTGTGCATGCTGATGAATATGGATCTATTAGCATTCTTGTACATGCCAACATCCAGTTAGACCACCATTTTTGAAGACACTTTATTTTTTCTATTGTATAATTTTGGCTTATTTGTCAAAAATCAAATATTCATCAGTGTGTGAGTTTACATCAGGGTTTTCAGTTCAATTCTACTGGTCCATGTATCTCGTTTTTGTTTTGTTTTGTTTTTGTTTTTTGTTTTTTGAAGACAGGGTTTCTTGTGTAGCTTTGCGCCTTTTCCTGGAACTCACTTGGTAGCCCAGGCTGGCCTTAGAGATCCACCTGGCTCTGCCTCCCGAGTGCTGGGATTAAAGGTGTATGCCACCACTGCCCGGCTCATGTGTCTGTTTTTATGTCAATACTATGTGGTTTTTTATTACTATAGCTCTGTAGTAGAGCTTAATTAAAGTCAGGGGTGGTGATACCTCTGAAGTTCTTTTATTGGAAGATTGTTTCAGCTATCCTAGATTTTTTGTTTTCCCTCCTGAAGTTGAGTATTGTTATTTCAAGGTCTGTGAAGAATTGTGTTGGGATTTTAATGATGCCTTGCATTGAATCTGTCGATTGCTCTTGGTAAAATGGCCATTTTTACTATGTTGATTCTACTAATCCATGAGCATGGGAGATCTTTCTATCTTCTGATATCTTATTCAATTTCTTTCTTCAAAGACTTGAGGCTCTTGTCTTACAGGTCTTTCACTTCCTTGGTTAGAGTTACATCATGATAATTTGTATTATTTGAGGCTATTTGTAAAGGGTATTGATTATCTGATTTCTTTCTTAGCCAGTTTAACATTTGTATATAGGAGGGCTACTGATTTTATTTTTTAGTTAATCTTATATTAACTAAATCATTTGACTAAAGGTGTTTTATCATCTGTAGGAGTTCCTTAGCAGAGGTTTGGGGTAACTTATATATTCTATAATATCATCTGTGAATAATGATTCTTTTTTTAAAAAAAGATGTATTTATTTATCATCTATACAGTATTCTGCCTACATGTCAGAAGAAGGCACCAGATTGAATTATAGATGGTTGTGAACCACCATGTGGTTGCTGAGAATTGAACTCAAGACTTCTGGAAAAACAGACAGTGCTCTTAACCTCTGATCCATCTCTCCAGCCTGAATAATGATTCTTTTTACTTCTTCCTTTCCAATTTGTATCCCCTTGGTCTCCTTCAGTTGTCTTATTGCTCTAGCTAGTACTTCAAGTACTATATTGAATAGGCATGAAGAAAGTGGACAATCTTGTCTTGCTCCTGATTTTAGTGGAATTGCTTTGAGTTTCTCTCCATTTAATTTGATGTTGGCTTCAGCTTGCTACATATTGCTTTTATTATGTTTAGGATGTCCTTTATATCTCTGATCTCTCCAAGACTTATCATGAAGGGTGTTAGATTTTGTCAAAGGCTTTTCAGCATCTAAGGAGATGATCATGTGTGTTTTTTTCCTTTCTATTTGTTTATATGGTGGATTACATTGACTTATTTTTACTTGTTGAACCATCCCTGCATCTCTGGAATGAAGCCTCCTTGGTCATGGTGGATCATATATATATTCCAGTTCAGTGTTTTGTTTCTGTAGGATTCCCAAGTGCACCAATAAAGGATGAATCTCTGTTTCTCCTGTCTTTTCTTGGGCTCTTTTCATTCTTGTTTGTTTTGTCCAATTCAGATATGTTAGTTTTTGTTTTATTTTACTTTTATTCATTAAAAACCTGTTTTTCTTTTTTCAGAATATGAAAATTTATTACTGTGTTTCCATGGTCAAAATTTATGATCTTGGTTTTCCTTGTTACCTTTGTATAGGGCCAAGAGAGGCACATTGGTTCCTTTAACAACCTAAAAGTGGACTCCAGGAATAGTAACTATAGCAATGCCTTTTTGACCAAATCTAGCGATGAGAACTTCATGGTTTTCCTCATTGATGTTCAAGCAACCACCATTAGGCTCAAACTGTGATCTTGTTGTTCTTGATAAGCTGCACCCTGATGAACTTCCTGACAGAGGAATTCATCTGTTCGGCTTTCCAACACAGTTCTGTTTGCATAAGAACTACCACCATAAGGGTTGGCTTCAGTTCTGGGTCCAGTGGGCCAGATTGGAACACTTGCCCACCCAGCTGAGCCACAGGCCCATGTGCCTGTTTGTTTTCTAATGAGAGACAGAGGGGTGGATCTAGATGGGAGGGGAGGTAGGGAAGAACTAGGAGGGGAAACTGTAATCAAGATATATTTTGTGAGGGAAAAATCTATTTTCAATAAATGAAAAATATGGGGCTGGAGAGATGGCTCAGAGGTTAAGAGCACTGACTGCTCTTCCAGAGGTCCTGAGTTCAATTCCCAGCAACCACATGGTGGCTCACAACCATCTGTAATATCTGGTGCCCTCTTCTGGCCTGCAGGCATACATGCAGATAGAGCACTGTATACATAATAAATAAATCTTTTAAAGAGAGAAAGAAAGAAAGAAAGAAAGAAAGAAAGAAAGAGAGAGAAAGAAAGAAAGAAAGAAAGAAAGAAAGAAAGAAAGAAAGAAAAATATGCCCATTTCAGAATAATAGCCCTCAAACCTGCATTTCTGTCAAAAAGAAAAAAAATAAAAGAGAAATTTAATCTTTTTGTGTGTGTGTGACACAGTCTTATATGATAGAGTCCTTGACTTCTTGAGCTCCAGGGCTCTGAAATCACCTGAGACTTGTCTAAATTTTGGGGAAACCTTTGGAGAAAAAGTTAATAAGTGTCTTTAAATTGGCTTACCCACACATCTCAGAAAGTGAAACAGTGGTTACATTAACAATGTGGAGCTGCCAGAGTCTCCCCTTCAGGAACCCCATTAGTGGTAATTGCTATCACTACTCCTAACCCTCAAGAGGAAAACTATTCTCCTATGGAAGGCTATTCTCCTCTATACCACCACTAAAGACAGTTTTTTTTTTTTTCTTCAAGGTCACAGAAGCCAGATCCATAGGGGTTTTAGGGTGTTCTCTGACAATCAAAGCTTGAATTTTAGTCCTCATGTGATAGTCTAATGAGCAATCACCCTGCATGTCTACCTGGTGAGCCAGGTCGGTTCTCATCTTTGGCTCTGGGATGTCTTAATTTATCCTACCATAGACCATAGAGCTATTCCTCAAACTCCAAAGGTTATATGAGAGAGAGAGAGACAGAGACAGAGACAGAGACAGAGACACACAGAGAGAGAGAAAGAGAGAGAAAATTGTGTCAATGAACATCTAAGTGCATCTTCATAATACTGTTTACATTCCAAACTCAATAGTTAATGCTCAGCAACAGTTTCATCTTCCTGTCCATGCTGTTAGCCAACTGTCTATCATCTCAATATTCACATGTTCACATCCCTGCAACCCCTTCTCCACCATTCATGTACCTATTGCCAAGTTCCATTATCTATATGCCTCAGTTTGTATAACCAGCCTTAAATTATTATCCCAGTGGTTAGATCACCAAGGAAGAAACAAAATAGTTTCCAGATCGAAATGGTTTTCAGATCCTGTGTTCACAGCTAGTCGCTAGTCTCTCTCTCTCTCTCTCTCTCTCTCTCTCTCTCTCTCTCTCTCTCCATTCCTCTCTCCCTCTCCTGTCTATACGTATTCCTTTATTTAATGTCCATTATTAATTTAGCAGGTTGATTAGGTCCTGCTCTTTTCTTTCCTTATTCTGATCATTTTTGTGCAAGCCTTTCATCTGCATCTGTGTTCAAGACCTCGATGTTTTCTCAATTTTTCCAGTGGAATTCACTTTCAGCAGATCTAGCTATGCTAACCTGCTCACCCCAGCTCCATTGCCACACCTTAGTTCAAAAGCCCATCCTTGGTGATGTACTTCCACTGTCGAGATTGTTCCTCTAAAAGGTTCCATAACCTCCCAAACAGCGCCACCAACAAGGGATCAAGTGTTAGAACACATGATTGTATGGGGGATGTTTCTCATACACTTAAAACCACCAAAAGTCTCCAACCCATGATGCTTCTGCACCACCCTCTCAAATTCTGGGACTAAAATCATCATACTTGGTTATTGGGTTCTTTTAAACAGGAAGACTCATACACTATGGTCATAGTCTGTAACATTTGCAACATCACTAGATAATCACTTCATTGTCTGTCACCACTGCCATGGGACCATAGCCTTAGTCATCAATAATTACTAACTATTGAGACCCCTAAACTATTCAGTATGAACAACATGCAATAGATAGTCTGTTAGCATTGCATGAACTCAAGCCAACAAAAATTTAGTTTCTTGGCATTGTGAGATGCCTACCTATTTTGCAAAATTTAGAATAGAATCACAATTAGGGAAAATTCAAATATCAAATGGTCTTTGGATTATATGAACTCTAAATTGTGTACCTTGGAGTTCTATATCAAGACCCTTACCAGGTGCCTCATTAGATTAATAATATTTCTGGTAGTGTCTAAGGTGCTGATATTATTTCCCAAGTTTCAGAGAAAGGTTGTGAACATTTGAGACATCAGAAATTGTTTGATAGTTTTAAATTTTCAGTTGATAAATAATAAATATACATGTTTATTGAGTATAATGTGCCATTTTGTGACTATATATGACAACTATTATGTATTCAGTAAATTTCTTCTCAAACTGAATACTTTGTGATATTATCTAAAACACAGTCTCTCTGTGGACTGTAATAGGTCCCTATGCAAACAACATTTAGTTATATCCTTACCAGTATGAAGTTAAGAATCCACTGAACCCTTCTCCCTTTACTCTTTCAGGTACTTAAGCAGTACATAAGTAGTGGGAAGCACACAAAAACATTTTAATCGGCCTTGATAAAAGTACTCTTTTCACCATATTGACTCCTGCAATTATTGCATGTGACTTCCATGCTATTTTAAAGAAATCTTCAAAAGTGAAAGTACATTTTGATTTTGTTCTCAATCAAAACACCAAACTTGTTTTCCGCAATTGAGTAAAATTTTTTGAAAAGGAGGCTTCATCCTACGTAACACTAATCATGTGCAGAGTTGCAGACAACAGGATGAGTCAATTGCTAGCAACCATAAAGTGGAGATGAAGTGTACCAAGTCATGTCATAGCTGTGATTAGCTCCATTGTACACTCTGCAGTGACATAAAAATACACCCACACCCCAGCACAGTCACTCAGCCTCCTGCATAACAACAGCATTCAAGACATGTCAGCTCCACCTTTGTCTCCATGGCAATGACTGTCATGTCTGAGTTGGGTGCAGAGCACAGAAGCAAAACTCTTTTTCTCCAGTAATTCTCATGATTCTTCAGGTTTTCAGTTTTGTTGCAGACCCAGAGAACTGTCCCAGTAATTTCTGCCAAGCCCCACTTCACCTCCTTATTCTTTGGACTGTAAATCATGGGGTTCAACATCAGTGTCAAAATTGCATAGAACAGAGACATCAACTTCTCCTGGAGGACACAGGGGCTGGAGTGGGGCTGGATGTAGGTGAAAAATGTCATGCCATAGCACAGGACAACCACAGTGAGGTGGGAGGCACAGTGTGGAAGACTTTGCACCTTCCCTCTTTTGATTGATCTTTGTGATGGTGGTGATGATCTTGATGCAGGACAGAAGAACCAGCCAGAATTGTGAACATGTGTGTGGTCTCAGAGTAGCTGAATTACAGCTATAGATAATTGGAAGACAATTTTTGGAAGCTCTATATCTTTTCTGATCTACCTTGGTTTCCAAGACAGAGATTTGTGTCTGGGACTGTCAGAGAAAGTGTTAACAAGAACTTAAGGTCCATTTCCTCCTATATTTTGTACCTGAATGTCATTCCCTAAAGATATGTGCAATAAAGACTTGCTCCATAAGGAAAATGATGGAACCTTAAGTAGCTGAGGCATAACAGAAGACCCCCAGATCACTGAAGGTGTGTCCCTGAAATGAATATGGGATCCCAGCCTCCTCCTTCCCCTCTTTGGTTCTCTGGTTTGTGCTGGAAAACAAGTTTGCTCCATCCAAAATTCAATGGCACAAGTTAAATAGAGCCAAATTCAGAACAGCCTTGTGGTGGTATTATGTTCCCCAAAATATTGCACACTCTAATAAACTTATCTGGGGTCAGAGAACAGCCACTACCTACAGAGGCTAGAAAACGGTGGCACTCATACCTTTAATCCTAGAATTCCAGAGGCAGAAATCCCTCTGGATCTCTGTGAGTTCAAGGCCACATTGGAAACAGCCAGGCAAGGTGACACATGCCTTTAATCCCAGGAAGTGAGGGCAGAAAGCAGAAAGGTATATAAAGTGTGAAAACCAGGAACTAGATTGGTTAAGCATTCAGGTTTTCGAGAAGCAGTTCAGCTGAGATTCATTTGGATAAGGACTCAGCGGCTTCCAGTCTGAGGAAACAGGATCAGCTGAGGAACTGGCGAGGTGAGGTAGCTGTGGCTTGTTCTGCTTCTCTGATCTTCCAGCATTCACCCCAATAACTGGCCTCAGGTTTGATTTTATTAATAAATATCTTTAAGATTCATGCTACATAGCCTAGTGTTATAATATAGAATTTAGGACAATTTTATTCCTAGTACTTGGAATGAAAACTAAAACACAAGGCAATAAAACTTATAATAAATTATCAAGAAGTATGTATTTAAAAATGAAGTAAATTCTGATCTCAGAAAGAGCATATAAAGGCATGAAAGTGTAGAGATTTATATGTAATCAGAGCTAAGTTACTATCAGCTTGAAGTAGGCTATATTGAAGTATAATGCTAAAAATATTCTGTGCAATCCTATGAGTAACCACAATTCAAAACAAAGCAATCAAAAACAAAACAATAGAAAAAAAAAATCCCTTACTGGAAGCATGAACAATACCAGGAAGGATTCAAAGACAACATCATAGGAAAACTGTCAAATCAGTGATCTGCAGCATAAAAAAAAAAATGACAGTAACAAGGTCTTTTAACCCATAAATAATACTTAATTCTCCTTTAAAAATAGATTGATTGAACTGATATAAAAAGACCCTACAATGTGCTGTTTATATGAGTCAAACTCATTTTAAATAAAGGAACACATAATTAATAAAACAGAAATAATAGAAAAATATATTCCACATAGCTATGCTTACACCAACTCAAAAAGATTAAGTTAAACACTATAAGAAATAACAGAGAAGGACATTCAATAATGAGAAAAGAGTCATTTAATCATGTAAGCCCTGACTTACCATGCTCCTCTTACACACATTCCCTTCTTTACTACAGCCCCTGTCTTATTGGGAATGAGCGACAGTGACATATCCTAGAAAGAACATGAGCATCAATGCTCTGTAGTTCCTACCTGATCTACATCTCTTTTCTTCTATGGGGTGTGAAAGAATCTACTTGGTCTTTTTGAGCTCCAGGTTGTTTTATCTGTAGAGTATGGCAGGCTGTTAATGAGTTCATGTTCATTGGAGACCCAAAGTTCTTACACTAATGACTGAACCAGGTCAGCTGCTTATCCTTTAGTGATGATAACTGGCTGTTCTTTGGCCCCATGCTGGTCGTTTTCAGGATTTTTGTTTTTGTTTATTTCCCCTGTCTGCCATTCTCTTGGCTTGCATCCATCCCTTCATTATAGCAGACACATGGACATTTTTGGGGACAAAGAATCTTTGAGTATAATTATCCTTCTAATTCTCATTTCCCTTTGCATATAACAGTTCCCCCATTGTTTTATATTCACTTTCTGAATTTATGTCCTCCTAACATCAATCATCTAAGCCATGAAAATCTGCATTCCACTTTCAGTGACTGATAGAAGTTAAGGGTGTCCTGTGACATGGGGGAATCATGTTCAGAGACTTCAGGGTGCGGAATAAAACAGTACTTGCCAGTTCTCTGCTTATCTGAAGGCTAGGTATCTGAAAGCTAAGCCTTGATCTTCCCCACTCTAGTGTTTAGGGCTCCTGAAGCTATCCTCAAATCTGCTTTTACTGATATCTGTAGCTGGAAGTTTCTTCAGTCACACTTGGCTCAGTGGTCCCACAGCTGCTTATAAAATAGTCATTCAGAGGCTTAATATTAATTACAAATTATATGGCCTATGGCTCAGGCTTCTGACTAGATAGCTCTTACAACTTAATTCAACCCATAACTACTAATCTATGTATCACCATGTGTTCTGTGGCTTTTTCTGCATCCCACTACATACATAGTGGGATAGCAGTTTGATGTCTTTCCCTACCCTCCTCTCTCCTCTCATTATCTCTCTTGGATCTTCCTGCCTGAACCTATCCTGTCCTGCAATAGACCAATGCAGCTTTATTAGCCATGGGAGCAACACATATTCACAGCATACAGAAAGACATCCTACAGCAGATATCCACATCAATAAATGCAACATAAAAAGAGAGACTTCTGAGGATAGTCTTTACATCCTTTCTATACAACAGAGATCTCAGAATTCTACTAGTATAGGTAGCCAGTTTTGAAAAACAAGCATAACAACAGTTGATCCTGTTGAGACCATGCTCCTGTGCAAGCCTGCATTTTGATTCTTTTCTGTATCATCCTGATTCTGCCCCTTTCTTTCTGCAGGTAGCTAATGTTCCTCTGATAAACAATAAAGCCTTCTTTTCATTGTTTGAGTATTTTTCAGCATCCTTACACTGAGAAAACCTCAAATTACATTTCTCAATGTATTTGGAGCTTTCTTTGTTTATTCAAAAGTAGATAATCCACGCTGAAAAAAATGATCATGTCTCCTGGATTCTCTGCTTTAAAGTTGAGTAGTAAAATGGAAAGGCTCTCACATCTATGTTTTATGAATTGTGGTTGACATAGGGTAAGCAATGCAACCATAGAAAACAAGAATTACATGAAAGATGTCATTGAAACATAACACTATAAACTATTATTCTGTAATGAATTAGTAACCAGCTATTGATGCCTGAAAATTCAATATTACTATTTTATTACTTATATGTAGATATTTTCTTCTTTGTGCATTTTGGAGATATAATTATTCTTAATTGTATTTTGAAACTATTATTTTGGCCTTTTCAGTTATATCAGACAAAACTAGAAAATTGAGATTCTTGATATTATAGGGAAATTATTTATAAGCTACTAACATTAAAGACCATCTTTTCATTGTCAAATATTACTTTTGTTGATTCATATTAAAAGTATCTCAAGATGCCTTCTTCTGTGATCCAGTCAGTAGTCATTATAGAGCATTGAAACACAATGTTTTCTTTCTATGACAGATAAATAGAAAAAAGTTTGTATTTACAATATGAAACTTTTCCCACAATTAATACAGATATCAAAACATTTAATTTCATTAGTTATAATTTTTATTAGATCCATGTAGCCTCAAATTTATTTGACATTCACAGTGGGCCTATAATCAATATTGGTGTAGGAAAGTGAAAGTCCTAAATACCCAAGCAGAGTACATGAAGACAATTGTTTCTTTTATGCTAGTCAAAACAACTGAAAAAGAAAGCAGGCACATCCACTTTCAAAATTGAAGATGTGAACATTCTTCTTTTAGTAGGAACAAAATCGATGAGGGTACAAAACACTTAAACTTCACTGCCAAATAGCCTGCTCCAATTGCCACCAGTAGAATGAGCTACTTAACAACAACAAAGTACATCTCCTTTTCAAATGTACAAAATGTTCGCCCAGACGTCAATCTTGATTACCGGCTTGGCTGCATTTGAGTCAGCAAGGAGATTGAAGCATAGTACTGAGAGTGCCTAGGGGGCATTTCACAAAGGATTGATTGAGAGCAAACAGTCCATCCATGGACTGGGGACCTGGACAGAAGAAGAGTGGCAAAGGAAAGCCAGGTGAATGCAGGCATTCCCTTGTCTCTGCTTCCTAGGATGCCATGATGTGAAACGCACTTCTCTACGTGCCCTCCTTGATTACCATACCTGGCAATGATTACAACCTCTAGCTTAAGGAATAAGAAAAAGAACAAATTTAACTCAAACAAGCATAGAGAGGGAAAAGTAATTTTACAAACATACTTCCATAACAGAAGAGGAGACATTTACAAACTGATTTCATAAGCAGGCATTACTTTCATACCAAAAGAAGGAAAGCTAACGTTATAAAAAGAAAAGCTGTCAGCCCAAATCCCTACTGAACATAAATACAAAATTCTTAACAAAATGCCAATGAATTCAACCAGGGATTGTGTGGAAAAGATAATACAGCATGATAAAAGGTTAGATAAATATGTGAGGACTAATCAGCGTGATTCATCATATCAACAGACTAAGGAAAGACCATGTGATTGCCTCAAGAGAGGCAGAAAAAGCACTTTTCATATTCAACATGTAGCCATAATAAGCAGGTCATTAAATAATCTGAGACTGATTTCTTCAGCCTGATAAATACCATTTGTAAGAAAACCTAGATTCTCAGGCCCAGCTCTGGCTCAGACTGCCTGCTGTGGCCTCCTCTCCTTCTCTGCTCCACCTATAGCAGACATTCTCTAGAATCCCATTGAGCACCCTGGCTATGGAAGCAGGTAGGCTAACTGCATATCTTTACCTCTCCCACCTTTCCTCCAAATCCAATACCCCAGTCTTACCCTGAGTTCTTTGGCAAACCAGCTGCTGTGGCCTCACCTCCCTCTCTGTCCCATCTCTAACAAAATACAGATCTTCTCCTTCAGCCTCCCTCTCCATTCATCCCTTTGTCTCAGTCCCCAACTCCAGCAGGCATTCCCCCAGAGCCCTCTGTCCAAGGCTGCCAGTGAAGCAAGTATACCAGCAAAGCTTTAGGTCTTCACTCTCTCTCCTTCCCTCCAAATCCAATTCCCTAGTCTCATCCTCAGCTCTGGAGCCAACTATTTGCTGTGGCTTTTTCTCACTCTCTGTCTCCATTCCCAGTAGAATACTCAGATACTGGTGGACCACACTTGCTTCCCTTCCTCCTGTGAACCCATTCAACAACACTCCATTCTAGCCCATCCCTATTCCTAAGTATCAGCTACTAATACCGAGAAGCAGATTGTACCTGAGACCTCAAATGGCCACACCTAGCATTCCCTACAAGACACACAATCACCATTCCTTCCTAAGAACCAGAAAGGGCAACAGAAACCAAAGAACAAAACACCCACCCAATAAATACAAGACCAGATATCAGCATCTAAAATTATAATATTCCCAAACCCAGATACCTAGACATCAGTGTAAAACCACAATCACTAACAACCAGGACAATATGTCCCCACTAGAGTCCAGCAACCCTAACACAGTAGGTCCAGAGAATTATAACACAGCTAAAGCAAAAGTCAAACACCTTAAGATAGCCTTTATGAATTAAGGAAGAAATGAATAAACCCCTTAAAGAAATCTATGAAACACACACACACACACACACACACACACACACACCCCACACATAAACACACACACACACACACACACACACACACACACACACACACACACAGAGAGAGAGAGAGACAGAGACAGAGACAGAGACAGAGAGAGAGAGACAGAGATACAGAGAGAGACCCACAATGAAAGGAAATTAATATAACAGTTTGAGACCTGAAAGTGGAAATAGAATCAATAAAGAAAATCCAAATCGAGAGAAATGTGGAAATGAAAAATTAAAGAACTTGAATAGGAACCTCAGAGGCGAGTTTCACCAACAGAATATAAGAGATGGAAGAGAGAATCTCAGGCATTGCAGACAAGATAGAATAAGTGGATACACTGGTCAAAGAAAATGTTAAATCCCCAAAACACAACAAAAAGCCCAAATCTAAAAACAATAGGAGTAGAGGAAGGAAAAGAAATCCATGTCAAAGGCACAGAAAATATTTTCAACAAAATCATAGAAGAAATTTTCATTAACCCAGAAAAAGAGATGCCCATCGAGGTGTAAGAAGTATACTAAATAGACTGGGCCAGAGGAGAAAATTCCCTTGGCACATAATAATCAAAGCACATAACACTCAGAACAAAGAAAAAATATAAGAAGCTGGAAGGGGGAGAGGCAGACCCATTAGAATGGCACCTGACTTCTCAATGGATACTCTAAAAGCCAGAAGGACCTGAAGTTCTACACACTCTAAGAGACCACAGATGTCAGCCCAGACCACTATACCCAACAGAACTTCCAATCACAGTATATAGAGAAAGAAATATATTCCAAGATAAAACCAAATTTAAGCAGTAGCTATCTACAAACCCAACCCTAAAGAAGGTGCTAGAAGGAAACTTCACTTGAAGAGCATAACAGCACCAAAGAAAACATAAGAAATAAATAATCCCAGTCCAGTAAATCAAGGTAGTAAAAAATACACATCACAATAACAAATTAACAAGAATAAACAAACACTGCCCATTGATAACTTGTAACATGAATAGTCTCAATTTTTCAATAAAAAGACACAGACTAACAGAATGGATGCAAAAACAGAATTCATCCTCTGCTGCATGCAAGAAATGCACCTTAACATCAAGGACAGACACCAACTCAGGGTAAAAGAATGGGAAAAGGTATGCCAAGAAAATAGACCTAAGAAACCATCTGATGTAGCTGTTTAAATATCTGAGAAAATAGACTTCAAACCAAGAATAATCAGAAAAGATAGGAAAAGACTTCATATACTCATCGAAGGAAAAATCCAAGAATACATAGAAATTTTTAACATCTATACAGATGTTAACAGAAACACTACTACAATTTAAATAATATATTGTAGCATGAATATTAAAAGGTCTTATTAATAAAAACAAACCCAGTGCCAGTTACTCGGTTGAATGCTGGAAGATCAGAGAAGCAGAACAAGCCACAGCCACCTCACCTTGCCAGTTTCTCAGCTGATCCTGTTTCCTCAGACTGGAAGCCTCCAGAATGAATCTCAGCTGAACTGTTGCACAAAAGCCTAAAAGCTTAACTAGCTCTGGTTTCTGGTTTTCAAGCCTTATATACTTTTCTGCTTACTGTCCTCACTTCCTGGGATTAAAGGTGTGAGTCACCATGCCTGGCTATTTCCAGTGTGGCTTTGAACTCACAGAGATCTGGAGGGATCTCTGCCTCCCAAGTGATAGGATTAAAGGTGTGTGTGCCACCATTTTCTGGACTCTATATCTAGTGGCTGTTCTGTCCTCTGACCCCAGATAAGTTTAGTAGGATGCACAATATTTTGGGGGACACATATATCACCAAATATATTGACCTTCACACAATAATAGTGGGAGACTTCAGCAATCTATTTTCTGTTTTTGTCATCCAGACAAAAACTAAACAAACAAACAAACAAACAAAAAATACTGCAGCTAACTGACATTTTGAACCAAATAGACCTAACAGATTTACAGAACATTTCAGAACATTTCACTCAAACACAAAATGTATAACTCCATCTCAGTTTCTCATGGAACTTTCTCCTAAATTGGCCACATAATTAGATACAAAGAGAGTCTCAATAGATACAAGAAAATTGAAATAACACCTTTCATCCTACCTGACCACCATGTATTAGAGAAGGATATCCATAACAATAGAAACAACAGAAGCTTACAAACTAGTGGAAACTAAACAACTCACTGCTGAATGAAAACTGGGTCAAAACATAAATGAAGAAAGACATTTTAAATCATCTAGAATAGAATGAAAAGTAAAACACAATATGCCAAAACTTATGGGACACAGTGAAAGCACTCTAAGAGGCAAATTCAAAGCAATAAGTGCCTACATAAAAAAAAAAATATTGGAGAGATCACATACTAGGAACTTAACAGCATGCCTGAAAGATCTAAAAAATAGAAGAAGAAATCACATCCCCAAAGGATTAGATGTCAAGAAATAATCAAATTCAGGGCTGATTTCATCAAAATAGAAATAAAACATATATACAGAATAAAACAGAGAGTTCTTGGAGAAGTTAATAATGATTGACAAACCTTTATGCAAATTAACTAAAAGGTAGAGAGGGAAGATCCAAATTAACAAAATTAGAGATGAAGTGGAGACATAACAACAGATACTGAGGAAATCCAGAGGATCATAAGGACATACTTTAAAAACCTGGATTCCACTAAATTTGAAAATCTAAAAGAAATGGAAAACTTTCTCAATATGTACCACATATCAAAGTTAAATTAAGAACAGATAAGCAATTTAAACAGACTTATAACCCCTAGTGAAATAGAAGCAGGAATTAAAATTCCCCCAACCAAAAGAAAAAGCAACCAACCAAACCAACCAAACAAACAAAAAAACCCTTAGGACCACATGGTTTTAGCACAGAATTCTACCAGACTTTCAAGAAAGAGTTAATGCCAATGCTCCTAAAATTATTCCATAAAATAGAAACAGAAGGAACATTGCCCAATTCTTTTATTAGGCCGTAGTTACCCTTGTACCCAAGCCACATAAAGACCCAACAAATAAATAGAATTACAGACCAATTTCCATTATGAACAAAGATGCTAAAATTCTCAATAAAATACTTGCAAATGGAATCAAAGAACACATCAAAAAGATCATCTACCATGATCAAGTCGGCTTCATCCCAGAGATGCAGGGATGGTTCAACATATGTAAACTGATAAATGTGATCCACCTTATCAAGAAATTTAAACACAATAACCACATGGTCATCTCATTAAACACAGAAAACACCTTTGACTGGGGAATTCCTACAGCTCATAAACACTTTTGGTAAAGTAGCAGGATACAAAACTAACTAAAAAAAAATCAATACAAATGAAAATTGGACTGAGAAAAAATCAGGGAAATAATACCTTTATAATAAACTCAAAAATATATAATATTTTGGGGTAACTATAACCTAGCAAATGAAAGATTTGTGTAACAAAAACTTTAATACATTGAAGAAAGAAATTGAAGAAGACATCAGAAAATGAAACAATCTCCCTGTGTTGTGGATGAGTATAGGATTAATATAGTAAAAATGGCCATCCTTTTATCCACTTTTATTTGAGTTTTGTGCAGGGCTATAGATATGAATCTATTTACATTCTTCTACATTTGAACATCCAGTTATGTCAGCACTATTTGTTGAAGATACATTCTTTTCTCCATTGTACAATTTTGGCTTCTTTGTCAAAAATCAGGTGTTTGTGGATTTAAATGTTCCTCAACCAAAGAGTGTACAAAGAAAATGTGGTACATTTACACAAAGGAGTATTACTCAGCAGAAAAAAAAATGACATCATTAAATTTGTAGGCAAATGGATGCAACTAGAAAAAAAAATCATCCTGAGTGATGCAACATAGGGCCAAAAAGACAAACATGGTAAGTACTCACTCATAAGTGGATATTAGATGTAAAATAAAAGACAACCAGGCTACAATCCACAGCCTCAGAGAAGCTAGGTAACAAAGAGGACCTTAAGAAAGAGAGCCCAGTGCCTAAGATGTGACACCTTGCACAACCTTGGTGCAGGGGAGAGGGCCTTGGACCTGCCTCAACTGAATCTATCAAGTTCTGCTGACTCCCCATGGGAGACCTTGACATGGAGGAGGTGAGAATGGAGGGTGGGTTGGGGGTGAAGGCTGGGGGGGGCAGGAACAGAGAGGAGGGGGGAATCTGTGGTTGGTATGTAAAATGAATAGAAAATTTCATAATAGCATAGATTTTCCTGGGAAGGGGAAATAGACAAGATCTCCTGGGTAAGCTGGGGGCTGTAGGGGGAGGTGGTGGAGGGGAGGGGATGGGGGAATGGGATCTGATTGGTCGAGTTGGGAGCAGGACAGAGGACAAGAGTGGTGAAAGATATATCTTGTTAGAGGGGGGCATTTTGAGGGTAAGCCAGGGAAACTCCCAGGAATCCACAAGGATGACTCCAGCTAAGACTCCTACCAATACTGGAGAGGGTGCCTGAACTGAACTTCTCCTTTAATCAGATTGGTGAATACCATAATTGTCATTGCTCCTCCCTTTGTATTAAGGCTGGGTGAAACAACCCAGTGTGGGGAATAGGTTCCCCAAAGCCAGCTCAGGCATTAGGAACAGTCCCTGATTCCACAGCAAGGAATCCTACAAATAGACTAAGCTACACAATTGTCACTCAGATGTAGAGGGTCTAGGTTGGTTCCATGCAGGCTCCCTAGCTGTATGTCCAAAGTCTGTGAGCTCCTATTAGCCCAGGTTAGTTGTTTCTGAGAGTTCCCTTGTGATTACCTTGACACACACACACCCTTGCTCATACAATCCTACCTCCCTTTCTTCAACTGGATTCCCTGAGCTCAGCCCAGTGCTTGGCTGTGGATCTCTGCATTTGTTTCCGTCTGTTACTAGATGAAGCCTCTCTGATGACAATTAGAGTAGTCACCAATTTGATTCAGGAAATGGCACTCTCTCTACTATTGCTGAGTCTTAGCTGGGGTCATCCTTCTGTATTCCTAGGAGTTTCTCTGACACTAATTTTCTCCCTAACCCCCAAATTCACCCCCATCAAGACATCTCTCTCATTACTGTATCATTACCCTTCCATCCTGCCTCAACCTGCTCAACGTGGTCCCTCATGTTCCCATCCCACCCCCTGCCTCCAGTTTATCCAGATCTCGTCTATTTCCTATGCCCAGAGAAATCCATGTGTTCTTCTTTGGACCCTCCTTATTTCCTAGCCACTTTGGAGTTGTGGACTGTAGACTGGTTATCCTTTACAGCTAATATCCACTTATGAGTGAGTACATATCATGTTTGTCTTTCTGGGTGTGGGTTACCTCTCTCAGGAAGATCTTTACCAACTTCACATCTGACAGAAGGCTGATCTCCAAAATATATAAAGAACTCAAGAAACTAGACATAAAAATAATAAATAATTCAATTAAAAATGGGGTGCTGATCTAAACAGAGAGTTCTCAACAGAAGAATCTCATAAGGCCAAGATACACTTAAAGAATTCTTCACCATCCTTAGTCATCAGGAAAATGAAGATGAAAATGATTCTGAAATATCATCTTACACCTATCAAAATGATTAAGATAAAAAACACTAATGATAGCTTATGTTGAAGGGGATGTGGAGTAAGGGGAACACTCTTCCACTGCTGGTGGGAGTGCAAACTTGTAAAGCTACTTTCAGAAAATTGGGAATCATTTTCAACCTCAAGACCCAGGTATACCACTCTTGGGCATATACCCAAAGGATGCTAAGTCATGCCACAGGTTCACTTACTCAACTATGTTCATAGCAATGTTATTCATAATAGCCAGAACCTAGAAACAACCTAAATGCCTGTCAACTGAAGAATGAATAAAGAAAATGTGGTACATTTACATGATGGAGTATTATTAAACAGTTCAAAACAATGACTTCACAGAATTTGTAGGCAAATGAATGGGACTAGAAAAAAATTATACTGAGTAATACCTCAGTTTTAATACCTCCTAGGAAAGTATTTTCTGCTTATATTAGCCTATGTTTGCTTCTGTGGCCCTTCACTAGGGATGGTGGAGGACAATGATGAGTGGTGGAAATAATGTGGAGAACAAACAAGTGTAGTGAGCTTTTCCTTTTAACTTTTTTCTTTTTTTTTTTTGTTTTTTTAAATATTTTTATTTTATAATTAATTTAATTTTACATATCAGACACAGATTCCCCTGTCCTCCCTCCTCCTCCTCCCCAGCCTTCCCCCCAAGCTACCCCCTTTCCCACCTCCTCCAAGGCAAGGTCTCCCCTGGGGAGTAGAAAATATCATCCTGAGTGAGGTAACTCAGACTCAGAAAGACAAACACGGTATGTACTCACTCACAGGAGGATACTAGATGTAAAGCAAAGGATAACAAGACTGCAACTCACAACTCCAGAGAGGCTACCTAGTAAAGAAGACCCTAAGAAAGACACAGGGATCACCCAGTGACAGAGAAATGAATGAGATCCTTTTAATTTTTTTTAATGTTGAACTATCATAATAGAAATTAAGAAAGAGGACTTTCATTTTGATTATTTATTATTTTTGGTTCATCTGAATTTTATTTGAAAGTGTGGCGTGAGCTATAACCACAAAGAGAAGACCTTCACATGACAATTGCAAAATTTAGCCCTTGACCTTCCCAGGCACCAAGCTTAGCTTTTTGCTGCTACAATTACTGGTTTGCATCAGCCCTGCCCTAGAGAAGATGACTCAGCTCAGATAAGCTGGACATGGCCTCCCAGGCTGCCAGAAATGGCCTCTCGGCCAGCTTTCCAAATCTGTCTGCTATCCCTTTCTTACACACTTAGGACCAGCTCACAGAGATACGTTTAGATTTCTCTTATGGCTATCTATCAGTATTCTCTGGGAAATCCTTGGTACCACCCTCTCTTTTTGCTTCCTCAATCTTTCTCTACCACTTCCATAGAGAAGTTTCTTAATTTTGGCAAATTATACAATTCCTTAAAACACTACGATACATACCCAGTTCTTTCCCAGCCTAAATGCCTGTGTTTTTGCACTGTCTCTTTCTTTTTTCCTTTTATTTTTTAAACCACAAACTTACAGACCTCAGTAAGAAAGAATGGAAGAGGGCTTTGTAGAAGACCATTCAAGACCCATGGGAGCTGAAATAGCCACTGGAGGAACAAGATGTGACTCTGTTGGCTGTTTTAGAAATAAAATACTTTCTTGATTATTATTATTTACATATAAATAGAGTACAAATTTTCCAAACTCATCATTCTTTTTGAGTCATTGCAAGGCATAGGGATGTATTATTATCCTGTGGTTAGACTGATTTCTTATTGGGCTCAGGAGCCAGGGCTTTATCTCCTGCACCTGTGAAAAGCAAAACAAAATGAACAACAAATACAAAACACACTGGGATTCTTGCTTATCTACTGGAAGCTAGTTCCCAGACTATAAGACACTCAAGCCACATAGGTCAGGACAGCGTAGCATTTGCATGTGATCTGCCATGCTTTGTGTAACCTCTAGATTACTTACAAGAACTAATGCAATGCCAATGCTGAATAAGTTATTGCCACATCGCCCAGTTCAGGGAGCAATGGTAGGAAAGACAAACAGTCTGTAAATATGTGTATGGATTACTTTTTTCCGAAATATTTTCAAGCCTTTTAGGTTGAGATCTATGATTGTAGAAGCTTATGGAAACAGGATGACTTTACAGCAAAAGGCCAGAAGACTCATCTTTCTTTGATAGTGTTGAATAATTAGGTTAATAAGCAAGTAAAATAAATACTACTTTGGCCTTGCCTAACAACCTAAAAATCAAGATCCAAAAGGATCAAAGTAATTGCTAGCAACTTAACTATAATCTGGAGCAAAGCTCACAGCAATGTAATAGATTAAAAAATATCCAGCACTGAAATCAATAAAAATCACAGTGGCTTAGCAACCATATATGCAAAAAGGCAGAATAATATGACCAATTTCATGGAGGAAAATAAAGGAGAGGCTAATAAAATGCCATAGGCCTCACATAACAGCACTACAGGCTCTGCCATAAACCCACAAGACAGGAATTACCTTGCTTATTTGTGTCCTAGACTGTCACCACAAATTACTATGCAGGAATTAAAAGTAACGTTTGAAAAGAGCTGGTAATAGCATAGACATATAACAATACTTTTGCTGTGATGTTGATAAAACTACAAACATACATATGTATGTATGTATGTATATATATATATATATATGTGTGTGTGTGTGTGTGTGTGTGTGTGTGTGTGTGTGTGTGTGTGTGTTTTGTTTTATAGCCCTAAATAAACCATTTAATCCCTACAAAACTTATTTATTATACAAAAGGCAGACCGCAGTATCTGCCTCATCTGACTACTGGAACAAAAGCAGCAGCTGTAGACATGCTCAATTCTTCACAACCATTGTTAAAACTTATTTCTTCCTATACTTCTCATCAGTTAACATATTGTTCACATTTTAAATTATTTATTTTCTGTCTTTATAGATGGGGGACTTACTCACTGATATATTCCTAGTGTCTAGAACACTTTCTGGCATACAATATACAAAAGTTATATTTTATGGATGTGTGTGACTAAAAAGAAGTATAAAAGGGAGTCTTGTGATGGACCAGTTCTAGGTCTTGACTGGTGTTTACACAAACCTACTCACATAATAAAATGACATAAAATAGTATAGGTATATGTAAAAAAGGAACACATTCAAAAGTGAGGAAGCAGAATCAACTCTGTGTTATATACTACTTTGCAACTTCCTTTGAATCTCTATTTCAAAATTAAAATATCCTGACTGTTTTTGTGTTATATTTGATTTAATCTGTATGTGTACACACATGTGCCATAGTGCCTATGCAGAGGTCAGAGGTCAAACTGTGATTGGGTCCTCTCCTTCTACCATGCCCATCCCTGGGATTGAATCAGGTTGTCAGATTAGAGGCAAGGGTCTTTACCCACTGAGCCTTCTTGTCAGCTCTAAAAAACCTTGAGACGTTTAAGTTAATCAGTAAGGCACAACATAAATCTGTTTTTTAATAGAAAAATTTTAAAGTAAAGATAATTATTAATAATGTTGAATAGCTTTCTCTTAATATAAAGGGTATTTATTTTGTCTTTCTATTTAAATAAATTCTTAATGGAAAAATGCAAGACGTACTGGTTTTTATTTGTTCTTTATTTTTCCTTTAACTATTCACCCATCTTCTTCACAGGAAGAGCACTGAGATAATCCTTGACATTTAAAAGCATCTACACTCTCCAGCTCAAGCTCCTGAAGCTGAACTCTTAATTTGCACTAAGGTCAGAGAGTGGCTGTGTAGCATGCTGAACCTCATGGATTATTAGGAAAGCTGCTTAGAAATTTTCTTATATAAATCCTTTCTAGAAAACATTGCTCATACTCTGTCTGCCTTTGCAATAACCTGTTTGACCAACATTTAAAGCTCACTGGAAGATTAGATTTGGTTGTTTCTAAGCTTGTTGTCAAAACATAATATTTCTCCTTACCTACCCATCTGAAGCAGAAGACAATGGTCTCTGAGTAGGTAGTGACATTCAGTCCTAATGTCCTTGCAAAACCAAGGCTCATGATTAAAATTTTCCCTTCAAAGAAAGTGTTTCAGCTTTTAACATTGTGTTTATTTATTTTAGCATACTTGCCTCTCTTTTTTTGTGCTTCTTTCTCTAATATCCACTTGTTGATCTTTTTTTTTTTTTTTTCTTTTTCGTTTGTTTGTTTGAGACAGGGCTTCCTTGTTCAACTGCCCTGGCTGTCCTGGAACTAACTCAGTAGACCAGACTACCCTGGAACTCACAGATTCACTCCCAAAGTGCTAGGATTAAAAGTGTGCAGCCCCACCACCTGGTATTACTATAGTTCTGTAGTAGAGCTTGAAATCAGGGATGGTGATACCTCTGGAAGTTCTTTTCTTGTACAGGATTATTTTAGGTATCCTGTTTTGTTTTGTTTTGTTTTTTTTCCATATGAAGTTGAGTATTGTTCTCTCCAGGTCTGTAAAGACTTGTTGAAAACTTGATGGGGATTGTGTTGAATTCTTACATTGCTTTCAATATCGATCTGTGAGCAGGGGAGATCTTTCCATCTTCTGATATCTTCTTCAATTTCTTTCTTCAAAGGCTTAAAATTCTTGTCATACAGGTCTTTCACTTGCTTGGTTAGAGCTACACCAAGATACTTTATATTACCTGTGGCTACAGTAAAGGGTGTTGTTTACCTGATTTCTTTCTCAGCCCATTTATCCTTTGTGTATAGGAAGGATGTTGTTTTTTTCCCTTAGTTAATTTTGTATAGAGCCACTTCACTGAAGCTGTTTAGCAGCTGTAGGAGTTCTCTGGTAGAATTTTTGGGGTCACTTATGTGTACTATCATATCATCTGCAAATATCAATATTTTGGCTTCCCCCTTTCCAATTTGTATCCCCCTGATATCCTTCAGTTGTCTTATTGCTCTATCCAGAACTTCAAGTACTGTATTGAATATCTATGGAGAGAGAGAACAGTCTTGTTCCTGATTTTAATAAAAGTGCTTTGAATTTCTCTCCATTTAATTTGATTTTGGCTATCGGCTTGCTGTAAACTGCCTTTGTTATGTTAGGTATATCCCTTGTATCCCTGATCTCTCCAAGACTTTTATTCTGAGGAGTGTTGGATTTTGTCAAGGGATTTTTCAGCATCTAATGAGATAAACATGTTTTTTGTTTCAGTTTGTTTATATGGGGGATTACATTGACAGATTTTCATATACTGAACCTTCCCTGCATTTCTGGGAGAAAACCTACTTGATCATGGTGAATGATCCTTCTTATGTGTTCTTGGATTTGGTTTGCAAGTATTTTACTGAGTATTTTTGCACCAATGTTCATGGAGGAAATTGATCTGTAATTTTCTGTGTTGAATTTTTGTGTGGCTTGGGTATCATGGTGATTGTGGCCTCATAAAATGAATTTGGCAATTTTACTTCTGCTTCTATATCATGGAATAGTTTGAGGAGTGTTAGTATTTAGCTCTTCTTTGAAAGTCTGGTATAATTCTGCATTAAAATCATTTGGCCCTTGGCTTTTTTGGGGGGGGGGTGGGAGACTTTTAATGACTGTTTTTATTTCCTTGGAGGTTATGGGTCTATTTAAATTGTTTATCTGGTCTTAATTTAACGTAGTAAGTGGCACCTATCAAGAAATTTGTCCATTTCTTTTACATTTCCTGTTTTATGGAGTACAAGTTTTTTATTTTAGTATCTATTGATTCTTTGAATTTCCTTAATGTCTGTTGCTACATTTCCCTCTTTGTTTCTGATTTTGTTAATTTGGATATTCTCTCTCTGCTTTTTAGTTAGTTTGAATAATAGTTTATCTACCTTGTTGATTTTCTCAAAGAACCAACTCTTTGATTCATTGATTCTTTGTTTCTATTTTGTTGATTTCAGCCCTGAGTTTGATTATTTCCTACCATCTACTCCTCTTGTGTATGTTTACTTCTTTTTGTTCTAGAGCTTTCAAGTGTGCTTCTAAGTTGCAAATATGACGAGATCTTTCTAATTTCTTTATGAAGGCACTTAGTACTGCTTTCATTGTGTTCCAAAAATTTGGATATGTTGTGCATTCATTTTTGTTGACTTGTAGAAAGTCTTTAATTTCTTTCTTATTTTCTGCCTTGAACTGGTGGTAATTCATTTGAGAGTTGTTCAGTTTCCTTGAGTTTGTAGACTTTCTGTTGTCTCCTTCATTGTTTCTATCTCCCTTTTCAGGTCTTTAACTGTTTCCCTCACCTGTTTCATTGCTTTTTCATGGTTTTCTTTAAGGAATTTATTGCTTTTTATTCCACTTTTTTATTTGTCTTTTCCTCTAGTTCTTTATAGTTTTTCCCATTTTTTGTTTGACTTTTTCTCATTTTCTTTATTGATTTCCTCCACTTTTTTGTTCATCTTTTCCTCAATTTCATTGTTCATTTTTTTCTTGAAGGGACTCTAACATCTTACTGATGCTATTCTTAAGGTTACTTTCTTCTGCTTATTCCACCTTGTGATGTTCAGGTCTTGCTGTTGGAGGAGGGCTAGGTTCTGGTGATGCCATATTGCTCTTTATGTTGTTGTATGTACTTCTGCCTTGACATCTGCCCATCTAAGAGGTTCCTGTGTCAGAGTGAGTTGCTGTTGGTCAACTCTGTGTTTGTTGTGTCTGTGTCTCAGGGGGCCCCTCTGGGTCTAATCTTAGCTCTTGGTCTGATTGGAGCAGGCAGCTTCTGTGTCTCAGCAAGCTGCTCTTGGGTCAACCCAAGCGAGCTGCTCTTGGGTCAACCCAAGCTAGTTGATTCTGTGACTCATGGTCTTGGTCTTATCAGAGTTCTTGGTCCAGTCAGAGCTGACAGATTCTACATTTCAGGAAGCTTCTCTTGACCCAATGAGAGGTGGCAGAGTCTGCTTCTCAGAAAGCCACTCTTGGTCTAATCAGGGCTGACAGATTCCCTGTCTTCTGAGTTTACTCTTGGTCCAATGACAGCTCTTTGTCCAATGAGAGCTCCAAAATATGGAACGCTTCACAAATTTGCATGTCATCCATGCTCAGGAGCCATGCTAATCTCTGTATCATTCCATTTTAGTATATATGCTGCTGAAGCAAGCACAACTTTCTGTTGTCTCTGTTGTCATTGACATTCAACTTTAATCCATGGTGGACTGATGAGGTACAGGGGGTTATCTCAATCTTCTTGTATTTGTAGAGATTTGTTTTGTGACTGAGTATGTGGTCAATTTTAGAGAAGGATCCATGAGGTGCTGAGAAGAAAGTATATTTTTTTTGGTGTTTGGGTGAAATGTTCTGTAAAAATCTGTTAGGTCCATTTGAGTAAAACATCTATTGTTTCCATTATTTCTCTGTTTAGTTTCTGTTTGGATGACTTGTACATTGGTGAAAGTGGGGTGTTGAAATCTCCCACTATTAACATGTGGGGTTTGATGTGTGATTTAGGTTTTACTAGTGATCCTTTTACAAGTGTGGATACCCTTACATTTGGTGTATAAATGTTCAGAATTGGTGTCATGTTGGTGACTTTTTTCCTTTGATGAGTATCAAGTGTCCTTCTCCATCTCTTTTGATTAATTTTCTTTGAAAGTCTATTTTTTAGATATTAGAATGGCTACACCAGATTGCTTCTTGGGTCCATTTGCTTGGAAAAACTTTTTTCAACTCTTTACTGTGAGTTAATGTCTATTTTTGATGTTGAGGTGTTTCTCTTGTATGCAGCAGAAGGATGGATTCTGTCTTTGCATCCATTCTGTTAGCCTGTAGGTCTTTTTATTTTAGAATTGAGTCCATTGATATTGAGAGGTATTAATGGCCAATGATTGTTAATTCCTATTACTTTGTGGTGGTAGTGGTGGTGGTGGTTTTGTGTGTGTATGTGTGTGTGTGTGTGTGTGTGTGTGTGTTGTGCTTCCATTCTTTTGGTTTTGTATGTCTGAAATTATTTATTTCCTGTGTTTTCTTGGGTTTTGTTAACTTCCTTAGGTTGGAGTTTTCATTCTAGTACCTTCTGTAGGACTGAATTTGTAGATAGATACTGGTTAAATTTGACTTTGTCATGGAATATCTTGTTTTCTCCATTTATGGTGATTGAAAGTTTTGTTGGGTATATTAGCCTGGGCTGGTATCTGTGGTCTTTTGGAGTCTGTAAGACATCTATTTAGGCACTTCTGGCTTTTAGAGTCTCCATTAAGAAGTCTGTTGTAATTCTAATCGGTCTGCTTTCATCTGTTACTTGACCTTTTTCCTTGCAGTTCATTTATTTGTTTGTTTGTTTGTTTATGGTTTTTCAAGACAGGGTTTCTCTGTGTAATTTTTGGTGCCTGTCCTTGATCTCGCTTTATAGATCAGGCTGGCCTAGAACTCACAGAGATCTGCCTGGCTCTGCCTTATATTCCTTTTTGTTGTTAAGTTTAGTGTTTTGATTATTATGTGATGGGAGGACTTTCTTTTCTGGTCAAACTTATTTCTTGTACCTTTAAAGGCATTTTATTATTTAGGTTAGGAAATATTTCTTCTATGATTTTGTTGAAAAATATTTTCTGAGCCTTTGTCTTAGTTAGGGTTTCTATTGCTGTAATGAAACACCATAACTCTAAAAGCAAGTTTCAGTGGAAAGGATTTATTTGGCTTACACTTCCATATTGCTGTTCATTATTGAAGGAAATCAGAACAGGAACTCAAACAGGGCCAGGAGCCTGGAGGGAGGAGCTGGTGTAGAAGCCATGGAGGGTTGCTGCTTACTGAATTGCTTCCCCTGGCTTGCTCAGTCTGCTTTCTTATAGAATCCAGGACCACCAGTCCTGGCATGGCACCACCCACTGTGGGCTGGGCCCTCCCCCATTGATCACTAAATGAGAAAATGCCTTACTCTTGGATCTCTTGGAGGCTCCTTCCTCTCTGATGACTCTAGCTTGTGTCAAGTTGGCACACAAAACCAGCCAGTGCAGCCTTTGAGCTGGAAGTCTCCCCCCTCCTCCTCCTCTTCCTCCTCCTTTTCCTTCTCCTCCTTCTCCTTCTCCTCCTTCTTCCTCTTCTTTTTTATTCTTACTCTTCTATTTCTATTATTCTTTGGCTGATGTATTAATTTATTCTATCATATCTTCTATGTCTGAGATCTGAACTCTTCCATCTCTTGTATTCTATTGGTGATACTTGCATCTGTAGTTCCTGTTTGCTCACCTAGATTTTACATCGCTAGGATTCCCTCTGTTTTCTTTATTGCTTATATTTCCATTTTCAGGTCTTGAATAGTTTTATTCCTTTTTCTCCACCCATTTTTTAAGGGATTTGTTCATTTTCTCTTTAAGGACCTCTATTATCATCATAAGATTGTATTTAAGATCAATTTTCTTGTGCTTCAGCTATGTTGAAATATTCAGGGCTTGCTGTAGTAGGATAGCTGGACTCTGGTGGTGCCTTATTGCCTTGGGTGTTGTTGATTGTGTTCTTACACTGGCCTCTATTCATTTGGGTTTAGTGTTATTATACATTTTGGTGCTGATTTCTGAGTTTATGTTTTTTGGATGGATGTGTCTTGGGTGTTTTTTCCCTTGCTTTCTGGTTTTTTTTTTTGTTGTTGTTGTTGTCATTTTGTTTTGTTTTTCTGGTCCTCTGGCCTGAGTGGCCTGTGGTTTTGGTGACCAGTGACTCTTCAGGTGCAGCAGTATGTTTCTGCTGGGTTTTTTGTGGCCTACATATCTCTGGGATTTGGGGTACTTGTGTTGTCTCTGGGGTCCTGGGGTTCTGGGAACTGGTGTGGCCTCTGCAGTTGCTGGTACCTGAGGTTCCTAGTATTGCTGTGGCCTCTGGTAGAGAAGGAATCTGTTGCTGGAGCTGTAGGCTGGGATTTAGAGCTGAGGGGAGAAGATGCTATTGGAGACTGCTAGGCAGGCTTTAAGGAGTGTCAGTAGGAAGTGAGAGTATCTTACCTTGGCTTCCCAGTACTGGTGTGGTCTCCAGTAGATCAAGAATCTTCTGATGGAGTTTTGGGCCAGGATATGGAGCCCAGGGGAGGAAGTGCACACACACACACACACACACACACACACACACACACACACACACACACACACGTGCATGCATGTGTACCATAGAAAGAAATTTTAAAAAGAAGCTGATTATGAGGAATCCGTTCTTACAATTGTGGAGGCTAACAAATTATAAGTTCTTCTAGGCTTTTTAATAAGCTAGAGACCTAGAAAAGCCCATGGCCTGGTTCAGTTAGTAGCCAAAGGCCTGAGAGAATCAAGGGAGCTGAACGCCAACAGGTATAGACCCAGGAGAGCTTTAGTTTCTATCCACACCCAAAGGCAAGATAAAAACTAAAGTCTCAGGCTGAGTGTGGTAGTGTATACCTTTAATCCCAGTATGGGGACAAAGGTGAGTGGCTCTCTATGAGTGTGAGGCCAACCACTGTGGTGGTTTGAATAGAAATGGCCCCCATAGATCCATGTGTTTGAATTCTTGGCCCATAGATAGTGGCACTATTAGGAGATGTGGCCTTGTTGGAGGAAGAGTGTCAATGTGGGGGTGGGCTTTGAGGTCTCATATGCTCAGGATATGAACAATGTGGCTCATGGTCTTTCTTCTGCTGGCTTCAGATCAAGATGTAGAACTCTCAGCTCCTTCTCCAGCACTGCATACATTGCGATGCTTGCCATGATGATAATAATGGACTAAACCTCTGAAATGTAAACCAGTTCCAATTAAATGTTTACTTTATAGAAGTTGCCATGGTTATGGTGTGTCTTCACAGTAACAGAAACCTTAATTAAGGCAGAATTTGGATAAGAGACTAGGGTATTACTGTGATACGCTGGACATGTTTTTGTTTGAAGGAATGTGGACTTTGGGGACTTGGGTTAGGAAAGCAGTGGAATGCTTTAAATGGGACTTAGTGGGCCATATTAGTAGGAACATGGGAGACAGTGGTACTGAGGATGATTTGAACTGTGGGTGCCTGGCTCAAGTTGTTTTCAGAGGAAAAGAATTTAAGTATGTGGCCTAGAGACTGTTCTTGTGATATTTTGGTTAAGAATGTGGCTGCTTTTTGCCCTTGTCTAAAAAATCTGCCTGAGGCTAAAATGAAGAGTTTTGAATTAATTGAGTTGGTAGAGGAAATCCCAAAATAGCCTAGTATTGACTCTGTCATGTGGTTATTACTGGTTACTCTCATACAGATCTATAATGAAAAGAAACAAGCTGAGCAAAGAAAAGTACAAAATGTACAATTTGAGGAGAAAGGGGGCATCACAAAGTGGAATGGAGCTGAGTCTTGTGTTCAAGGAGATAAACAGATTAAAGAAAAGCCTGGTATTAAATGGGATAAAGGGAGTAGTCACCTCTGGGCAAGACTCCATCCAGCTAAACTTCCAACTTGTGAAAAAAAATTAAAGAATAGCTTAGCTCCAGGCATGGTGGCATATGCTGTAGCATGAATCTTAAAGAGTCTTATTAAATAAAATCAAACCTGAGGCCAGTTATTGGGGTGAATGATAGAATATCAGAGAAGCAGAATAAGCCACAGCTACCTCACCTCGCCAGTTCCTCAGCTGATCCTGTTTCCTCAGGCTGGAAGCCTCTGTGTCCTCATCAGAAAGAATCTCAGCTGAACTGTTGCTCAGAAGCCGAAAAGCTTAACCAGCCCAAAAGCGTCTAGTTTCTGGCCTTCACACGTAATATATCTTTCTCTTTCTGCCATCACTCCCTGGGATTAAAGGCTCACTTCTTGGGATTAAATGTGTGTGTCAGCATGCCTGGCTGTTTCCAATGTGGCCTTGAACTCACAGAGATCCAGAGGGATTTCTGTCTCTGGAATGCTAGGATTAAAGGTGTGAGTGCCACCATTTTCTAGCCTCTGTATCTAGTGGCTGTTCTGTCTCTGACCCCAGATAAGTTTATTAGAGTGCGCAATATTTTGGGGAACACAATACCACCACATTTCCCCTTTTTTTTTGTCTAAAATTTAAAAAAGCTTATAACTAATACAAGAAAACTATCCAATAGCTATATACAATATATACAGTCAAGAATTACGTTAACAATGTCCAGTCCAGTAACATTTGATAAACTCAGACAAAAAAAAAATTCATTACTTATCCTATTTAAAACAAGTAGTTCCTTTTTAAAAGTATTTTTTCTTTTCATAATAGATTCAGTAATCTACCTTTTGTCATTTTTATATCTTCACCCTTTTTTTTAGAGTAGATTCAGTGATCTACCCATTTATCTTATTATTTCTTTATCTTTTTTTCTCAGAGTAGAATCAATGATCTACCTCATTTCTATATTCTCTTCTTTCTTTTTCCTCCTTTTAAAACAAAAACTCTGAATCTAATCTCCATGTTCAGCTTTTTTTCTCACCATTAACAATTAACAACTTGTAACAAACCATCATAAACAATGACAATATTAATAACTCATTAAACGACCAAAAACCTCCCATCTGACCTTTTGGGAATGTGGGCATCATTTTCTTAAAATTACTTTCTGCTTTCTATGGGTGAAGACACCTTTAGGGGATCCTGAAAAGAAAATTTGGGGTTTTAATTGTCAAGTCCTGTATCATTTGTCTAGTTTCTGCATAATGGGAAAGTTCAAGGCTTGTCTCAAGTCCTTGTTCAACTAGTCTATGAATCTGGATCTTCTCAGCTAGCCATCTTGAAATTGTCCTGAACAGTTTGTAGTCCAAAGTCCATCTTTCCTTGGTGTTAATCAGCTTAATGGCTTTACCATAGTTCATGTGGAATAATCTTTGTGGGCTCATGTCTTCTTTTTGAAGATTTCAAAGTCACTGTTAAGCATGGTCATGGTTCCCTGTAGACTTTTTTTTTCCTCCTCTGTGGTTTGGTGTAGTCACAGTCTGATAAATGTCTGTCTCTCAGAACCATGGACATTCTTCCCTAGAAGAGAAAATCTTCCCAGCAATTTCTCCCCACCATTTGTCTTGCCAAACTTTTCCAAACTACCTTTGTCAATGCTTTCTTATAACACAATTGTCCTGGCAATTCTTCTCTGAACAAGCAGCGGTAAACCCTTTGTCCCAGGTAGCAGCATCACCACAGTCACCAACAGGATGAGAAGCAGCCAGCAACTTGAAGCAGTAGCTACTGCCTCCATGGTCCCACCATTGTTTGTGGTTCTGTCCCAGCCAAAACTTCTCCTTAACAAGCCTCCTAGGCCAGCCTCAAACTTGGGATCCTCCTGCCTCTGCCTCCTTCAGTAAATCCAACCTGTGTGCTTCACCACAACTGGCTGGGGGTAGCTCGGATCTGAGCAGGGGCCCACAAAGCCATAGGCAAGCAGCTTTTTCATGAATTTGTACCATGAACATTGGGTGCCAGATGTAGCAGGAATCTTAAAAGTTCTTATTAATAAAATCAAACCTGATAATATGTTTTTAATCCTAGCACTCAAGAGACGGAGGATCTCTGAGTATGAGGCCAGCCTGGTCTACAGATTGAGTTTCAGGATAGCCAAGTTTAGGTAGTGAAGGAAACCATCAAAACCAGCAAGCTGATGAAGATATAATTGAATGAGGTGGGCATGTTCTAGGCCCAGCAAGCAGCAGAACATGGCAGCTTTGGCCACATGGTTCTGGCTTCAGAGTCAAGGATACAAGAAAGAGATTGTGGAATCTCCCTCCATGGCTAAAGAACGGTGCTGAGGCCAGGCATGTAACAGTGATGTCCCTGCATGGAGGCCCAGAGAGGCCACTGAGTGAAGCTCTGAAGGTGATGCCTGGATTATGTTGGAGACCCCAAGATGTTGGAGATGTCAGAGCTGTGGGATACCTGCCAAGGAGAGCTACTAACAGGGAGTGGAACCAGCCTAAGATAAAGAAGTGTCTTGCAGCCAACAAAGCTGAAAGGAGTTAGAGAACTGAAGAGTGCTTTGACGATAGACAAAGAGTTGCAGAATTTAGAGTTTGCCCAGCTGGGTTTTGGTCTTGCTTTAGTTCAGTATTTCCTTGCTATGCTCATTTCCTCCCTTTGGAACAGTAATTGCCTGTGTTGTTATATGTTGGAAGTATGTGATTTGCTTTTTCATTTGATTTTGCAGGAGATTACAGAAGAGACTTTGAACTTTGGTCTTTTAAACAAGTTAGAGATTGTTATACACTATGGGGACTACTGAAGGTGGACTAAATACATTTCTGCATTATATTATGACTACAAGCCTATGGGGGCCAAGAAGTAGAATGTGGTGGTTTGAATAAGAAAGCCCCCATAGACTTAAATGTTTGAATACTTGCTCCATAGAGAATGGGAGTATTAGGAGATATGGTCTTGTTGAAGTAGGTATAGTTTTGTTAGAGGAAGTTTGTCATTAGGGGTAGGCTCTGAGGTTTCTGAAGGTCAAGCCAGTGCTCTGCCTGATATCTGAGGATTCAGATGTCTAACTCTCAGCTCCTTCCCCAGCAGCATGTCTGCCTGCATGTTGCCATGTTCCCACCTTGATGACATTGAACTAAATTTCTGAAAGTGTAAGCCAGCTCCAATTAAATGTTTTCCTTTATATAAGTTACCATGATCATGGTGTCTCTTCATAGCTGTAGAAACCCTAAATAAGACACCAAGTCTACATTATAAGACCCTACCTCAAAAAAAAAATAAATAAAAAATAAAAAATAAAAAATAAAAAATAAATAAATAAATAAATAAATAAATAAATGGAGGGAGGGAGGGAGGGAGGGAGAAAGAAAGAAAAACACAAAAAAGCCAATGTCCCAGTTAGAAGGCAGTTGTAAAGAAATAATCTTTTAGTTGCAGGGAGGTCAGCCTTTTTCTTCCATTCAGGCTGTCATTAAGAAGGACAATCTGCTCTCATCATTCTCATAGAAACATACAGAACAATGTTCATCCAAATACCCGGGTAGTACATGCTCCAGCCCAGTAGCATTACCTGAATGAATCAAGCTACAAAAAGCATAGAGTACAATGACTCCCTCATCAAATGGCACTAAGCATCATTTCCACAAATAGCTCTAAATACAAAATGCTGGTGCCCTGGGACACATCTGACTACCACCTGCTCCCTTGCCCTAGGATGTACTGTCTCATGATAGTCACTGGATCCTCAGTGTGAGGTGGGATGCAAATCAATAACTATGTTTACTACTCTCAGAATTGAGGATTGTGGTATGAGTCCTTGCCACCTGCTACTTCTAGTGCTCAAAGTCCAGGGAGTCACAAGATGCCTCATCCTTAGCTCTTTTTTTTTGGGGGGGGGCAGGGAGACTTTCTAAGTGTTTGGCAGTTCTGTCTCCCTTTCTCAACTCAAGTTGCCACATTGCTGGGATTACCCTTTATCCACCAAAGGGGACATCATGCAGTGAACCATTAGAGATGTGATTACAAATCCAAATGCCTTCAAAGGTCAGGCCCTAGTTTATATAGCTGCCACAGTTAGAGCTGCATGATTTTGGTGTTTCTGTGGAGCAGAATTGAGTGTGTGAGGGGAGCCGTGGAAGTAGGTAGAGTTTGGGGATTATCTGTTGTTTCCAGGAGACCAGAGCTCCTTGCAGCTGAGCTGATGCTTGCTTGCCAAGACAGCTGCATTGCTCTCTTGCCATACCCCTCCTCCTCTCAAAGTCGACAGCCAGTAGGATGCATGCCTGCAGGCATCTCTCTCCTCACAGGAACAGAAGATAAGAGACCATTTTCAGTTTGTGTTGTTCTCACTATGTACTTAGGTATGGTGTTAGCCATGGCATTTTGGAGCAGAGGCATGCTGTCTGGTTTCCTCTCTGGACAAAGGAACTCCAAAATGCAGGCAGCAGAAAGGGTTTACACAGAAATTGAGAAGACAATCAAACTTAGATGCTAGTGTGTGTGTGTGTGTGTGTGTGTGTGTGTGTGTGTGTGTGGTGTGTGCCCGTGTGTGTTGATGTGTGGTCATATGTGAAGGCCAAAGGCCAACCTTGGGTATGCTTTTTCAGGAGCCATCCCGCCTTTGAGTTTTAGCTGTTGCTTGTTTTTGTTTTGTTTCATTTTGTTTCGAGACGGTGTCTCTCATTGGCTCATAGCTCACCAAGTAGGCAGGCTGCATGTCTATTAAGCCTCAGGGATTCACCTGTCTCAGCCTCCATAGCACTGGGATTACAAGCCTATGCCACCACAGCCAGCTGTTTACTTGGTTCTGGGCCTCAAACTCAGCCCCTCATGCTTGTGTGGCAAACAGACTGAACTATGTCTTCTTCTTCCCATTCTGCAGATCACTAGGCAGCTCCCCCACTTCTTTCCCCACCCCATTCTCTGCCTGTTGGGGGATGCACAAACACAGAGCCAGTGCAAGGAGATTCTTCTCACTCAGTATGGAGAAAACACAGGCAATACTGTCCTCCACCACTGAGGTCCTTGTCACAGCCCCATTCTCTCCCAGCTCCTGTGCTTCCACTCTTCTTCAGACTGTCACTCATATGCTCTTTGCTAAAGTAGTGCTTGACCCTGGAGGAAAGGAAGGGAGCAGCATCAGGTTCCCACTGTACTTCTGAGGGCTGCTGGGAATTCACAAAGACTTTCCTCACACATTGTCCCAGTGCGTTCCAATTCTGAAAAGCAGCAGAATTTTAAGTGGTAATAAGTGGTGCTAGGAGAACAAGGCAAGTGTTCTGTTGATACAATCTACCCACTACACTGTCCGCCTATAGAGCTGAACTGTAGAGCTTTCCTGGTCCTGCCTGGCCCATGGTCAGGACAAATCTCTCACCCACTAGTCCCACAGCTGCTCAGACCCAACCTCAAGTAAACACACAGAGATTTATATTTCTTATAAACTGTATGGCCATGGCAGGCTTCTTGCTAACTGTTCTTATATCTTAAATCAACCAATTTCTATTAATCTATAAATTGCCACGTGGCTCGTGGCTTACTGGTACCTTACATCTTGCTTTTCATGGTGGTGGCTGACAGCGTCTCTCTGCCTCAGCCTTCCACTTCCCAGAATTCTCCTCTCTCCTTTTCCTGCCTATACTTCCTGCCTCGCTACTGGCTAATCAGTGTTTTATTTATTAACCAATTAGAGCAGCACATTTAACATACAGAACATTCCACAACACTGAACTACCTCGAGGAGGAAGCTGAGCAATCTAGGGGAGAAAAGAGGAGTGAACAGCATGAGAGATGTGAACCTTCAAAAGGAGGTGATGGGAGGGAGGCCACCTAGAACCAGGGTAGAACAGGATGAGTCTGCAGTCACTCAGCTTACAACTGTGACACTCTGTGACAATACAAGAAAAGTCTCAAATTCCCGGAAGCTGTCAGAACTACACTGGAAGCCTAGTGCTGGCTCTCCTCTTCCCTCTTTTTCTCCAGGGCCCAGAAATAGCTGGCAAAGAACATGAGAGTAACGGTCAGAGGAAACTCCCCCAGGGGCTGGGAGAGGATGGAGCCAAAGGAAGGATTAGCTGTTGAGTTAGGTACCAGCAAGCTGATGGCCAGTGATGAAGAGACCCACAATGCAAGAGCAATGTCCTACTCACAGTATAGTGAGGTCAATGTGACAGTATGATGCAGTCACCCATGGCAGAGGTCTGGAAATACCTGTCTCTCTTTAAGGTTATAACAGACATTTGTGTGTTCTTTGCCGTGTGTACTGGTAAAATCCTAGGTTGACCCTGATAGAGACAAGTATTACAGAGCAGGACAAGAAAATAGATACGAACGTAGCTTTTGTGATAGACACATAGCCTCATAGAAACCATATATCATTCCAGAGCCTGTGACCATGCAATGTTACAGGACCAAGAAGTGATGGTGCAGATGGAATTAGGCCTGCTAGATATCTGACCATGAACTGAGAGATCATTTGGATAGAACCACTGGTCCCCTGAGGAATCAAGGGCCTCAGGAAACTAAGAAGCACCAACACAAGCAGAGTGGAGTGATGAGCCCACTGTCTCTGCACACAGGAGTGGGCCCTGAACAGGGAAATTCAGAAAATTTTGAGGCATACCTTGGAAGCTGGAGGAGGGAAGAAATGAATTCTCCCCTTGTTCTTCCATAAAGCATGGCAGCTCTGTCCAGAAAGACCTGTGCCAGGTTTCTGATGTACAGAACTATAAGATGTGAAAAGTATGTTGTTTAATTCACCTCCTTGTGTGGCAGTTTGTTATAGCAGCCACTGTTAACTCATACAAAAGATGCAACATATTCAAAATCCAGAGGTTTGGGAAAGTGAAACAGTTTAGTGAGTAGGGTACTTTCTGCCAAGCTTGACAACCTGAGTTTGTTCTCCAGGAACTCCACTGTACAATGAAAGAACTGATTCCCACAAGCTGTCCTTTGACCTCCACACACAAACTGGCATGGTACACTCCAACTTTGCATGTCTCCCCACCTTCCCCCAAGCAGAAGCTTGCGCGCACACACATACACACACACACACACACACACACACACACACACACACACACACACACACCACATGCAAATAAACAAACAAACAAATAAATACATGTAATTGGGGGAAAAAGAATGCAGCAAAACTTATTTTTAAAAATCCAGGCTTTTCACTGGTTTCCCTAACCGGTCACACAGAGCAGGTTCAATTCCGTGGTTGTGGATGTATGAATCAGGAGCTGATGTCTTCACTCTTAGCCTTCTCTTACATAAGATATAGCAGAATGAAATCCTACTGTTATACCAAACCTTGACTTTTTAACTAAAATTAATATAGGACTCATAGATCTAACTCTTAATATATTGTGTATTATTTCCTATAAAGATCTGTTGTTTTTTCAATGCTCTATTTGTTCATAGTATTAAAGATTATTTATTTATTTAACAAATTGCCCGGCTGCACGTCCAAGGAGATGGAATTGCATCTCCATCCCAGATAGAGTGGCACATCTTGGAGCAGAAATTGACACAAAGCAGGGCCTCTGAGATCTGGGAGCTGAGAGCCCAGCACCGCCCACACGCCCGTGTGGCCAATCGGTTCTCGGGGCTGGCCCATCGCTTGCTCCCCTTCTCTGCTAGTGACTTTCCACGTCCCCTAGCCTCTAGTCCACCGCCCATTCCCTTCTGGGCCAGAAGCTTCTTCCCTCTGGGGACCACTAGTGCCCCGCTTCGCAGCTGTTTCGTTGTACCCCGAACCTGCACTTCAGGGAACAGTGAGGCAAAGAGTGAGTAGGGTTCAGAGACTGGGTTTGCACCAGGAGAGGCCTGTGGTGACAAAGGCCACTGCCAGAAGGGTGGGGTGCTCCGCGGGAAAGGGGGAGGGTGACGACTGTCCAGGGGCTGCGTGGGGGACTTGTGTGGGCACCCTGAGCATGCTGAGGTGGCTGAGGTATTCCACCATGGAGATTTTCCTCTCTGTCAGTTTCTGAGCTTTCCGCTGCAGCCCATCTCCTTCAGTGTATCCCCTTATTGTTATCCCTTCGCCAGCCAGGACATTCCCCCCACTCCCCTCCCCCGCCTCATTCCCTTCTTGCGTGGTTTGTGTGCAGCAGGGAGCCATCCGTATTTGATCAAAGGAACCTTAAAGGTAATGTTATCACACCCACCTGAGGGGGCCTCCACGCAGAATTCTTTCAGGGCCATGGTCTCTGCTTAGCCTCCTGCCCCTGTTCCCAGGTAAAAGTCCTCTCCCTGCGCTTTAAGCACTCAGGAGGGAGCCTGGAGTGAATTTGCGCTGAGAGGTGGGTGGGAGAATGTGGGCAGGGTGCTGCTGAGAATAGGTGTGGGCATTCCAGAGAATGCTAGTCTAGAATGCCTTTGGCCTGCAGCAGCAAGCGCTGCTGGATTATGCAGTTGGGGGATAAACAGTCCCCCAGCTGGCCTCCCAGGTTGGTCCAAGCTGCGAAGCAGGGAGCCCCAAAGGACACAATGGGAGAAAAAAGGATCTTGCCACTTTAGACAATCGTGGAAATTTGGAGGAAGCACCGCTTAAACAGATGTGAAGAATAGAAGGTCCCTGTCTACAGGCTGACTAGCAGCCAACCGTCCATTCTCCAAAGGATTTGTGAACTGATTGCATTTCAGCTCTTCACTTTCTGTTTCGCTTTGCTTATAAATTAAAAACTGAAAAGCACATTTAACAACCCAAGAGCCTGACCATCTTGTGGGTAAAAATAAGGCACTATGGGACCTTGCCTCCCCGAGACATGGCATCCTTCATGATTTTCCTTTTGACCAGTCTTCCTTGGTGTTTTGCATAGTTTAATGTTTGTGTGTAAAACATACATGCATTGCTTTTTATATTTCTGTCTTACTTTCATATCATGAATATTATCCTCTACATTCTTACATTTCTGAGATTCACCCTTGTTTATGCTTCTTTCTTTTTTATTTCTTACGACTTAATATCCTGGATTCTACTGCTGGACATCTGGGTTTCTAGCTTGGGAGATGCATTCGTTGTTTACTTGACAAATTATCCCAACAGCAAGCGGTATAAAGTCAATAATAAGCAACAACAAGAACACTTCTAATATTCCCTTGTCATCTCCCAGTTTTTGTGGACCTAGAATTGACTAGTGACTTTACTGGAGTCTCTGGAGGTTCTCACATGCTGTAGTAAAGGGCTATTGGCTCAGGCTGAAGTCACCTCAAGACTCAAAGGAGCTGACTCGGGATTATTGGAGACTTGGGACCTTCCTGACTTTGGCTAGGCATATCTCTCTTTGCAGTATGGGCCTTTTAGTAGAGGTTTGCTACGATATAGCATCTTGCTCCCCTCACCTCCACCCCAGAGTAAGGGCTTGCCAACAGCCAGATTTTTTTCTTTCCTAATCTCAAAAGTGACATCTCATTATTTTTGTCATTTTTCTGTTTCTTAGAAGTGATTGCCCCCTGCTACACACACACACACACACACACACACACACACACACACACAAGTGGGTAAATCTTACAAGGGCATGGATGCCTTCAGGTGAACATTCTCAAGACTGCCTACTACGGCAACCAGATAATGCCTTCTAGCATCCATGACTATGTGTGCACATGTTTAGAGCTTGCATCCTAGAGTGGAATGAGTAGGTCATAAGATTTGTATATATCCAAATTTATTAGGTCATTTCCAAGCTCTTCCTCGAGTGCCAAACTAGCTGGCACTTCCTCCAACAAAGGATCAAAGATCTTGATGCTCCACAGACCTGTCATAACAAATTCCATTTTTAGTCAGTTTGGCAAGTAGCAACTAGTCATACTCTAGGAGTTTACTTAGCATTCACATAGCTAACAAAGGCAGCCTGCTTTTATATAGCTGTCCAAGAGTTCAGCTTTCTGTCTGCATTTTTGATAACCTAGTTTGTATGTCTTCCCCTAGTGAGTTGTATTTCTGTATCTAATTGACATTGGAGTCTTTTTTTTATACAATCCATGTCTCAGTCAATATTTAATTTATAGTATGTGCTGCAAATACCTGCTTCTAGATTGTTTCTGACATTTTCTTATCTCTCCACATTTCTCAGTGAGAAATTTAAAGACTCTAGTACTTCCTTTTATGGTGTGTCTTGTTTAAGAATTGTATCTTCAAGGGGCTGGAGAGGTGGTTCAATGGTTCAGTGGATAAAGCTGTGCAAATATGAGGATCAGGGCTGGGTACCAAATTCTCACGTAAAAGTTGGACTAGTGTGGTAGTCCACCTGATATCCCAGGGTAGAGAGAACAGGGGACACCTCCAAGGCAAGATTACCTGCTAGAATATCAAATTCTCAATTTCAGGAGAGACCCTGCCTCAGTAAATAAAGTGGAAACAATTTCATCAATTGTCTCTGTAGCTACTGAAAACATCATGTAATCATGGAGCTGAGAGATGGTTCAGCCATTAAGGGTATCTACTCCTCTTGTTGAAGATTGGAGTTCAATTCCCAGCATTCACAAACAGCTCACAAGCACCTATTATCACCTGACATCAACCTCTGGCCTTCACAAGGAGCTACACATATGTACATGTAAACCTATACACTAGTGCATCTATACACATGCAAACATACACACACACATGCATACCACATACACAAAGGCACACACTGGACACAGTTGTGTCCTTGAAATTATAAATTAACTTACTGTGTTGTCTTCCAGTGGTTTCAAAGGCTGCCAATGGTTTTGCATTTGGCAGTCAGGCTTAATCTACATAAAAATTGATTACTTTGTTTATTTCAATGGTATACATGAATCAAGTTTCCCATGTGTGTATAAATTTAAGTTCCCCACTCTCATTTATATACTTGTTTTTATATATTAATTACTTGCCAATCAAATTTTATGGGATTCATTAGTCATTTTATTTATCTGTAACTGCTTTCAAATTTACCACATGGACAATAATATCATCTAAAAATCATTAAAATTTTGTTTCTCTCCTTATCTGCATATCTATGATCTTTAATTTATTTCTCTTGCCTTCCTCCTTTGGTGAGGACCATCAATCAGTACAGTATGCCACATAGGAAGGTTTTACTATGTAAACTTTAAAATTAGCTTTCACATAGCTAGCCAGCAAATTCTTCATTTGGTGAGTATGTGTATCATAAGTGAATGTTTCATCCATTGTTTCTGTGGGTATTAAAAGTATCATATAATTCGTGGGGCTGGGAGTTGGCTCAGTGGTTAAGGGTATGTACTTTTCTTGTGGAGGATTGGAGTAGCTCACTGTTCCCTGTAACTCCAGCTCCAGAAGAAGCCAACACCTCTCAACTCTATGGGATCCTGCACTCACATGCCTATACCCAAATGTTTACACATAATACAAAATAAAATAAACATTTTTAAAAAGAGAAGGTATCATGTAATTATTTTTCTTTGAATATGTTTAGGTGGCAAGACATAGTATTTAACTTCTAATAGTAAGTTATCTGATACCTCTAGAATAAGCCCCCTCTAGTGTATATGTTATGACATTTATATATAACATACAAAGACAAGCCATTATTTACATTTGTGTATGTTAAACATTGGTCTACAGTTATCTGTTTTTGTACTGTCCTGATCTGCTGTTGGTATCATATCAAAATAATATGGGTAGTGTTCTTTCTATTCCTATCATGAAAAATCTGCACAATATTGCTATTATTTTATCATTAATTAGTAAAGCCTTTTAGGTTTGGAGTTCAAGGGATTTTAGGCTTGTTGGTTTAGTTACTTTAATAATTATAGGGAATGCCTTTTTTGTTTTTGGAGACAGTGTTTCTCTGTGCAACAGTCCTGACTGTCCTGGAACTTGCTTTGTAGACCAGGCTGACTTCAAACTCACTGAGATCTGCTTGCTTCTGCCTCCCGAGTGTTGGGATTAAGGGCATGTGCCATCACTGCCCAGCTGAGAATGCCTTTTTTAAACTAGCTGTGTGTTTTTATTTGTAAGTTAATTAGAATAAAATGATTTCACTATTTAAAATATAATTATAGGGCTATTTAGGTTTTCTTATGAAGTCAATTTTGATAAACTGTGTATATGTATTCAATATTAATGGAATAAAATCATTATTGCTTTAAATCTATTTTCTATTGATATGACATTTTCTTTGGTAATATGTGTATACTCTTTTTTATTCCCACTTTGTTTTGATTGTTTTGCCAGAATTTGGTGTACTTTATTGGCTCTTACACACATACTTTCTCTCTCTCTCTCTCTCTCTCTCTCTCTCACTCTCACACACACACACACACACACACACACACACACACACAGAGACACACACACTTTTTTACCTCATTAGCTTTTTTCATGTATTTTAAAGCCTGAAATTTAGGTACTTAGCACATCAATTGAATTCTTCCTAAGCTTTTAAAGTTTTAAGACTCTGTTGCCACGTTTTAGCTAGATCCCACAAGCTTTAATATGAACATTCTTATTATACAGCTTTAAGGACTTATCATTAGCATCGTGATCTTATTTCAGTCATATTTTCTTTAGAAATGTGTCTCACGTGTGACCCTGCAGCGTGTGCATGTTTGTGTGTGACAAGGTGCACGTGTGTACATATGGAAGCCAGAGGTCAATATTCAGGTATCATCGTTTTTCAAGATCTGTCTATCTTTTATTTTGAGACAAAGCCACTCCCTGGGACGTTAAACTCAGCAGTTGAGCTATGCTGGCCAGCCAGTGAGCTGCAGATACCTGTCTTTGTTTCCCAGGCTCTGGGATTACACATGCCACCATGTGGAGCTTTTTCTCTCTGTGATGGAGTTCGAACGCAAGTCTTCACACTTTTATGACAAGAACTTTATCAACCAACATCTCCTTAGTCCAGAAATGCATCTTTCAATTTCCAGTTGGTCCTAAGAAGCTTCTTCACTGTTAGGTTGTTGTAATGACAATGACTCTGTGGCTACCTCTTTGGCTCCTCTGACTTGACCCCTGTAAGATCCCTGAGGGTGACAGTAGCAAGCCAGTGTTTACATTTGCCTGAATCTTTGTGGAACAAAAGATTAATAATGGCATTACTAAGCACAGAAATAAAATGCAAAATGTGTCAGCTGAAAAAAAAGCAGCTTTTTTTTTTTTTTTTTTAATCACTGTATGGTAAATGCAGCCTAATTCACACTGTAGTCAAAGAATAGGATACTGACTCTGTCGAGTTATTAAAACTAGGATTGAAAATCAGTTTTCTTTGAGGTTAGACAGAATGTATACTGTCTAATTAGGTGATGTTATATGTATACCTTTAAAATTATTATACCTTCCAATCCTATGTATCCTTATCAAAATTTTGTCTGCAAGAGTTATCAAATACCTAAAGTGATGCCAAAATTTCTCATCATAAGGTAAACTTGGCATTTCTCACTGTAGAGTTGCATGAAACATTATTTTATTTCCTGGCCATTTAGGTTTCGTCATTCATAAAGTCTTCAGATGTTTTGTTAATTTGGGAGGAAGACATAGGTTTTTATTATACTCTGGATATACACATGCATTTTTCATTATATTAATAAATTTTAAAATATTCTCCCTGTTTTAGTTTGCCTTTTCACTTTGGTAATGAGGGCTTCTAACAAAAATAACTATGTCACTTTTCTTAATTTTAATTATATCATTAAAAATAATAACAAATTTTGAGATAAGGTCTCACTTTGTAACCCAGGCTGGCCTCCAATTTACAGCAATGTTGCTTCCTTATGCTCCCACGTTCTGGTCTCACAGGTGTGAGTCCTCACATCCAGCTGATACCCTTTAACCTTTAGAGTTAAATCAAAACACCTGTAGTTAGTGCTTGAATCCTGTTTAAGAAAACTCTGTCTACCTAGTCCCCCAAATCTGCCCTATGCTTAGTTGTTTCCTACTGGCATTAAAGCTGCATATTATCTCAAATTATTCTTTGTGCATGATCTGAGATGTGAGCTAGGATATATTTTTTCCCACACAAGCACCTAATCAGTCAAGAATCAGTTATTGAAAACATGTCTTGACACCAATGGATTAAATTTGTTATAAATCAAGTAACTGTATATATGTGTTTTCAGACTTTAAGAAAAATCACTGAATTTGAGTTGCCAATACTTTGCTTAGAATGTTTTAAATGTGTTTATTCATTGATTCGTTTTGAGACCATCTCACTGTTTTGCTCTTCCTTGCTTCGTATTCTCTATGTAGACCAGGCTGTCATTGGACCCAAAAAAATCCATATGCTTCTGCCTCCTGAGTGCTAAGATTAAAGGGGTGCACCACCACATTCAACTTTTGCATAGAGTTTTAATGTATTTTATTGAGCATTACCATATATATGTACTAGCTTTAGTCTTTACTATTATTAGGTTTTGGAGGAAATTTTTTTTTTATTTTTTACATGGGCATTAGTAATGCATTGTGTTAAATACTTAAAGAATTCACTATAGGATTATTTCTGGATCTAAACATTTTGTGGGGTGTTTTTGAAGTTTTGATTAAATAACCATAATAGATAGGACCATTTATATTTTCTGCTTCTTCTTGTGTCATTTTGGATAAATTGTGTTTTGAAAGAATATGAAAATTCATCTGAATTTGTCAAGCTTACATTCAATAATTTGACACACTGAGATACTTAGCATCACTTCATCATATTTTCAATGCCCTTTGAGGCTATGACAGCGTAGCCTTTTCATTTCTAATAAGCATCTCATTCTCCTTCCCTCCCTCTCTCTTCTGCTTACTAATTATTCTTACTTAGGTTCATTAAAACCAGCTTTTGTTTGTTGTGAATATACAAATGTTTTTTAAATTTTGATTTCTGCTTGTACATTCACTATCCTTCTATTCACTTTCTTTAGTTTTAAGCAATTGTTTTTTCCTGCTAATTTAAGAGGGAAGCTTGGTTCACACACACACACACACACACACACACACACACACACACACACACACTTAGTGCAACAGTTTCTCCCAAGCAATCAGTCTTTCTTGCAAAGTTTTTGACATTTTTTCCTCCCATAATTTTTGCTATTATAACTATTGAGTTTTAATTTCTTTCTTTTCTTTTCTTTTCTTTTCTTTTCTTTTCTTTCCTTCCTTCCTTCTCTCCTTCCTTCCTTCCTTCCTTCCTTCCTTCCTTCCTTCCTTCCTTCCTTCTTTTGAACTCACAGAGATCCATCTACCTCTGCCTCTCGAGTACTGGGATTAAAGGCGTGTGCCATCAGTGCCTGGCGAATTTAAATGTTTTCTAATTTCCACTATGATTTCTCATTTAACTTAAGCTGCTTAGAAACGTATTATTTCAGGGCTGGGAAGATAGCATGGTAAGTAAAGCCCCTGCAACATAAGCATGAAAACCTGAGTTCAGATCACCAGTACCCCCACACAAAGATGTGTTTGCTAGTGCATATCTGCAACCCTGATGTTGAGTGGAGTATGGAGACTGGAGGATAGCCAAAGGTTGCTGTCTAGCCAGTCTAAATAATTGGTGAGTTCTGGGTTTAGTAGAAATCCTGTTTCAAAAAATAACAGAGAGAGTGACTGAGTAGGATGCCTGATATCAGCCTCTGGCCTCCACACATGTGACTACCAGGATGACACATGCATGCCTGCAAATACACAATATACATGAGTGCACATACTCATATACAGATACACACACAGTACACACAGATACACACACACACACACACACACACACACACACACACACACAAATATATTCTTTCAAATAAAAATGAGAATTTTCTAATGGTTATTCTTCCTACTTCAATTCCCTTATTATCAGAAATTATATTCCTTATGCATATGAAAAACTTCAATGTCCAAAATATGATTTCTTTTGGGAGAACATTTGACATACTCTTGAAATGAAGTATTCTGTTGTTTGAAATGTATATGTTCTATACTTTTAATAGGATCCATTTGTCAATTATGTCATTCAAGTAATCCATCTCCTTACTGATCTTTTGGCCCTTGTTTCATTGAATAGGTAACATTCATATATTTAAATCTGCTAACTCTGTTTGTGGATTCATTTCTCACCCTTTTTTTGCTATTGAATTTGCTTCATGAATTTTGAATTATCTTATTAAGAATACAAATTCAAGATTCTTCTGTTGCTCTGTGGAACAAATTACTTTATCATCATGAATTTTGTTTTAGATTTCTATCTAGCAACATTAGCTGCACTGGCATTTACTTAGCCTGTTACTAATTTCCTTTTGGGTCAGCCATCTTCCTGTCACTATTAGCAAATGCTTGAGATCACCAACTTAAAAAGAGAAGTGGTTTGATGTCTAGTTTTGGAGGTGTCAATTCATAACAGGTTGGACCTGTTACTGTTGGGCCTGTGATGAGGTACTGTATCATGTCAGGGAATACGTGGTGGAGCAAAGCCCTTCACCTCACTGCCAGGACAAGAGAGACAAAAAGAGAAAGGGTGTGTTTTCCACTGTCCACCTTCATTGGCACACCTCCAGTGACCAGAATTCTTACACTAGACCCCACCTCTGAATGTTTCCACAGTATCCCATTAGCCATCAAAAACTAAGTCTTTATCTTGTAAGCCTTTGAAGGGATGTTTAAAATCAAAATCCAACAAGCTGGATACAGTAAAGCATGCTTATGATTCTAGAACTTGAACAAAAGAGGCAGGAAGAGCTCTGTGAGCCTGAGGACTAAATAATGAGTCCCAGGATAGCCAGGGCTGCACAATGAGACCCTATCTCAAAATAAAATAATAAAATAAAATAACTTTAACAACTTTCAATCTCCAAATCTATATATTTAAAATAATTCGATTTTTAAAAATTTATTTATTTTATGGGTGTTTGTTTATTTACTTGTGGGGAGAGGCATATGGCATGGAGTGTGTCTCTAGGGGTCAAAGGACAGTTTGTGGGAATCTGTTCTCCCCTCCACACGTGGGTCCTGGGGACTGGGTAAGAGGACTTGCTATGCAAGCATGAGGAACTGGGTTCAAGATTAGCAGCAAATGCCTTTCCCCATCGAGCCATCTTACAGGCTCCTGGTCCCCTTTTAAATAAAGTTCATCTTGTAGATAGGTGTTTTAACTCATTTATGCTTACTAGGATTATTGATTAATGGTTTTCTTAGTCATTTCAGGATTCCGCAACAGAAATCCTTTACACTGTGCAGGCTAGACCCCATATGTTTATTTCTCGTGGTTCTAGGGGCTCGGGCATTTGATGTAAGGGAGGATGGGGCAGGTACTGTGTCTGGTGAGGGCAGTCTCCTGGTTTATAGATGGCCGCCTTCTCACTGTATCTCCACTGGCACATGAGAGAAAACTTTAGTCTCTTTCTCTTCCTACAAGAAAACTAATCATGAGTCCTCCACATTTATGACATTATCTAGACCTCATTGCCATCCAAAGCCTCCACTTCCTTGGCAGTTTGAGTTTCAACAGGTGAGTTTGGAAGGAAACAAATATGTCCCTAACAATGGGGTTGGAGTCTACTAAGTTGAGCATTGTTTCCTCTCTGTTTTTTATTGATTTTTTGCTTCTTTTGGAATCAAATATTTTATAGTATTTTCCCTCTATATTATTTGTGTGGATGTGAATGTGTGTATTGTGTGGGTACAGCACACATGAGTTAAGGGAGCATACTTAGACATGCATAGAGACAAGATAAGAAAAATGTGTATGTTTCTCTGTCACCTTATTCCCTGTAGAGAAGGTGATTCACTGAACCTGGGACTTGCTATTTCTGCTACAGTGCCTGGCCAAGAAAGTCAGGGGATCTGCCTGTCTCTACCTCACAGCACTGGGGTTATGAGGTCCCAATTCCCCAACCCTGGCTGTTTAAGTGAGTACTAGGGATTGAATTCAGCTCCTTGTCTTTAGAGAGCAAACACTCGTACCCACTGAGCCATTTCTCAGTCCCTATATTATTTTTGACTAATATAATTTTATCATTTTTAATGAAAAGTATGCATATTATGACTTACAGTCTTTCTAACCTCAAATTATTACTTTTACCTGTTTTAAAAACAAAATCTTAACCTAGTTAACTTCCATAAATCCAACCATTCAGCTGTGTTAATCACATATTTGGTTTCATTTTGTAGTCTACCACAAGGTCTGATGTTTATTTATTTAAGAAAGCCAATACTTACATTTGATCATGGTTTGCTCGTTATAGTGCACTGTTTCTCTTCTTGGTGTGGTGTGTCTGTCTGGGGTAATTTTGCTTAATCCTGATGAGCTCTGTTGAATAGCTCTTGTACTGTATTCTGTTGTTCCAAATTTGCACAGACTGCGGTTACCTAAAACTGTCTTTACTTTCCCTTTAACTTTGAGGGATATTTTTGCTATGCACAGAATTGAAGGTTGGCAGATTTTAGTTTCTTTCTTCTAATTCTATGCTGTCCCTGTTCCTGTATTTTTAATACTTTGGATAGGAAGCATCCTTGTCTCTGGTTGGTCTTCAGGTCCCTGTAAATCTGATTTTCAGAGATCTGACTACACAGAGTGTGGATTTCTCTCCATTTATTCTGCTCAGAAGCTCAGAGCATCTTGGTTTGTGTTTTAATGTGTTTCATCTGCCTTAGGTAATTCTCAGACATTAATTATCAGCATATTACTTCTCTTTCTCGCCTTTCCCACAGAAAACCAATTGTACACATTTTGTAGCCTCTTGCCATGCCTCGTAATTCTGTTCATCTCTTTTTTTAGATTTGTTTTTAATGCATGTATGTGTGTTTGTGCATGTGGGTGCGGCGCCTGCAGAGGCAGGAGGAAGAGGTCAAATCCCCTGGAGCCAGGTGATTGTGAGCAGCTGTGATGTGGGTGCTGGGACTGAGCGCCTGTTCTCTGCAATAGTGTACCAGCCCTTATCTGCTGAGCCATCTCCTACCTATCAGAACCACTCAAAATCCTCTCTCTTATCTGTTGTTTTTCTTGAGCTCTAGACAGCTTTTCCTACTTCTCAGCTTCCTTCAACTTTTCACTGAGTTTAAGATATTGTTGGTTAAAAAAAAAATCTAAGATTCTGGTTGATGTTGCTGCCATCTAAGAAGACTGGGGATATAGGTGCAAATAACACTCTAGAACAATGGTTCTCAACCTGTGGGTCAACCCCTTTGAGGTTTGAATGACCCTTTGCCTAAACTTGTCAGAAAACACAGGTATTTACTAACCATTCATAACACCAGCAAAATTATGAAGTAGCAGCAAAAATAATTTTATTTTGGGGGGGTCACCACAACATGAGGAACTCTCTATTAAAGGGTTGCCACATTATGAAGGTTGAGAACTACTGATCTAGAAGAAAACTTTTACACCTTTCTACCTTATTTTCTGTTCGTACTGATACAGTTCAGACTTGACTTTGCTCTGAAAACATAATCTTTACTGCTAAAATGTGAACCTTACTGATAAACCATGAGTTTTCCTAATGCATCAGCTGCAATCACAGCACGTGTACAGGAACCTTCTCGTTTTAGCTTGATGTCCACTACCGTTTATAGCTACTGAAATGAATGACCTTTCCCAAGATTTTTTGGCATCTTTTCCTACAAGTATCATAGGAAACACCCAATGAAAAAAGGAAATCTCCACATAGAGTTTTTGTTGTTGTTGTTGTTGTTTGTTTTTTCTGGGCCTCTCCTTCTCAGGTCTGCCTTTGAGCTCAGTTTGTTTGCTAATCTCAAACTAACTGGTCAGGCTAACAGTAGCCTCAGTTATTTTGCTATGAGTAGGAAAATGTTCAAATGGAAAAAGTTATAGGGAAGGTGGAGTCCTGGGATTTCTGTTTTTGGAAGATTTGTATTTTGAAATCCTCATCAAGGGTCTTTGGTTGTTTATTCTTTTGAGGAGGCTCTCTGTATTTTCCTGCTGTTTTATTTTATTTTATTCTGCCTTCAGTGGGTCTTACTCCAAAGATAACATTTGCAATGTGAGAACAGCTGATCTCTCACCATTATGCTGTAACATCTCAGTTTGTTTAGCTCAGATCACTGTCCTTATTCTTAAGATACATTTTTTTGAATTTCCTTTTATCTGGTCTCATAAATTCTCATCACTTGTTGGCCTGGAAAAAAATGTTTAAGATGTAGTTTGCTGGCTGTGAATTCCAACACCTAGGTTTTTGCTTGTGTTGAAATATCATCATATTGTCTTCTTGTTTTAGAGAAGGCTGTGTTATGTTTAGCTGTCAGATACTTCTCGATGATCCCAATTCTTTTTACCCACTAGAACTGTTCTTACTCTCCACCACCACACCGTTGATTCTTTCTGTCCTTGAGTTCACTATGATATAACTTTTTAAAAAGATCTATCTTGTTTGAATGTGTTAGGCTTCCTGGATCTGAGAACTGAGGCTTTTCAAGAACTATAGAAAATCATTGGTAGTACTTCTGCCTAAATTAACTCTGATATAATTTTATCTAACATTCACTTAGAGATCAGAGCAGGTACAGGTTTAATTTTAAGGCACCTTCCATATCTTTTATTCATTGTTTGTATTTCCACATCCCTTTGCTTTCTTCTACTCTAAATATAATCCAATAATTTTTATTTAATTTCCTTAGATCCAGTGCAGTAATTCACATTTAATTTTGTCTAATCTTTTATTTAATCTACTCAACAATTGTTTTTATTTTGAACATTATATTTTATCTATCCTATTCTTTCATTTCTAATTCTGTTTGATATCTTATAAATACAGCCATTTAATGTTCAGATTGGTTTTAAAATTTTCTCCTTTGTTTTCTATCTGTTAAATATGGCTAGTTTATATTCTGTGCCTAATACTTCTCTGAGTTCTACCTGTTTCTGATATCTTGTTTTTGATTATTCCTGTTCATGGTCTTTCCTGCAATGTCTGTTGAATTTTTACAATTATTACTGTGAGGTGCTTTGTTGATGTGGAGTTTTGTTCTCTATAACAATTCTTTATATACATTGAAGAATACCTTCTCTGGAAACAACCTATATAAGTTTCTACATACTTAAAGTATTACCAAACTGGGACTATTTCAAATTATGTTATTTGCTTAGAGTTAGAGTTTCAGTTAGTAAACATAGCAATCATTTAGATTCTAAATCTATATAGGTGACTGGTGTGAGGTTAGTCATGAATCTTAATGGCTTTTCTTTCATCCTCTAGGAAAGCTAAGATAGAAAAGTTGCATTAATTTCTTCTATGTTGGGTAATTTATTTCTTGCTAAACTTACCTTATGAGAGTATCCGTCTACTCAGTGAGCCTTAAATCACACCCTTTACAGTGTGAGCTTGCTCATGCTGTCACAGGCTGGTGACACCATAATCACTCTTCATTCATTCTCCAGGGTTCTTCAGACCCATCATGGTGAAAGGTAGTTCCTGTGCTTGCTTCTCTCGGGGCCCCCAGTTTCAGTTCATTTTGGCTTCGCATATTACTTTTATATCATAATGGCACATTTATATTTTGTATTTGTAGTCTTTTATTTGTGGTTTAACATGGGACAGCTAATCAAAATAATTTTACAATGAAAATAAAAATAACTCCCTTCACTCCTATTAGCATAACACTTGCAAGAAAATGTATCGTCAGTAAATCATAGATGTTTGTGTAGCTTTATGAATTTTTACAAACTTAAAACATCCTTGGCTCAGTACTTAAAAGGTTTAAAAATAACATGTAAAACAAAACAAAAAAAAATTAAAAATAAGCAAGAGCCCATTTGGGGCCATTCGCTGTCTTATCCACAGATAAACATTATTCTGAACTTTATTTGTAACATTTGCTTTCCTTCTTTTTTTTTTAATGCATATATTTGTTAGGCTTGTCACTGTGACAAATACCGGAGAAAAACAATTGAAAAAAGGAATTGCTTGTTCAGGCTGATGAGTTCAGAGTTTCAATCCATGTTAGACTTGCCCCCTTGCTGTGGGCTGAAATGAGGAAAGATTACAGTGGTAAGGCAGGCTTGGGCAAAGCTACTCACCTCTCTTAGCCAGGAAGCAAAGAGGAGTAGAAAGAAAAAGTCTGAGACAAGATATAAGCCACAAAGGTTCTCAACAAGTGACCTACTGCTTCTAACTAGGTCCTACTTCTTACTAGCTCATTCACTTTGGAGTATGAAGTGAGAACCTTCATGATCTAAGTAAGCACCTGCCAAGTCACACCAAGCACTGGGAACCAAGCCTTCAACTAATGAGCCTTTTGGGGTGGATGCTTCATGTTTAAACTACTGCAATGTAAATATACTTCTTGTCTTAGTTACAATCTGTTGCTGTGAAGAAACACCATGACCAAGGCAACTCTCAGAAGAAAGCCCACTTCCACTGACACACTTCTTCCAATAAAGGCAATATCTACAGCAACAAGGTCACACCTCCTAATCCTTCTAATCCTTCTCAAACAGTTCCATCAGCTGGTAACCAAGCATTCAAATATACAAGCGATTCTCATTCAAACTACCATATTCCTACAACATGTAATCTTTCCTTCTATAATGTTACTGCATTTGGTGAGATTCAGCCACATGGGATGCACCATTGTTATTGTATAATATTCATTACAAAATAGACAAGAACTTATATGAACACATTATTGTGATAGCTGAATGGCACAGTGGTTGAGAAGGCAGTGAGGATTGCATTGGGTACCTTTCAGTTTTATAGTATGGTGCTTGGTATACAGTTTTTTAAATAATATGTATATGCACTTCTGTTGAATAGAGACATGTAAAGGTGATTTGTAGACAAAATTCTAAACAGTCTTAGTAAATAAGAAACACAGAGCCAAATACAGAGGTAATAGCCAAAGAGATCAGAGAGCCATGACTACCTTATCTTATCACCTCACTGCCATCGCTTCCCCCAGAGAGAAGCCTTCTTCCTGTCTGACTTGTGTTTTTATTGCTTTTCTATTCTGCTTTCTCATTGGCTCTAAGCCCAGCCACATGACTTCCTCATCAATTGCTTGTCTATACAGACCTCCAGGTCTGTATGGTTGGTACTAGGATTAAAGGCGCTGCACACAGAGACTCTCTCTGCCTGCCGTGTGATCAGATTAAGGACATGTGCTACCACTGCCAGACTTCTGCTTAATGGCTATTTGACCTCTGATCTCCAGGCAACTTTATTTATTAATATACAAATAAAATATCACCATAGCGATTAGAAAGTAGTTTTGTTTTTCATTTCAAAATGTCACTTCTAACATTTTATCTTAAATACAAAACTTCTAAAGAAAAAGTTATTGCTCCTCCCATTCTTGAAGCAAATAGTATTTCTTTATTTTTATGTGATCACATTTTTGCCTTGTAAGAGCAGAATCATAAATTTTTCACTTAAAATACATGTTGAGATAATTCATCAGTGTAAGGATTGAGCTAATACTTGGAAAGAGTATGTTATACTATAGATTGCCAATACATTGTTCCTTCCTTCACATGTGGCTGGGCACACCGACTTAATTTCTCAGGAGTTATTTCAGTGTTTTCAGGATTTCTTATCCGTGTTGGGACTATGGAGGACAAAAACCATAAGCAGAACTAGAGGACTTGGGGAGCAGAAATAAGAGAGGGTGTAGAACTTCAGCTTGACTTAGTAATGCACATCCTGTGACACAATGAGAAAGAAGAACCAGCTTATGTGTTGAAGAAGGCGTTGAGGGGACAGAAAGATGGCCCAGTAGTTAAGACTGCTTGCTGATCTTCCAGAGGCCCTGAATTCAGTTCTCAGCATCCACCATGGACAGCTAACAACTACCAGTAATTCCAGCTCTTGAGGGTCCAAATGACCTCTCTGTCCTTCACAGGCATCCGAATGTGTGAGTGCATACACACACTCAATATTAAAATATAATAAAAAATACATCATTTTTTAGAAGGCATTTAGAGATCTATGGAGAAATCAAAAGGCTTAAGAGGGAAACTCATTTGAACATGAAGGAGAAGAGAAAATCCATGGTGTAGAAAACTTGAAAGGTGGTCACTTTTCTACATCTGACAGCTGTTGGTTTTGCTTAGGAATTATTCTAGACACTTCCTTCCTCACTCCACAGCCATTTATCCTTTTTATAAGTCCAGTGGACACCATGTGCATTAGTGACTTTTCTGTTGCTGTTACAAAATACAGTGCAAAGCAACTTAAGGAAGGCCATGTTTTAGTGTACAGTTTGGGGTGATATTTCCTTATGGGGGAAGCCACAGTGGCAGAACCTGAGGCTGCTCCTTACTTTGCCTCAGCAGTCAGGAAGCAGAAAATGGTGAACGTCCGTGCTCAGCCAAATTTCTACTTCTTATGCCGTCCAGGATCCCAGCCTAGGGAATGGAGCCACCCATAGTGGCAGAGTCTTCCCATCTCAGTTCACCTAATCAAGCTAATCCCCTACAGGCATGCCCAGAGGCCCCTCTGCCAGGTGACTCTAGATCTCAGCAAGTTGCCAGTTGATAGCAACTATCACGCTGTGGAACTCCAGCATATGACCTGGGTATAGTGGGGAACTGACAGAAAAATAGAGCACGGTTGTTAACCTATACTTCCTCTAGATTGCAGAATGGTTAAGAAGTCTTAAGTGACATAGTGTATCACTTTTGTGATACTTTAGCCATTGAATCTGCTTTCTCACCAAGATTCAATCTGGGAACTACCTCTTTTACATGGTACCAAGGGAACAGAGACAAGGAAGTTGAAGGCTGGGAAGCTGGAGAATGTTCAGGACCAGCACAGACCTCCTTCAGCCTTTGGGGCCCGCCATGAAAAGGCATAGTGGCTTTCCCTCAGGGTTTGACTCTTGAGATCATAAGCTACATAGACTGATAAGGTTCAAGCAGGACATGGCACAAAGCCAGGCTACAAGGTTGGGTGTTGGATCCCACTCTCATTTATAAAGGAGTCAGGACTAGAAACAAAATTCAAAAAACCTGATACAGGTTTCATGAAGAAGTCACTGCCAGCACTTGAGCAGGAATTTGTAATCTCGTTTTTAATTGATTAGTTTAATTTGTTTTTATTGCAAAATAACACAGGTTATTATTGAAATGTGAATGAGGTACATAAAGAATAAATACTTATAAGTAATCATTACCCAGTTGCACCAGACATGACGATACATGACTGTAATCCCAGTTCTTTGTAGGCAGAGGCAGGAGGCTCAAAAGTTGGAAGCCAGCCAAGGCTACTTAGCAAGACCAAGGAGTGTGTATCAGGGGAACAAAACTAATAAGTAATTCACTTTCTTGTCTGAAGTAATTGATTCTAATACTTTGACATAGTTTTTATATAATTATCATGTTTCTAGTGCAAAATTAGAACTATTTGACTATATTAGATCTTTATTTGAATGATGTATAATAACATGTGGTGAGTATACATATGATAATATTATCTTGAGAAGGGAGACTAAAGAGAGGGAGAGAGAAGAAAGATTGAGATGAAGAGAGAGAAGGGGAGAAAGAGGGGAAGACTGGAACAGGTGAGGAGGGAAAGGAGAGGATTCCAGAGGGCTCTTAACTACTGGTGGGTATGCAGAGTTATCACTCATCCTCTGAAAACAGGTTGTGTGTCTTTTTAACATTAAGACCTATTGCATCTGGGTAGGGTGGGATAGTCTGCAACCCCAGCACTAGGGGGGCAGGAGCGGGTCAATGTGGAACCTGAAGGTAGCCTAGGCTACATAGTGAGAGTCAGTCTTGAAAATCAGCCATTGCTTATCAGGTATTTTAAGTGTGTGTGTGTGTGTGTGTGTGAGAGAGAGAGAGAGAGAGAGAGAGAGAGAGAGAGAGAGAGAGAGAGAGAGAGAGAGAGAGAGAGAGAGAGAGAGAGAGGGAGAGAGAGAGAGACAGAGAGAGACACAGAGAGAGAAAGAGAGAGAGAGAGACAGAGACTTGAGTTTTGGACTCTTCCCATATATTTTTTTACCCTTTATACACATTTCTACAGAAGCAGCGTGCATTTTAATTCTACTGTTTGACGTCCTGACTGTACTGTCAATCCTGACTTCTTGTATCAGAATGGGACTTAGTGAGCATGTCTACAGCCTCCTCCCTTAGCTGGGAATTCTGAGACCTGGACAAGTGATGGGCTATACTTCCTGTCTCTTGGATGCCCTTTACATGGCAGGACCTGAATTCTGGTTATTTGATTTTGTTCCAACTGGTCTCTCTAAATAAACCCTGCCACTGAGCTCACCTGCCCAAAGGACCTTTGATTGGCATTCATATGATTTATATGGGAGAAAAGCTTTTGAAAGGAAATGGAGGAAGGAAGTGGAGTTTGGATGTGCATCACAACCCTTCTTGGATTCAAATGTGTGTGTATGTGTGTATGTATGTATGTATGTATGTATGTATGTATGTATGTATGTATGTATGTATGTATTCCTCAAACACAAAGTACTGAATCTTGGGATGTCTGGATATTTATTTTTGTCAGATAATCACACAGTTTTATTTGTGCCTGGTATTCATTTGAGAACAAGTATTAGCCCATATGTTTAAGCCTTCTATCTGTGACATAGGTATTCATTTATCACCCCCGTCTCGCAGAAAATAAAAGAGGTGTGGAGTGGTTGATTAAATGCACACAGCTGGTGAAGTACAACGCTGAGATCTGAGTCAGACCCACCACTGACAGTCATTCTCTGCATTTTCCTTCCTGGACCTGGCAATGTAACAGCCGGCGTCACCACACAAATAGGACCAGGCAGTTCATAAAGGGAGGTGGTCAGCTGATTGTCAGGAAGGAAAGGCTTCCCACAACAATGCACTTCAACTGTCTATTGTTCTTTTGAAATGTTATTTTGCACTTACCAAAGTCACACACACTGAGATCAGTGTGGTTGTATACCGTGTCCTCTCCTATTCCTCAGACTAAACAGTATTGACAGGAAGAAAGGTCTGTTTCCTTACTCCTCCCCACTACAAAAACGAAAGCATATTCTACAGCCCCTGAAATTCGTGTGTTTCCCAGGGCAATATATCAAGGTCCATCCATCCTAAACTAAACAGGGATTCAGGTTCTGCATAAGCGTTCAGTCAGTCACAGAATGCCCATGCCTTGGTTTGCTCATTCTGGACCCTCCTAATAAATAGACATCACCCACAGTAAGCTTTAATAAAACGGCGGCCATCCACACTGCTAGGATGAGACCTCCTCTAGGTGTCCCTGATCCACCTCAATGCCTTGTCGCCTGAGCCAGCGACACAAAGAAGCGTTGTCTCCTGCCAAGCGCCGCCCCTCGGGCTCCCACTCCAGCCAGGAGGAAGTGGGGAGGAGACTGGCTAGGAACCCCTCCTCTCCTCCTGCTTAAGTCTCCTCCCCGCTCGGCTCCAGGCTTTTGGTGGCTGCTCTGAGACGCCCCGGTACTCTGCCCAGAAGCCGCTGGCCGGCCCGCTTACGCGGCCCTCGAAACGCTAAGACACTTGCCCTGGTGGAATCGCAGGGTGAGTGGCCCGCAGGGACAGCCGGAGGGCCAAGGAGCCTGTGACCCGGCCTGGGGCCCGGGTTGGAGGCGTGCGGGGAGGGAGGTCGGGGCTACTCGGGGGACGCTAGCGAACTGGGAGAGGAACCTGGGTGCTGAGGGTCTGTCTGGGTGTGTCCAGATCTGGCCAGAGGCTCCCTAGTGCTTCCTGCCTGCCTTCTAATGGTGATTTTGCTCTGCTCGGTGGCTGAGCATCCCACACCCTCACCCCATCCTGGACCCCGAGATCTTACTCCCACTGGCCTGTGTCTGACAGTGACGTTTGTGTGCAGCCGCTTTGTGTGGGCGAGTTCCAGACTGGCCCCACCAGCTGTGGCCACATCTAATGCGCAGCTTTAGAGGAGGGGGCTGGGCGTACTTGTCACACAGGTAGCTGGTGATGGAGCACCATTCCATCCTAAGGCTTATTGAGCTTAGACAACAGGGTTGCTAGGACCTAGATCTCTGACCCACTCTGCATTGTTCACAGGGCACTGGAGTGTGGGTGTGTTTAGAGTAGAGGGCAGTCCTTGGTCCAGAGGCCTGGAGAATCCGCAGCCTGAGATTTTCCACTTGGCCGCCCTCCTCCTCTGCTAGCCAAACCTCCCTTCTCCCGCGCCCCCACCCCTCCTCTGACGTCACCCACAAACTCTGAACACTAGCCTTTACAGGGAAGGAAAAGGAGAGAGGGCGGCCTTCGCCAGGCTCCTGCGTAGTTGGGGCTGCTCCGGGTGGTTGGGAAAGATCTTTATCACACAGCGTATTTGACAGAATCCCTCTAGGGCAAGCAGGCCCACAGCTGGGAAGGAGGCAGCACCTGGGATTCTAATGGCAAAGGGCAGGTCTCTCAACTCCTCGGTCAGAATCCACAGTTACCTTGTTCTTAGTTACCCAGTGGGAAAAGTGAACAAACGTGAGCTAGAGGGAGACAGTCCCGTGGGAGCCGTGGAATGCAGGAGTCAGTGTGATAAGGCAGGAATATGGGACGGTAAAAGCCAAGTTTTTAATCTGACTCCTGTGGAGGATGGGATAGCGGGATCCAAGGTGGGGGCTCCAAAGATACGTCTTTGAGGTGCTGATGCTGTTAATCATATCACGTATACGGAAGCCTAACTCTTTAACTATTGTATTATCATTTTATTGCCTATTCTTCTGTATGCATTACACATCCTTGGAGATGTATGAATGAAACAATTTAAGTTAAAATTAAATAAAGATGTAATGGAAATCGTCTCAGATGGAGTGTAAAAAAATAACTGAAGCAGTTTCAATTCTGGTTTAGCAGAATGTGGTGGACATTAGGGAAAATGCCCGATGTATAAGGAAAAAGAAAGAAAGGCTTCTTAGACGAGAAGGGTATGGGAAAGAGAAGACATGGAGAATTGTGTTTTGGATATTAATGCAAGGTCAGGCTAGCCGTTTACTGAGAAGTAGCCCTAGATGTTTCTTTACTCTCAAAGCCATTTTTCAGTCATACATCCATGGAATAGCTACCTAGGGAATGCAAATCATAAAATGCATTCTCTGATCTCACATACTTAAGTCTGTGTTTCAAGATATGAAATCAAACGAAATGCAAGCTGTGAGGGATCCTTTTCCCAAGATGGCCCCACCTCCAATCCCATACATCCTTCATGGGGAAAACGATGTTCGAGTCTAGGGGACTGCTTTATGATAGGATTAGAAAGTCTGCTTTCAAGTTTTGCCTGTGATACGGTTTGCGCTGAAGAAGACAGTAGTAAGTTCAAAGGGACCGTAGTTAGCACAGGGAAGAGAGGATAAGAACTACGGGGGAGCAATTTAAAGGATGAAAATCTATATGAGAAAAACTCTTCACCTCTTCCCTTCCTAATGTGACAAGGCTGCTGTGTTTAATGGTGGCCTCCATGGAGCTCCTCTGAGTATAAAGAAAACCCTGGAACTTAGTAAATACACCACACACATAGTGACTCGAAACTGGCTGTAACTCGAATTCCAGAGACTCCAACTCCTTCTGACCTCTGTTAGCTCCTGCAGGCACATGGTCAACATACATGCTACTCAGACACATACTGTACTGGTTACGGTTACTATTGCTATGATGAAATTCCATGATCAAAAGCAAGTCAGGGAGGGAAGCGTTTATTTGGCTTATACTCCCACATCATAGTCTTATCATTGAAAGAAGTCAGGACAGTAACTCGAGCAGGGCTGGACCCTGGAGGCAGGAGCTGATGCAGAGGCTTTGGAGGGGTGCAGCTTTGCTTACTGGTTTGTTCATCCTGGTTTTTGTTTCATTTTGTTTGTTTTTTAAATAGAACCCAAGACCACAAGGTTGGGGATGATACCACCCACAATGGACTAGACCCTCTCCCATCAATCATTAGTTAAGAAAACGCCCTCCAGCTGCATCTTATGGAGGCATTTTCTCAATTGAGGTTCCTTCCTTTCGGATGACTCTAGCTTGTGTCAAGTGGCACGAAACTAGTCAGCACACATATATATATACACGTAAAATAGATAACTATTTTAAAAGGGCTGTACTTCAGCTCTGCATTTCCTGTATTGGGATCCTAGATTCGTCATTTACCTACCAATGTGATATCAAGCAAGTGACACATTCTCTGACCACTCAAAACATTCGGGGTTTCCTTCCCCAGAAACTGTGCTGTGGGGATGATGATAATATATGGCTTGTAAGTTTGTCAGAATTAAATAAATTCAATAAATTATGTGTCACAATATGAGAAAGCTGATGAGTGTGTTGCCATGCCTGTCATTACCACAGTTGCTACTCTTGTTATCATCGTGTTAGCCACAGAAAATTGGTTCAAAGTCTACACAGGGGCTTGAAATCCTCACCAAAAGTGTTATCTAGGTCATTCTAAGTAGATGCCAAATAGATGTCGCTCATGTACACACAAACTAGCTAAGAATGACTGATGAGATAGAAGTATGAATATGAATTCTCTTCTCAGAGTATGTGACTGTTGGTTTTGTTTGTTTGTTTTTGTTTTTCGAGACAGGGTTTTTCTCTGTGTAGCTTTGTGCCTTTCCTGCAACTCACTTGGAAGCCCAGGCTGGCCTCGAACTCACAGAGATCCACCTACCTCTGCCTCCCGAGTGCTGGGATTAAAGGCATGCGCCACCTACACTGTGGAAAGCATTGGCCAAGACAGTAGAGTCTGACGGGCATCTCTTGAGGGAATGTGTATGAGTGTGAGGAGATATACAATAGGACATCATTGGGGTACAATGGAGCATTTAGGGAGATATGTGGAAATTGATTAAGTACATGATTGAGTTTCAGACCTTGAACCCACATTACATGAAAATGATCCTAGGAAACTCCCTTGTCTTTGATCTATGTCCATTCATTCCTGAGTTTCACTTACTGGTGTCCATTTGTAGTTTTGTGGGGCATTCAGGATCCATGGACATATATCTTTAAATCTGCCACTCTTATTACAAGGGAGTATGGATGGGTCAATTAATTATCTTCATGTTCTCCTTCATCTTCCTTCATCTTCCCCATCTTCTCTACTCTGTATTTTCCTCCTCTTAGTTCATTCTTTAATAATCTTAATTATATTTCTTATTGCCTGACTCATGGCATTATTTTTTTCATACCAAATGTCTCAAATTTCCTCCTCTGTGTACATTTTAACTTAGAAAAGTAGAGTTCCCAGGGACAGAAAGGTAGAGGTGGGGTTGCGAGAGGCGAAGACAGAGAGGGAGTTGGAAATGGAAGCAGAGCCTGACCTAGGTAATAGTTTGAGGGAGGAGGGGAGGAGAAAGAGAATCTGTCCTGTTCTTAAAACATGAGGAGGGAGACTATCCTGGTAATAGCTTGAAGGAGGGAGAAGGGCATCGACAATAAACTTTCAGGAACAGTCTCCCTACCAAATGGAAGGTCACACTGGGGAAGGGAGTCAGGTTCTCTCCAGTGGACACAGGTGAAGCTCTGTGGATTGCTCTTCAAGGACAAAATATTATTAGAGTACTTTCAGAAGAATAAAGGTATAAACAGACCCGAGAGACTTGGAAACCAGATTCCTTCAGTCCAGACATGAATTACTAAAGAACCAAATTGGGTTAATCGCAGTGTGCTGGCAGAATGTCAGCAAAGACATTGACAGGGCTTGTGGCCAAATGGAAATGGGATAAAATAGGAAGAGTGGACACACTAGGACTCTGCACAGTGTGCTGCTGTCCTGGTTATTTGTGGGCTCCAGGAAGGGACAAGCTTCTTCCTAACCAGCCCTTAACTCTTTGTATCCTTTAGATATTCTGTAAAGTGGGTAAAAAGTTAATGCTGGTATTTAACAGCTAAAGGCATCTGGCTGATATAATTTTACTTAGAGAAGCTCTTCTTTTCTGTGAGGGAAGATTTTCTTTTTTTCACAGGCACAGTCTCAAGACTGCCCTTGAATTTAGTGACATAGACCACCACTGTATCAGTTCCCAGAGACAGCCATATTACATGACAACAAGTAGGATGGCTTAACATAATAGGATTTTATTTTCTCACAGTTTGCCTCTACCTCCTGAGTGCTGAGATTTCAGAAATGTACCACCACATACAACTTCAAATTTAAGGCTTCTGTTAATTAGTGACATGCTACATACAGATGATCACTGCAGTTTTTCAGCAGGGGCTTGAGATACCTGGGACAGAGGTCTTCCCATCCATGGCTGTGGAAGTTAAAGCACACAGGCCAAGGACTTTTCCAGTGGTCCAGAGAGATATGTAAAAATACATGTCATTGTCATTATTACCCAAGGTTAGCATTAACCTTAACATTCAATGCAAAATTGGAGAACTATGCACTCACCGTGGATAAACACTAAGTCTGGTGGTTGCAATATCCAACAACAGGTGTTCTAAAGGCTCCAAACTGAGCTTAGTAAGATCAGCGAGGAATCGAAGATGGATGGGAGTAGTGTGAGAGCAGAGCAGTCTGCACCACTGCACCAGTTCTCAGAGACTTCCACAGCAAATGATTACAATTAGAGTGGCTTAAAATGATGATATTTTATTTCCTCAAAATCCTAGAGCAGTGGTTCTTAAGCTGTGGGTCATGACTCCTTGGGAGTCAAATGACCCTTTCATAGGGGTTACATATCAAATGTCCTGCATATCAGAGATTTACATTATAATTCATAACAGTAGTAAATTTGCAGTTATGAAGTAGCAGTGAAATAATTTTATGGTTGGGTTCACTACAACATGAGGAACTCTTTTAAAGGACTGTAGCATTAGGAAGGTTGAGAGCTACTGTTCTAGAGGGTTAGAATTGTAGTGCCCAGGCTAGAGTGGTGCTGATTCCTTCTGAAGTTTCAGAGGTAGAATTTGTTCCTTGCTTCTCTTATAGCTTCTGGGTTTTGCCAGCAATACTTGGTATTCCTCAGTCTTCAGACACATCTTATCTTTATCTCCATCTTCTGATAGAAATCTACCCTATGTTTCAATCTCTCAATTTCCAATTTCCAAGTCCAGCATGATTCCTGTTAAATAGGTAGCACCTCCAGACCCTACTTTCAAAATAAGTCAATTCATAGATAACAGAGGGTTAGGAATTCAAACTACCATCTTTGGGAGACACAATTCTACCATCACCCCTCCTTTCTGTGCTGTTTCCTTCTGTGAATGAATAGAATCTTACTTTCTCTAAGTTTTACCATGGGGATGGACTAAATGCGTGGATACTAAGCCTTGAGTTATTTCAATGTCGGTATTATCACATGGTAAGGTCATTGCCACAGCTGGTGGAATAAATACCTTGCTTGGTTTTTGATTGCTTAGCCATTCTTCACCAAACTGAATCTTTGCTCTTTTTCTCTGCAGAAACCAACAAAACCATGGCGACTCCTTCTGCTGCCTTTGAGGCCCTTATGACTGGAGTGACAAGTTGGGATATTCCTGAGGATGCTGTCCCATGTGAACTGCTTCTTATTGGAGAGGCTTCATTTCCTGTGATGGTGAATGACGTGGGCCAGGTCCTCATTGCTGCCTCTTCCTATGGCAGAGGTCGCATGGTGGTAGTAGCTCATGAGGACTACTTGGTGGAAAGCCAGCTCTTTGTCTTTCTTGTCAATGCTGTGGGATGGCTTCGTTCCTCCTCTGAGTCTGCGATTGGTGTACACTCATCCTTGGCACCATTGGTGAAAATCCTTGAGAGCTGTGGGATAGACTCAACAATCGAGCCCGAAGTGAATGCCTCCCTGGGAGTTTACTGCATTGATGCCTACAGTGAAAGCATGACTGATAAGCTGGTCCAGTTTGTGAAACGCGGAGGGGGCTTGCTCATAGGAGGCCAAGCCTGGGATTGGGCTAACCAGGGTGAAGGTGAAAGAGTTCTGTTCACATTTCCTGGGAATCTGGTGACCAGTGTGGCTGGTGTGTACTTCACTGACAACAAGGCAGACACAAGTCTCTATAAAGTTTCTAAGAAGATGCCTAAGATCCCCGTATTAGTTAGGTGAGTATCTTACTGTAGTGGGAAGTTGGCCTCATATTAAAATGCAGGTATGATTCCATCTTCAGCTTCCTTCCAGACCAATAGAAAAGAATTTGAAACTCAGACATGTATTTGCCACAGTCTGCTAGATTTTTTTTTTTTTTAAATACTCTGAGGCCCAGGATGGACAAAGGTCTCGTTGACACTGCCTCCCCACACCAATCCATCTAGCTCTTTGAGGAGAAGAATTCCTATTGATTCTGATATTCCTCAGCACTTAGCTTAATTAAAATACTGTTGAGCACAAAAATTGGCATGATTTGTGCAGGGAGATCTCCTTACTGTGAAAACAAAAATACTAGAAAAAGAAAACCATACAACAACTCCATGGGCCAAAGTCTGGAGGGCTCTGAAGTATTTTGAAATGGTTACATGGGGTTAGGATGGAAACAGGAAGTTGTTGGTTAGGAAGCTGATTTGAAAAGAGACAGTACAGTTATACATACTAGGCTTTCAAAGAGGACTTTTATCTCTGGGGTCAAATGATCATCTGAGAATGGAGAGGACGACGCTGGTACAGAGGCAAGCTTTACTGAAGGTTCTAGAGAGTCTATCACAGTTGATTTTTATGCACAAACAGCATTGTATATACAACAGATTAATAAGCACTAAGCATACATTCATTAGATGTGTAATTCGATTGAGGAATGAGGGGTATTCAAAGCTGCAGTCCTCTCAAAAAGCAGAAACTGTACACTAGGCCACTTCGCATTATACATAAAATCCTTAGCTTTCTCAGAACAAATAACCCTGTTATTTCTGACTGATGGGAACAAAGTGAATTGCATTGGGTGAGGAAGAAACAATGAGGCCTTTAGAAGGATGAAAAGTAAGTGAAATTAATAAATCTTCATGATAAATTAACCAGACAGACTATGTACTCTCTATTTTTGGAAAGAAGTCACCTTGTCTCATCTTAACCCCAAATTGGGGCTTCTCCAAGGAATTCAAACTCTTTTTTTGTTCATTTACCCATTGTTTATTCCAGAGATTATTGAATATTGTCTCAGATATTATCTTAGGACTGAGTTACAAAGGTCTGAGCACAAATGGCATGGAAGTATCTCAAATGACAATATCTGGAAGACATTTGAAAAGCCAAGTAACTGTGTAGCAAGACATTATGCATTGTAGTGCAGAAGAATCTAGAAATGGATCTAAGGCTAGTAACTGTACATGGTGCCCTTAGGATGTCCTTCTGACTCTTTCCACCTAGAAGGAGAGTGGCTAAGTACACCCTATGGGTTCCCCTTTTAGACATCATTCCCCTCACATCTTCTGGTTAGTGCTATCCTTGTGTGCTCCCAAAGTCATCAGGCATGCATAGAAATGAATGTTGGACAACTGATCATAGTCTGCATACCCAAATGCTCTCAACACATTTGCTTAAATACTACATTAAAACTTGAATTAGCCAACTTTCAAGTGGATGTTATATGTGTCCCTTCCATCCTGAATATTAGTGAAATGATATTGGCCACAGGAGAATCTTTTGACTTTCAGATTACTGTAAGAGGTTTCCGAATTTTTAAATTTGAAAACAAACATTAGCTTGTCTCCCCCAAGTGACTTAGAAAACATCAGGGCAGGTATAGATAAATATTTGCAAGAAGGATCTGCAAATCCTCGGAGGATGTTGATAGTTATGTGCTGACTATATATAGAATAGAGTAAATCAATACAATCTATACTTGTTCGATTGAAAAACATCAGCAAAGTGATAACCACTAGATAAACTGATCATGACACCAAGAGAGAATTAAAAATTTTAAGAACGGAAGGAGTATCATTAACATGGGTCTACTGATATTAAAAGCGTAATAAGGGAACTGATACAATCTATGCCAGCAAATTATTCAACACAGATGAAATAGACTTCTTGATAGACACAAATTATGAAGCTAAACATAAGAAAAGAGACAATGTATATTAAAATAAATTAAACACAAGCAGTGTTTTCAACGTGCAGTTCTGGAACAACTAGACACCCTAATGGAAAAGGTGAACTCTGATCCCTAACATAGTTCATATAATACTCAAAAGCAGGTCTGGACCCAGGTATAAAAGAGAAACTGAAAAACTTCTACATGATAACACAGAAAAAAAAAAAAAAAGACAAGCAAAACAACAAGAAAAACACTTGCAACCTTGCCTTGGGCAGAGATTGCCTGTGGACGACACTGCACAAGACCACAAAGTGGAAGGATTGGTAGCGTCTCATCCATCTCCTTCCTAAATATTGCCCAAAAGAAATGAAGTCATATCCTCACCAAATCTTCACACAGCAAATTATGTTCTCATCACTGAGCACACTGAGACTTCCTTCTTACCTTGGCTACTGTGAAATGCTGCAAGAACGTGAGAGTCTCTGACCTTATTTGCTGTGGCTACATTCTCAATGGAGGATTAGCGAGGTCGTGCGGTAGTTCTATTTTAGTTTTTCAAGGACTCTCCAACCCTGTTTACATTGCTGCCAACAATGTGCAAGAGTTCCTCCTTCTTCCCATCTTCATCAGACTTGATATCTTTTGGCAGTTTGATAATACTCATTCTATTAGATGGGGAGAGGCTCCTCACTGTGGATTTGATTTCATTTCCTTGGTGAGCAGTGACGGCAAGCACCTTTTTGTAGACCTGTTGACCATCTGTATGTTGTGATGTGTAGTGATCTTGTCCATTGTAGAGTTCACTGAAGTTCTGGGCTGATCATTACTGATTCCTATGATGTATTTTCCCAAACAAATGTTAATCCTGGCCTTTTGTTTCTCCATTTTTTTCTTACTCATATGCATTCCAGATTCTTGTGTTCCCATAGATTTCTGATTCTTCTGGTTCCATCTATGTTGTGATCTCTGTAAATACCCCCTCTCCCAGTATGCTGATTGTGCCCTGTACAAGATCGGGTGATATTACTAGTTTATCTTTATTTTAGTAACTTCTGTCCCATCTCAGAATCGTCTGTGAAAGAGAAGTAAAATCAGAGCCAGGAGAGCTGGTTCATCATTTTTGTAGCTAATGATTCAAGGAAGGAGAGGGCCAGCCTGCAACAAGACCCCAGTTTCCCTGCAAATTTTCCCGAGCTGTGTACAGCACAGGAACTGAAAATCCATTGTCTATCTGACATCCCTTTTGTATCACCTCTATGCTGACTCTTGACACATGAGTACCATAGCTTGACACATAACAGAAGAGACAGATTCAATTCTGGAATTGCAAGAGTGTAGAGGTCGTCCTAAGCATCAGGGCTCAATCTCACTTTGGAGTTTATAGGGGGCCTGAGGTCCTCATGGTGGGAGGAGTTGGGTAATGCATAGGAAAATCACTGGTTATGAGCAAAACGCCATAGCACACAGCACCCCTATTGGGCGAGCTACGGACAGGTGGAGTTCTGGATGTGGTACTCCCTCCCACTAAGGGACCACAGGTCTCAGGAGAGTTGAGACTAATGACTGCCTCTTACTCCATCTTCAGAGATACTGACTATTCACTGGCACCACTAACTCTGCTTTTCACAGACTCTTCTCCTATCAAATTAGTGGTGTGAAATGTATAAACAAGACCCATTCATTATAAGGCTAAAAACATGATGCCTAACCTAATTCTTTGGGTACTGGAAGACATAGATGGAATAAGCATGAACTTAAGTTAGTATCAGATTTTCTATGCAGTTTCTGTTGAAGAATTTGTGACTTGAAAATGAGCATAACAGAGTTAATGGTAACATCTTGTGTCTCCTTTCCAACAAATTTTCATCTGCTCTCTTCTCCCAAATCTTCTACAACATCTAAAAATACCAATATTAGTCAAAGTAGTAGTGTTCTTGTGTCACAGGCAGTGTTCAAGGAACTGTATGCAGAGTGGTCCCTTTAATCAGGAGTGTATGTGTGTCTTTTGCAGTTGTGAAGATGACCTCTCAGAAGACAGAAGTGAACTTCTACGTGGCATCTCGGAGCTGGACATCACCAACTCGGACTGTTTCCCATCCCAGCTACTAGTGCATGGGGCTTTGGCTTTCCCCTTAGGGCTAGATACTTACCATGGGTGTGTGATAGCGGCTGCCCGCTATGGCCGGGGCCGAGTGGTTGTAACTGGTCATAAGGTATTATTCACTGTGGGTAAACTTGGCCCATTTCTGCTCAATGCTGTCCGTTGGCTGGATGGGGGCCGCAAAGGCAAGATTGTGGTGCAGACAGAGCTAAGAACACTCAGTGGTCTGCTTGCAGTAGGTGGTATAGACACCAGCATTGAGCCCCAGCTGACCAGTGATGCAAGTGTCTATTGCTTTGAACCCACGAGTGACGTGGGGGTTAAGGAGCTGCAGGAGTTTGTAGCAGAGGGTGGTGGGCTGTTCGTTGGAGCCCAAGCCTGGTGGTGGGCCTTTAAGAACCCAGGAGTGTCCCCTCTAGCTCGCTTCCCAGGAAACCTGCTCCTCAACCCTTTTGGCATCAGTATCACAAGCCAAAGCCTCAACCCAGGCCCATTCCGCACCCCTAAATCGGGAGTAAGGACCTATCACTTCCGCTCGACCCTGGCAGAGTTCGAGGTGATAATGGGCAGGAAGAGAGGGAATGTGGAGAAGGGCTGGCTAGCCAAGCTGGGACCAGATGGGGCAGCTTTCCTGCAGATTCCTGCAGAGGAGATCCCTGCTTACATGTCTGTGCACCGACTCCTTCGGAAAGCTGCTGAGCCGCTATCGGCTCCCAGTGGCAACCCGAGAGAACCCAGTTATCAATGACTGTTGTAGGGGGGCCATGCTTTCCCTGGCCACAGGTCTGGCCCACTCTGGAAGTGACCTCTCGCTACTAGTCCCAGAAATTGAAGATATGTACAGCAGCCTCTATCTGCGCCCCTCAGAGTCTCCCATCACCGTGGATGTCAACTGCACCAATCGAGGTATGGCAGGAGGATGGAAGCTTAGTTTTATGTGCATCAACAAAACGGGGACATGAGATTGCTGTGGTGTTGGTAAGTTTGGTCACCTGCAGAGGGTCATTGCTCTCCTTCACTGTCTTTCTCTTCAAGAAGACAGGGTTTGGGTATTGAGCAGTGTTTGGAATCATCAGCACTGAGGCGGGGAAATGGATGGTTGGCTTCATGGGGTCTGTACAACACTGTATGATGCAGAGATAAAAGTGCCCTTCCTGTGCTTTGGCAGGCACACGATACTGCTGGATGAGCACTGGACTCTACATACCCGGAAGGCAAATCATAGAGGTCTCCTTGCCTGAAGATGCTGCCTCTGCTGATTTGAAGGTAAGGCCACTCCCCATCTCACCACATGATGCAGAATCCAAATGTTCTTGCTGTCTCAGTTGGCATTGTATGGGGTCAGCATAATGCCCTACTGGTAATTCAGGGCAGTTTTTAAATACTTTTTTCTTCTTAATAATGAGGAAACTGTGTTTTGATATATAACAAAATATATCAATGTGACACATTTTGGAGCCCAGGACTCTGTATCATCTTGCCTCAGAATACCAATCTCTGCTCTTAAAATTTGTTCTTTTGACTTATATCATAGAGTGGGGACTAAGAGACCTCAATGGAAGGTTCCCTGACATTCTATAGGTAGTCGGTGGATATTAGTTTACTTTCTGTCTCATAGCTTAGTACATATGGACTCAAGAAATGCTCTGATTTCATGACTATCATACATGATATCATCAATGGTACATGGGGTCATAGCCTAATGCCCCTTCCTGAGTTTGCCTCCTATTTTCTTTTCTACCACCACCACCCCCAACACTCCATGTGACTGTGAGAGTGATTTCTCTGCTCTAGATACAAATCGGCTGTCATACTGATGACCTGACCAGGGCCAGCAAGTTGTTCCGAGGCCCTCTTGTGATTAACAGATGTTGCTTAGACAAGCCCATGAAATCAATCACCTGCCTCTGGGGTGGTCTCCTTTATATCATCGTGCCTCAGCATAGCAAATTGGGGTCTGTGCCCATCACAGTGAAGGGGGCTGTCCGTGCTCCATACTACAAGCTAGGTAAGTGAGCACTACAAGGTGCACAGTGAGAGGTGGGAGATGCGGAGAATGAAGAAGTTTCTGGGGCTATTTAGTACAGGGGACAGGGGTAGACCAGTGGAGGGAGGTGGGTGGTTTCTTATGTTCTACTTTGATGCCAAGAAAAAAATCAAATTATACCCATAGGGGCTTCCAAGAAGGGTGGAGAAAAGGGATGTTGCTGGTTTTCATCTTGGGATTCTCATCTGGGGCCCAAGTTGTAAGTATGTTTTTACTTAAGGGATTTGGAAAAGGACAGTTCAAAGTCTATTGCCTCTCTTCATAGGGGAAACAACCAAGGAAGAATGGAAGAGGCGTCTCCAGGAACATCCTGGTCCATGGGGAGAGCTGGCCACCAACAACCTCATCCTGACTGTGCCAACTGCAAATCTTCGAGCTCTGGAGAATCCTGAGTCCCTGCTTCGCCTCTGGGATGAGGTGATGCAGGCTGTGGCGAGGCTGGGTGGCGAGCCCTTCCCTTTGCGTCTGCCACAGAGGATTGTGGCTGATGTGCAGATCTCAGTCGGTGTGTATTCTGAGTGATGCTCACTTCCCCAAGTACTTTCCTTCTTTCCACAGCCTTGAAGGCGCAGAGAGTAAAAATGTTTTTGCTAGCAAGACATATAGATATATTTCATATGGCTTAAATGGAAAGGGGAGAAATTACATCAAGATAAATAGTAGCTTAAGTTAGCATGTCAAGAAATGTCATCAAAGAATTCAAGAGATGTCACCTGAGCTTTGTGAGGTTCCCCTCAGGGAATCTTAAGAAGTGGGAAAATACAGTAGAAGGCCTTGACCACGTTGAGAGTACTGGAAGACTCTGAACAAAGAGCTATTTGAAAATGAAGCAAGGAGCCTAAACGAAGGGGGTGGGTACAAACAAGGAAGCCCCATGGAAATTTCTCTAGACCCTCATTTTTACATTGCATAAATAAATCCTGTAATATGGTGTTAATATAGGTAATCCCATATTGAGGAGTGAGGCAGAGGCATCTTCAAAGAATCTGAGAATGGGTTACACAGTCTCCCATGGGTACCACCACCTCCCTGCCCCATAAAATAAGATACTCCAATAACAGCATAAATGGGCCTCAGCAACCTATACTCCCCCAGGGCTCAAGTCAGAAGAAAGATGCAAATGTCACTGCAAAATGAGCAGAGAGAAAACTTGGGAGTATCTGGGCTGGGATGACCTCTTGAAGCAGTAGGGTATTAGAGGGAGCCTGGGGCTACTGTGTGTTTTGGAAAAGAAACAGTTCCAAGATCGATTTCATGATGAGGTGGGAGGATTCTGACCTTACCTCTTTCTTTTGCATCTCCAGGCTGGATGCATGCAGGGTACCCCATCATGTGCCATCTGGAGTCAGTGCAAGAGCTCATCAATGAGAAGCTCATCAGGACCAAGGGACTGTGGGGCCCTGTGCATGAGCTGGGCCGCAACCAGCAGAGGCAGGAGTGGGAGTTCCCGCCACACACTACTGAAGCCACCTGCAACCTGTGGTGTGTCTACGTACATGAAACAGTGTTGGGCATACCTCGAAGCCGTGCCAATATTGCCCTGTGGCCCCCTGTTCGGGAAAAGAGAGTCCGAATCTACCTGAGCAAGGGGCCCAATATAAAGAACTGGACTGCCTGGACTGCATTGGAAACATACTTACAGGTACTGGGAAAGACTGGGAGGTGGTAAGACAAGTGGGGCCACCAAGCCCACATGGTTAATTCATAAGCTAGTGACTCGGAAGATTACCTACTCCATCTGCTTCCCACATTCAGCCACAGATCACGTAGTGATGCCTCTCAGTGCAGTCCTTTGTATGACCCTACAAAGTGCACAGCCCTGCACTGACATCAAAATGTCAAACACACCTCCAGAGAGAGGCACAGAGAACATAGCACTGAGAAATCTGAAATCTGGTTGAGGCACACAGAGTACTACAAACACAATTTACTCAATGTGGCTTTAAAGCCAGGCATACCAATGATTGAAGCCAACCTTTCCTACTTCATAGCTATCAGGCCACCCTCCTCACACATTCTTTGATGGGTTATGACCCAAGTTTCCCTTAGATGAGTACACTTCTTCCTTGCTATGGTTTAGCCTTGCCGCAGATTCCACTGTATATAGGCAGTCCAGGACTCCTCTCTGCCTTGGGTCTGGAGGTTCACCTTGCCTTTGAACTGTCTTTCTATGCCCCAGTTTTCAGCCCCAGTGCCCAGATCAGTCCCTAGATCACTTTGGGGGGTGATATCATGTTGGATTCAAGCCCAGCTTGATTTATTCTGGTTCTTCCACCTGTTCAAATCTTTTACTGTCGATGCTCACTGCTACTTTCTCCTCATGTGAGCTACTTGGCTCATCCATGAAGTAAAAACAGGTTAGTTATAATAACTACCAAGGGGCCCTTAGCTCCAAAACCCTGTGACCATAGATAGCATGGTCTCATTCCAAAGTCTCATGAAGGTTACTTTTAAACAGGCCCTATGACTGTCAAGCATGGGTGTTTTCCAATAGTTGTAGAGGATGATGACTTCTAACACTTCTAATGAGCCGAGCTCATTCTTTGTTACAATTATCTAGACTGTATAGACTTCTACCTGACTCACTTTCTTCTTCAAAGGCCATTTTTAGTGGCCTTGTGAATTAGTATTAGGATGAATGAGGGTTGTGGGGATTTCTAAGTTATTGGAATTTCACCTTGCAACAATGAAAGATAATGAGGATTATTCCACCCTGCCCAGTGTTAAATCCCTGTGTTCTTATCACATTATTCTTTTCATGGTCTCATGAGTAGATGAACAGTGACAGTGGAGGGAAGCACTGATCATTGGAGCTGCTTTGACAGCTGCCACACACTGAGGGTCGTCTGCCAAGTGATGTGCTATCCTTGACACTTTTCTTAAGATTAGTAAATGACAGAGGAGGGCATGAGGCCAGCACACAAAGTAGTCAGTGGTGGATGCAAAGCTAATTAACATTTAGGAGACTGAACTGACTAACTTCACTTGTGTGTGTTGGGGGCCTTCTTTTGGTAGATTGGATGTCTCACCTACTTGGAACTTTCCTTTCCCAGCTCCAAGAGGCCTTTGGTTGGGAGCCGTTTATTCGCCTCTTCACTGAGTACAGAAGCCAGAACAACACACCTACTGATAATGTCGACAAAATGAATCTGTGGGTGAAGATGTTCTCCCAGCAAGTGCAGAAGAATCTGGCTCCGTTCTTTGAGTCCTGGGCCTGGCCCATCCACAAGGAAGTGGCTACCAGCCTAGCCTATCTGCCTGAGTGGAAGGAAAATATAATGAAACTGTACCTCCTCACACAGATGTAAGGAGTGCCCATCGAGGTGGCAGGTAGAGAGGTTTGGGGAGGTAGGCAGAGGTGGGGGTATATTCCTCTACCTCTGTCTTCTAAAGTTCTGGCTTTGTCTTCTTAATTCATTGCTCCTGTGTCTTATTCCTGACTTCTGTCTCTAGGAAGTGGGTTAAGAACACGATACAAAGTGAAGCCAGAATCTCGTAGGAACAAGGCCTGTGTTTATGAGCTCTACCCCTTTGCTTCTCGGTTGTCAGGTACCCTCCTGACCCTGCCCATTGCTGGGAGCTTGGGCATTTGTTTCTATGCTGGACCTTGGTCTGTCTTGATGAACCATGGAAGACAATTCTTCCCTTGGCCTCCTTGTCTTCGGGATAGTTGCAAAAGTCTGTCTCTTGGAGTGGTCATGGAGTGTCTGACTCACGGTTTTAAAGAAGCTTGAACCATATATGAACCATATATGGTGCCTGAAAACTAAAGGGTTGCTTCATTTCATGATGATCCATTCTCTTTCACAGCTCAGAGGTTAACAACCCTTTTTCTTAGTAGACTCCCTGTACTCAAACTCAAGGCCTTTTATCGACCGTTTCTATGTTACTGACAAGATCCTTGACTTGTCCATGGCTCTATGATCTCATTCTATAAAATGGGATCTATTGCATCTGGTTATTGAGGGAACTGAGTTTTACAATGCCTCTAAAGTGATTATAGCAGTAAGAGGCTATTGAGGAAATGTCATCTGGCATTTATTTCCTAATTAACCCAAGATTACTCTAGAGCCAGACTTCACTTTTAGGTGGTATTAACAGATGCTATCATAGCCTTTTAATTTTCTAAACTGATACATGAAAATATAAAACCTGCATATATCAACAAGATACCATGTGATGTCTAATATATGAATACATTTTTGTACCTCAGTTGAGTATAACACATCTGTCTACTCGAGCGTCTGTCATTTCTTCAAAATCATTTATAGTTGTTTTTTTTTTTTTTCTCGGAGCTGAGGATCGAACCCAGGGCCTTAGCTCTACCACTGAGCTAAATTCCCAACCTAGTTTTTTTTTGTTGTTGTTTTTGTTTTTTGATAAACAGTACATAACTGTTACTGCAGGCCAGAGAGAGGGCTCAGTGGGTAAAGACACCTGCTGCCAAGACTCAAGACCTGAGTTCAATCCTCAGAAGTCACATGGTGGAAGGAGAGACCCAACTCTTGTATGTTGTCCTCTGACCTCCACATGTGTTCTGTGACACACACACAAACACACTAAACGAACATAAAAGAAATAATTGTTATCTGTCCTACCCTATCCTACACTACACACACCAACCTCTAAGATCATTTTGGTATATTACTTTATGAATCTAAAGAAAGTATTCTAAACCCACAATGGAGTTTGGATGGTTGTTTGAGACCAGACCTCTCTATTTAGGCAGGGCTGGCTGACTTCAAACTCAATGACTTTTTCATGCTCAGCCTCCAAGTGTTGGTGTTACAGATGTGCACAGCCACACCTAGTTACACAATGCAGTCCTTCTTCTTTTGTCTTTCACAGCTACTTATATGTGATCCCTTTACCCAGTTCTTTGAGCTCAAATTTCTTCTTTGATAAAATCTAGAGATCTTGACAAAAACCAGAACAATCATAAGATAGTGTTTAGCCTTAGCAAACAATAGATACCAATCTTTTATTATTTTTCCACAGTGAGATTCAAGATATAGTTGCTGTCAAGGGTTACTGATTACACACATATAGAAAACTTCACTTTGGGACAAGATCATTCCACAGAGCTAACCCAACTTTCATTTAATAACTACACATTCAAAGATGTCTTGGTTTTCCCCATTTTCATTTAAAGTTTCTTTTGTGGTTTTAATGAGTGTTACCTCTAGGATTGATGTTGTGCATAACCAGTTTTCCCACTTATTTTCAATTTATTTTAGTCCAATATATCTTATTTGCATAGCTTGTTAGTGAGTGAATGCACAGACTATAAAATTTGTGTGTGTGTGTGTGTGTGTGTGTGTGTGTGTTTATTTACCATGCAACTTCTCAATTCTAGATTTATTTCATGTATATTTATCATTTAGGCATTTTGAACATAAACATTCAATCTTTAAAATAATTATCAATTATGAGGTATTGAGTGTTTCCAGGCACTATACTCATCCCCATATATAGATATATTATTTAATCTCCCCAATAATCTTATGAAGTAGAAATTATTATCACTTATTTTATGAATAAGAGAACTGGATTTTATGGAGATTAAGTAAATTATGTAAGATACCACTGCCAATAAATTGTAGGTCCATGAGTTTGAAGCCAAGCATTCTGATTGCAGGATGGGTATTCATAATTGTGGTGCTTTGAATAATCAAATTAAAAAAACAAGCCAGCAACACAGAACATTTATATTCCAGATTGTCAGAGCCTGGACTCTTCAAACTTAGCCCTTATCTAACCTTAACAGGACAAAAAGTCTCTGATTCTCCCAAACATCAGTGGAGAGGAAGAATTTAAAACAGGTTTCTAAAGAACCTCCCAGTAGAAGTGTGAGTGAGCCATTAGCATCAGGCAGTTCTTTAGATCCTGGTTATTCAGAGTGCTTGTCATTCTCCCCTGGGTACATGAAAGCAGTTTTTGGTTTATTGGATTTTGAGTCACGGGCTATTTTAGTGAAGTACCTAATTTCCCAAATGCTTCGTGTTCTCAGAGAAAATTAGATTCTCAATCTTTTAGAATAAGCTTTTTCCATTCTCATTCCCTTCCCTTAATCTGTTTCCATTCCCACCCCACCCCTTTAATCCACTTTCAGCAGTAGAGCCTGGGATCTTTTAAATCAAGTTATCTATGCTGTTCCCCTGTCTGAAACGTCCAGTAGTACTCCCGACGTAAGATGATGGACTAAACATGTGATTTTGCCTTCCCTACTTTCCTAGGCCCCACTGAAACTGAAGTGAAGGAATACAAAAGAGAATTGAGACCATGAAGCAAAGGAATCTAAAAGCATTTGGTTGGAAAAGATCTCAACAAATTTCTGGAAAAGATAAAGTAAATGAAGCTTGTTAATGAACAGGAAACATGAAGGCGCATTTCAGACAGAACACACAGATCTGACCACCGTAACCCCAAAGAGACTTGAGCACTAGAGAAGTCTAGCTACTAAATAATTGTACGAGTTGTAAATTGACCCCCATTCTATTCTGCCCCAACCCTTGTACATAGAACACAGAAAATCTACCATTGGTACTAGTGAAGCTGTCATTGTTATTGTTGTTTGAATAAAGGAATCAAATAAACCACCTGAGGAGAGGTAAGAATTAGTGCTCCAAATGATATTCTGTTCGTGGATGGAAGTGGCCCCCTAGCCTGTCTGTTAATTTTCTTCTGAGAATTGAGGCCCCTACTGACATACCCAGGGCTTCTAGTCATAGCAGAGATTTGCTAGAGAAACAGGAGTCCTTTACAAAGACAATAGTTAGCACGGTTCTTAATGTGTGTTTTCTGATAGGAATTTCCATGCATGGAAGGAACCAAGGGAGACTCGTAAGAAAAATAACCACTTAAATGTAAAAAGATTTAAAAAGTATTATAAACTGAAGGAAACAAAGCTCATATGGGGGAAAAAAATCTTTAAAATTCTGACCATCTCTCCAGAGAGATTTGAGGTGCATTTGTAAGATAATATACTAAGAGAAAATTCTGAACATTTGTAAAGCAAAACACGATTGCCAAAAATATTCCATAGATAGGCTGGAAAATGAAGTAGGATGAATCTCCCAATATATATAACAAAATGTAATAACAAACAATAGGAAGGAAAGAAAGAGACATAGACAATCACTGTTTAACCATTGTGAGTTTCCAGAAGACAGGGTATAAATAGCATGGATGAAGATTGAAGAAGAAAGACTTGAGGAATGCCAGATTGAAGGACCCAATACCAACTACGTCTAGGTACAGTGCTAAGAGAAATTGGAATGGTAGGGTTACAGAGAACTTACTCAGAGTTCCCAGGGAAGGGAAGACAACTGAGTCAAACCTGGATGAGAAGAGCCTGGCCATGTCAGCTGAATGATAGAAGTCAAGGGAGCAATGGGCTTACTTGTGTTTACTTTTGAAAACTTTTGTTTCCAGAACTCCATATAGGGCAGACAGATAAGAATAATATAAAAATAAAGATATCTTTTGACAGGTGAGTTTTTAGAAAACCTACTTCTCTCCTTTGTACCCTTATTAAGGAAGTTTTCCATAAAAAAAAAAAAAAATTAAGGATGAAAGTCAAAAAAAAAAGAGGTGGAAAGAGGACCTGGCCTCTGTCTAGACTGGTAGTTATCTAATAGACTCATGTTAGAAAAGAACACAACCTTGGGCTCTGAGAAGAACGTGCCAGAGTGATACTGAGTAATGAGACATTTGGAAATGTGGAGGACATACAGTCTTTTATCACAAAAAAATAAATAAACAAACAATCCATCAAGAAATGTAGGCTCAACTGTGAAGGAAAACAAAATGGAATAGGATTTCAAAGACTCGTGGAATGTGAGAAGAGACTTGATTGGTCATTGGCAGTAGGTAGGTAAGTTTCCTTTCCAATGGTACAGGCATCATGACATAGGGAGCGTAGGAACATGTATATCTTCCGCTTGACTCAGTAGAAAGTATTTCAATAGCCAAAATAATATAGATGCCACTTAAAGATCTTCAGTATGTATCCACCTATGAACAAAGCCTGAAAGGCTAAATGTTTTACCCAGAAGAGAAGTTGAATTGATTATCAGCCAACTGAGGCACAGGAAAGTGGAGACTGAACCAGTTGGGAGAAGGGAAGTAGAAGAAAGAGGGGGGCTACTTGAATATTCTAAGTGGGGTTGAACAGACACTGTCTTCAGTTAATGGAACACAGCTATGTGGTTAGTGCTCTGGCCAATGCTATACGTTAGACCCTCACAAAAATTAAAAACAGCATACCTATCAAACATTTAGAGAAGGGCAGCCAGGGAAAGGTGGAGATGGTGTGCGTTAAATTCTTATCTTTTGTAAGGGTGAATTATTAAAGATTGTCTAAAGTTAATAAGTCAATAGATTATTGTTCAAACATGTTATTTAAAGGTAAGAAGTTAGCCACCAGAAGATCCAAAAATAGATATTGTTAAAAGCATCTAGGAAATGGGATTAGAGAAGAGGGTGGGATGGGAAACTGTTTTCATTTCAAGTTCCTCTGTACTATTTAATTTTTTACCTTGTGCATGTGTTACTTGGACAAGTTTGTAATAAACTGGAATAAAACATCCTTTAGAGGCTTCATATTGATGAGGAGGATGTGAATGAACCAAAACTACTGAGTAGCTGATGAGGGCAGCAGGCATTCAGGTTCATCTGCTTTGCCAGTCTAAGTGATCACAAGTCCTCCCTGACTGTAATTCTAGCCACTCTGTCTGGCAAGATTCAAGGACACTTCACCTTCCCTTATTTCTATGGCTGTTCTGCAAAACACAAAACCTACTGCTCTTCTTGCATATCTTGTGACTAAGCTTCCTGTCTAGCAGGCTTGCAGGATTTTCGGAACAAAATAGTGTTCAAAGGGGCATTGGTATTAGATTGTTAATTACTGTTCTTTCCCAAGGCCCTAGTGCATGAAACACTTCATGAAAAACCAAAAAGGACTTTAAGATGTTCAGTTCTATGCATTTGCAAGTTTTGCTCTTGCATGGGGCCAGTTGGCAAGAGAAGATTCCTACCCATTTCTCAGGTTTTGCCACTGTCTGCACATTATGATCTACTTTTCAGCTATATTCCCCTTGTACTTGGAAGAATCTATCTTCATGCTACCACATTTTTTTTTTTTTTGGTTTTTCGAGACAGGGTTTCTCTGTGTAGTTTTGCGCCTTTCCTGGAACTCACTTTGGAGACTAGGCTGGCCTCGAACTCATAGAGATCCGCCTGCCTCTGCCTCCCAAGAGCTGGGATTAAAGGCGTGCACCACCACTGCCCAGCTCACTACCACATTTTTTAAGCTTCTATGTGACTTGAGAAGTAGTTTGGATACTTTCGGAGAGGGTGGGAAGAAATAAGGCTCTCCTGTGGATATGATGCTGTCGAGGAGCACTGGCAGTTCCTAGGCCAGAATCCCAATTAAATCCATCTGCATGGAGGCAAACTAAAGTGGATATAAAGTGGTTTCTGCTTTTGAAAAAGTTGCAGCTGCTCATGCTCAAATAGACAGGAAGCTGTCAGCATTTTGTGGCTTGCTCAGGCAACATGTCCTGGTTTCATCTTCTGGTGGTCTCAGAATGATCTAGTCTGATAGTGTGTTAGGAACCTGTTTATCTACAACAGGAGAGCATGGCTTGGCTGAGTATGCAACAAAGGTTCCTGAGTGCCCAAGGCTTTCCCAGAGCAGGAGCCTTTGCTCCTCAGACAGTGGTTCCAATCTGCAGTCCTCTTAACTAGGCACAAAGGACAAATTTTTAAAACAATGAGTACAAAGTACACAAGAGATAACATGGGTAAGGACCATTTGATAGACATGTTTGGTAAATCTAAATGAAACTGGAATGGTCTCTGCTCCTCCGAGTCACTTGTTGGATGGTTGAAGGCATCTTCACTTCCCAGTACAGATTTTCTGAACCTTTCCTAGGAAAAACAGGAAGTAAATTGGGGTAATTGTCTGCCTTTCCTTGGGAGAGGTAGCTATGTCCTTAGGGTCCATGAACCATCCAGCCAGAGATCCGTTCTACAAATATTCATAAAATCCACTTGCAAAGTGCTATAATTGAACCACATGGAAAGAACTGAAAGTCAAAATGAATTTAAACATTCATTTACATTAGTGTGTGTGTGTGTGTGTGTGTGTGTGTGTGTGTGTGATCTAATAAAGGGTAGTACAAAACATTTTCTTCAGTATCCAAATTACCTCACTGAATATGTAACCTGTGTGTGACAGGAAACTAAGCTGGCAAAAATTTTTGCTTCATTTGACTTTCAACTTCTCTGAAAAACTAAATGGAACCACAAGGATAATTACCTCCCCAAGTTAAATCAAACCTCTTCATATGGAAGGTCTAGAGGGATGTCTCAGCAGTGAAGAGCACTTGCTACTCTTCCAGAGAACCAAAGTTCAATTCCCAGAACTCACTTGACAGCACACAACTGTCTGTAACTTTAGTTCCAAGGGATATAATGCCCTCTTCAGGCCTCTGCAGAACCATGCCCACACATGGTACACAAACATACCTGCAGGCAACACACCCCTACACATTTAAAAATAATTTTTAAAGAAACATTCATTGAATCATCATAAATTTGGGGCTTTTGTACGATAGCTACTCAGCATTTAAGTGCCCTACTTTAGTCTAACAAGTAAATTCACTCATACATATTTACATACATTTACCAAAATTGTTCTAGAGCCTAGAAATATAAGTAAACAAAGCATGCCTCTTGCTACTCTGGTTTCCTTTCTGTTACTGTCATAAAACACCTTGATCAAAGCAGCTTGACTAGAAAAAGGTTTATTTGGCTTGTACTTCCATTCTTATAGTCCATCCTTGAGAGAGGTCAGTACAAACACTCAAACGAGAACTTGAAGCAGAAACCATGGAGGACTCTGATTGCTGGCTCTCTCACTGACTCGTGCTTAGCTATCCTTTTTGTTTGGTTTTATTTTTGTTTGGTTGGTTTTGGTTTTTCGAGACATGGTTTCTCTCTGTGTGTAGCTTTGCGCCTTTCCTGGATCTCACTTGGTAGCCCAGGCTGGCCTCGATCTCACTATCCTTCTTATACAGACCAGGATCACCTACCTACCTAGGGAATGGTACCACCCTCAGTGGACTGAGCCCTTTGCATCAAATTATAATAAAGGCCATGCTGATGCAAGCAATCCCTCAGTTGAAATTCCCTTCTCACGTGACTCTAAGCTGTGTACAGTTTAGGTAAAAGTTGATTGGGACACTGGTCCTCATGGTGCTATGTCCTAATATGAACATAAAAAATCTAAAAGAGGGCCTGGAGAGATGGCTCAGAGGTTAAGAACACTGGCTGTTCTTGCAGAGGTCCTGAGTTCAAATACCAGCAACCACATGATGTCTCATAGCCATCTATAATGAGATCTGGTGCCCTCTTCTGGCATGTAGGCATACATGGAGGTGGAAGGTTGTATACATAATAAATAAATCTTTTAAAAAAAATATCCACCCTCCTGAATGCTTAAGGGAAGCTCCTTGTCTGTGTATCCAGCATATTGGGCGGTAACAGCTTAGATGCAAGATTCTAAAACATCAGGAGCAGTGGAGATTTAGCTCAATGGTAGAGTGCTTGCCTAGCAAGCGCAAGGCCTGGGGTTCGATCCTAGGCTCAAAAAAAAAAAAAAAAAAAAAAAAAAACCTCAGAAGCGAATTTCTGCCCTCCAGGGTTCTCCCATTTTGCTGTAAGCCTGTATTTAAGACCTCCTCCCTCCTTCAATAAATGGCATTTGGCATTCAAAAGAAGAAGAAGAGGAAGAGAAGGAGGAGAAGGAGGAGGAGGAGGAGGAGGAGGAGGAGGAGGAGGAGGAGGAGGAGGAGGAGGAAAAGGAGGGGATCAAGATCATGATGGGGAAACCCACAGAGACAGCTGACCGGTGCCAGTTGGAGCTCACTGACTCTGGACTGACAGCTTGGGAACCTGCATGGGACTGAACTAGGCCTGCTGAATGTGGGTGACAGGTCTATGGCTTGATCTGTTTGTGGGGTCCCTGGTGAACTGACTTTTTGGAACCCATTCCCTGTGGTGGGATACCTTGCTCAGCCTTGATACAATGGGGAGGGGCTAGGCTCTCCTTCAACTTGGTGTGCCAGACTTTGTTGACTACCATGGGAGGCCTTACCCACTCTGAGGAGTCGATGAGGATAGAGTGGGAGGGAGGTGAGGAGGCCGGAGAAGGGGAGGGAGGGGGAACTGGGGTTGACATGTAAAATGAAAAAAAATTTAATAAATAAATATATTTAAATTAAAAAAAGAAAGAAAACATGATTGCTGTATGAAGTATTATGAAGGAAAACACTGTAACTAAGGATAAGAAAGTGGGTTTCAGGGTGGGGGCCCATAAATGGACATACTTGCTGTTTTATGTAATGTGGTCTAGAGAAGCTTCTGAAGGTGATATTTAAACTGATTCTCAGAATGATGCCACGAACCATGCAATTAACTCAAAACAAAGGGAAGTAAAATTATATGAAGCACGCTGAAGCAGACACTTTAGAATGCCATCACTAAATAGCTACTTTCCAAGATGCACATCATTTTTTCTGATATATATTTTTATCTATGTGTATTTGTATGCATTTGTGAATGTGTGTGTATATCAGGTGTATGCAGGTACCAAGGAGACCAGACAGGGGCATCAGATCCCCTGGAGTTACAGTTAACATGTAAGTCACTCAACATGAGTGCTGAGAACTGATTTCTGGCTCCTCCTTGAGAACAGCCAGCATTCTTAATGCCCAAGCCATTCTTTCAGCCCCTACCAGATGAAAGTCTTGACCACAGAAGTCTAGTGTAACCATTAGTAGGCCCCACCAATTGTTATAGTTAGAAGTATAATCCCCACACCAACAAAAATAAATGAAATGAATGAATGAATGAATGAATGAATGAATGAAAAACCACTCCTGTGTTAAAGGCATGGACTTGAACTAATTAGGTCCCTTTAAGAGGAGAGACCTAACAGAAATTTGTTCATTAGGGATGTGGCCTTGAAAGAGGTTTTGAAAGTTCGGCTCCTTCCTCTCCCTGTTTCCCAAATGCCATGCTTACACTACACATTCCCTGTCATGATGTTCTGCCTCTTCCCAGAGCACCGGGAAGCAGAGCACAGGCAGGAACTTCTGACACTTTAAGCCCCAGCAGACACCTTCTTAAGTTTGTCATCCCAGGTAGCTTGTCGCAGTGATTCACGACTGACAAACACACTGACTTAGTAGAAACTCAGTTGGGAAACTTCGAAATGAAGTCGTATTTTTTAGTAAAATTTTTTTGCCTCTCCATTCTGAAATTATTGTCTGATAGGGAACAAAGTAGGTTCATTTTAGTGGTTATCATGTCTTCTGTCAAAGGTAATGAATGGAGATACTCTATACCTTAACACACTAGTCTCTGGGTCCTTATCAATGATCTGATGCATTCAGGGAAACAGAAATTTCAACCAAGTTCATATGAAGAAGACATATTAAAAATATGACTCAGTTTTTTCAGCCACAAAAGTTTTAGTCTCACTTATTGGAGCTCACCTGGGCAAAAGATTAGAGTACTGGGTAACTCAAGCCCCATGATTCTGGGCTTCTCATTCCATATCCACCCTCATCCTACTGAACAGACTGATGTCTATTTGGCTTCAGTTGAAATTAAAGACATCCATTATCAGAAATCTCAGTATAATGGAAGACCTTGAGAAGGATTTGTTTTAATATCATAAGAAACTTTTGAAGAGAAAACAGTAATTGTTTATGTTTTCAGGAAAAAAAAGTGCTAGTTTTGTATGCACATGGATGCTAACTTACTCATTCCTTGCTAGAGTTTTTTTTTTTTTTTTTTTTTAATAGAATCTTTGTTTTGTGGTACTGGGGTAGAACCAAGAAAGAAACTTGAACATGGTTAGATAAGCAGTCTATCCCTAAACTGTATTCCCCACTCACTCACCATCAGTGAGTCCCAGTTCCCACTCTCTAACCCCTTTGGCATCTCAGTATCTTCAGCCTGAATAAAGTTATGCATTAAAAAGTATATGAAGATATGGGCATCATATTGATCATGTTGATTAAAGATTATTTGTATACTGTGCCTAGTGGATAAGATATTTCAGAGTCTGAGAAACATTGTTAGTTTCAGACTAACTTAATTTTGCTGAATCCCAGACTGCTCAAGTCTTCAATAAAATTCTAAAGTTTATATACGACCTAAAGGTGGTGGAGTTTACAGATGTAAGACCTCCTTTCTCTCTTACTAGAGGAAGAAATCTAGATGGTAATCTGTATCTCTGCAGTGATAATGTGTTCTAATATGTCACTAGAGTATTAGTGGCTCTCACCACAGATGTTCCACACACCTCTAACACAAGCAGACAAAAAATGTAGGTCCTAGTTAATTTCACAAATCTACTAAAGGAGAATATAAAAGCTTTTCTAACTATGACTTAGGACTGGGCACCTGCCAAAAAAAAAAAAAAGCAAAGGAGTCCACGTTCATTGTTTTCAATGAAGCAGTTTGATGCTTGTCCTTGGAGACAGACTGTGAGATAATTTGAATAAAAGTTATCACAAATATAGCAGAAACTGAAAGTGAAGTAGTGGGTCTTCCATGAACGTGCTTGTTAATAATTTTCCCCTTGCTTCTATTAGGAGACAACTTTAATAAATATACTTGAGAGTTAGACTGTGTGGAGCTGTATTTGTAATAGTGCTTATGTTCTTCTGTCTCTTCTAAGAGGAAGAAGCAAAGATAGGATACCATGTATTGGATGTTTATTAAGGGGAATGACTGTTAGATGATGTGAAGAAAGAGTCAGAGGAGACTAGAAATAGCACTGGACTGCAGCACAGGAGAAAGAAGGAAGCAAAGCCTGACTTTCATACAGGTCTCATGAAGGCCACTGTGCAGTTCTTGAGCCAAAATTACCACCAGCATCATCCCTTGTCTTACCATTCCTGTCACCCTCAATCATTGGCTGGAGGAATCCTTTGGGCAGAATAGCCTTGGCGCCAAGGGTTCCAGGACACACCAGCTGAGAGTGACTGGCACTTGCATGTCCTGCAGTTGGAAATCTGAGAGCAGCACTTTCATGGCCAGCACATTATTTGTTCTTAAAAACAGCTGTAGACACCTGTTTTGGAACATCTCTGTGGCTTAGTGAACCTCTCCAGTGACTCACACCAGTAAAAGCACATCGGTGGGCTCAGCCATCTTTCTTCCTAAATTAGATCAGAACTAATCTTTTGTACATTCTTAAGAACATTATAGGAAAGAATATACAAGACCACATTAAGTTTAACTCATAGCTAAAAGTAATTGAACAAGGATTATTAATAATAGTTCGCAATTACAACACATGCATATAAAGCTGTCCCCATTTTGCTTAGTGATAAACCAGAATAACCACAGATATTGCCCTCTAATCTGCAAAACTGGACCAGTATACCATGAGTAACAATAACTATTCGAATTTTCTCTTATATGGTGGACAATTAAGTCTATTTACTACCTGTGTCTTTGTTAAGGTTTCTGTTGCTGTGACAAACCAACCATAACCAAAGGCAATGTGGAGAGGAAAAATTTTATTTCATCTTACAGCTTACAGTCCATCAGGACAGAAACTCAAGCCACAAACCTGGAGATGGGAACTAAAGCAGGAGCCATGGAGGAATGCTGCTTACTGGCTTACTCTCTGTCACTTGTTCATCTTGTTTCTTATGCACAGAGACAGCATCACACCCACCATGGGCTGGGTCCGTGCACACCAATCATTAATTGGGAGTTTTCCTATAAGCCATCAGATAGTCATTTTCTCAACTGAGGTTCCTCTTCCCAGATAGCTCTGACTTTTTCGAGTGACACAAACTCTAACCAGCACAATCGACCTTTCTTGACACACCAATACATTACCATGAAACCATGACTATTCCTTTCTTGTTTATCCCTCAAGGTCTCACATTAATATCAATATCACAGCATAAAACAAAAACAACTTAGAAACACCAACAGTCTGAAAATGTCAAACACTTTAAAATTTTAGTCTTTTAAAATATCCAACATCTTTTTCAAAGTTCAAAGCTTCCCTAAAATATTCAAGACCCCTAAAATATATAAAGTATCTTACCCGGGGAGCTCTCATGAAATCAAAACACAAGTTAAATACTTTCTTATTCCAAGAGGGAATAAGCAGGTTACATTTATACTCAAATCAAAGTAAACCTAAATCTAAAGTTCAGTGTTGAGCATCTGGGGTTCTCACAACCTTCTGGGCTCCGAAGGGCCTTGCCAGTTCCATTCCTCTAGCTCTGCCCTCCAAAGCACACACAGCTTGTCTCCTAGGCTCAGGCTGGCTCCCCTCCACAGTTGCTATCTTCAGTGGAATGTAAAATACACTCTTAACTCTTCAATAGAACAGACAAGTACCTCCAACCCAGATCAAATGTCTCCATGGAGCTTTCCATATACAAGACCTACTGACAGTTCACATGACGATGGGCATATTGTCCTTTTCAAATGAAACTTTTTCTATTTATTTCTCTTTGTGGTTTCTTTTCTTTCTTTTTTTTTTTTTTAAACTCAATCTAATACTCTAGCATCATCCACTAGACTCTTTTTGCAGACACTGTGTGGTTTGTTGTTGTTGGTTTTGTTTACTGTCTCCAAGTTCTTCTCTGATCAGCAATAACCGCTTCCTGCTTTTCTTCTACTGCCTTAGCTTGCCAACAAAGTCTGGCCCTTAGATAAAATTTTAGCTTTGATGTTATAGTTGTTTTCATGTCAGCTGCTCTCTCTTTTTGACTTAAATATTTACCTATAGACTTACCAACCCTAGTATCATTTCTGTCTGACAGAGTGTCCTCAGGATGGCTGTCTAGAGAGAGAAGGAACAGATCGACCTTCACCTTCATAGTTTCTGGTTAAGTCTGGCATAGGGGGAGGTCTGGGGTCTGGACCTTCGCATGACCCATGACCCTTAAGTTAGCTCCCATGTGTCTCATCATCATTTATCTCCCCATTTTTAATGATCTTCATGATGTTCCTGTACTATTTTGGTTCTATTCCTCAGGCAAGATGTCATTTTGAATGGCAGGTATATTAGCAATGACAGACTTGCTTCTTCATTTTTCTTGTAGAGCTAGAGATGGCTCAGAAGTTAAAGGCTAAAGATTATAACCTGTGGTGGTTTGAGTAGGCTCATATATTTGTAGTTTAGTCATCAGGGAGTGGCACTACTTGAGGTGGCCTTGTTGGAGGAATTTTCAGGGGCCCAAGAAAACACAGTAGCTCTCTCTTCTGGCTGCCTGAAGATCCAGATGTAGAACTCTCAACTACTGCTCTAGCACAATGCCTGCCTATGTACCACAAACTCACTCCCATGATAATAGAGTAAACCTTTGACGCTATAAGCAAGCCACACTTAATGCTTTCTTTTGTAAGAGTTGTGAGATTATGGTGTGTCTTCACAGCAATGAAACAGTGGCTTAGATATAACCAAAAGGATAAGAAAGTCATTTTAAGAGAAAGATGTTAATATCAACACTAAAATACTTAGTTTATAGAATTCACAGCAATTCTTCTAGTCAGAGAGAAATTTCTCTCCCTAAAAATAACTTTTTTTCTCACTTCCTCTTGATCAGTGCTACCCTAGATATTTCTAATCACTAGCTTCCTCCAATGCCTCTTTCTTAATATGAACAAAATGAAATGGGCATGGTGAGACACGCCTATGATCTCAGAACTCATGGGGGCTGCTGCAGAAGGATTGTGTTTCAGGCTAGCTCAGGATACATAGTAGTCCCTGTCTCAAAACAGGCAAGAAAACAAAGAAAGAACAGATGTGGTGCTTTTCCATAAAGAGTCAGGTTGACTGACAAAGGGCAGATCTGACTAAAGCCTATGAGCACCATGTGTACAAGAGGTGCTGGGCTGAGCTTCCAATGCAGAGATTACAGACTCAAGCCCTGTGTTCTCCATCTCTGTCTCTCACCTTAGTTCTCAAGGGCCAGTGTCTTAGCATAAAATATGAGAATTCAAACTGCTTCACAGCACAATAGGTTTTTAGCATGAGATATTCTGAAAGCATGATAGGTCCTTTCTCATCTAAGTTTATCCTTCGTATTAGGTCTGAAATCTGAATGTGTGTTGTTCTTTAGCAAACAGAATTTCACTAGTCCTCCAAAGACCAGTTATTCCACTAATCAGCAGACATTTGTGAAACACTAGCTATGTATTGAGTTATGTTTATGTAATTGTTTAGAAGCTAATATCAGGACTGGAGAGATGCTCAGCAATGAAGAGGCACTTGCTATTCTTGCACAAGTTTAGGACTTGGTTCCTGGTTCCCATATCAGCAGCTCACAATCTGCCTATGATTCCAGTTCCAAGAAATCCAAATCCTTCTTCTAGACTTTGCAGATACCTGCACACACATGGTGTACACACATATATTCAAGCCTACACCTGCACTTAAAATAATGAACAAAAAATTCTTTTAAAAAGAAGCTAATGTCCACTACAAGACTGAAAAAAAAAAAAAAAAAAAAAAAGAGGAGACAAAATTCCCAGACTGTACTCCTGGGAGGAATGACTGATAAGACATAGGAAAAATAGGTTTGTTTTCTAGGGGGAATTTCCTCTTTGACCATGGAGGCTGCTGTGCATTCTGTAAATTTAAAGGAATTAATTGGTCCAGAATCCTAGGAGAGAATAGAAAGCACAATGCCAATAAAGGTTGGTTATCTGCACAAGCCCATGTGAATGACATGTGTCTCGATCAGGATCCCGGGCTTATAGAGAGTCAGCGCATGGCAGCCGACATGATCATCATTGAACTTTGGAACAGACACTACAATGATACCAAGATGTCTTGGTGGTAAGAATGCTTGTTATACAAGCTTGCTAACCTGGTGACTGTCTGGATTTTTTAGTAAGTAATTTTGAACTGTCACTTTATTTCAAATAACCTGCCCATGAATATCCTCTGCTAAACAACCATCGATCCATTTACAGTAGAGTGAATTTCTAAAACTGAGATTGCTAGGCAATGGAGAACATGCATGCAAATACACACTTTAATAAACACCCCTAGCTTTCCTTACTCCTACCACTAATATTGCTTGTTCTTTTATAGTTTATTTATTGATTTCTTCTTGGCAATAAGTGGAAGGAGGACATGGTTTTGTTGTAAAAGTGAGCCTTGCAAATGTGTTTTCTACCCTAAAACCAAGTTAGGAACTGGGCACAGTTGTATGCATGTATATGTATGTGTACACGTGTGGAGATAACGTATGTTTGAACGAGTATATAGAGGCCAAAGGACAATCAGTACCATCATCAGTGATGCTGTCCACCTCCTTTGAGACAGGATTTCTCATTGGCCTGCAGCTTGCCAATTAAGCTAGACTGACTGTCCAGAGGGCCCCAAAAATCCTCCTCTCTGTCCCAGAAGTGCTGTGATTACAAGGGTGAACCACTGCACATAACATTTTAATGCAGGTTCTGGGCACAGAATCTATAAATGTTTGGGATGCAAACACTTTACCAGCTACCCCACCCCAACTTGTTCTGGGTCTGTGCAGACCCAGACAACAACACAAAAGTACTTGCTTGATTTTCCTAGGAATACACCTTTAACGTTCTGTAACATGCTTACAGTAAGAGAAGGGCATGTGTATTACTTGTCTAAGACATAATCTGTCGAAGGCCGGGTGCCTTGAACAAAGCTGGCAGCTCGAGAGCCTAACAGTGTGAGATCAGGGACATGCAGTCTGCCTTTTCCTAAGGCCTTCCTCCGTGGCTTACAGGTGGGTAGCCATCTTTTCACGGTGTCATCACATCATATTTTTTCTGCACCCTGTCTCCTTTTCTTCCCATAAGGACACTGGTTATTGGCTGAGGGCCCCACTTTAATGGCCTCCTTTTAACTAAATCATCTCTTTAAAGACTTGCCCTGCAAATACAGTTATATTATGAGACATTGGGCATTGCAACTTCATTTGAGAGTTTTGGGGTAGGAGCCACAAGACACTAAACTTTAAGGTACAAGATCTCAAAGTAGGGAGACAGCCCTAGACTAAATTTAACTTAACTGAAAATATACCTGATTAAGTTCCAAACAGAAACACAGTTGACATTTGCCAGCTGTGAGCTAAAGTCGAGGAGGAAAGCCCCCACTGGTGACCCAGGAAGACCAGCAAGTGCTAGAAGTAGACGCTAGTTATGATGTTGACCCTCCTCGCCAGCAGAGGGCAGACAGCAGGAAAGAATGCCCTGCGTATACAGAAAAGTGTGGGCAAGAGCTTAAAGGAGTACACTGTCAGGGATCACAAAATAAAAATGCAAAATGGTGACAACTTGTCAGCAATGTTCTGGGGTAGAGGCCATTCATTTATAAAGGGAATGAGCAGGAAATCTGGCTCAGCACGACTGAGCGACTGCTGTGAGCGTTCAATATGATGTTTATGAGAATAACTAGTGCTTTTAGATGATGCACAAACAGAAAAGCAAGCATATAGCTATTTAAAAAATAAACACCGAGTTGGGGATTTAGCTCAGTGGTTGAACGCTTGCCGAGCAAGCGCAAGGCCCTGGGTTCGGTCCTCAGCTTAAAAAAAAAAAAAAAAAAAGTCTGTAAAAAATAAACACATAGCTTCATAAACTGCAATGTTTAAATGTATAGCTAGTAGCTAGTAGTAGCACCAAAGGATATAAAGAATCTTTGTAAGTATTCTCGTCGTATCTTCTTACCTCTCTTTTTGTCCCCTTCCTTCCCATCAACAAACAAAACCAAATAATGTATGATAGAAGTAAAAACATACTGTTACGCAAAACTGTGCTCAAAAGGACATGCTAATCTGCCCTTCTTTCCGCCTTCATTTTTTTCTGATACTTTTTGGCCAGAAATTCTGGCAGTATCCACGCTTTGACTTTAGTTTAACTCCTCCAGCTTAGCTTTGCCTGTGTAGATCACGTCAGTCATGTTTTCTGCCCAGTAACAGAGTTCCTGGAACAGATTTCCATTCATATTCAAGCCAAAATGTCTAGCATGTCCTCCCAGCAGATCCCTACAGGTGCACGGGCCAGTGTCAGCCACCAGGGGCAGGCCCTGACGCCCGAACCAGGCTGGGGTAATACCACCACCACCACCCCACCCCACCCCACCCGCAGTGAAGCCCTGGCGTGCTACCAAGCCAGTCGGTGCCAGATTCCGGGTCTGAGGGGAAGCTGTTTGGTGATTTTCGCCCAGAATCAGATTTATTGGAGATTTGGAGTTTGATTTTTCTCCCTTGGTCCATAAACAGCTTTGCAGAGAGTCCTCTCTCCAGGTAGGGTGGGGTCTAGATTCTGGCAGATTGCGTCAAGGTGAGGTTCCCATCCAGGGTGCAGCTAACCCGCCGGGTGACGGTAATAGCTCAGTTTCCCGAAGGCCTCGCCTCCGGGACAGCCCCACACCTACCCAGCCCAGTTCCCTAGCTAGCCCACCCCACTGGACAGCCCCGCCCCTAACCACCCCAGTTCCCTGGTAGCACTGCAGCTGGAGAAGCTCTGTTCTCCAGACCCAAAAAGGCCCCAGCCAAGTAAATCCCGCTCCCAGCCCTTCTGCTTGACAGCCTACTTCCGTGATAGCCCCGCCCTCTGCAGCCCCGCCCAAGGGAGGTCCCGCCCCTCGACCGAACTTCATTCTGACTGCTCTCCTCTAGTCTGCCCTCTGCACAGCGACCTCCTCAGTTTTTTTAGTCCTGGTGTGCTCTAGGGTGAGGCTGGGTGTTCGAGCAGCTGGGCTACACTGGGAGGAAAGCCCTAAAGTGTCAGAAGGTTACCGGACGTCATTCCCGAGAGTCAGTGTATCTTCCACAGGTCTGTTTTTTCTTTTAGTTTCATTTATCTGGTACAATTTTCTAGTTAACTCAGAACTGATTTATGCCCGCTCTTTGAACTTGAGTCACAAATTTGAGAAAGATGTGTGTTCGCCTGTGCAAGAGCGCTGAGTTACAGAGTGGTGGGCCTGTCGTTTCAGGGCAGATTCGCCACGTGGCTTTTGTTTGTTTTTCCTGCCAAGCTAGGGAAAAGTAAGAGAACTTTCTTCTCAGGCAAACTTAAGAAGAGATTGAACTTGGTGTTCCTGGTCTATCTGCTGCCTTTTTCTACCCCAGACCACTACGTGGAATTTCCCACTGTTCACTTTCCTGGGAGCAGTGCCATGAAGTGGGATGGGAAGTGGGGGTGGCGGAGTACATATGGACATGCCAAGACCAATACTTTGACCACACGGGGAGTGGCTGAAATGTGAGGGCTCTATAGAGTTCTTAGTCAAGCATGATGAAGATGGGAATGCGTTCTGCAGGCTTAGACCGAGTAATTTCAGCCTGGTCGTGGCCATGAGCTAAGTGGACTGGACTGTGAGGACAGATGAGAGGAGACAGGCAACATGAGCTATTGACAGTTCGTAAGAACAGGAGGGACAAAGGAGACAAGAGGCACAAGGGTCTGATATGCTCAGGTTCTCCCCTGAAGCTTATTTGGGAAGAGAGCCCTGAAAACCGAAGTGAAGAATCTGGGTCAAACAAACAGGAAAGGAGGGAGCCCAGCAAGGGTAAGTGCTGGCTGTCACAGAGCCTGCAGAACTCAGTCCTTCCAGGGACCCTCCAAGGACGCACCTCTGGGAGGCACTGGGTGTGTATCCGTAGTTCCCTCCAGTACCTGAAACTAACTTAAGATATCAGCCACAGCCAATGGAGGGCTGCCCAATTAGTCATATGAGTGGGCAGGAAATTCCCAGTGGTGAGCTACTCAGATGTGGGGATAGAGAAGTTGTGTGGGGCACCAGCTAGATCCATGGAACTTGGGGGAATGAGAAGGGAAAGAAGAGAGAGGGGAAAAACTGAAGGGAGTACTGAATGAGTTCAGCTGTCAGCACACAGGCTTTGAAAAGACCTCTGGCCAGACAGTTGGGGGTAGGGGCTTGCTTCCCATTAGAGCAGATTTGATCATTTGGAAGCCATTTCCAACAGTAAGTAAAGCTGTCAGAACTAATGCAGTTTCTGGCAGGTCATATTACTCTTTTGTCTGACCGAACACAACAAACACTAAGTCAAGTCCTGCATTTGATCCACCAAGCCATTTAGGAACCTGCACCTCCTTATCTACCACAGGTCCTGTTCACCTTTCCTTGACTCTACTGCTGCCCTGGTGGCATGTTTTTCCCACAGCACTTTAGGTTTCAGCTTCAAGGCCACGTTCTTAGGAGATCTTTCCTGTCATTCAGTCTAAAGTAGTCTTCCAGTTGATTGACTGGTCTGTATCTCACCATCACACAGCAACTGGAAATTGCTGTACTTTTATTTATAAGCCTACTTATATATCATCTTTACTCTTGTATATTTGAATCATGAAAGTGAGGTCCCAACAATTTGCAGACTAAATGCATTTAGTTGCTTGCTTTTTTTTTTTCTGATTCCTTAATCTATTTTGACCAACATGGGTCTCTGTGTCCTCTGCAGCAGTTGGAAGAACCATGGCAACAGCTCCTGATGCTGCTTTTGAGACCCTCATGAATGGAGTGACCAGCTGGGATCTTCCTAAAGAATCCATTCCTAGTGAACTCCTTCTTATTGGGGAGGCCGCCTTCCCAGTGATGGTGAATGACAAGGGCCAGGTGCTCATTGCTGCCTCTTCCTATGGCCAAGGCCGCCTGGTTGTCATATCCCATGAGAGCTACTTGTTGCATGCTGGCTTTACCCCGTTTCTTCTCAATGCAGTGAGCTGGCTCTGCCCCTCCCTGGGGGCTCCTATTGTAGTGCATCCCTCCTTGGCATCACTAGTGAACATCCTAGGTGACTCTGGCATAGAGGCGCTGGTTCAGCCTGAACCTGGAAAGATGCTGGGTGTTTACTGCACAGATGCCTATAATGAGAGCTTGACTGAGAAGCTGGTCCAGTTTATGAAGCGTGGTGGGGGCTTGCTCATTGGGGGCCAGGCCTGGTACTGGGCCAGTCAACATGGCAGTGACAAGGTGCTGTTCAGTTTCCCTGGGAACCAGGTGACAAGTGTGGCTGGAGTGTATTTCACAGATGTCTATGGGAATGGAGATAGGTTCAAGATCTCCAAGAAGGTACCCAAGATCCCACTCCATGTCAGGTGAGTGTGCAACTACAACCCCTAATAGATTCTAACTTTTTTAAATAGTGCTGATGTCCCTTCTTCAGTGAATATCCTTTTCAATGCAAATGATTGTGTTATTCAGTTTTCTAACTGCTGCAAATCAAAAACACGGTCACTAAAATGCCTCAAAGCACAAGAAAAGCTGGTCCTTCTGGCCACTCCCTTCTATCCACTTACGAGAAAAGCTTGCCCTATTTGCTGTTGTTTCTCCACATGGAGTGTCTGAAACAGACTGCTTATCAATGTCCTAAATGAGTCAAAAAACACTGGTATATCTACATGAACACCTGTGATTGGGCCCAACCCTATGCTGAACACTGGGAATGTAGCAGGAATCAAAACAGACACTGTGTGCTACCATGAAACTTACGTATCAGTGGAAAAATAAGCAGGTAAGCAAACCAATAGACAAGAAGTCTATCAGATGTTGATAGGAGCCACAAGACGGGAAGAAGGCATGACTTGAGATATAACAATGAGGAAGAGAATAAAGGCTGTTTAACCTCTTCAGGGAAGGCATATCAGTCCAGTTTGGTTGGAATTCTATGGTATTTCAAGCAGAAGAAATTTAGCATATAGAAACCATAGTTCAGGTGAGAGAATATTAAAAAACCACATAGGACTGGACCTCAGCCCAAATAGCAGGGCAGACTGAAGAAAATGGTGGCATTGCTGGGGCCCAGGTGTGGTGGTCACCTTAAAGATGCTAGACCCATGATCAGTCTGCCAAGCAGCAGTAAGACCCCCGATACAAGATCAGTCTGGTGTTAACTGGAGTCCTGGAGAAGACCTGGTGTTCAATAGAGATAAAACCCAAAGAAACCACCAACCTTGGGGCCTTCTTCCTTCCTGCTTCCATAGCTAGATAACCTCTGCCTTCCCTAGCTGAATTCACCAGGGTTACAGTAAGGGAGTCCAGCAAATGCATCACAGAAGATGGCGGAGTACAAACAATGGCCATAAGTGCAAACAAGCAAATGGCCAGCAAAAGGAACCCTATGGTTGGTGAACAGATGGTAGGGTCCAAAGGAGAGGAGGACACCCATAAGAGGCCACTGAAATAGACCATGTGAGAGCTGCCAGTGACATGTCTAGGATGATGTAATGGAGCTACTGGAAAGAGGTATGGCTGTGGCTTTGCTCCCAAGGTAGGATCCAGCAGGCTGGGTCAATGGACTGGATATGGAGCAGGAAATGGAGAAGAGAAATTGGTAATTTTGATCATAGTGATTAAAGATGATGTCATTTAATGAGAGTAGAGGGGATTGAGAGTTTAACTTTAGATTTGGGGGGTTTTGAGATATTAATCACTAATTGTGCTTTTTCTATATGTAAAAACTTACCACAGTGGTTTAACAATTTCTGATTTTATATATCTTATGAAGCCCAGGTAGCCAGTCCAGGACTATGGCAGTTTCTCTATGATGCCCCCAGCTACATGCTCCCTCTCTGTCCCCATTTCTGCTGTGGTTTGTTGCTTTCACCTTTTGTTGATGATGGCCAGCACTGCTCCAGGCTCTCCAATTATACCCAGGCGTGATTTCTGGAGCAGACACATTAGCTGGGTCTATCTGTTTTTTGGGGTTTTTTTTGTAACTTAGAAAATAATCTTTTTTTTTTTTTTTTTTTGTAGTTGTTGTTTTGTTTTTGTTTTCGTTTTGTTTTGTTTTTTTTCGAGACAGGGTTTCTCTGTGTGGCTTTGCACCTTTCCTTGAACTCACTTTGGAGACCAGGCTGGCCTTGAACTCACAGAGATCCTCCTGCCTCTGCCTGCTGAGTGCTGGGATTAAAGGCATGCGCCACCACTGCCCGACATAACTTAGAAAATAATCTATTTTCTTGCAGTCTTGACCATTACGTGGATTTCCATTGATATTTTAGTGAAAACAAAAAACTTAGTCAGGTGGTCAAATTTAACCACCAGAGAGTCTGTGGATATTTTTAAAGGGGTATCTCTGAAGAAATCAAAATCCTTCCCTAAGGGAGAAAGAGAATGCCAGTGTTGAGTGGGCAGTTAGCAGTGCCCATGGCCCTCAGTCCCAGAGAAGGAACATGGGAGTCCTTCCTTACAGAGAAGGTTGGGTTAACCAGTCACAGAGAGGTGAATCTGATTTGCTCTAAGCTGGCTCTCATTCTCTAGCCAATTGACAAGCTCAGGCCTGTGGGCCAGCCCCCTGTTTTTGTGAATAGAGTTTTTACCGGAGCAAGGCCATGACCGTGTATTCCCAAATTGCTTGTGGCTCTTTCCAAGTCACAGTAACCCTTTCAGGAGAAACCATGAACCCCTAAGTGTTGACCTGGCCCTTTAGATGTCCCCTAACCTTAAGTCTCAGCACTGTAGTTCTCTCAAAGAATTCTTCCTTTCAACAAGGGAAAGTTGTTTTTCCTCATCTCCACCTACATTTTCCTCCTCTGCTACTAAACCTGAAGTTCCCTGATTTTGTTGTTTTAAGTTTCATTTTCTATGGAACTTCAAGTATATTCAGAAGTAGAGAGAGGAGTAAAATATTCCTCTGGGCAATTGTGGCGCAGTACTGAGAATGGTCAACTCATGGTCAGTCTTATTCATCTACTGCAAAATGGAAGGAATAGATGCAGTTCAACCTAAAAATGGTAAGAGCAGACGTGATTGGTCTGAGGGGTTGGCTCCCCCAAGCCTGTGGCTCAGTACTGGAAGGTCCAGGAGCATGTGCTGTGCAGAGTCTGAGAGTCAGCTCTTTTTCCCATTTTGTAAGATACCAACATAGCGAACAACTTGCTTTACCGTAAAATACACCCAACAGTTGCAAAATTCAAAGGACAATACTACCAAGAGCAAAATGACTGTGGGATTGCTGACTGATGGGAACTGCAAGGAATGTTTACTGGCATTGCCAAGTTGGCTGTGTCAGTTGGCTTCCTAAGAAGAGATATATACAGAGATGGAGATTTCCCCTTTGCAGGGTGGGTTTCCCAAGTAGCTGACTTGGACAGAGTCATAGAGTGTGGGAAGTTCCTTAAAAGTTGCTCTCAGTGGGGAAAAAGAAAGAAGGAAGGTGGGTGGGGCAGAGGGAGAAAGTAGGCAAATAGCAGCAAATATTCCTTAGCAGTAAACCATAGCAGCGATTACTTCCTGTGCCTTTCATCCTCCTGGCATACTTTCCTAGGGATAGCATATTGAGTTAGATCAGGGAACTTTGATGCCCCAGAACAGTTCCCTGTTTTGTGCTTATACCACTGGGTACCTGGAAATGTCCAGTTACTTGTTTATTTGCTTTTGCTATTTAACTCTTAGAATTGTGCCAAATAGTTCTGTAGTAGTTCAAAAATAAAATGTTAAACCTGTATTCTCTCACCACATGCAATGCCTTTCTCCCCTCCCTGTTTAAATTCATTGATGCTGCATTATTTCTTTATATACATGAGCAGATATATGCATATGTATCAGTATTCTCTTTGAGAAAGCAGTGGTACACTATCAGCTTTTCTTCACTTACTCTTTCTGCTCAATAGTATTCTGGATTATCAAGCTAGGTATGGCTACATAACAGAATGCTAAGATGGCCTGTTGTCCTATTGTGCTTCTGTGTGTAGATATCATATGATCTATTAAGTTCCTTAATGGCAGGCATTTGAATTGCCAGTATTAATTTTTATTTTTCCAGTATTTTTACTGTTACAGATGGGATGCAATGAATGTCCTGATAGATGTATCTTTATAACCTCGCTGTGTTTGTAGAATTGGGATAGCTGGTTGATGGGGCATGAGTATGTAATGTTGTTAGCATTGCCTTGTTACCCCTATTACAGACTGGGTAAGAAGCTTCCTCAGAGACAAAGACAGGTATGCAGAGCCCTCATCAAGAAGCATCCTCAATAGGGAAAAAGAACAAATACAGGACAGGGGCAATAAGTGAACTATGAGGCAATATTCAGTACATAGTTCTTAGTGATATTGTCACTATTAAGTGAAACACAATAAGACACATATTGTCTACAATAGAAGACTCTTGAATAAAGTATAGTATATACTACAGTTGCAGAGTGAATAATTATGTGGCCATTAAAAATCATGTGTTCAGAGACCTCAAAAGGAAAGCAATATACTCATGATACAGTAAACAACATTAAGATACACAATTCTATTAAAATGATGCCAAATTCGTGAAAATGGTACATATGTCTGTAGGAATATGAACATGAGAAAACAAATGTGATAACAGGCAGTATATAACACAAGTGAGTTGATAATGATTATTTTAACATGTTAAATCCTCACCAAATTCCCTATAATTACAACATTACAATTACATTTTAAATAACTTTATCTTATTAAACCCCATTAACAGTGGGAAAGCACTTCTTGATCACATTAAGACGCCATCCTTTTACCTATGTCATGCTGTTACTCGAATATGAAATGTCCCTCACAGGTGTATGCATTAAAGGCCTAGGTTTTTGGTTCACAAGGACTCTGACCTCGCCAGTGCATTGATCACCTCATAGAGTCATAATTTGATGACCTTGTTGGGAGGCGGTAGAGACTAGAACATGGGCCGCAGTCTAGGAAGCAGAACACCGAAGACATTCGCTGGAAGGGCATATCTTGTTCCCTGCCTTTTTCTTTCTTTCTTTTGTACTGTCTGCTTCCAGGCATCCATGAGATGAGCAGAGTTGCTTCACAGCATTCTCCCAGCTTGGATGTTCTGCCTCAGCATAGCTTCAAACAGTGGAGCCAGCTGGCCTGAACTGAAACCAAGAGCTGAAATGAACATTCCTCTTTTAAATTATTTTCTTCAGGTACTTTGTCATAATGACAAAAAGCTGGCTAACACAATTTATGTTGAGTTTTCTATTTAAAATTTGTTGTGTATATATATACATATATATATATATGTATATATATATACATATATATATGTATATATACATATATGTACAATATGAAACCATAATGTATATACACAGTATATACATATACATATGGGATGCTTAAGTTAAAAAAATTGACATATCCATTACCTCACATATTTATTATTACTTATAGTGAGGACATTTGCAATTTCCTCTCGGCAATTTTGAAATACACAGCAGTATTTATAATCATTACCAAGGTGTGTGATAGACCACTAGAATTGACTCTTCCTGTCTAATCTAAATTTTTACCCTTTGGCTAACAAAGATATGACTAGGTAGTTTTAATCTGTTTAAGACAGTCCAAAGTGACATTTGAAAGCACTGATGTACAAAAAATGCAAATTGCCAAATAATCAAAGAATATGTTATAATTTCTGTTAATATAAAATCCATATATATTTTATATATGTCCATAGAAAATACAAAAACATTAAAATATCCACTGATTTTTATTAATTGAATTCTAATATGTTAACAAATTCTTTCAGAAATAAAAATGACATTAGGTATTCTTTTTATAATTTTAGAGAAAAAACAAGACTTTAAAAAGTGGTTTTAATAGGTTTAAGTATTAAACCATTGGTAGTCAGTAGATCTCAGTCTATTTTTTGTTGTGCTAGCAAAAATAAGATTTCCCTTTGCAAACAACTTTAGGTGTAAGTTATTTTCTAATTCATTTCACAAAGATCAATTAATATTAGTAAAATTTTAGTTTTTTCATTCTGGGTTTGCATAATTTTATGCTTTCATATGAAGGATACGTTTTCAGACGTGTTACTGCCTAGCTATTTACTTATCTTTTGGTAGTACTTCTGATAGATCCAAGAAAGACTTGACTGAAGTCATGGTGCCTGAGTCAGAGTGGCCTGGGTCTGAATCCCAGTTTTTCACTTTTCTTTGCCTTGTGTCCATGACCAAGTTTCTTGACCTCATTAAGCATCCTTTATGCAACTGGTTGAATGATGCCCAAACTGGTATTTGAGTGCCCAAAGCAATAAAAGAAACAACCCAAAATGGATTTTCTTATCGCTCTTTTTCTCCAGTATACAGTATCTCTTACTTGGTTCACATGTAGGTTGTTGAATGCCTGTTAAATTCTACCCATCATCCTTGGCTATGGTATTTGGACCTTAAAACACACATCCACTATGAAGATAATTTTTCACATTGCTACTTTTCATAACTTGAAAAACCAACTGGAAAAAAAAGCAATGTGACACTGAAGTAATTGAATATTTGGAGTTTTCATAAATGTTCTCACAAAGTATTTACTTGTGTGCTTCTTTAATCACTGTGCAACCAATTGTTGGTGTCATTACACACTCCTACTTTGTGTTCTGTTTAAGAAATAATTTGATGTTTGAAAAGAATCTCCTTATTGAGAACTTTTAGCAGCAATATAATGTCAAAACTTTCCATAACTAATTAATTATTTTCTTTTATTGAGCGTGGAGAATTTTATAGTTTTGTACTTTGAGGGGAAAAAACCCAAAAATCATTAGTTTGGCATTCTCTACCAAGTCAAACACCATAATATGTAGCATTAAATGTCTTGTTTTATTTAAAAAAATGGTATCAAAGCATTTGGAAATCTGGTTATCAAAAAATCTAAGCAATTAATATCACTTGACTTTCAAGTTGCTTTTTCTATCATACAACTCTCAGCTCTTAAGATGCAGATCTTCCTTATACAAACTGACACTAACATGCTGAAGCCAGGAGGCCTCTCCCAACCCTATTAAATCAGAACTATGTTGGAGTTTTACTTTACCATACTTCCCAACCCCTGGGCACATCGCCTAGCACCATCTCCTTGTTAGTCACCTGGCCACCTGCTAATGTTTCTAGCCTACCAGAATGCACAGCTTGGACAAGGTCTGGAAGTCATCTGTCCTGTCCAAAGTTTCATTCTGTTACTACCTTGAGATCTTGATTGGTTTTGTTTTCTCTGTCAGTTAAAAATTAAAAGGCAGGACAAATCTCTAGGATGGCAGATAGCAGCAGGGAAACTCTCAAACACAGCTGATTGCAGCAGACTCAACTGGTCAAGGAAGGCTTTTGTTAGAGGTGAAAAAACACACACATGCCAAGAAATACACAGAAAAAAAGACCATCCACAAAGCAGAGCAAAGACACCTCTCCTGGAGGCCTGGGGGGGGTTGAAATCTTTGAAGGATCTTCTTCCCTAGCTTAGGGTTGGTCAGTTTGAAGAAAGAAAGACTAGCAGATCTGCCCACAGCTGCTGTGGATCATACCTAGATCATACCATGAACTTGTTGAGCCAGTTCCTCAACAGGGCCTCTACTGGTGGGAGGGAAAGCCCACGAGGCCTTTGTTTTAAACTGACATGCCTTTGTCTCTGCCTAGGAGAGTGAGAAGAAACCAGCCATCTTGAAATTCCAGTATCTTTATTACCTAGTTACAGCTCCTGTTCTAACTGTCTGCCTACCAGGGAAACTAAATCCTAGTCTCTCCATTCTAAGTGCTCAAAATGTGAAGAATGAGAGGCTAACAAACATTCATAACTATATAAATTAATGAAAAATATGAGGAGAACTATCTATCACAAGAGAAAGGGTGGCCTGTGCCCCCAGTGTTAGCTCTGCAAAGAACTTTGCATTATGGAAGGCAGTATAAAACTTGAGTTTCAGGAAACAGAGGAGGAGGGCTGACTACATCTTTAAACTCTAAACTCTTGAAAAGATCCCTAGCTTAGATTCTGCCCCACTTCTGTTTTCTGCCTTCTAGCTGAGCTTTTCATGAATTTTCCTGCTAACAACTCTTGGCCAGCTGCCCCCACCCCCACCCTCACACCAACCTGACAGGTTCCTTAACTGCAAATCATTGTTGAAAGGTCCTGAAAGCAAGGTGAATGTCCTCTGCACCACCCAGATTTATCTGCCTAAGGGAAGGGAGGGTCATAAATCATCAAAGGTCTCTCCCCTCCCAGCACCAAGAGTAGTTGATGTACCTATTTGTAGAGATTCACCCTCACCAGTCTTGTGGAGTAAAAACATCTTCACCCAAGGACCTCAGCTTGTAAGCAGCTTGGTTCTCAGTTCATAGTTTTGTATTTCATATAATCCATAAACAATGACCATTTCCAGGTAAGAATTTGTGTGAAATGAATGAATCAAGGTACTATAAAAAGCCTCACAACCAACTGTAGGTAATGGAAAATTAAAAACTGTGAATGGGAAATGGTACATAAGCAGGTAGACATGGAAGGTTTTGCTAATGATGCTGTACATGGCTAAGGTACAAGCTGTACCTAGCTAAGGACTGAATTAGCTTGCTAGATTTGCTAAAACAAAGCGCTGCACATTTCTGGCACAATAGAAATTGATCATCTAATAGGTTTTAGAGGCTATTATCTGAGATAAAATATTTGTAGGTTAATCCTGCCTGGTCATGTGGGAAAAACTGTACAGTGCCTTTCTCTGATCCATGTATTTTGATGGCAATCTTTGCTGGCCTGTCCCTTGGCATCTAGAGGCATCATCTTAGTGACATCATTGACAGTTGGTATTCTTGAATGCATGTTCAATGTTCTGGTCTCCATTCTTTATAAGGACACTGGCCATAATGAGATACCCCATATGGTTTTATAGCTAGCTATGGTGCTAGTTTCACTGAAGGTCACATTCTGAGGTGCTGCAGTCTATACTTCAACATATGAATTTGGGGTGGGACAGAATTCAGACCATAACAATGACCAGTATTATGTTCCTTGTTTATCAGGTACAGAGTCCCTAAAAAATCAGATCTTCTTAGTGTATTTGTATTCATTAAATAATCACTAGCATGTTCAAGGCTTGCCGTCTATATCAGACACTGTGTTAGCTAATGTATTAGTGATCTCTTTAAACCCCCAGAAACAGAAGAGAAATAGTGGTTTTGAGAAGGAAAGTAGTTTGCACATGATTATCTAGTTATTTTGCCAGAATACAACGATTACACTTTGACAAGTTAAAATACTGAGTGACCCACTCCCTGGATCATAGCAGCTGTTCACAAGCACAGAATCCATACCTCCAGGTGGCTAATTTCTGTCATTGCCACTCCTTATGCCAAAAGCTTTCTGCCTGCAGCTGAGAGTTCACAGAGCGTGGCTTGTTGGATTATCAGTTCTTGTTGCTCAGTGTCGGGACAGCTCAGAATAAGGCTTGAGCCTCTAAAAGGAAAAAAATGAAATAAAAAACAAACAAACAAACAAACAAACAAAAAACACTGAACCCTGAGCCCATATGACACTTGCTGCATTTGTTTGAAAATGAGATGATGAAATTGAGACATGATGTTTGCTTTGTTCTGCACTGATATGGAGTTAAGGAAAAACAGCACAAGATTTACTTCCTTATGTAGATGAATTTCTAAATGGTCTTATTAAATAAAAAAAAACACAGAGCCAAATACAGGGGTGAAGCCTTAGAGATCAAGAAAAGCCACCAGCCAACCTTACTTCACCAGCTCTGCAGCTTCCAAATGTGAGCCACTTCCTGTCTACCCACACTTTTATATGCCTTGCTTTGCTGCCCTCTCATTGGCTCTTAGCCCAGCTACCTTACTTCCTTGTCACTGTCTGTACAGACCTCCAGGTCTCTATGGTTGGTACTAGGATTAAAGGTGTGTGTCATCACACTTGGCTCTGTTCCCTAGTATGGCCTTGAACACACAGAGACCCTGCCTGATAAGTGATTAGATTAAGGACGTGTGCTGCCTGACTTTGTTTACTTAAAATGGCTGGTCTTTCCCCCCTGATCTCCAGGCAAGCTTTATTTATCAAAGCACAAATAAAATATCAACATATTTCAGCACAAATAAAATACTATCACATCCTTACAGTAATTAAATAAGCTAACTAATTTTACTTTTAAAAATATTGGGCTTTTATTTAAAAGTATGTTGTTTTTAAAGTTGAAATGATAAAATTATGTAAAAATGATTTAAATCCTGATTAAAACCTGTAACTCTAATAGTCAAGATTATCCTAGAAGACAAATTTTGACAAATATGGGGTAGATTCTATTTCAATGTCTAGTTTATGCGTTTTGGATTTTAGCATTTTTAAAATTTGACTTAGTCTCTCAAGGGTCTAATTTTTACATTCCATTAATCCTCTCCCAACACTAATTACTGACTTACTGCATAATGTTAACATGACTTATTTAATCCATCTCTTATTATGTGATACTTAATGTATCTAGAAATTGTGTTTTTTAATTCTTGAAATACAAAACCTTTTAAAAATTTATTTATGTTGACCACTTCTCAGTAAAAAATGGTAAATACTATCAGATTTAAGTAAGAATTTTAAAATATTTTTTGTAGTTACTTATTCAGTGTGTGTGTGTGTGTGTGTGTGTGTGTGTGTGTGTGTGACATAAATGTATGTGTGTGTGCATGAGTCTGATGTGCATGTATGTGTGTGGGGGGGTGGTTGCACAGGTCTCAGTCAGAGGGCTTTCAGGAGTTGGTTCTCTTCTTCCAGGGCTCGAACTCAGGTCATCAGGCTTGATGACAAGTGCCTTTACCCTCTAAGCCATCTCACCTGCCCTAAGTAAGAATTTTTTTAAAGATTTATGGCTGTATAAATTAAGTAGAAGGAAAAACATATTACTTGTAACACGTCCCTGTTTCTGAGCAAACCTGTGGAGACTCCAATGTGATGTTTCTCTAGTCTTATTTCTGATCTTGTATCTGACGACTTACTCCAGGGGAAGCATTGGAGGAGTGCTGTCTCCATCCAATATGCTAGATTTTCCAGCTTTGTTTATATGCTTTGATAATGTTCAAGACATGAAATTTGAGCTAGATTATTCACTTGGCTGACTAATGTCAAGGTATTCTTGGAAGGGTGCATATGGAGAATGTAGATTTGGGTATGTATGAATAAGATCACTACCTCTCTTTTCTTCACATCTGTGATAACCTCAATTATGAGAAACACTGGTGTTTTGTGCGTTGCTAAGCAAGAGCAAACATGAACAATGATATGTAGTTAATGGTGAGACGATGAAAAAAATACATTATGTTGATAAGACACACATTATTAAATCCCCAAATACTATTGGTAAGAAAGAAAAATTGGTGTGAACTATGTCATCTTTCTCTATTTCTTTGTTGGGCTATAGTGAGTGGCTCATTAACTGAATACAGGCTCTTCATCTCTCTTATCTTCTCAGGTCTTGGGAGGAGCTCAGGCTTGACCAGGAGCAGCTTCTGGATGGGATCTCTGAGTTGGACATCAAGACTGGAGGTGTCCCCTCACAGCTGTTGGTGCATGGGTCCCTGGCCTTTCCTCTGGGGCTTAATACCTCCCTCGGCTGCTTCCTAGCAGCTGCTCACTATGGCCGTGGTCGTGTGGTATTGGCTGCCCATGAGGCCATGCTCTGTGCTCCTCAGATGGCACCATTTTTATTCAATGCTGTACGTTGGTTGGCCAGAGACCAGAGAGACAATATTGGGGTGAACAAATGTCTCAAGAATCTGCATTCCCTGTTGTTGGAGCGTGGCTGGAATTGCAGCCTGGAGTCCCATTTGACCAGTGACATGTGTGTCTACTGCTGTGGGGCTTATAGTGATCAGGATGCCAAGAAAATACAGGAGTTTGTCACTGAGGGCGGGGGGCTACTCATTGGTGGTCAGTCCTGGTGGTGGGCTTCCCAGAACACAGGCAGCTCTGCCTTAGCTGGTTTCCCTGGGAATGTTATCCTCAACACCTTTGGCCTCAGCATCCTGCCTCGGACCCTCAGCCCAGGCTGTTTCCCTGTCCTTCCTACAGAGATAAGGAATTACCACTTTCGAAGGGCTCTCTCTGAGTTCCAGGCTATGTTGAACCAAAAGGGTGGAAAATTGGAAAAGAAGTATTTGGCAAGGTTGAGAGTAGATGCTGCAGGCTTCCTTCAGATTCCTGCACAGGGAATTCCTGCTTATGTGTCTCTGCACCGGATGCTAAGAAAGATGCTGAGACAGGCAGGCCTTCCAGCTGTAAGCAAGAAAAATCCAGTTTCCAGGTACTCCTGTGAGGCTGCAATGCTCCATCTGGCCACAGAGCTGGCACATTCTGGAACTGATTGCTCCCAGCTAGCCCAGGGTCTGGCCACTCAGACCTGCTCCTCCAATCTCTGTCCCTCAGAGCATCCCATCACTGTGGAGATCAGTGGAACCAACCCAGGTATAGAATGAACAGGGAATGCTCAGAGTATTCTTGGCCTGGGAGAAGGTGGGTTTGGTTGACTTTGCAGAACCTGGAAGGTTCTGATCCTCAGAATGGATAACTCCATGCTTTGCTAGACAATGGGACCTGGGATTGTGCTTAATTAAGGCCAAGGAGGAAAGGGTACAGAAAGTGTGGATGGATGATTTGGAGTTCATGGAAGAAGTTGTATCTGTGGGAGACTCCAGGTAGAGACAATGTAGAAACACAACTCAGCCTTCTCTGTGACTTGTCAGGTAACAGTGATGCCTGGATGAGCACTGGGCTCTACCTTCTGGAAGGTCAAAGTGCAGAGTTCTCTCTCTCTGAAGCTGCTGCCTCTGCAGGCCTGAAGGTAAGGCTAGACACTGGGAACCAGCACTTCCCCAAACATAGCCAAGAATGTCCCACACCACAGAGTTGTTTATATCTCCCTTACCAAGTTTATCCAGCAGGAGCCCATGGGAGGGTTATTCTGCCTCTCTTATTTAGATGGAACAGCAAAAAATCCAAGCTACTGATGACCCAAACTCATTCTTAAGCCTGATTTCCATGTGTGACAATTTTACCTACTTAGAGGGATAAGGAAGAGTGACCTAATTACATATCAGTACTTACCAGTTTTCCTGATAGCAGAGGCCAGAGTTTGACCTCTTCATTTTGACACCCAATGGGTGTGTTTAATCCCATTACCTGTATCATGAAAATATATGACTTCCATGCGGAATTTAAATTCTTCTGCCCTCACAGTTCTGAGCATCATTTCCTACTACAGTTAAGGGCTCTAATATCACCATTCTGAGATAACAGATTTATCTGCTTCTATCTGACAAAGGCAAAGAGGCAACCCCACAGAGCATGTAAGGGTGAGCTGGGCAGAGGAGAGCGAATGAGTTGTCTGCCACCTGGCTCAACTTGGTAGCAGCTGAATAGACTTGTATCTGCTCACAATGGGTACACTGGGGTGCCCTGCCTCATATAAAACACCAGTGCCACTCTGCTGTTTAAGTCTGATGTAAGAGCCCAGGATTCTGCCTGGTAGTGAGATTCCATGAGTCCCTCATCAGTTATGCCTGGTAATTAGCCAACTCATATCAAATGGAAATTCCACTACTGAATTGTTTTACACCCCTAAGAAAAACCTCTTAAGTTTACAATTAAGTCCAAAAGACTTTGGAGTGCTATAGTCTCATAGACTACATTCATCCTTCACAGAAAAGGGAAGTTGGGATTTCATATATAATCACCATCATCCATGCCCCTAACAAAACGCTACGTGCTTCTTGGGTGCTCTAATTCCCTTCATGCGGTGTGATTGTCTGTCCAGGTGCAGATTGGATGCCACACTGATGACCTAAGCAAGGCCAGGAAGCTGTCTCGAGCCCCTGTGGTAACTTACCAGTGTTGTATGGACAGAACCCAACAGTCAGTCTCCTGCCTCTGGGGTGGTCTCCTCTACGTCATTGTGCCCCAAGGTTGTCAGCTTGGTCCTGTCTCTGTTACCATCAAGAAGGCAGTGCCTGCCCCATACTACAAGCTAGGTGAGTGGACTAGGCATTGAGGGAAGATTGAGCTCCAGGTGTCTTGGTGACTATGGGGTTGTTATTGAAGAGAGAGAGAATAACAAGGATCACCAGAGGGGAAAAGGAAGACCTGTTCAACATAAATCTGTAGGCAGGAGGTAGAATCAACCTTGTCTATGGAGACTTTGGGTGCAATGGAGAGGGGTCTAGCAGTTTGACCTTCACCTATAGCCTATGGACCTGAATGATATCAAGTCATTGGTTCAGTGCTTTCCTTCTAGAATTTCACTCCTCTGTCTGTCTGTCTGTCTGTCTGTCTGTCTCTCTCTCTCTCTCTCTCTGTCTGTTTGACTGTTTCTCTCTGTCTCTCCACCACCTCTCAAAGGGAAATGGGTGGCAGGTTCCATGCTATATATTTCCAGGTAAAACATCCCTAGAGGAGTGGCAGAGCTGTATCCAGGATAACCTGTGCCCCTGGGGAGAGCTGGCAACAGACAACATCATCCTGACAGTACCAACTGCAAGCCTCAAGGCTCTGGAGGACCCAAAGCCTCTGCTCCAGCTCTGGGATGATATGATGCAGGCTGTGGCCAAACTGGCAGCCCAGCCTTTCCCTTTCCAAAGACCTGAGAGAATTGTCGCAGATGTGCAGATCTCATGTGGTGGGTGCTTCAGAGGAATGCTCCTAATGAGCAAACTTCATTTTGTTATTATTCTACTTTTCTTGTAGTGCCCAAGAATTGTAAAGTATAATTTTGTTATTAAAATGCAAGGAAAGAAGGACAAAAAAATGCTTGGACTATGATGGAAGTGAAAGATGTTTACAAACAAAAGGTCAATCATTGACATCTTACAAGATACAATTTCCTAAGATAGTAATCACGCCCAGAAACTCAAGGCTGGGAGGCCACCAGTGTCTGTCACGATCTTTTCAAAAAGCATATTCAAAATGGACTACTTCCTTCAGACATAAGTCATAACTGAAAAAGAAGGGGGAGGGTGAATAAAGAAGTCTGAGGTAGGTATGGGTACCAAGGACTTTGCAGAAAAGATACATACATATAGGGAATCAGTTCAGAGTCCTGTTCCCACATAGGAAGCTAAATCTTGAGTTACAAAACTATCTCTATTATGTCATGCAAATCTGGTTAACAATGCTGATTTGTTGGGGGAACTGACATTACCCTAGCTTCTCTAGTCCAGGCTCAGGGCATCACATCATAGACTCACAGGCAAAGGAGGATCTTGAAAAGAAAGCATTAAATTTCAGCAAGGACAGTACTGTAAAGTATCTTTCCACCCTTCAGAGTGAGGATCAGGACAATACTTAATTGGGAGAATCTAGGAAGGGGTCAATTACTGTAGAAAAGCCAAATGCTTTCCAAATGGCACAGATATCTGGAATCACTGGGCACAACCAGGATTGTGAAGGAAAAGCTCAACAGTGGAAGGAGGAAGTTGAGGCAGACCCTGCTTTCATGCTCCATCTCTTTCTTTGCATCCCAGGCTGGATGCATTCAGGATACCCCATCATGTGCCACCTGGAGTCTGTGCAGGAGCTCATCAATTTGACAGCCATGAAAAGTATGGGCTTATGGGGACCCATCCATGAGCTGGGCCACAATCAGCAGTGCCATGGATGGGAGTTCCCTCCCCATACCACCGAGGCCACCTGCAATCTCTGGTCAGTTTACGTGCATGAGACAGTTCTGGGGATTCCCAGGGCTCAAGCCCATCCTGAACTGAAACCTGAAGAACGAGAGAAGAGAATCAAAGACCACCGCCAGAAAGGAGCACCACTGGGTAACTGGAATGTCTGGACAGCGCTGGAAACATATCTACAGGTACTGAGCACAAATTCAGGGAGATGGTGCTGACAGACTCCTCAGTCATGTAGTATCCTGCATGACCCCCTAAAACCTGGGGACTACCACCACCACCCCTGGATGTGAGTTACTGGTAGTACCTCTCAGCTTATATATTTGTATGATAAAAGTGACACCCATCCCACTTCCAGAACCAGGATGTTCGAAGATGCAAAGAAATGGAAAGCATTCTAAAAAATTACAAGGCACATTTTTCTGTACTATCCTGAACTTTGACTGAGAGGGAAGGCTCTGAGACATCTTCCTGACTCCTCTCACTGGCGTTGCCCTTTATCCCCTAATAGCTGTTCCATAATAGCCATTGTTTGGTTATGCTTTGTTTTCCTTACTTTTATGGGTTATAATGACAGGAACATGTCTACAGGGCAACTGCATTACAAATAGGTATAGTAAGAAACATATCTACCAACAAGGTTCCCAGGCTTTGAAGCAGAAGCATTGTTTGAATAAATAATGGCCAACCAATAGGAGAGCAATGAAATCATAAAATTAGTCCATTTTCTGTGGATTATCTATCCCTGCCCCCACTCAAAAAATGTGCTCCCAATTTTCATGGCCAGTCATCAAAGCTTCTGGCCACACCAGACCTTTTGCCCTGTCTACTGCAACCCTGTGCAGAGGGCTTACCTACCTCACATGTCACAGAGGCTCATGAACCCTGAGTTAAGAATTTAATCAACTTGTTCAAAAGCACCTACCTAAACAACAGATCAAGAACTTAGAATCAGGAGTTAGCAGCAAGCCCTGGCTTCTTAGACTGCTACACTCTAATGTTTCCTTTCACTAGTTTTGAAGAGTGAGATGTGGTCTTAGTCGATGAGCAACCCAACTCAGTCAGGCTGGAGAAAGCACTTAAGATCTGGATAATACATTAAAATCAAGGCTAATAATAGAAACTGTCTTTTATTGAGTAACTCTGTACATTAGGGTTCTAGAGAGCAGCTTTGATAGAGGGGTAGAATTTGATTGCCAAGAGCTGCTATGATCTAATAAGGTGGATTTATATGGAGACACAGCATGGGAGGTCAGACAAACAACAGGTTTGAAGCTGACGGGAAGCAGTCCTGATATACCTATGACCACGCACACAGGCAGCAGTCAGGTTCACAAACTCAACACCATATTCTTCCCTTTCTTTCTCTTTCCAGCTCCAGGAGGCCTTTGGGTGGGAGCCATTCATGCACCTCTTTGCTGAATACCAAACCCTCTCCGGCCTCCCCAAAGACAAGGAGAGCAAGATGAATGTATGGGTGAAGAAGTTCTCTGAAACTGTGCAGAAGAACCTGGTCCCTTTCTTTGAAGCCTGGGGCTGGCCTATCCAGAAGGAAGTGGCTGATAGCCTGACCTGCCTGCCTTGCTGGCAGGATCACCCTCTGAAGGTGTACATGACTTAGGAGGAGTAAGGGATATGGAGCAGGTGGGGCAGGGGTGGGGTGAGGTGAGGAAGGACTCTGCCACACTGCCAGCTTCACCACTGTGTTCAGGCTTGAGACACTCACTGCCTTAACTATTTTTTCCTCAAGCATTTGTCTTTAAAATATATTTTGAGTTGTTTTAAATATCATTCCAGGCTTTCTTTAGAGTCCAGAGCTCCTTGTGATAATAAACCTAGAGAATGTCCCTTTTCACATTCCATCAAGCACATCACCAACTCAGGGACCATTTCCTTAGATATTTACATTCCTTAGGTATTTGGCGGGTGCTTTGCACATGAAAGACATTAAGGAAATACGTCCTATATGAAAGAATACAAAGGTCTCCTGACATAGGGAAGAGTCAGTCCATTGTCCTGGGAACTGTGTACAACAGCTTCTGAATTATGTGGACAATATTCCAGCAGACTTCCAAGGAAAATACAGTTAACATCACCTCCTCACACAGAAGAAAATGACATGGATAGTAAACAACTTCTGCAGTCAAAACTGCCAAGAGGAAGTGTCAGGGTTTGGCAGATGTCTAGTGATAAACTGTAGAGCTTATCCTCAACAGATTTTTAATTAAAAAAAAAAATAACTGCCTGAAAGAGATGAAAGTTTAAAGACCTCTATTTTTCCCTATACTCATTATTGCATTTTGACTAATATCAGATCAAATCTCTAAATGGTTTTGGCATCTGATTTTCTCGTTACCTCGGCCTAGACTCATCTGCCTTAGGAACCCAGCCTTGGGAAGGTATTTGAACCAAGACATTTCAGTTCCCCAACTGATGAAGTCTTAATCCTGATGGGAGGAAGGGGTGAGTAGAGGGATAAGGGATGATGCTGGAGTTAGCAGGTTACCTAGGAGACAAAACCAGAACCTAAATCTAAGCTTGTAAACACCTCTATGTAGGACCTGGAGCTCTGTGGTGGTTTCTTCTCACTCCTGCAGACAGGCACTAGCTTTGCCTCTTGTTTTAATGCTCATGGTTTGATTGTTTCCTGTGGCTGCAACTTCCTCAGGTTAGTCTTGGAGGCATAAAAACCAATTTTCTACCTGCAATTTTATTGTTCTAAGTTTAGAAACCTTATTAGGAGAAAAAATATTCAAGAATTTGAATGAGTGTTGCAGCAGGGTGGGGTGTCATAAAGTCCCAACCCCAGCTGAAGAGCTGTTGGCAAAGTATGACCATTAGTTCTCCTTTGTCTACAATACAGAGTCAAGCTGGTTTGGAAGAGGTTGATTTACTTGTAGCTGAAGTGGGCACTGGATCCCAGCTTGGCACATCTGATTCGTACCGTCTAACCTCAACTAGTTCCAGTAATGGAAGGTGGTCCAGATCAAGCTGATGAAGTGCAGGTCACAGACTCCTAGTACATAGACTGGAAAGTAGACATTGCCTTTGGTACTGGGAACAGAAGCTTGATTAGACTGCCCAAAGCTTTAGTCATTGTAGTTAGACCAAGAGACAGTTGAGGGATGGTTATTCATTTTCTTCTTTTGGTTTAGAAATTTCATAACAAATTTGTATTACACATTTTGAAATTTCATAATGTAAGCATATTACTTATAGCTATAGAAATAAATTTTAATGATTTATTTGTTTTTATTTGTAAGCATTGGTGCTATGCATGCATGTGTGTCTGTGTGAGGGTGTCAGATCACTTGGTGCTGGATTATAGACAGCTGTGAGCTGCCATGTGGGTGCTGGGAATTGAACCCATGATCTCTGGAAAAGCAGCCAGTGTTCTTAACTGCTGAGCCATCTCTCCAACCCTAGAAATAATTTTTGTAAAGAATTTGAAGTAATTTCTTAGAAAAAGTAGGTCTGAAAGTGGGTAGAGATGGAGACAGAAGTGCTGGAATGGACCACTCTTGTTTTAAGTTCCTTGTTATTTATTTAATATTTCACTTCTGTAGAGTGTTTCTCTCCAGGTCCTGCTAAGCCCCTGCAGTCCTAAAGCCCACTTATAATGTAATTACTCGGAAGCTCATATTAATTAAACTGCTTGGCCATTAGCTCAGGCCTACCACTGTCTAGCTCTGTGGCTTTAAGGAAGAGACCTCTGTCTGTGTATTAACTTGGGTTAATATGCTGTTGCCTTTAAGGTCTCCTTCTCCTCTTTCATCAGCCCCTCCTTTTCCTCCTCTCCTTTTTTCTTCTTCTTTTTCCCTGGACTTGTCCTCATGCTCCAGGCTTTGGTACAGTCTACATTTTTCCTTATACATCAGTCATCCCCTTGGAATTGACTTGTGTAATGTCTCCCTCTTCATGGAGACTTTGTCAAGGCAGAGACCATGTAGCTCTTATGCACTGCTGTGCTTGCCACCCCAAGCAAGAGCCTGTCACATACCATATTAGCTGTGAGCATGCCCTGCACTAGCATACTCCAAACAAGCCTGCAACTGCAGGGAAGACCAGAAGTGGAGCCGCTGCCTGTTCCTGCTCAGTCTTCAAAGGGCCATCCTGTCTATCACTGTCCAGGAAAAGCATTTCCATTCTTCCAGAACAGAGTTTTAGAGATGCAGTTGTCAGTCCCCAGGTCTAGCCTCTGAATGCAGGTTCCATTGTGAACATGGCTTTTCCCATTCCCATTCCTTTTTTTCCTTTAATCTTCTGTGTATGAGTGTTCTGCAGCTGCCCGGTGCTTCCACAGACCAGAAGATGTTATTGGATCTCTTGGAATGGAGGTAAAGAGGTTGTGAGCCAGAAGAGCAAAGTTTACTTCATGAAAAACAAAAATTCACATCTATGTACTCCTACAGGTGATGAAAGAATAAGAGACCATCAGTTCTACATGTTAAGGATAAATTGAGAAAGAAGGGATTATGTGGGCTGGTTAGAATTAAACTCTCTCAAGCCCCAGTCTAAAGAACAAATCTGAGTGAGAAGCACTGTAGACAGATGGAGAAGGGAAACTCTTCACCCTGGGCAATAAAGAGCTCACTCTGAGGTGCAGCCCCAGAGGAGCAGCTGGACTAGTTCCATTTAAGAAGTTTTAAGTGGGACCTCTATTTTTTATGGTTTCCAACCAATTTCTGAACATTGTTTGATTTCATTGTCCTTCCAAAACCACAGGTACAGAAAGGGAAAAGGTTTTTTGTTTGTTTGTTTTTGTTTTGTTTTGTTTACCAACTACGCATCTTAAAGAGGGATGTTTTAGTCAAGGTTCTCTAGAGTAACAGAACTTAGAGAATGAGCATATACACATAGAAAGGGAATTTGTTAGAAGGACTTACAAGATTTGGTCCAGCTAATCCAACAATGACTGCCTATGAACATAAGGTTCAAGAATCTGACAGTTGTTCTCACTCCACAAGGAGGGATGCCTCAGCTTGTCTTCAGTATATGCTCGAGTCCAAGGAAGTTCTAATGCCAGTGAGTATGGGAAGGCCTTGCTGGCTGGTAGAGGTTATAGTCCCAGCAAAATTTCTTCCCTCTACCTGCCCTTATCTGGAGAATGTCCCTGGGCCTGGAAGGCTGACCTTATCTGAAAGGTGTCTCTAAACCAGATGTCTGAGTTATCTTTAGCTTGACCCTTGGCACAGATCCCTGCTAAGAAGACTTGGGCTAGGGTCTCTGCTGTAGGACCCGACTGCCACATATGAAGCCTTGTGGAAGGATTGAGCCACTTAGCGCAAATTAGGGTTTGTCCCCAGGCTCCCTAATCCTATATATTCCTTATACTCTGGAATAAAGGTGAGCTGATTCACTGAAGTCTGTCTCCCAGGGAGCTGTCTTCATCCCACCCACAGCTATCCTAACCCTGTTAACCGCTTCTGCTCCCTCCGCCCTTGTGGACCAATGAAGCCAAAGATCACAGGGAAGAAGCAGAACCACAAGTGAGGAGGATTTGCTATGGAGGGCGTCCTTCTTTTGTGTCCTATAGGTAGGCTGCCAGCAGATGTGGTCCAGAATAAAGGTAGAGCTTTCTACCTCAAAAGATCCGGATTAAAAGTTTATCTCCCCACTTTAAAGATTCAGAAAACAAGTGGCTCTTCCCACTTCAATTGATTTGATTAAGGAAAAAAATCCTTCACAGGTGTGTCCAGTCATTTGGGTAGCCCAAATGTAGTCAAACTGACAACCAAGAATAGCTGTCACAAGGGTTAATATCTAAAATATATTTAAAAAAAAACTCAAAAACTGGAAATCAAGAAAACAACACAATTTAAAAATGGGGTACAGATATAAAGAGAGAATTCTCCAAAGAGAGGAAACATAAATGGCTGAGAGGCACTAAAAAATACTCAAAATCCCTAGTCACCACAGAAATGAAAATCAAAACTACTTGAGACTTCATCTGATACCAGTCAGAATAGCCAAGGTCAATAAAAACAAATAAGAACTCATGCTGGCGAGGATGTAGAGCAATGGGAACACCCATCCATTCTTGGTTGGAGTGCAAAAGTGTAGTCATTATGGAAATCAGTGTAGAGGTTCCTGGGGAAGTTAAGAATTGATCTACCTCAAGATCCAGCTCTACGCTCTTGGGTGTATACCCAAAGGCTACTTCATCCTACTACAGAAACATTGAGTTAACCATATTTATTGCTGCTCTATTCATAATAGCCAGAAATTGGAAACAACCTCAATTTTTTTTATGAAAGAATGGATAAAAAAGTGGTAAATTTATACAATAGAACATTACTTGGCTGTTAAAAAAATTGCATCATGAAATTTTCAGATAAGTGGATGGAGTTAAAAAAAAAATCATCCTAAGTGAGATAACCCAGACCCAGAAGGGACAAATATAGTATATATTCACGTGTATGTGGATGTTATCTGTTAAGGCTTCAATAAGCAGTCTATAATCCATATAAGCACAACAGTTAGGTACAGAGTAAGGAACGGGGGGGGGGGGGGTTACTGGATCACTCTAGGAAAGGAAAATGTAATAGATGGATGGGGGAGGCTAGAACAGGAAAATCAAATGGGGAGGTCGAAGGGAAGGTTGGGGGGAATATGGGAAAGAACAGCTAAAACTAATGACCATTTGAGGGGCTGCATGGAAACCTAATACACTAGACGCTTCCTAAAATATATACATATATGAAGGTGATCTAAATTGAATTGCCTAATAACAGGGGAAACAGAACCCTAACTGGACATCTCTCATCACCAAATGAAGCCTCTTGTGTCAGGTGTGAGTTACATGTAATCCCAGGGCCAGACAACCTAGGCTTATGCCAAGGCTATAGGCCACTATCCACAAACAGATGATAAGCCACTATTGCTGAAGACAACACCTATATAACTCATTGAATATAGAGAAGTTGAGCTGGAGCTTACATAGAACCTTCACACCTACTGACTGATGTTCACAGTACTGGAAGGTACTCAGCATACTACCAAAAGAAAAGGTAAACACCAATCCAGCTACAAATTCTTCAGTCTGCAGTGGTGATCTGCATGCAAGATATGGCACAAATCTTGTGAGATTTATCAACCATATCTGATTAGATTTAGGGTCCATTATAACCCATCCCTGATACTGCTTGAATTCCAAGAAGCCTTGACTAGATAGGCCAGGGACCAAGGGACAAACCAATTACTATTATTTTACTAAAGGAACATAGCAATAAAATGACTCCTAATGACGTTCTGCTATACTCATAGGACAGTGCCTTTCTCAGTCATCAAAGAAGTTTCTTCCTGCAGTAGATAGAAATAAATACAGAGACCCAAGCTGGACAAGGTGCAGAGGGTGGGAAACCCTGAAACACTTAGTCTTAAGTGAGACATCTCCATCAATTCCCACCCCTTACAGCTCAGGGGACCCTGAGGAAGAGGAGGAGGAAAGAATGTAAGAGCCAGAGGGGACAGAGACTACCAAAGAAAGAAAGGTCTTCTAAACACAGCAGTATCAATGCACATATAAAGTCACAGAGACTGTGGCAGCATGCACAGGACCTGCACAGGTCTGGGGCCCCGGTGTTGAGAGGAAGTGGACACATGCCTCCATCCCTAATCAGAAGCTGTCTCCAATTGATAACCACTCACAAATGGTAAATTAGTTTTCTCCAACAGAGTCTCACTGGAGATACAAACCAATCATAAGGCCGGGTCCCACGCCCACCAGTAGATTCCCAACACAAAATGAACTCAAGGATACTTTTGGAGGTTCATTTGTTTGTGTTTCATAATGCGTTGCCTGGCCTTTTCCCCACTTACCCTACAGGTCTTTGCTTATATAATATGGTTTCTGATTTTGTGTTTTTGTACTTGTCTCTGCATCTATATGTATTTCTTGTAATTTTTCTTTTGTTCTTTGTTTTTTGTTTGTTTGTTTGTTTACTTGTTTGCCTTGTTCAGGTTGGTTTTCTTGTTATTATTTTTTTCTTTTTGTTTTTGGGTCATTTCTTTCTTTCTGTTTTTCATTAGATGCCTGTTTGCTTTCTAAACAGACAAAACAAGAAAGGATGTGGATTTGAGTGGATAGGGAGATGGGGAAGATCTAGGAGAAATTGGAGGAGAGACAAGCATAACCAGGATATATTGTATGGGAAAAAGTTATTTTCAGCCGGGTGGTGGTGGTGCATGCCTTTAATCTCAGCATTTGGGAGGCAGAGGCAGGCGGATCTCTGTGAGTTCAAGGCCAGCCTGGGCTACCAAGTGAGTTCCAGGAAAAGCGCAAAGCTACACAGGGAAACCCTGTCTCGAAAAACCAAAAAAAAAAAGTTATTTTCAATAAAAAAGAATTAAATTATATATAAAAGAATTTATTGTTTTTTCATGAAGAATAGCCTAAGGAAATTCAATCATTGTTGTTGAGGTTACCTGTGGAAGAAGAGAGAGAAGCAATAACAACAACAAGAAAGCTACTTCCCCTCATTTCTGGTCCATGAGTAGCCCCAAGATGACTAAGTCTCTACTACTGAACCAGCAAAGGTAGCAGACCAGGAAAATTAGCATCCAACACAAGTGGCCTCACTGTAGAAAACCAAACCAGGCAAGGCTGCTCACCATGATTAAAAATAGTCTACACTTAGGAATGGCATTCAAGTGAAGAAAGGCTTTCTTGTTTCTGCAGGCACAGGAACTCCAGCTGCTGTGTGCTTCAGTCAGATGAATGCAAGTTGGATGCAGGAGGCAACTTTATCGGGGATGCTGCCTTTAGGATGACCAAGGAATCCCCTCCTCAGCAACACAACTTTTATTTCTCTCAAATAATCCTTAATAAACCATTTGAGTAAACAGAGTATGTGGTCATTAAGAGTCATTCAGAATTGAACTAGTTATTTGTGGATAAGATCGGTGAACTATATTAACGTAGGGTGGATGGTTGTAACAACAGTAACAAAAAAAAAATCTGCCTTTATATGATTTCACTGCAACTAAACAACCTAAAAATCATATCTCAACATGTATTTTTCTCCCAAGGATCTAGCAGTTTGCTGTTTAAGAATGCTTTATGCTTACTTTTCCATATAAGAAGTCATGTTATGGTCCCTATTACTTGAGGAGAAAATAGAGATACAAAGCGAATGAACAGAAAAGCTACATTTCTGACTACAGGAATTGATGCCAGACCTTCTGACATGATAGTACTAACCTGCAATCAGATCCGCCATGGCCCATGGTTCTGCCTGCATCAGACCCTGCTCAGCTTCTGGACTGCAGAGTCTGGATTCAAGCAGAAAATGACAACTGGATAATAAAGGTCATTCATCCAAGGCATAAATCCAAAGTCAGTGGTTCTCAACTTCCCTAACGCTGCAACCATTTAATACAGTTCCTCGTGACATCATGACCACCAACCAATTATTTTTGTTGCTACTTTATAACTGTAATTTTGCTACTGTTATGAATTGTAATGTAAATATCTGTGTTTTCCCATCGTCTTAGGCAACCCTTATGAAAGGGTCATTCAATTCTCCAGAGGTCGTAACCCAAAAGTTAAAAACCACTGATTTAGGGTATGATCAACATCCTGTCCTACCTACATTGGTTTAAAACCTCCAGAATTGAGGGCTTTGTGGTGTTTTGGAGAAAGTTGTTCTTAAGTTCAAGGCCTTTGTTTTTCTTAAGGATATTCCAACTTCACCAATACTGTATTGGATAAGAAAACCCAGCCTTCATATAGGGTATAAGATCGAGTGAATGAAAAAAAATCTACATTCCTATCGAGATGAAAGCATTTTGAGAAAAAAAGTCACCCTAACATAGTTTAGAGGAGTACTAATAATTGTAAAGAAGACCTACCTCTATGTCCTTTGCTGAATGTGATACAGCCAGTAAATTGTTATGAGAATGGACAATTAATATCAGAAAACCAGAAGACTGGTATGTTGTCTCACTAAATGAACCACCAAATAGCCTCCCTCTGGGAAATACTGCTAAAATGAAATAATAAACATAGCTAAGGGGAATCATTTAAGTTCTGTGGTAGCCTAGTCTGTGCTGCCTACGGCATTTTTCTCTCCCCCTTGTGGCCACACCTGAACATTACAGTTTCTGCCCTTCAAATACAATGGAAACTGTTTCATCAAGGCAAACTCAGTCTCCTGCCCCAGTTTTAGTTAAAAAATAAATGTTTCCTTTTCCTGAAGCAAATTAGTTTTCAATATTATTTTCACTTCCTGTTTCTAAAATTCTCCCAAATTAATAAGCTCTAGTTGGAGTGAAATGTTCACAAATATTGTTCTAGAATGGATTTAGGATTTTAGGATACAATAGCTTTGCCTTCACGAATTACATACATACACTAAGTCTGAATCACATCTTATTAAGTTTATATATTCTAAAAATAAATAAATAAATATTAGAAATAACCCAAGAACCTTCTAAAACTGATGTTGTATGTTTCTAGCTAGCAAGACATCTAAACTGCAAAGAAATATGTGCCCAAAGTAAACATGGCTTCTCTCACTTAAACATAATCTTATAAAGAAAGCATGACTTTATAACTAATATAAGTCACCCATTCAATATTTGAACAGACTTCTCCCATCCAATCCTCTGTGACTGGGGGTCTCTGAGGGAGGCAAGAAAGTAGTTCAATTCAACACAACTAAGTAGCTGGTGTTTCAAACTTCAGGAGTCTGGACCCAAGTAGTTTATTTTAGGTATATTTGGTAAATTTGGTAAAATTAAATTTAGGCACAATTTGGTGAAAAATTTCCTGATGATAAATAACTCAGTCTCATTGCACAATAAAACTTAAGACACGACTATGTTGAAAGTCTTTGTAAATTACATGTAACATCTTCTATAAAGATGGGTTCTACAGGTTGACTACATGTGACACCTTCCATAAAAATGGGTTCTGTAGATTGGCAAGCTTACAATAAGCATCTGAGGAAGGAGCCTGTGTGGTCTCAGCCACACAGTGTAAATGTCACCAGGCTATTAACCACTTCCATTCTCAGCCTTCTAGGCAAAAAGAAGGTTCTACATCCCTCCCTTTGAAGGGACAACTTCTTTTACATTCCTGGTTCCCCTAGTGCCTATCTGTGAGCACAGGACCTCTCACATCTGGAGTATGCATAAATTTGTGACCTCTCATTGGAGAAAGGAAGTAACATGAAATCCAAGATCTCATGGAAACACAGTAGAGGCTACCTTTCCATTTTGCTCACCTCACATGAAAAAGGACACTTAGCCAGATGGAATCCCCTCTTGAGCCAAACAAACAAAATAATTCTACTCTCAGAATAACATCGAGTATGTATTAGACTGTTTTTCTTTGATATAACGAAATACTAGAGGTGGATACTTGACAAAGTTTAGTTGGCATTTAGCACACAGTTCTGGAGATACAAAGTTGAAGTGTCAAATTGTGCAATGGCCTTCTTTCTGTCTAGGTTACAGAACAAAAGACAAGGAATACACAGATGGTGTGTGTGTGTGTGTGTGTGTGTGTGTATGTGTGTGTGTGTGTGTGTGTGTGTGTGTGTGTGTGTGTGTGTGTGTATTCTCTTTCTCTCTTCCTTTAAAGCTATTAATACTCAATAATAGGGAGTTTATCTTAATAAATTATCTAATCTTAATCATTCCCCAAAGGTTCCACATCTCAACACTAAAGTTAACTCCAATCCTTTTTAATCTCTTACACTAGGTATTAATTTCAACACAGAGAGCCTTAAAAACACTCAAACCAAGTCCAACGCAGAGCAAAATGGTACAAATTACTGAGTTATGACATCTTCCTTTAGCCAAAGCTCTAGTGAGATTAAGTCAACATATTACAGAAACAATTGTATATCAATGATTTTTGAGGCACTATTCATAGTAGCTAGGCTGTCTAACAACTGAGGAACAAATGAAGACAATGCAGTAGACATACACATGGGATTTATTTCAGCCATAGAAAGGAATGGAAAATATGTCATTTGCAGAAAAATAGATGTAACTGGAGATGGTAAGCAAATTAGAAGCCAGACTCAAGAAGTCAAACATAGCATGGATTTGCTCATTTTTGGTTCCTAGGTTTTATATAGTTACATAAAATTATGCATGTATATAGAGCCTATCAGCTTAAGGGGGAAAGCAGGAAAGCGAGCACAAAACAGACAGAACTGTTTAACACTTTAATTTGGGTGTTGTGAAATACACTTTGAAGAAGGAGAAAACGTACTTTTGTGAATGTTGTCTTGGTTTCTACCCAGGTTATGCTCTTATAACTAAAGCATCCAATTATGTTCCTTTTATTATAAAATATAACATGCTCACAAAAATGTACTGAAAGTAAATTTAAAACTTAAATGAAAATTTTGAAGTGAATCACTAGATTAGGAGATTATTACCAATAACCAGATACCACCACTACTACTCACTACTTCCTTTCAAGACATAGACCCTCCTGCCACCAGGTAGATCACTAACCATCAACTTTGCCAATGAAAAAGTTATAGTTTATTTTTAGTTCTGCCTAATATTCCATAAATATAGTACCCTCAGTTATTCTTTGTTATTGATAGATATTTTATGAATGGGTACATAACATGTTTGTCCTTCTGAGTCTGGGTTACCTTACTCAGGATACTATTTTCTAGTTCCATCCATTTGCCTGCATTGTCATTGTTTTTCTCTGCTGAGTAGTACTCCATTGTGTATATGTATCACATTTTCTTAATCCATTTTTCAGTTAAGGGGCATCTAGGCTGTTTCCAGGTTATGGCTATTATGAATAATGCTGCTATGATCATAGTTGATAATGTGTCCCTATGGTTTGATTGAGTGTTCCTTGGGTAAATGCCCAAGAGTGGTATAGCTGGGTCTTGAGGTAGATTAATTCCCAATTTTCTGAGAAACCACCATATTGATTTCCAAAGTGGTTGTACAAGTTTGCACTCCCACCAACAGTGGAGGAGTGTTCCCCTTGCTCCACATCCTCTCCAACATAAGCTGTCTGCAGTGCTTTTGAGCTTAGCCATTCTGAACAATGTAATATTGTATCTCAGAGTCATTTTGATTTGTATCTCCCTGAAGACTAAGGATGCTGAGCAATTCCTTAAATGTCTTTTGGCCATTTGAAATTCTTCTATTGAGAATTCTCTGTTTAGCTCAATAAGCCATTTTTAATTAGATTGTTCATTATGTTGATGTCTAGTTTCTTGAGTTCTTTATATATTTTGGAGATTAGCCCTCTGTCAGATGTGGGGTTGGTGAAAATCTTTTCCCATGTAGGCTGAGTTTTTCCAGATACATATATGATGTTTTTATATCTTTCTTACTTTTTCCTTGATTCATACACATTTTAACTATGCTAATTAAGACTTTGTCTTCCAGATTTTGTAATCTCTTTTTGAAAATTTTTTAAATTGTCTATATATTGTATGTTGTACATGTTCCACTTCATACACCCTATACAGCTTTTTACTGCTCCTACTTCCCATTAGTATTCTTTGTCTCTCTCACACACACACACACACACACACACACACACACACACACACACACATATATATATACTTTCATGTTATGGATATACACTATCTAGCCCATAACTTCATTTTCAAACTAAGTATGCCTTTATCTCAGTGAACAGATATTTTAGAATTGAAGGAGAAATTAGTCTTTACAGGGAAAGAAAAATACAAGAGACTTCATTATATCATGCCAGCCCTCAAAGAAGTGCTTAAGACAAAGAACTCTGCTGAGCTAGAGACAGAAGAATAGCTATCATCATGAAAACAGACGTGAGGATAATTCTCCTTCATAGAGCAGATACACACAAGAGGAAGAGAATCAAACATCATCAAAAAAGAAACCACCAAATCAAAGAGATGAATATGTAAAGCAACTGAATGTTCATAAAATGATAGGAGAAAGTCCTTCTCTATCAACAGAAAGCATGTATGTAAAAAGATTTAGAAGATGAACAAATTAAAAACAAGACCTATTGTTGTGCTCTGAAAAGAAATTCTCTTCAGTGGTGAATGCATACATAGATGGAAAATAGGGGTTTTCTGTGGAGAAAACCAAAAGTGAGAAGGGGGAGGTAATTACAGCTGATGAAATTGCTTTGAAGTTAAAAAATTAGGCTTTGTCTATTAATCAAGATCAATTCTTTGACAAGAAATTCTTTGTAGACATAAATGTGCCTAATACGGAACACACAATTTTATATTTCAAAAATTCTTAAACCTAAATGGAGAGATAGACTCCAATACAACAATATATGAGCACTTTGATACTCTATGTGGTGATATATTGTGTACCCTAATAAAATTTGCCTGAAGATCAAAGAACAGAACAAGCCCCTAGATTAAACAAAGATGCCAGGCAGTGGTGGCACACACCATTAATCCTAGCACTAGGGAGGCAGAGATCTGTCTGGATCTTTGTGAGTTCAAAGCCACTTTGGACTATATGAGATTGATTCAGTTTGGGAAGGAAACAGAGCCAGGCAGTGGTGGTACACACCTTTAACCCCAGTACAGAGAAGCATACATGCCTTTAATCCCAGTACTTGGAAATCACATGCCTTTAATCCCAGCACTAAGAAGGAAGTGATATCGCTGGGTGGAGAAAGGTATATAAGGCATGAGGAGACAGGAATTAAAGCTTCTCAACTGGAGAGCTTTCAGCTGAGGACTCAGAGGAGTTCAGTCAGAGGATTTGTGGAGCTGGCATGGTGAGATATGGCAGTGGCTTGTTCCTTTGTCTCTTGGACCTTTCAGCATTTATTCCAAATGGCTCCGGGTTTTTTATAAAAAGACGATTTTAACGGTCATGTTACTACTCTACTTTATCAGGGAAGATTATTTGAACAAAATATAATAAATCTTTTTAAAAGGAAAGAAATAACAAAGACCAGTACATATGTAAATGGAAAACGAGATTTTAAAAATACAAAATACTGATTTCATAAAGAGATCTTTAATGAAAAATATAAAATCAACATATCTTTGTATAGACTAATCAGGGGGGAAAGAGGTGATTTAAATAAATAAAGGCAGAGGTTAAAAGGAAACATTATAGCTGATACAAAGAAATAAAAGACTCATAAGAGAATATCATGAGCAATCATGTGACAATTATAGCTTAGAAAACATGGATACATTCCTGGGCTGAGGTAGCCCACTGTATGAGTTATTGGTGCATTGGTATTGACAAAATTCCTGACAGAGCAATTGAATGGAGAAAGGATTTCTTTTGGTTCACAGCTTCAGGAGATACAGCTGATTGTAATGGAAAAGCTTGCTGGAATTCATGCCAGTAGCATTGCACATTGGAGGCTCTGTATGCCTCACAGACCACAAAGCAGAGGTACTTTGGGCCAGAACCTTGTCAAGAAATAACTGTCAGGGCTCACTCCCAAGTGACATAATTCCTGCAGCTGGGCTCCATCCAGCTCCCAATGGTTCCACAGCCTCTCAAAGCAGCACCACCACATGGGGATCAAATGTTTAGATATGTGAAACAGTGGGTAAAATTTCATATCCAAATGATATCTACTAAAACTGAATCATGAATGAAGACTTGGTAAAAATGAACAGGCCAATAACAAATACTAATTTGAATAAACAATGAATAGTTTCTGAACAATGAAAAGCTCAGGGCTGATAGCTATGCTACTCAGCTTCATCAAATTTTCATTGGAATGCATTAATTAAACAAAATAAGGGGTTTTGTTATGAAATTCATATATGCACTTAACATACTTTTAGCATATTCTCTTATTATTTTTCCTCCTGCTCTCCTTTCTCTTCCCCTCCCCATTCCCCCTTCTTCTTCAACATCCTAATCGTCCCACCCTTCCTTCCTGTCCTTCCCTCTCCTACCAGATTGCATGCATGAGACAAATCTGATACTTGTCTCTGTAGGCCTGGTTCATTTCTTCTCATACAATGATTCAACTTTCATCCATTTTCCTAAAAGCAGCACAATTTCATTCATTCACTTTATAGCTAAGTAAACGTTCTCTCTGTAGATATACCACATTTCCTTGATTTAATTATCCATTGATGGACACTGGGCTAATTTCATAATTTGACCTCTATGAACAGGAGAGTAATGACTGTGGATATACAAATATCTCTATAGTAAGCTGGCTTTGACTCTTTGGTGTATATAAAAAAGAAATAAAGCCAATTCTTCTCAGACTGTTCCAAAGAATTACAAGGGATATCATCCCTCAAACCCCTTCTATCTATCCAAATGGATGCCGAAATCAAATAAGGACACAGCAACAAATCTAAGTATAGACCAATACCCCTGACAAACACAAATAAAAAAAAACATACTAAAATAATTGTATTTAATAGCTCATCAAAAACATACTTATGGTCAATGATTTCCAAGAATGCAAGGCTAGTTCAAAATAAGACAATTAATAAATGTATTTTATCACACTAACAGAATGAAGGACAAAAGCCATACAATTGTCCCAACTGATGCACGAAAAGAATTGGATAAAAAATTTTATAACTGGATATGACATGGGTACAGAGGAAAACCAAATAAGGAAGAGAGCAATAAAGTGGATGCTAATAACATATTGCTCTACTCATAGGTCAGTGCTTCACTTAGCTATCATCAGAGAAGCTTCTGCTTGCAGGAAATGGGAATTACCACAAAATCTCACAGTTAGACAATGTGAGAAGAGGGGGAGATGGTGGAGCACTCAATCCTAAATGGAATTTCTTCATCAAACTCTCCCTTGGGGATCAGGGAGCTATATGGAAGAGGAGATGGCAAGATTGGAAGAGCCAGAGGGGGTAGATGACTCCAAAGAAACCTTGTCTTCCAGACACAACAGATATGATGCAGAGGTTCTTATAAACTCGTAGAGACTGTGCCAATACACCCAGGGGGTTCGAGCCAGATGGGGTCCCAGCACTGAGAAGAGGAAATGTATACAGGCTCCCCACCCTAACGAAGAAGCTGTCTGCAACTGATACCCACTAGCCAAGGGGAAAAAATCAGTTTTCTCCAATGGAGTCTCACAGAGTATATTAACCAGAATTCAGTGTAGGAGCAGAGTTCAATTCTCAGCATCTATACTGGATCATTAACAAGGGCCTGTAACCCCAGCTCCAGAGAATCTAACAACCTTTTCTGGCATCCACAGTCACCTACAAATGCATGTGCATAGTCTCACACAGACATATACATACATAAAAATAAAACCTTTTTATAAAGAAAGAAATGTCATTATGCATTACAAAAGTGGATATAATTATTGTGTGTCAGTTAAAAGTAAAGTATAGTTTTAGTTCCTGGTCTCAAAAGGAAATCTGGCCTTTTCACAACTTAACTATTCTGTTTAACTAAGATTCTACACATACCTACTATCAGATTTGGAAAGTTTGCATCTATTTTCTAAGAGATTTTTATGAGCCACCCCTGGACACCAGCCATCCCAGGGAAGACCTGCCCAACTTGGCTCTAGTTTCTGTCCATCAGGTGGGCCCCCATGGGAAGGTTCCCCCTTTCCAAGACTGCAGGCAGACCCTGCAATCTCCACACCCTGCCCCCACACCCATCTGCCTGGGACTCCAGCCACTTCCTGAGACTCAGAGACTAGCCCCCAGCTCCCATCTGGCCAGCACTCCCATATGGACCAGAGCTCCCATCTGGTCCAGAGCTTCCATCTGGATGAGAGAGAGGCTCCCTAAATCTGTCAACTTTGTCTGGACCAAGTGCACTAATAAGACCAAGAATGAATCCACAAGGAGATGGGCAGATGTCAAGGCAGAAGTATATACAACAAAATAAAGAGCAATACAGCATCACCAGAACCTATCCCTCTTCCAACAGCTAGACCTGAACATCACAGAATGGAAGAAGCAGAAGAAAACAACCTTATGAATAACATCATGAAGAGGCTAGAGCCTCATATAGAAGAAATAAAAAATGAAGTGGAGGAACAGACAAACAAAAAATAACTATAAAAGAACACTATAAAAAACTAGAGGAAAAGACAATTAAAGCAGAAGAAAAAAGTAAGTACCTGAAAGAAAATCATGAAAAAGCAATGAAACAGATGAGGGAAATAGTCCAAGACCAGAAAAGGGAAATAGAAAAAATGAAGAAGACACAAGCAGAGGGGATGCTGGAAATGGAAAATCTAAGTTAAAAAAAAAAAAAAAAAGGAACTTCAGATGCAAGTATAGCCAACAGAATGCAAGAGATGGAAGAGAGGATCTCTGGTTTAGAAGATACGTTAGAAGAAATAGATTCATCAGTCAAAGCCAACAAAGTCATTACCCAAAATGTCCAAGAAACTTGGGACACCATGAAAAGACCAAACCTACAAATAATAGGGATAGAGGAAACAGAAGAATACCAACTCAAAGGCACAGAAAATATATTTAACAAGATCATAGAAGAAAACTTTCCCAACTTAAAGAAGGAAATGCCTATGAAGATACAAGAAGCTTATAGAACACCAAACAGACTAGACCTCCCAAATTTCCCCTTGCCACATAATAATTAAACAACTAAATGTACAGAATAAAGAAAGAATATTAAGGGCAGCAAAGGAAAAAGGCCAAGTACCACATACCTAAGCTAAATCAAGACCGGATAAACCAATTAAATACTCCAAAAACTCCTAAGGAAATAGAATCAGTCATTAAAAGTTGTCCAACCAAAAAAAGCCCAGAACCAGATGGTTTCAGCATAGAATTCCACCAGATCTAAAAAGAAGAGTTAATACCAATACTCTTTAAATTGTTTGACACAGTAGAAGCAGAAAGAATATTACCAAACTCCTTCTATGGGGCTACAATTACCCTGATTCCTAAACCAAACAAAGATGCAACAAAGAAAGAGAACTACAGACCGATCTCCCTCATGAACATTGATGCAAAAATACTAAATAAAATACTGGCAAACAAACTCCAAGAACACATCTAAACAATTATCCACCATGATCAAGTAGGCTTCATCTCAGGGTTGCCAGGGTGGTTCAACATACAAAAGTCTCTCAGTGTAATACACCATATAAACAAACTCAAAAGAAAAAAATCACATGATCATCTCACTAGACACAGAAAAGGCATTCGACAAAATCTAACACCCCTTCATGATAAAGGTCTTGGAGCAATCAGGAATACAGGGAACATACCTAAACATAATAAAGACAATTTACAGCAAGCCAACAGCCAACATCAAATTAAATGGAGAAAAACTCAAAGCAATACCACTAAAATCAGGAAAAGGCAAGGCTGTCCCCTCCCCCATACTTATTCTATATAGTACTTGAAGTTCTAGCCCGAGCAATAAGACAACATAAGGAGATTAAGGGGATACAAATTGGAAAGGAAGAAGTCAAGCTCTCCCTATTTGCAGATGACATGATAGTATACATGAGTGACCCCAAAAATTCAACCAAGGAACTGATATGGCTTATAAATACCTTCAGCAACATAGCAGGATACAATATCAACTCAAACAAATCAGTAGCCCTCCTATATACAATAGACAAACAGGTTGAGAAGGAAATCAGAGATAAACCACCCTTTACAATAGCCACAAATGATATAAAATACCTTGGGGTAATTCTAACTAAGCAAGTGAAGGACCTATATGACAACAACTTCAAGTCCCTGAAAAAAGAAATTGAAGAAGATGTCAGAAAATGGGAAGATCTCCCAGGCTCATGGATAGGCAGGATTAACATAGTAAAAATGGTGATCTTACCAAAAGCAATCTACAGATTCAGTGCAATCCCCATCAAATTACCAACACAATTCTTCACAGACCTGGAAAGAATAGTACTCAACTTCATATGGAAAAACAAAAAACCCAGGATAGCCAAAAGAAACCTGTACAATAAAACAACCTCTGGAGGCATCACAATCCCCGACCTCAAGCTCTACTATAGAGCTACAGTAATAAAAACAGCTTGGTACTGACATAAAAACCAACATGTGGACCAATGGAATCGAATTGAAGACCCTGACATTATTCCGCACACCTATAAACATGTAATTTTTGACAAAGAAGCCAAAAATGTACAATGGAAGAGAGAAAGCATCTTCAACAAATGGTGCTGGCATAACTGGATGTCAACGTGTAGAAGGCTGCAAATAGATCCATATCTGTCACCGTGCACAAAACTTAAGTCCAAGTGGATCAAAGACCTCAACATAAATCCAGTTACTCTGAACCTGATAGAAGAGAAAGTAGGGAGTAGTCTTGAACACATTGGCATAGGAGACCACTTCCTAAATATAACACCAGTAGCACAGACACTGAGAGAAACAATCAATCAATGGGAACTCTTGAAACTGAGAAGCTTTTGTAGAGCAAAGGACATGGTCAACAAGACAAAGCAACAGCCTACAGAATGGGAAAAGGTCTTTACCAACCCCACATCTGACAGAGGGCTGATATCCAGAATATATAAAGAACTTCAGAAATTAGACATCAAAATGCCCAACAGTCCAATTAAGAAAAGGGCTATAGAACTAAACAGAGAATTCTCAACAGAGGAAGCTGAAATGGCTGAAAGACATTTAAGGAATTGCTCAACATCCCTAATTGTCTGGGAAATGCAAATAAAAACAACTGAGATACCACCTTATACCTGTGAGAATGGCTAAGATAATAAACACTGAAGACACCTTATCCTGGAGGGGATGTGGAGCAAGGGGAACTCTCCTCCACTGCTGGTGAGAATGCAAGCTTGTACAGCCACTTTGGAAATCAATATGGCACTTCCTTAGAAAATTGGGAATCCATCTCCCCCCAAACCCAGCTAAACCACTATTGGGCATTTACCCAAAGAATGCTCAATCATACCACAAGGGCATTTTGCTCAGCTATGTTCATATCAGCATTGTTTGTAATAGCCAGAACCTGGAAACAACCTAGATGCCCTTCAACTGTAGAATGGATAAAGAAAATACGGTACATTTGCACAATGGAGTGCTACTCAGCAGAAAAAAACAATGACATCATGAGGTTTGAAGGCAAATGGATGGATCTAGAAAAAATCATCCTGAGTGAGGTAACCCAGATTCAGAAAGACAAACATGGTATGTACTCACTCATAGTAGGATACTAGATGTAAAACAAAGATGACTAGACTGCTACTCACAACTCCAGGGAGGCTACCTAGAAAACAGGACCCTAGGAAAGACCCAGGGATTGCCCAATTACAGACAAATGGATGAGATCTACATGAACAACCTGGAAGTGAGTGGGGTAATGAAGGGCAAGGTTCAAGGGAAAGAAAGCTTAGGGGAGCAGGAGATCTCACTTGGATCAAGAACAGAAAGGGAGAACAAGGAATAACAGACCATGATAAATGAAGACCACATGAGAATATTAAGAAGCAATGTGCTAGAGAGGTCCCCTGAAATCCACAAAGATACCTCCACTGTAGACTACTGGCAATGGTTGAGAGAAAGCCAGAACTGACCTAGTCTGGTGATGGATGGCCAAACACCCAAAATGTCATGCTAGAACTCTCATCCAATAACTGATGAAAGTGGATGCAGAGATCCTCAGCCAGGCCCCAGGTGGAGCTCCAGGACTCCAATTGTCAAGAAAGAGGAGGGATTGTAAGAGCGTGCATTGTTGAGACCAAGATTGGAAAAAGCACAGGGACAAGTAGCCAAACTAATGGAAACACATGAACTATGAACCAAAAGCTGTGGAGCCCCCAACTGGATCAGGCCCTCTGGATAAGTGAGACAATTAAATAGCTTGAACTGTTTGGGCCACACCCAGTGGGTGGTACCTGGACCTGTCCTTAGTGATGAGCTGGCTGTTTGGAACCTGGGGCTTACACAGGGACACTTTGCTCAGCCTGGGAGGAGGGGACTGGACCTGCCTGTACTGAATATACTAGGTTGAGCTGAATCCCCAGGGCAGTCTTTGCCCTGGAGGAGATGGGAATGGGGGGGAATGGCTGTGAGGAAGGTGGGGTTGGAGGTGGGAGCAGGGAGGACAGGGGAACTCATGGCTTACATGTAAAATTAATTTTTTTTTTTAAAAAAAGAGATTTTTATGGAAAACCTTTGAGTTTCACAAAAAGTATTTGTTCAATACCTGCACCATCATGTAATTTTTTTCATCTATTAAATAAATGGATGTAGTAATTTTTTTTCTGGTGTTAAACTAATATCCAGTCCCAATTAGTGTTAACCTAATTAGGTATGCATATTATGATCCACATAAATTATTGTTTACAGTTTCAATGCTGTTCTTTGGACTCTTTCATCTAAATTTACAGGTGAGGCCTGCCTGGAATTACCTCTTTTGAGTTCCAACCATATTTTGACATCAAACTTATATTTTTCTTCATAAAATAAGTTATGTAGTGTTCCTTAATTTACTTTATTGGGAATGTTTTATAACTTTTAAAATGATCTGTTCTTTGAAGTTTTCAAATAGCTCACCAGACACAGTCTTGAATTTTCTTTATGATAAATTTTATTTTTATATCAGTTAACATTTTCAGTTCAGTTTGGGAAGCTATGTGTTCAACAACCTATTTATTTTTGCCTGCATTTCCAAAAGTGGGGTTGTGAGATGTCTCTCGGCATCTCCATGCTGTTCTGCCATCGCAGTAACCTCCCACTCATCCTTTTTCAATTGTAATAGTAGTTAGTTTTGCTTTTCTCACTCCTTTTTTCTTTGCAAATATTTGTTATTTCAAATAACTAATGTGGTGCTTGCTTGTTTCTACTTTCTCTATAAACTGTCTCCTCTCAGTTTCATGGCATGTTTTCTGCTTTGTGGGAGCACTGAGATCACACCATCATTCTGTAAGTGCGTTAGATGGTGTCTATCTTAATCTAGTTTTCATCAGTTTTTTATTCTTCTTAAATATTAACTTTTAAATGCACATTTTCCTCTTCACCTATCATTTGCCCAGTAGGGCTTATTCTATTTTCTGTTTCCTTGAGCTACACAGTAAGAGGTCTTTGGTAGAAAGAGCCACTGAATAATCTTCTAGTTGTGGTCATTAATTATAAAATATGGGCCGGAGAGATGGCCCAGAAGTGCATGTTTGCCATCCAAGTGTGAAACCCTGCAGATCACATGTCAATGACGGGTGGACATGGAAGCCCCTATAATGCTTCCTAAGGCACCTGCAATCCCATGTCAATGCTGGGTGGGCATAGAAGCCCCTATAGTGCCTCATAAGGCACAGACAATCTCCAAACTAAGCTAGCCAGACTAGTTCATTGAGAGACCCTGCAATATAATGCATCCGGTGAAAGATCAATTGAGGAAGATTCCCAAATTCAACCTTTGACCTTGAGACACACACACCTGTCCATGTGGACCCTACAAAACATATGCAAACAGGCATACTCACATGATTATGTACCCCACACATGAAAAAGTAAAAATAAAATAAAATAATTAAAATAAAAACAGCCCAAATTTAAATTAGACATATATTTTCATAGTTCATTAAAATATGTCCTTCATTTGGTACTAAACACTGAGTGTCGTTCAATAGCAAACAAAACAAAACAAACTAAAATAACAAATGAATTCAACAAATTAGGCTGTAGGTATATAGATCAATGGATTGGTGGGTAGATTCTAGTGAATGGACATTTGACCTATTGACTTTTGGTAAGTCCGTTTTCATGGATGAGTCAGCACTAATCCTGGGAATCTTAGAGGGGTGACGCTAAGCTGCCCATGACCTATACAAGATATATATATATATATATATATATATATATATATATATATATATATATATATATATATATATCGCTGCTTTCTTTCATATTTTTAAAGCCTTTGCCTTACTTAGCCATCACAGTCTATAATATTTACCCATTGTCCTAATTTTATTTAGCAATGAGCAATAAGGTTTTATTTTGCTCACTGATTCAGGTTACAGTCCAGTGAGGAAGCTAAGGTAACAGGAACTTGGAGCAGCTAATCACATCTACAGTCAGAGCAGAGAGAGAACACATGAATGCTTGCTCACCTGCTTGCTCATATTCAGCTCATTTTCTCCATTCTTTAGCAGTTCAGGATGTACTGCCTAAAGAATGGTACTACCCACGGTGGCTGGATATTCCATTGTCAATTAGCTTCATTGAGACAAGCCTCCATAGACATGACACAGGCCAACCCAGTGTAGATGATCCTTTATTGAGGCTCTCTCCCTGGATGATTCAAAGTTGTGTCAAGTTGATATTTAAAGCTAACACTCCTGGTTTGCTCCTACATATGATGAAAGCTTTGAGAGATCCCTTATTTACCACAGGGAAAGGCTATCTTAAAGAAAAGGAAGCTGATTCCTGGAGATAGAGCTACTGTTGGAACTGAAGAGGCTGAAAATCTCAGAGTTTGGTTCACTTCAGCAAGGCTTATGGAGACAGACCCCCCAAGAAATGACTCACAGACTCACAAAAAGCACAGACTCAGTTTCCTTGGAGGTTTAGAGAAGTCTAAAAGCCAAGCACCACCCTTCCAAGAGGAAGCAGGAAGAAGGATACTACTAAAAAGTGATCATACCTCCTTTCTTATGTACATAATCTTCAGATTGTCCATCCTAAGTCTACACAGACGCCTCTTCTCCTCAGGAAACCTGAGCTACAGTCAGAAGACATTCAGGTGAGTGATGTGGCTGTTGTAAAAAATATTAAGTCTGTGCTGTTAAGGCATGGGAAAAAAAGGGGTGTTACATTTCTTTGGATTTTAGAGTTAAGAACTGTGCCTTGGGCTAGTGGTTACACCATGGTTTATTATGTTCTCTGTTGCTATTTAAAAAAATACCCTAAAAGTGTGGTTTATAGAGAAAATATGCTAATTTAGGTTCATGGATCTAGAGGCTGCAGAGTCCAAGATCTGGCAGCCATACCGGTAAGGGTCTTTTGTTACTTTACCTCATATCAAAAAGAGGGAAGGACACACTAGCTCATGTGAGAGAAAAGTATGAGAAGCCTCATTTTATGCAAACCCATCATCTCAGGAGTCATCCAGATCCTAGGGAAAACCTTTCATTCCTGTAAGAATAAACTGAGTTCAAAAAAAAAAAAAAAAATGCATAAATCCCTCTTGAAGACCCAATCACCTATTAAGGGCCCACCACTTCTCATTAGTATTACATTAGCAATCAATTTTAACGTAAGTTCTGAGGGGGAAAATACATAATCAAACCATAGCACACAGAAAGATGGTGTGGTCTTGTGCCCATGTATTAGTGAAAGGTGTAAGTGTTCGGCTTGGGCTCAGTTGGTAAAATGTGTAGCTAGCATGTGTGAATCCCCTGGTTTGATCTTCAGCACTGCAAAAATTTGGTGTAGTGGTACATGTCTGTAATGTCAGGTATCAGAAAGTGAAGGCTATTATCAGTTAGAGAGTTGTTGGGCTCTTGGGAGTAGTTCTCTCCTTCCACTATATGGGTTCTGGGTACCACACTCAGGTTGTCAGGCTTAATGGCGAGCACCTTAACTCACTGAGCCATCTTGCCCATCCTGCTGACTAAACTTTGAATAGGGATTTGTGCTATGTCCTTAACACAAATCTTCACCCATGCCCTTTCATCCAAGGTGCCTGCTCCTCATCCCTCACTTACAGATGCTGAAGCTAGCAGATTCCATAGAACATCTACTCTGTGCATGGCCTCCTGTCCCCTGTCATTAGGTGGGTGACAGGATGTTTCTGTCTCCCAGTGCTGGACTGGTTCTACCACACCTAGAATTTCTGATAAGATCTCCTACAACTCAAGAAGCCAAACACTGTCCTTCCACTTTTGAGCAAAACCAGTAGAGGAGATTTTAAACCTCTCTCTGAATATTTAGCTTTACTTCTGAAATGATGCTGATCAGTACTCCTAAAATTTGTTGATTGAAACTATCCTTTTGTGGGCTGGAGAGTTGGTTCAGCAGTTAAGAGCACTGACTGCTCTCCCAGAGGCCCCAGGTTCAAATTCCAGCACCCACATGGCAGTTCCCAATTGCCTATAATTTCAAGATCTGACACTCTCACACAGACATACATGCAGGTAAAACACCAATGCACGTAAAACAAAAATAAATATATTATTTTTAAAAAGAAAGAAATTATCCATTTCTTTGTCCAAGTAAAGGTTTCTTTGCCTCTGGATACCTCAATAACAGACAAAATTGTCCATATGCTCATCAGAGTATTGGCTAATCTGCGGCTACACAAAGAGTGCACAGAAGGTAGTGTGCTTACACCTGTTCTTTCTGAAACTTGCATAGGGTAAGCAGGTCTTTTAACTACATGAAAACCAGTCACCTATTAGAGTTGACAGGATGAGCTAGTGCTGAAATTGAAGCATCTTGCCTAGCCTTCTTGCTTCTCAAAAGAACAAAGCTCTCCTCTCACTCACTCTTCAACAACCTCGATAGCTAGAAAGGTTCCATGCAGTTACGCTTGCTATGCAGTCAACTAGGGAAGCCTCTCAGTGCTATAACGGATAGCAAAGCAACTCAAAATAGTAAAAAGCATGTACTACAGCAGTGGTTCTCAACCTTCTTAATATGGTGACCCTTTAATATAGTTCTTCATGTTGTGGGGACCACCAACTATAAAATTACATCATCACTACTTTGGAACTGTAATTTTGCTACTGTTATGAATCATAATTCAATTATTTTTAGAGATAGGGATTTGACAAGGGTTTGAGACCCACAGGTTGAGAAGCACAGTTATAAAGAATTTACTAATAGATTTATTTAGGTCACACAAGGGGAATTTAGGTTAAGGAGCACCACCTCCAAAATACCCCAAAGATGAATAGTCTGCTAACCAGGACTGTTAGAGATAGGCAAAATTTAGGATGCTAGGATGCACATGTTTATTCAGCTACCACTAGGCTCCATGCCCATAACAAAGAAATAGCGATGACTTACAACCAGCCATTTTGCTCATCCCTCGAAGGGCAGCTCAAGAGGGGCAGCACAGAGTCACAGCCATCATTAAGTCAAGTCTGCCATTAAGTGCCCTGTGCTCTTATCAGGAAAGACATAATTCTGCCAGCTGAGCAAGATCCTGGATAACAACTCTTAGGAAGAGCAACACAGGTATAGTTAAGAAATAACTCTGGCAACAGCTTTGCTGTGTAAATGTCCTATCTGTCTAAACAGCCAGACTTGCAGTCTCCCGTCTCTGTGTAAATTGTTCAAAGTGTTCAAAGTTCTGAGGCCGAGACAAGATTTAAAGATGACAATGTTTGGGGAATATGTAAGCCTACAATGTATACATCTTCTGTTCAAACCTAACTCCTATTTGGCCCTTAGCCCCAGCCAGCTAGGCACTTTAGCAAAGAATTTCACTTCATCTCTAAGTACATGGAGTGATCTCTCACTGGGAAGGCATGTTATTCCTATAACAATACCTGTTCACAATTGGACTTCAAAAGGAACCAGAACCACACTTTGCATCTGAAGATCCTGTACTCTGTGCTTTCTGTGAACAAATTTCTGTGCTCAGAATGAAAGCAGAAACCTTGTCACCTAGCTTCTTTTAGTAAATGAGTATCAGAAATCAGCAACAGGGAGAAAAAAAATGGCAGTTTGCAGGAAATGAACTGTTGCAGACTAAAAATCGCAAGTCAGAGTCTCGTTTTTGTTTCTTGCTTTTTATTAAACAGAGTCTTTATTGAGAAAAGAATGGAATATAAAGCTGAAACATCATGGCAAGGCAGATCCCAGACTTCCATTTCCAGGCTAAAGGAGGGTTCCGATTTTCCCAGGAGTGAGGCACCTTCTCTGGTTGCATTTTTCTTGGGCTAACAAAGACCCTGACAAATAGTCACTTAGAGGTGGAAGGATTTGTTTTACTCACATTTTCAGGTTACAGTCCATAATTCCAGAGGATTGACAGGGGTAGGAGCTTAAAGATGTCATACCACATCCCTAGTCATGAATATAGAGAAATGAATACATCATGCCTACCACTTGCTTGTTGAGGGCCCAGCTAGCCTCATTTATTCTTACACAGTCCGGGACCCAACACAGGAAGTGTTGCCTCCTTGGTTCTTTCCACCTCAATTAACAATCACAACAATCAATTCACAATCAAGACAATTACCCCAAGACATGCTCACAGGCCAACTCAACCTGGAAAATTCCTGATTTCTTTTTCAGGTGAGTGTAGGCTGTGTCAACTCTACAGTAAAACCTAACCAGCAGTTAGGGCTCCTCACCAGGAGAGTGCATTTGATAACTTGTGTAGTCCAAGCCTGAAATCTTAAGATCCTGGAACAGGCTAGAGGCACGAGTAGTGGAAAGAGATGGAATTGATACTTGCAAAGTTTGATGGTGGGGTATTTGATGGAGAAAGGAAGAGGGCAAACGTGATTCTAAAAATGTGCTGCTCTCCATCATTCTGAGCAACTGAAGAGAATGATAAACATCCAGGAGTCGGCTTTTGACAGATGCATTGCCCGTCTCCAAACAAATCAACCTTTACATCAAACCTCTCAAGGTTGATAGCATCTTCCTTACACGGAAAGAAATAAGTTCAAATGTTCACTCTTCTGACAAGGTAAATATGAGCTCAGCTCCTCACACATAAGAATTGGAGCTGATAACTGTAATCTGTTTAGCAAAATAAAGGATTTATGTGCATTGAAGAATTCTGGGCTGGGGCAAGTCATGGGGATCTTATAAATGAAAAGTAACTACAGGATCTGGTGGGCAGCATGGAGTTAGAAGACAGGTGAGCTAAAACAATGGAAGACAGCCATGGAGAGCATCTGGGTGGAAGTGAGGAAAGATACAGCAAGAAATAACTGAGTGATGAAAATGCATCTTAAGGGTGAAGCTCCTCAGAGGAAATGAAAGGAGAAGTAAGTATTCTAATTTCTTCTTAAGCTTGAGTACAGGCTTTCTTGTGCAAGACGCTGTAAAAGAATATTCATTGCTTTCATTCATTTAGTGCCTGTTCATTCATTCACTATCCTGAGTCTCTGTATCCTCTGCAGCAGCTGGAAGAACCATGGCAACAACTCCTGATGCTGCTTTTGAGACCCTCATGAATGGAGTGACCAGCTGGGATCTTCCTAAAGAATCCATTCCTAGTGAACTCCTTCTTACTGGGGAGGCTGCCTTCCCAGTGATGGTGAATGGCAAAGGCCAGGTGCTCATTGCTGCCTCTTCCTATGGCCAAGGCTGCCTGGTTGTCATATCCCATGAGAGCTACTTGTTGCATGCTGGCTTTACCCCATTTCTTTTCAATACAGTGAGCTGGCTCTGCCCCTCCCCGGGGGCTCTCATTGTAATGCATCCCTCCTTGGCATCACTAGTGAACATCCTAGGTGACTCTGGCATAGAGGCGCTGGTTCAGCCTAAACTTGGAGAGATGCTGGGTGTTTACTGCACAGATGCTTATAATGACAGCTTGACTGAGAAGCTGGTCCAGTTTGTGAAGCATGGTGGGGGCTTGCTCATTGGGGGCCAGGCCTGGTACTGGGCCAGTCAACATGGCAGTGACAAGGTGCTGTTCAGTTTCCCTGGGAACCAGGTGACAAGTATGGCTGGAGTGTATTTCACAGATGTCTGTGGGAATAGAGACTTGTTCAAGGTCTCTAAAGAGATACCCACTCTCACACTTTATGTCAAGTAAATGATGTTTCCCTTTCTTGTTAAGAATCAGCCCAATCAGTCTATTTTAAAGGGAGCTTTCAGCCTAACAGTGGATATATTGGTTATCACCAAGTGAAATAGTTATAAATACTAATATAATTATCACCTATAGTAGTTGTTTTAGTTAGTGTTATTTTGCTATGAAGAGACACCATGGTCACAGCAACTCACAAAGGAAAACATTTAATTGGGGCTGGTTACAGGTTCAGAGGTACAGTTTGTTATCATCATGGTGGGAAGCATAGTGCTGGAGAAGGGGCCCAGAGTTCTACATCTAGATTGGTAGGCAGCAGGAAAAGAGAGAGAGAGAGACTCTGGGCCTGTCTTGAGCTTCTGAAACATCAAAGCCTACCCCCAATGACACACTTCTTTCGACAAGGCCGTGTCTCCTAATAATGACACTCTTTAGTGACCAAGCATTCAAATATGAGTCCGTGGGGGCCATTCCTACACAAACTACCATAGCAATTAAGCAAGGCTATTTTATTTTCTCTAGTACAGACTTGATATGAAATACTTTGAGGTTGGGGTATTTTGTTTTATTTACAATTGAGTCTCCTCATGATAAGTAATTATAAAGGAGTGGTTACAATTTGAAGGTAAGTGCAGAAAAAAAGTCTACAAAATATATGAGAAATAAGTTGTGTTTGCTCACATAGGGGAAGATGGCCCTTTCTTATGACTCTCATCAGACAACCGCAATTCCTGGGTGAGCACTGGACTCCACTTGCCTGAAGGTCAGGTTGTACAAATAACACTTCCCAGGGCAGCGACTCACACCAACCTAGAGGTAAAGCCTTTGGCTCCCTGTTAAGTGAAACTCTGACACACCCGGTATAGTTTCACATCCTCTTCTAGTAACTTGTTCATTTATTGGAGACAGGGTCTCTCTGTGTAGCCCTGGAACTTACTGTGTAGGCCAGGCTAGCCTCGAACTCACAGAGATCCTCCTGGATCTCTTCAGTTACATTTTAGATTCTCCCAAAAACCTCACCAGGCACATGGGTCAGAAAACACCACCCTTTATATCGACATAGACAGTAGTCATTGCAAAGCTGAATCTTGGCACATAATAGAGGCTTAGAAATGCACTTCCTCTTTCACCTCTCCATCTCGTATTTACTGTCAAAACTTCTCTCACTGATTTTCTTTCCTGGAGAATCTGAAACACTGTTCAAATGTTTTATAATCATCAGTTCCATAAACCACTTCCACAGTCCTCTCTTGTAGAGACCCAAAGGAAATGGCAGTGTGCTCTCTGAATCAATATTTAGCTTGGAACTAGTTTTATTTATTTATTTTTTAATCCCTAAACTCTACAGAGAACAAAGAGTGGTTGTGAACAGGAAAGGGTGCCCTAGAGAAAAATGGATAAGTAGTAGCAATATTCTACTTACACACATGACACTTGTCATTCTGAGGTTCACTTCTTGCCAACTCTGCCAGGCTTCTTACACACATATACATGTATGTACAGAGGGGAAGTGGTTCGGTCGTTCTCATGATGACTTATGCTCACTGTGATATGTCCTCATTGGTTGCCATACAGACAACATAAGCAAAGCAAAACTTTACCACCATCCCCCTGTGATGACGCATACATACCACTTAGATTCATCTCAGAAGTCCATCTCCTGGCTCTGTGGGGGGCTTCTCTACATCATCGTTCCCCCCAAGTACAATGATGATGTGTCCTGTCACCATCACTGGGGCTGTGTCTTCTCCATACTTCAGGATAGGTGAGTAGGAGGCTCACTTTCATAATGGGACACAAAGCAGAGGGAAACGTGAAGCAGGAGAGGGGACTTGGCTTGAGAGAAGGCAGTGGAATGATTGGGGAAAGATGTGTCCCAAGACAGAAACTGGGCTAAGAAATATGAACACCCACTTCTAGGAGGTCTAAAAGGAGCACAAAGAAAGACAAAGTGAGATTTATTACCAAGTTATCTCTCTGTGTGGTCTGCAGTTGAAGGGGTACAATTGAAATCCAGAAAAAGTGGTATGTAATCTTTATTTCCAGGTGAGACAACCCAGGAGGAATGGAAGAATCTTATCAAGTACAGTGAAGCTCCCTGAGGAGAACTAACCACAGACAATATTATCCTGACGATCCCTACGGAAAACCTCATGGTCCTTCAGGACCCATACCCAGTGCTCCAACTCTGGGATGAGATGGTCCAGGCTGTAGCCAGGCTGGCAGCCAGGCCCTTCCCTTTTGATAGGCCTGAGAGGGTTGTACTTGACAAGCAGATTTCACTTGGTAGTTATTCCACAGGAATGTGCTGAGAGTTGAGCTTCAACTGAAGTGACATAATTTTACAGAGATCAGCAGAGAACATAGTCCATCATCATTTAATCTTAAAAGTGCAAATAGTTACAGGATTGTAGGAATGAAAAGCAAAATCTGTAGATTTTTCACATGTCCTCATGGAAGATAGTTGAATAGAGCCAAAGATAGGTAAGAGAAAAGACAAGAGATGCACACTCAGTAGCTTTCAGCAGAGCCAAGGAGACTTGCTAATGCTGAATAAAACAGGAGAAACAATAGGTTGTGTAGGGAACAATGAGAAAACTAATTGGCATCTGCAGACTTTCAAAATGATTCCTCAACATTAAGACTAAACTAGAGGAAAACCTTACTGCTTTCCCTCAGTGTTGGAAACCTAGACACAAGACCTCACAACATGCATGCATCACCCATCAAAAAACAAGAAATAATGGATCACATTCCACATATACCCACCCTTCACAAAGAAATGCAGATGAGTGTCAAATTCTGTCCAAGAAAAAGAGAAGAAAGCCTGATGGGCTGCAAATAAGCTTAGGTAGTGAGCAGAGCCAAAGTGAGCTTACTCAGTGTATTTTAGGGCTTCTGGGATAGTGGAGATGCAGTCTACAAAATGTCATTACATGTATCACTTCATTGCTTATTTCCCCTTATTTTCCTCACGTTTTCTCCATTCTGGATACCACATCATGGGCTACACTAGTATAGAAAAAGGCATCAGTGATGAGGTCACAATCAGGTCACATGGTATTTGGGGTGTGATACATGAGCTGGGCCACAACCAGCAGAAGGGTAAATGGAGTTTCCCACTGCACACCAATGAAGCTTTGTGTATTCTCTGGGCTGTTTATGTGCATGAGACTGTTCTAAACATCCACAGGGATCAGGCCCACCCTTCTCTGAATCCTGAACTTCGGAAGCAGAGGATCAAAGATCACCTGTCCAAGGGAGCACCCCTGAGTAACTGGGTTGTATGGACAGCTCTAGAGACTTATCTTCAGGTACCGAACAGATACCAGGGAGGTGGGAACCACTAGACTCCCCAGTTACCCCAAGATCCATACACAGTGCATGTCCTCCTGGGTTACAGGAGAGAGGCAGAAGGTGTCATCTTGCTGTGGGTCGGGAATTGCAAACCTGGTGTGGGTAATATGTAGATAACTAAATGTGTTTCCTCTTCTCTGCCTCATAACTATGAAAATAAATAAAAGTTCATGGGCTCACTATGGGAAATACAGTGCAATTGAATAGCTGTACTCAGAAAACTTGCAGTGAAACTCAGCTTTGCCAAATGCAAATAGTTTCTCCAGACCTACATTGTTAGCTTAGGAGAAATTAGTGTCACCCCACTCCAACAATGTATTATGAAGATAGATTGTAGGGACAGTGATCTGGTAACAAGTTATTCATGATGTTATCTTCTTAAGCAAACATCGAACATGAATGAAATCAAGGGGCTACATTGTAAAATAATAATGTGCAGTATTTTACAGCATTTCAAAAATCTTCCCTTCTATGTCCTCACCACCTGTGGAAAATACATTGAAAACAAATATTCACATAATTATACTACATGTTCAAACTTCCAGGGTAACAGAGATGAGCTGCTTTCTATTGATCTAATTAATTAGTGAAGACAAACCTAAGAGCCTAGTTTCAATGCTTTAGGCATGAAAGCACTCTATCTCTGGATTTTCACTGCCTTTGAGATTTCAGTCAGTCTAAGATAACTTCTGGACCACACCAGTTTCCTTCTTAATAAGCAATCTGTCTGAAAATCTACAGAGTCCAGTCATGGTATTAGTCAAAACCTTGTCATTCAAGTTCACTTTAAAGGCCCCTGGGGACAGACTGCTGCTCTGGGGTCTGGGACTGAATTTCTGGCCAGATAGCTGCCTCCTTGCACTATTGATGTTCCACATCCAACACAACAAACAACATTCAGTTCTCCAGCATCTTTCACTCCAGTCCTCCAGTACTTTCTTCGCTGTCTCCCTCTCTCTGCACTGGATCCCAAATGGACCTATCTTGCAGAATGCTGCCAGAAAACACTTCAAACCTAAAACCCACAGTAGCTCTTAGCCCCTTCAGGTAAAGCATCAAACCTCCTCCTTCAAGTTCCAGTTCTTACCTGTTACTCCATCTGCTACAACTACAAACATTTCATCTTCAGAACAGCTCACCATGGTTCATCTTGCCAGCATTTACTAATGATGGATTTGTTTGTTTGTTTTTATTCAAAACAGTTTTACCTCCCCCCCCTTTTTAAATCAAGAAACACCCATTTAGCTTTTAGTATCAGCTTCTTTGGTGCTTCCAGTAAGCCTTCCTTTATCATTTTGCTTTTCAGTATCTATTCCCTGCCCCATGTCCTAATGTGGCTTGTGTGCATGCTTCAGGCATTTGTCTAAGCACCCATGCTCACACAAGCCTCTGCAGCTCTGAAATCCACATGGACCTTCAATAACAGTTGATTATAGTTAGTGTTTCCTAATGACCTAGACTGTGATTACAGTTGAGCAAGAATGAAAGGACCAGCTGGTGCTGATTGAAATGTTTTAACTATTGCTCAAGGCTATTCCTAAGGGTCACAGATTCATAGATGGTGAGCCAGGAATCTTTGCTTTCTAAATCTGAAGCAGGAGAGTCCCAGCTATCCATCTCGAGTGTTTAGCTGAACAAGATAAAAGGGTCTAGCTCACCTCAAGCAGATTCAGATCTTCATCATTAAGCTTAGCTGTAGCAGTAATAATAATAATAATACTGAAATTAACTGCTGCTTACTGAGACCCTGGTAGGAATCAAATGAGTAACAACACAAAAATCCTTCTGACATTGTCCTGAGGTAGCTTGAGAGATGGCACCTGTCACAGGGATAGGGTTCTGGAGGAAAAGAGATAAGAGACCCACTGACAGATTAAATCAACAGAACAGGATGGTTTATAACTAAAATCCACAATGTGGTTTCATGCATGTGTTCAGGGGTGACTTGTAGGTTGCATATGTGATTCTTCTATTTCTTTCTCTTTCCAGCTCCAGGAGAGCTTCAGGTGGGAGCCATTCATCCAGATCTTTGGTGACTTCCAAACCCTCTCTAGCATTCCCCAAGACAATAAAGGCAAGATGAATCTGTGGGTGAAGAAGTTCTCTGAGGTTGTGCTGAAGAACCTGGCCCCTTTCTTTGAAGCCTGGGGCTGACCTGTCCCAAGTAATGTGGCTGAAAGTCTGGCCTCTTTGTCAGAGTGGCAGGAAAACCCCATGAAGATGTATGCAGACGATGGTACAGAGAGAAAAACAATGGAAATTCTATCTGGGAAAAGATCATTTATTGGATGCAAGAGAAAAATCCTCGTGATTCAATAGAATTCAATTTTAGGGAACCTCCCACTTCGGTTGTCAGAATCATCTTAATCTTAATCATCTTTTGCAAGGCAGAGATTCAGTTAGACAATAACTTCGAAAATTTGCAATATAGATGGCTCAATCTGTTGCTTCTAGATCAATTTCAAGCTATTTGATTTGTCTCTTGACCTTCCTGTTTAGCATTTTTCATGCTCTCTGTGTGTCTACAGAAGCTGCTCAAATCCAGAGACTTAATTGAAGAACTATCTTTTGTTGGCTCCATTGGGATAATCTTTGTTCTAGTCCTAAAATTCATGCGCAGATATCATTTGTCTGAGTGGTTTGAACAGAGCAGGAGATCAACAAATGCTTTGTCAATACAAATGATTGTTTTGTTTGAGAGTTCACTTGCTTAACCCAGGCTAACCTGTGTGCTACAGCAAAACTACCACTTAAGGACTGTCACAGGCAGAACCTGCTTCAAGTTCATGTGTTACTGGAAGTTTTTATAAAACAGGCTAATATGTACACACACACACACACACACACACACACACACACACACACACACACATTGAGATATATTCCATTTGTATAACAGGCTGATATATATTTTTTCATGGAGATATATTCCATTAAGGCAGTGGGTGATACTGATTCATACATATGAATATACAAACATCTTTACAATATAACTGCGAATTATTCCCTTAGCACAGAATTTCTCTCTTAGCATGTGGATTTTACCACAAATAAACACCTCACCTCTGCCACACAGTGGCCACACAGCCTACCAAATATCAGACTTTATTTATTTGGAAAATAACTGAACAATTTGCTGAAAATTATATCTGATATCCTAAAAAACTTTGTATTAATATCAGAGATATACCAAAGCTAGCAAAGAAAACATTGTGTTGTGACATACAAACCACAAAATCTAGGCAAGAAATGCTGCAGTTTGAGGCCAGAAACTTATGCTAGATTCCTGTGTTGAAGGATCAGTGTCTTTGCAACTCCACAGCACATGAACATTGCTAAACTGTGTACATAAATATAGCTTTCAGGACACGTGAGTAAACCCAAATTTCAAAGGGGATCCTTAGAGCAAGTTGGACAACAAAAGTAGCCTTATCAGGCAAGATTTGGGAGACTCTGCCTTAAAGAATAAAGGGAGAAGGAAAATGAGAAAGATTCCTGACATCAACCTATGCCCTCCACACTCATGTGCACACATACACACGCTCATGCACACACATGGTACATACATATACACATGTGTGCACCCTATACACTTGAAAAATTAAAAATAAGTAAAGGAGATCATGGGTTTTAGCTCCACTGCCCTTATCCAAAAGTATAATCTATCATAGCTATTCTCTTCATAATGCCAGGAACCCAGGGGATGCTAAAAGAGATATGTATATAGAAATTCTTTATGTTTTCATCTGTTTTGTGAAATTTCCTATGGAGAGTGACTTTCATTTCTGCATGATGGAAATGGGTGGTCAATCAAGAGTTCCTAATACCCCATCACGAAAGTAGGCATGAATCCATGGATGGTCAACCACAGCTCTTAACTTGCTGGACCTGGTACATCTTACATCTGCTCACAGATTTAAGTAGACCAGCCAATCACTGCCCTTTTCTAATGAGTCACAAAACCATAGTTAGGAAATAATTTCTTCCTGAAATCATGGTTTCTATGAATCATACGAGCCTAACATTGTCTTCTAATAGCACTATATTTACACAAACAGGACTTTATGGATAAAAAAAAAAGATGAGCTATCAAAGATAAAGAACTATGTCTCCAAGGATATTTTTTCAAGAATCTTGATTTAATAGTGACTCAAGCTCCATGACAGGACTCGAACTATCTTGTTTCCTAAGTCAATAAAGTGCTACCTTTGCTCCTGCTGATTTGAGGTTCTTTCACCTGTCATCAGAAAAACCGAAGTAACATATCGTCCCTTTATCCCAGTACCCCTCAGCCTGCTGCTTGAGAAGTATGGCACCTGGCTTCTTTCGCAGAGAACCGTCTATGGAATATCCTGTCCTTGTTCCACATATCTTTTTTTTCTTTACTCATAATAGCTCCAGCATGTAAATGAAGATGCTTAAACACAAGTTAATTTAATTCTGATGGTAGAGTTGGCCAAGGGTCACCAAGAGTATCATTTATTCTCCTCATTGTTGTGACTGCATATCTTACAGGAGTAACTCAAAGGAGGAGAGGTATAATTTTGTCCATGAATTAAGAGAATAGAGTACTTCATGTCAGGGAAGGTATGATGGTGCCTGAAATTGCAGGAGCTTGCTCTCTATGATGTTTATATCTCAGCAAAGCAGAAAACAGAGAAAAAAGGAAGTAGAAGTAGACATAGCCCTCAAGGTCCATGCCACCCCCAGTAATCTATGTCTTCTAGGTAGATCTAAAAGTTCCATGCCCTTTCAGAAATAGTGCCATCAGCTGTGGAGCAAGTGTTCAAACACATGAGCCTATGGAGAGCACATCTATATCCATATTTTTGGAGCCTAGGGTGTCGCTCAGTGGTACTCATTTGCTTAACATGAAAAGATCAAGGGGTACTTGGGATCAAACCTAGGGCCTTGAGCATGTTAGATAAGTGAATACCACTGAGCTACATCCCAAGAGTCTCTCTTAGAAGAGAATATATGTTCAGCTATGTATGATAACTAGGTACATTGTTTATCTGTAGTCACACCATGTATCTGTGAAAAGCTTCTCACCACTCTTACAATTGTCTCACTAGTTTCTCTTACCCCACTAGACAGTCCATTTCAGTAAGGCAAGGATGACGCCTATACTTCTCAAAGTTGATTCTTCAATATATAACACAGTACCAAACACATAAGAAAGCTTTCTATAGGTACTTGTGGGCTGTATAAAATTGTAGAAGACTAATCAAGGATCCTGAACTCTTGTCCTTATAGAAAAATATTCAATTTGATGAAATTCAAAGAGATCTTTACAAAGAAGTCACAACTTGGCTTTTAATCTTTCTCCTATTCTCTTTTACCTAATAACAGGCAATGTAAGTTTTGATCCTATTAATGGTCAGATGCAGGACGACAAAGAACATCTCACTGATCCACCCTTTCCCATTTTCTATATACAAAAGTTAGTTCTTATGAGAATGGCTTCAGCAATGTTTTGTAAGAAATGAAAACGGAAACTTCCAAGATAAACAATCAACTTTTAAATACACTCCCCAATCTTCACATTTCAGGGCCTCCGCTTTCCCTCTTACCAGCCCTGTTTCTTTTCTCTGTCCCCTTGACTCTCATTCAACATTAACTTTGAAGAAGCTCTTCTTTCCTCTAGAGATTATGGTCAACCCGTCTCCGACTGTGTGTCCACGAACTATGCTTCATGAACTTTGCTATAGGTTAGGAGGAGCCCCACGTTCTTGCGAGCCGAGTACCTGGGGCCCTTTCTTGTCTGCCCTCCAGATGGCGCACTAAGCCCAGGCTGAAACTTCAGCTGCACTGCCACCCCTGGCCGCCCCAGCCTCAGATGGAAGAAAAAACCCGAGATCTTTTTGTAAAATTCTATCACAGTGTTGGAAAAGCAGAAGGAAAAGGAGCCAAGAAACCAAAATCTTTCCCCAAGGAAGAAGCTACAAAGAACAGGAATAACCATGAAAGGTCTATAAAGCACAGAAAAAAAAAGAAGGTGACATGCTGCTGAGGGAAAAATCTATCAGTGGTCACATCAAGAGCTAGATATCACATGCTCTAGGCAAGATGAACCTACTGGTGCGGCAGTGAGGGTAAATGAACACTCTGAGGCCAGCAGCGCAGGAGGACTCATGCCTGGCATTTTAAACATGGTGGGTCAAAACCCAGGGCTAGGGAAGTCATGGGCCCTGGGGGAGAATCTAATGATATTTTTCTAAATAGATTTGTGCTTCTTCCAACCTTGCTCAGAGAAGCTCCTATTGTAGTGGGTAGTGGCTAGTGCAGAGAGGCATTACTGTTCAAAGTGCTAAGGGTTAGTGACTATTTGTGTTTACCTGAATCAACCCTTCCACCCCAAGGCTCAGGAAACAACATGGAATGGGGTATGGAAAGAATGTAAGTGCCAGAAGATGAGGGGCACTGTGGCATGCATGCTATTCTCTGGACAGGGCATAGCTATTGCACACATGCTCAAAGAACCTGTGTTTCCCTACAAGGATCAAACCAGCTAAAACTTGCTGGCAGTGGAGCTATTGGAAGTTGAGGGAGGAAGTTGAAGCAAGTTGAAGTTGCTGAAAGAGGGAGAATGTGACCACTGCTAATTTCTCCATTGCCCCAAGGACTGACTCCATGCCCATGCGCACAAGGGAAAGACTATTTGGGACTCTGTGGGTTAAAAACAAATTACAAACCGCAACAAGAGGTCATGAAGTTGGGTGGGAGATGTCTATCCTGGGAGAAGTTGGAGAGGGAGCGTGAGAAGTGGATATGCTCAAGACACGTTGTATGTGTGTATGGAAGATTCAAACAATAAATAAAATTTAAAATAAAAATATTGCAGAGAAACTGGGTCGAAGAAGCAGGAGAGGTCTCAAGAATGTAACTATGGCACCATTTTTATATATCTACACAGGCATAGAGTTTATAAATTACAAAGAAAAACATTCTACTTTTGTTAAGTTTGGAGTTTCATTGTAACATTTTTCTACAAAATTATCTGACATTCTGCTTTTATTCACTCCCTCACTCATCTTTCTCCCACTCTTGCTGACCCCTTCCTCTTCTCAAATGGTTCCCCATTCTGTTCTCTCTCTCTCCAACTTCCCTCTCCCAACTTCATGGCCTCTGCTTGTAGTTTTTAATTCATTAATTGATAGTAGATTTTCTGTTCTGTGTATTTCATTAGCCTCTCTAATACCTCCATCATCTCTCTGTCTTCATACTCTCTAATAATTCCCTTTCTCCTTTTGTGGCTTAAACACACACACACACACACACAAAAAAAAAACACACACACACACACACAAAAAAAAAAAAAACTATATTCTTCATGAGAGATAATACAGGCCATTTTTCTATTTTAACTCTGGCTTATTTAGCTTCGTATACTGATCTCTAGTAGAATACATTTTTTTCTGTAGTTGAGATCAGCTTGTTTTTCTTTAGAGCCAAATAAAATTCTATTATGTATACATATCACATTTTCTTTATCCATTTATCTCTTGATAGACATCTATTCTGGATCCTAATCTTGACTGTTGTGAACAAACCATGCAACACTAAATATTAATGTGTGGTGCTATGCTGACTGGGAGCCCTTTGAGAGGTATCTTAATTTCTTTTCTTGTTGTGTGATGAAAATACAGTGATAAAAGCAACACAATGTAGAAATGGTTTGTTTTGGCTTACATCTCCAGGTTATAGTGCATCATGACAGGACAATTGTAGCAGCAGGAGCTTGGGGAAGCTGGTCACATCACATCTGCAGTCAAAAGAGCAGAAAGCATGCTAGGATGTGAGTGCCACCCACAGTGTGCACGTCTTTCCACCTCACTTAGTGTATCTATGGTAATCCTCATGGGCATGTTGAGAGGCGCGTCTTCCAGATGATTCTAGATTCTGTCAGGTTAACAGCTAACAATAGCCATCACAATGTACCCAAAGAACAGTACTGCTGGCCGTATCAAAGTTCTATTTTTAGTTTTTTGAGAAATTTCCATAATGATTTCTATGGGGAAGAAAGCAAACGATATTCTTCCCAGTGGCATAGATGGGTACCTTTCCCCATCTCCTCATCCACATTTGTTGTCATTGATTTTCTTATTGATAGCTGTTCTGACTGAGGTGAGGTGGATCTCAGAACAGCTTTAATTTGTGTTTCACTGATGCCTAAGGATGCTGCACACTTGTTCAAACAGTTATTGGCCTTTTGTCTTCCTTTCTTTGAGAGCTGTCCATTGAATTCATTAGCCCATGTATTCATTGGCTGATTTGGCAGAATTTAATTTTTGATATTCCTTATAAATTCTAGATATCAATCCCCAATTCAATATATAGCTGCAAAAGATTTTTTTCCCATTCTGTCTGCAAGCTGTCTCTTTGTTGTGCTGACTATCTCCTTCGCCATGCAGAAGTTTCAATTGCATGCAATCCCATTTGATCTTGGAACTATTTTCTGTAATATTTACAATGTTTTAAAAATATCCCTTCTTATGCCTGTATTTTAAACCGTTTTAAATCTGAGTTTTCACTAACAGTTTCTGAGTTTTGGGTTTTATGTTAAAGTCTTTGTTACACTTGAATTGATTTTTTTTTTCCCTGCGTCTGGTTTCATTCTTTCCTGTGCGCAGACCCAGTGTTCTCAGCACCGTTTGTTGGAGGGGCTTCTTCTAATGAGTGTTTTGACACCATTGTCAGAGCTGTAGCCATGGAGGGTTATTTCAGGAGACTTCATTCTATCTCATTGATCCACATGTCAGCGTTTGTGTCTGCACCAAGCTGTCTTTGTCACTAGACTCTGATGTAACTTAAAGTTAGGTATTGTGGTGTCTCCACAGCATGCTGCCTATTCTATGTCCTCTCTCCTTCCATAGCATTTCAATTTCTGGGGAGAATTTAATAGGAATTTCAATGGGGACGGCTTTGAAGCTGTGGGTCATTTCTGTAATGTAGTGATTCTTCACAATATTAATTCTGTTAGCTCATGAGCATGTTTTTTTTTTCTTTCATCTTCTGTTGCCTTTTTCAATTTCTTTCTTTAACATTTTAAAGTTTTTCCTTGTAAAGGTATTTCATCTCCTCAGTTGGGATGATTTTTATACACTTAATTTTTTTGAAGTCCTATAGTGAGTAGGATTTTTTTTTTTTCTGAGTACGGTCACTATTGACATATAGAAAAGCAACCAGGATTTATGTGTTGGTTTGTGCACTGCCATTTTGCTGTGTTCACTGATTATACAAGTTTTCTGATGGGGTCCTCAGACAGGGTCATTTAATTATAGGATCATCCCATCTTCAAATAGACACGTTCAGCTTCACCTTTCCCTACTCACATTACTCTTCCCTACATTTATTTCTTCCTCTAATCTTATTACTGCAGGTAAGACACTGAACAGTATAATGAGTAAGAGCAGAGAGGGTTAGCACCCTTGATTCACTCCTGACTTTAAAGGAAAGGTTTCCAGGTTTTGCCTATTATATTGTTTGCTATACATTTTCCTATATTGCTTTACTGTGTTGATGTTGATGTGTGTTCTTTCTTTTCTCAAGGTTTTTATTCTTAAGGAAGGTTGAGCTTTGTCAAAGGCCTCTTTTGCATCTATTGAGATGAACACATGATTTCTATTTATGCTCTGTATTGTATTTATTGATTTGTTGTTGAACCACATTGGCTTCCTTGGAATGAAACCAACTTGGTGGTGTTGTTCTTGAATTCAGTTTTCAAGTATTTTATTGCAAATCTCTGGGTGTATGCTCAGCAGGAATATTAGCCTATAGACTTCTTGCATTTTTTCCCTGTCCTCAGGTGATTTTTGACAGTAGGGTGATTCTAGCTTAGTAGAATCAGTTTGATGGTGCTCCTTTGCTTGCTGTTTTATGGAACAGTTAGAGGACACTAATGTTAGCTATTCTTTAAAAGATTGGTAGGTTGTTGCAACATCTAAAACTTCCATTTCCATTGTTAGTATAGAGAACATAGGCAGAATATAAAGGGTTTTGCATATTGGACTTACATTAACTTCCTGTTCATTCACCCCACTAATATTACTTTTTATTTATTATTTCATTCTTATAGATTTTTTTCATGTTATCTAAATACATAATTATTTCAACTTCAAAGATTCTTTAAAAAAATTATTTCTTTCATTTTCTTGTATGTGCCTATTATAGTCTTCTCTTTCTTTCCTTACTGTACACAGTAGAATTCCAGTGTTACCTGCCAGAGCTGTAAGGATGGACATCTTCACTATGTCTCTGATCTTCAGAGCAAAGCATCCAGTCTTTGAACACCATGGGAATGGCTGGATTTTATTCTGAGAGGAAGAAGGGAATATTGATGTGTTGATGGTTGAACTGTGAGATCTGACTTCAGCTCCAAGAGAATCACTCCAACTGCTTCCAGAGGAGTAGAGAATTCCCCCTTTAGGGGAAGTAGAGGCATGAAGTGAGACCAAAAAGGAAGTTATCTCCAAGTCCAGACCAAACCTGGTGACACCTTGCATGAGGGAGACAGCAGGAAGGGTGTGTAGAAGAAACTGAGTTTTTTTACAAACAATTCTACAGGGCATGAGAGAAGGAATTAAACCACCCCTGACTCCATATTATCCAAATTTTAAGAATTTGTATAGCATTTGTAGCGATTTATGTTTTGTTATATAAACATTGACTATTTTTGTAAGAAATTATATATAATCTAGTAACTGTTGAGTTTATTTTTTTTTTAATTTTTATACAATTTCAGATCAACTATTCTCTCTACTCCATGCTAGGAAGATTGCAGGGATATAAAGACAAACAAAGCATTCAGTGTTTTGAGACTTCAAAGGCCAGTGAGAGGCTTTTAGGAAGATGAAACTGCTTTTCAGGGAGGACAAGGGAATCTGTGGTTGGTATGTAAAATGAATAGAAAATCTCTTAATAAAAAATATATGAAAAATTTCAAATATGTATATAATGCAGTTTGATTCTATCCACTCCCTCATTATCTTCTCTTATCCCTCCAATTCTTTCTGGACCCTTCTTTTTGAAGTGTCCCCCTCCTACGTCCATGTATTTATTATTATCTTTTTGATGACCCAGAGTTAGAGTTGCTTTAGCAAGGCTGTGGGGTTATTAACTGGAGCATGGACAATTTACCACTGAAGGAAATAGTGCTCAATCCCAGGAACATTGGCCTGCCAGTAGCTCCACAGGGAGGGGCAGGGCCTCCTGAGGCTCCCCACCTCCATGCACGCATGTCTGGAGGCTGGATCTTGTACAGGTCTTGTGCAGGTGGCCACATGCTCTGAGAGTTCACAAGTGTGATGGCCCTACCATATCTAGGCAACAGTGTTTCTCCATACTCCCTCCCCCCCATCTTCTGGCTCTTGAACTCTTTCCACTCCCTCTTTCCACAATGTTCCCAAAGCTTGGGTGTGTGATAAAAATGTCCAATTTAGGGCTGCATGTTTTACTTAATTTTTTATTATGTTCCTTGACCATCAGGCAGTCAGAAATTTAGTCTATCTTGCTCACTGCTGGATTCCAGAACTTAATGAGTACTTTGTTTATGTACATTAAATGCTAAATAAATGTTTGCATAAATGAGTGAAAGGAAAAGGAGATGATTTTTTTTTTTTTTGCCGGAACTGAGGACCAAACCTAGGGCTTGTGCTTGCTAGGCAAGCGCTCTACCACTGAGCTAAATCCCCAACCCCTTTAAAGATTTATTTATTTATTATGTACACAGAAGAGGGCACCAGATCTCATTACAGATGGTTGTGAGGCACCATGTGGGTGCTGGGAATTGAACCCAGGACCTCTGGAAGACCACCAGTCAGTGCTCTTAACCTCTGAGCCATCTCTCCAGCCCGGAGATGATATTTTTAACAAGTCTTTAAAACACTCCCTCTTTTCCAAACTATAATTCTACTTTTAGAAGTTTATTTTGAGGAAATCTGAATAAGCACAAACATTTGTCACTGTAGATATTCATTAAACTGTCCTATTTTAATAGTGAAGAAGTAAATGCACCCCAGCTGCTCTACTGAAGGAAATTTGGGGCATGACTCAAAAGGCTCAAAGAATACTCTGCTCTCTCTTGGGTCTAGAAGACCACTGACTAGCATCCAGGGTCTAGCTGACCTGTAGGTAGAGGAAATTTTCAGCTAGATGGCAGGGTTATCTTAGGTCACTTCTAACCATGGATTCTAATTACAACTCTTAAAATCTCAAGGGCTTAATTTTAAAAGTTTTACAGCAAGCTTTGAACTGTTCCTAGGGCCTCATTATTGTCGGCTGTCTTCACCATGGGCCTATGTGGAGGTGTTCCAGGAAAGGAGAAGTGGCTAAGAGAGAGAGAAGGAAGAGAAGTATATAAGGCACAGAACCCCAGGGAGCAGACTTTTAATTAAGACCCAGCTGAGCAATTTGCATCAGTGAGTTTCACCCTGTGGAGGAAAAGCGGAGCCTTAGGAAGGGCTGCCTGGTGTGGGCTTGCTCTTCCCTCAGGGGTGACATTTACAGTAGACATCACAGTACAGATCTCAGCAGGTACCCGCATCTTCCTGCAGGGACTCCTGCCTGAGTGTGCCAACATGAGCTCATTGGAATTGACAATGTGACCAATTAACAAAGACTACGTTTATTCCACTGTGTGCTGGGGAACCCAAAGAGCTTTGACCCCACCTTTTTCTCTCCTAAGACAGAATTATTTTTATCTTGTTCAGCAGGATTCAGAATTCCAGTACTCAATCTTAAGTATATGTGTTCCCTAACCTAAGAACTCCTGAACTAAAAGTTACTTGAACTTATTTTGTGTCTTCATTTGTATCAATAAGGACACACAGAGGGTGCCTGTAGATGAATAAAATAGGACGCTTTATTTAATGTCCCCCATGTCAACGCTACCTGAACCACTAGTGGATCCGTTTATTTAACGAATACACACTGAACTCTCTTTACGCAGCACACAAGTTAGCCATTGGAGAAGGCTGCACACAAGAAGAAACAAGGACGGCCTCTGTTTTCTTAAGATGTACGCTCTAGAGAGAGTATTCTTGTAGGTATTCCTGTTCCTGCTTCTGTGTCTCACTCTAAAAACAGTAGCTGGCCACGACCTAAACCTTTATGAATCAAACAGGACCTAATGTAAAGAAGACGATATAGGCCCTCTTTGAGTTTCCACAAATTCTAGTAAATGGAGAGAATTCTTGTAGGAAGAGGTTGTTATGATGTTATTGTGATGTTTTGCTGAGGATGGTATGACGGGAATCTATGTAGTATATCTCTCTGCTCGTGGTTCTTGGTTAGTAAGCGACAGAAACAACAACAACAACAACAACTTGTGGGTCACTTCACAGGGAAGGGATTCATTAGCAAACATTTGGAGAATGCTGTCTGTGACTGAAGTGCCCACACAGGCTCTTGCTTTGGATGCTAGTTCCCAGAGGGCAGCTATGTGTTTGGAGATCGGTAGCACCTCACGGAGGGAAGGAGGTCACGTGGGGTAAGTGTTGAAGCTCTCCTCTTAGCTTCTGTGAGCTTCACTTCCTCTGTCACACATCCCCACTACCATGAACCCCTGAACCCCTGTCCTCACACCTTCCTCACCAAACTGATTGGAACCATCTGAAATAGAAAACCAAAGACAAATACTCACTGAAGCTTTTTTTTTTTTTCTTGTAAGGATTTTTGGTCATAGATGCAGATGTGACTAAGGTGCCCTTTATTGATAGAGCATGTGGGGAGCTGAGCTTGAACCTGTCACCAACCAGCAACTACAAGTTCAAAACCACAGAGGGAAATGCTACCGGGAGAGTTTGATTATAATGCTGCAAATGTAGCCACTGGCCACTTGAGGCCACTGACAAGACGGTCATGATCTTAAGCTATTTGTGTCTTATCTGTTTCAGATTCAGCATCCTGGTGGCCCTGAACTGACTGGCTGAGCTTTAGCTCCAAGAGCTGCAGGGAAGATATGCAGTTGGGATGTTTAATGACTATACCGTGAATAAAGACATTGTTTTTCACTCATTAGGGCACCTTAAACAAAATCAGGTATAAATGGTGAGAGAGGAGGGGAGAGGAGAGGAGGGGAGAGGAGAGGAGAGGAGAGGAGAGAAGCATGAGATTATATTCTCATGTCTGGTTAAAATTAAATAGAGGGAATTGAGAGGAAAAAAGATAGTCTGTATCATTAAAATGATCTCTGAGCTAATTATTCACTTTGGCTTATTAGAACTCAGTCTTGTTCTTCCTCTTGATAAACTTCTTTATAACCTCAAAGACAATAAATTTAACTGATGTTTTTCTCCTTTTGACTCAGAAGTCAAAATTTCTCTCGATATACCTGATTATTATTCTTTTAAAAACTTTTATCTTTGTGTGTGTGTGTGTGTGTGTGTGTGTGTGTGTGTGTGAGTGAGTGAGTGTGTTCACCTGTGTGTAGGTATGTGTGTATGAGTCAGAGCCCCTGGAGCTGGAGTTCCAGGCAGCCAGAAGCTGTCCCTGACATGAATGCTGGATGCTCTATCAAAGTGGATGTACTCCAACTGCTGAGTCATCTCTCCAGTTCCTTCCTACTGGTTTTTTTTTTTACAATTAGATGATTATCTTATGGCGTTAGCAAACCAGCTCTTCCCTTGGTCCTTTATCCTCTACCTTTCCTGCTCACTCCTGCCCTGCCCATAGTGTATCAAGAGCATTTTAATTCTATTGTCTCAAATTCTTTACCTCCCTGAGCCCACCTGGCTGGCTCTAAATCTTTGTTTTCCTGCCTTACCAACCACCTCCACTACCTTCACTAACATATATCTATTGATCTATTTCCTGATCACCTTTGAAAAAGCATTTCTTTCTCAGTTTAGTGACCTATAATAAGTTCAGGCTTTTGTCTTACCGAAGGGGTCTAGTCCCTGCCATCTGCTTGCCTTAAAGCAGTAGCCTATAGAATTATTTCTTTAACTAATGCCACTTGGCCCAAATTTTTGAGTGCAATATATATTCTGATAATTCCGATTTTGTATTTTTTTAGTGCTGACATCTGAACTGAGACCTAAATTATATCTATTAAACTGCCTATCCAAGATTAATCTAACATCTCCTCTTGTCTTTTTTGCTCAGATAAAGTCTAGACTCACATATTAAAACTCTGACATTTTTCTTAACTTTTGTACCAACATTTACCTCACCTGAAGGTGTGAACACCAGTGACAGCTCAAGTCAGAAGCCAGAGTTCATCCTTGACCTCTGCGTCCTTCTCCCTAACACAGTCCACTCATCATCTAGGGCTATTAGTTCTGTCTCACAGAGAGGATCACACTTTGAAAAAAGCATGAATGCTTTGTGTTTTCCTTTCCATTTTCTTTTCTTATCTTAATGCATTGCCAAGCATGTCTAGGGATTTACTGATGGAGCACTGAGAGTAAACATTTTATTTTTATTGAATTTACCATAAGTGCTTATGATATTTTATTGATGAGTATTGCTGGAGGTCTCTGGTGAACATACCATTTCTTTTCTTTTTTTCTGTTTCTATTCTGTGGAATTTGTTTATTTATTTGTTTGTTTGTTTGCTTGTTTGTTTGTTCTATGTGGTTTTTTTCATATCACGTATCTTCATTCCCAGTCCCTTCTCATCCACCCTCCACCCCGTTTCAACACTCAGGAGAGCAATCCTACACCTTGCCAGGGCAGCACAATAGAGCCAACCCCATTAGTGCAGCTGTCGGTGAGCCAGCCCTGAAACTGTGACCATGAGAGAGCTGTCCCCATTTCCCATCTGGCAAACCAACCCTACAGGTGCTCAGGCCCAGATCCAGGGTCATAACTTGGCTCACCCCAGCATCCACCCCATATATAATCTGCTGGAGCACGTGAAGGGCCCTCACCCACAGACCCAAAGCCGCAGGATCTCTACAACACAAGGCAGCAAGGGGATGTTCAGGAAGAGTCCTAGTACGATGTACTATTTATACAGGGAATTTCTTTCTGTTTTATTATGCCGTAAATATATAATCATGAATGTAAGTTGAATGTCTTCAGCTTGATTTTGGCATGATCAAAATTTCCCTTCTTAACAGGAAGAATAATAAAACAAGAAAGTCAATCCATTACCTAGAGAGGAAATCCACTGACATATAGGAGAGATCATCATTATGGATGAAAAACATCAGAAAGAAAGAAGAAAAATCAGCAAGGAAATTAGATATTGAAAAAAGAGAACTTTGGAAATGAAAAATGTCATGTGTCAAAAAGCACACTGGATCTAGACATGAGAGTTCATTCCTGGAATCAAGTATGAAGACAAAGACAAGAGGATTGCTTTAAGTATTAGTCCAGCCTGGGTTATATAGTGAGTTCCAGTCTACTCTGAGCTATGGAGTGAGATTCTGTCTCACAAAACAGAAAACAAACAACCAAAAATCAAAGCTGAACTAAAACCAAGCTAACAAGCGAGCAAACAGTGAGAAGCATCACTATAGACTCAAATCAAACAGAGGAGAGAATTTGGGGCATGGAGTCTAAATTGCAGAAACTTTAAAATGAATTTAACAAAATATATTTATGACTCGTATACTAAAAACTCCAAAACAACAAAGAAAGAACTCAAAGACCTACTCATTCAAATTGGCAGTATTCCCTATAAATTGAAGGTTAAAATATTTTGTCGTTATTTAGAGGTAAGATCATGTATCCCAGGCTGGCCAATAATTCACTATCTAGCATGAGCTGGCTCAAATGTGTGATTCCCTATTCCACAGCTCTTGAATAATAAGACTGTGTTTAAAAATATTATATCAATTTCCCCATAAACTTAACACAGTCTTAATAAAAATTCCTAACAAGACTCTTTTTTTTAGAAGTTGACAAGCTAATACTAGACCTTATATGGAAAAAAATCACAGAAACAAGAAGAGCTGAGATGATTGAGAAAGTGACAAAATGGGAGAATGAAGAAGAAGCATCATATTCAGACTTCGATCAAGCAAAATGTAAATGTTGAGATTAATACACAAAGCCATTGCAGTGTGGTGCTGGTGAAAGGGCAATCATACAAATCATTGCAGTGAAATCCAGTCCACAGATAGATTCAAACATTTATAATTCATGTATTCTTGAGAAAAATACAAAAGAAATTCAGTAAATTCAATCTTTCAACAAATGGTTCTTAAAGATTTGAAAACCCACATCAAAAAGTAACTTGATTCATACCTCACACCATGTACAAAAACTAAATCCAAATCTTGATAGGATTGATTTAAAAATATGTAAGATGTTAAAAAATTAATTCCAGGAAAAAAGGACAAAATTTTGATATCCCAAGTTGAGCCAAAATGTATTAGACATATTAGATCCCAACCTATGAGGGAAAAAACTGAGAAGTCATAGTTCATCAAAATTTGAAATCTTTGCTCTGGGGAGCTGGACAAATGGCTCACTGGTTAAGAGCATTCACTGCTTTTGCAGAGGACCCAAGTTGGCACATGTTATAGCGACTAACAACCATATGTGACTCCAGCAGCCGGGGTACCTAACGCCTCTGGCCACTAAAAGCACTGACACTCATATTGACTACTCACATTCAGATACACACATGTAAACACACACACACACACACACACACACACACACACACACACACACACTTCATTAAAATAATAAAAATAAATTATTAAAAAAATAAAAACTTTTTTTAAATGCAATCGTTAAGAGTGTAGGAAAGTAAGCTACATACAGTGGGATAATATTCTGGAAACGTATTTGTGATAACAAATCTGCATCTATAGGAATTTCTCCCCAGCTGATGACTTATTGGCAATTGGTGCTTACAGGGAAAAGGTAAAGTCAGTTTTCTTCAGCATTGTGGGCCACAAGAGGCTGCCTGTGCTACAGTAGTTGGACCTGTCCTCATACTGGAAGCATTAAGTGGACTCCTTGTTTTGTTGTTGTTGTTAGAGAATCCATAAATTTTGAGGGAAGAATGAAAGAGGATAGAAGAGAAATTGGAGGGGGAATTGGGGGTGAACTAGATCAAAATATATACACACATATATATACATGAAATTCTCAATAAAAAGAATATGCATCTAAAATATAAAGAGTGCTCAAAACTCAATAATAGGAAGAATAATCTTATTTTTAAGTGGGAAAAATATCTTCAGGTATTTTATTGTACCAGACACATGAGTAGTAAAATAAACACCAGCAAAGACATTGGGAGAATTTTTGGTCTTCCTCATACTTCCCAAGATCTAATTATTCTCCACTATTAAGAAGACCACATATTGCTTTATAATTATTAAAAATAATTTTAAAGTTAGTATGTGCATTTTAATAAACATGTTTATATTGCCAAACAATCATTGTCAAAACAACACATCATGCATTTATAGATGATAATTTTTCTGCCTTTTAGTTTCTTTGAATTTCAAGCCTTTATCTGGTGGGCATGTATCACCTTTTCACCTGGAAAAATATATAGGTCAAAAAAATAAGTTTCAAGGAATGAATGGAAAAAATATCTTGTTTATAAATGGAGCAAAAAAAATATTCCTGTACTTTTAATTGACAATAAATTGATAACGGACAACATGATATATTTTAAAACTCAATTTCTAATACTGCATTGATAATGCATCTTTTTCATGTTCTGAGAACCCATGCCTACTCCATTCTTTATCATCATTAGAATAAACCATGTTCTTCTGACCACCTGCTCAAGGAGAGTGAAAAGCATACCAGGCATACTTAGAGGGGGTCAAGAAGGTGAATCATCAGGAAAAGAAAAAATTGAGGATGTTTTTAACTTTTGAGGCTGGCATTTAAAACAATGTGTTTTTTCCTCATGGAATACCAAAGAAATGGAATTCTATTCATTGTTAAGGATTTATTTGTCAGATATACATTTGAAAACTGAGAAAACCACCACCATATGGTTTTAGAGAACTGTTGGATCTATTTTGAGGCAAACTTGACAAGATTAAATTTATTTGTTGGATCTCATGGCTCTTTCCCTGACTAACACAAAACAATGGCATCTGCCCTTTCCTAGGAAGGAGATAGGGTAGCTTCATGATCTCTGGCACTTACCATGCCATAGCAACTACAATCAGGAAGAAAAGGACCCAAGACAAATGCATACATCTTAGAAGTAGCACAGCCAGGAATTTAATGATTTGAAACTGTGGACCTTTGAGGGCTGTGTGGTCCCTCCCTTCGCCTAATGGTAGAAGATAGCAATAACAACAACAATAATAACAGGAATTTTTATCTAACAACCTGGTGGAGTCCTCACCCATTAAGAATGGATTGCTTTAGCGTCTCAATCTCAGGAGTGTCTCTGTGAGGACGTGAGGTGCTGTAATGCAATACCATTCTCTAAATTGTTTGCTAGTGAGGTCCTCAATAAAAGTTTGGGTAACTTAAGACAAGTCTCAATGATTATACTTACTATCTATGCAAAGTGAACAGGGACTTTACTAGCATCAACCAGAAGTTCACCGAGAATGTACTGGTTCTCCCCACCTATCAGTTTGTTTTTTAAAATATCGAGCATCTCTAAGCAAATGTGTAGGTGGGACCCTAAGCCACAGCTTCTAAAATTGGAGTCATGTTCAGAAACAAATATGTGAGTTCTAAAAACCTTAACAACAGGAAAAGATTTTTTTCATGTGAAATGAGCAGATAATTGATTCAAACTCAAGTGCTTAGTGGATCCAAAGTATTTGAGGGTGATCGGCCACGCTGCATAACGTGATTTCACTGCATCTTCAGATTTGAACACACAATAAGTGCACTTTGCACTGTACATGTCATGCCACCAATAGCCAACCAGTGCTTACCATAGAACCCTTGTCCTAAATTCAAGCCTGTTGTATAAACTACAGCATTTTTACTGAACATACAAACATTTCTGCTCTTATATAATTGTCATGGTTTAATCACAAAAATGAAGACTTAATTTTTTTTTCTATCATCATTTTTCAGCATGTAAAAATTAAAAGCAGGAAATGAGAAGTTTTAAAAGACCCTGATCTAAGCCCTTAGGTCTTAGAGGACAGAAAACCTAGCCTGGGATAGAGAGATCTCTATCATGAATTCTGACACTCAGCTACTTACAGGCTTCCTTCTCCAGTTTCACAGTAGATCTCAAGTGTCCCGCTGTCCCCTGAAACCTGTGGATAATAGATCTATGTTTGCACTCACCAACCCAGAAAAATGTTAGATGGGTATATTATAACTGGCACGGTGAACTCAAACTCAACAAATCCAGTAAAATCTAAAATTATGGCTGCTCTCTTCCATCAAGTATTGCCATGTGTGTTCAACATATTCTTAGAAACATTTCCAAGATCCTTCGTTGCTGACATGAACTAGAGAATCATTACAGATCTTTTAGTGTGTGTGATTTATTGCTTATTTTGAGTTTTTGCTTGTGCAGAGAAGTGGCGCATGAAAGAAGTTATATGTCCCCTTTACAAAAGATGTACGCAGCAAATGAAGAAAAAGTTCATTTAAAAAAAATAACACAACTATTTCTTCAGAAGAGGAACAGAAATATTTCCCTTAGAAAAGAAGGCTCTTGGATCTTCTGAGAGATCATAACATCTAGTGAGAGATGCAGGCCGAACTAGCCTGCTAAGTAATATCAGAGCCGCCAGTTTGTGGGCTTTTGATTTAACCTGCAGAGAAGAATTTCAGGACTGTCAGTAACAAAGTTGGAGTTTATTAAACAAACAAACAAAACAAAGTACACACTAGAGACAGGGCCAGAATGTGAACGTTAGGTTAGGAAAAGAACGTGTTTACCTGTCGATAGCTCTGTAGATGACATCACCTCATTCATTGTTCAAGGGATGTAATTGACAGTTCCAAAGATTAAGTAAAGTTTCCAAAATCTGATTTAAAATGTGAGCTAGCTTACTTATTTATTCCATCTTAATTTCATTTACTAGATGCAATTGCAAAGGGGGTTATGATTGCCTTATTCAGGTTTACAGACAGCATGTTAAAATCAAAGGCCACAAAGATGTAAGACACATGGTCTGGCCTTGACTCCCATCAGTCATCTGTTCCGATCATCTTAATTGGGATACTTCTCAGAAAAGATGGTATCTTCTCCACACGGGACACCTTTGCAGCAGTTTCGCATTTTCTATTTGTGTAGAAATTTGTAACTCAGTGCCCCACCCCCACCCCCAAGGAATGTAAACCAGACTCTGGGGGTGGAAGAGAGTTGAGAGAATATTTTCCTTTCTCAGATACACTTAATTTTTCCACATTGCTAGCATGTCTCAGGGAGAATTTAATGATGTACCAATTCATCTCCCACACAACAGTATTATAGGATATCCACTTTCATAGTGTCATATGAATGGAATTCACTCATCTTCCCCAGGATTGAGACTATAGCATTTAACTTGGTATCAGATCAGCAAGATTAGAAAAATAGCTCCCCTATAAGCAAATATTGGAAGTGTTACTTACATGGCTGGACTTGCTTTCTTACCCTGCTATTAGCAGCACAAAAAGAATACACTCCAGGTAATCACTTCCTCCCAGTTTGGAGCCCAGAATAAACAGCTAAAAACAGGATGGCTCCAGTCAAAATGCAGATTTATATGTGATAAAAAAAAAAAAGCACATGCCATAACCATTGCAGCAGAGGCTGTATGGTATACTAACATCTGATAAGAACACATGTTGGTACCAGATATTACACACGACTGACACTTTACAGATGTCATGTTTGCTGTAAGCTTCATGAAAACGGATGTTAAAAGCTCAAAAATGGTAGCAGATATCATATATTGCCCCAAAAATGGTATGGTAATTTCCTGGGATAACTAACACAAAAATGAATTTAATAAATTATGGCATTTTGCAAAGATTTTTTTTGAAGATGAATTTTGAAAGACTAACTAATTTCTAGTAGCTGCATTGTAATGGTGTTACTTAAAAGGGTAGACCCGAGGAAATAAATGTTAGTTTGCAAAACTTCAGAAAGGGGATTGAATGTAAGAAGTTGGATGGACTTGGAGAAAAGGCACGGTGGTTTTTAAATGGCCTCAAAATAAAGACCAAATCAAAGATGAAGTTATAACATTCAATATGACCTCATAGAAGACTGAGGTTTCATATATACTGCTCTTTACAACTAAGCCAAAAGTGTTAGGGGATACCCAAAAAGAGCCGGATGCATCCCAATTACTTATCTGTAAGTTATTCTAGAAACAAGACATGTTTCATAAAGAACAGGCTTTGTTTTAGTATATAATTACATAGAATGAAAGCCATAGAAAACTCACAGTGTTTTTGAGAGAATGATATTGTGAAAATTACTATCAGCTTGGGCTAAAAGAAGCTGAGACTATGTGAGACATAAAGTAAACACTATGTCTTCAGCTCTCTGGAAGAAACTAGGTGATGACTGACAGGGAAAGACTTCCCAGGGTACAAAACAGATTTAAACAGTAGATCAGGATGTGATTCCTAAAGAAAATAACTGGAGTCTAATCTAGGGACCCAGAAATATTTGTTTGCTCAGCAGGACTTCGGAAATTCTATCGAGCACTTTTGATGTTCCCGGTGGAAGTGTTTATTTCTGGTACTGAATTCTTACTTGTGATTACATGTGAAGTGTGTGGCAGGTAGTCATATTCTCACTATTCATCAGTCTCTGATACAAAGAAACCATATCCAGATAAGGTATGTCACAGATATAGATCAGGTGAGTTTAGGATGTGATTGTATTTTATGAAGCTGGAAGAAATTTAGGAAAGATGGGTAGCCATTCCAAAGGAACAGACTCTGATAAAAATTAATAGAAAGGCAAACACTCACTTTCCTGTAACAGTACCAAAGATTCACACTCTTGCTGTAGACTTGTGGAAATAAAATTTCTGATCTTAGCCAAAGTGATTTACCTTGCCCAGTGGCATGTTGGGATGACATGTTAAATGTGCCAGTAGCATATTGGGGTGGAATGATAAATGTGCCAGTGGTATGTTGAGATGGTATGTATCTTAATTCAGGATTTTATTACTGTGAAGAGACACCATGACCACAGCAATTCATATAAAGAAAACACTTAATTGGGGTGGCTTACTACAAGTTCAGAGGTTCAGTCCGTTATCATCACGATGAGAGCATAGTCATGTGTATGTAGGGAGACTTTCCATGGAGGTGAGAGTGCTTGTAGGCAACTAGAAGTCAATTGACAGTCACACTGAGGGAAGCTTGAGCAAAAAAAAACATCAAAGCCCTCTCCTACAGTGACACTTCCTCCAACAGGGCCACTCCTCCTAATAGTGGCACTCTTTGGGGGGCCCATTTTCTTTCAAACCACCACATTATGTTAAATGTGCTGATAGCATGTTGAAATGGTATATTAAATGTGCCATGAGCAGAGGCTTGAAATGAGCATACATGATTGACTTTTGTTCAAGCATTTACACCATCATTGTGAGAATATATCCGTGATAGCCTCTGCCCCTACCATATGGTCCCCAGAGCAAGAAAAATGGAGAACAATAGAAACTGGCCTACAAACCCCACAGTGCAAAGAAGGTGCCTCAGTCAACCCTCAAACACAGAAGCAAAAGCTAAATGTTCATTGCTTGTCATGGATATATTGTCATCTTGTTTTGTTTTGTATCTACAGATGATAAAACTGGGCTCCATTCTACAATTTATCTCTATACTGTCACAGAAAGTACTTCATAAGAATGTAAATTCTAATCATGAATTGATTCAACATCATCGAGGGAAAATTTCCCAATCTGGTGTTTGTTTTTCAGACTACCTAAGATCTTGAATCAATTACAGCCTTTTGGTTCCACACAATCATAATAATTTCACAAAAGAGAAGGCATTAAACCTTATAAGAAGTGACTAGAATTGACTAGAAGCTGAGGATGATTCTTTTAATAACAATAGGCACCAATGGGTTTACTGGAATCTAGAAGGCAACAAAATCAGGAATTTTGGAACAAGGGAATCTGATGAACATGCCATGGGAAGGATATATGGACACCTTGTAACACTATCACATGAAGAAGAAAAAGAAAAGTTTTATGTGGGCCATGTTGGTATCTACTGAATAAAAAAAATACCTCTGCTTTGTTTCATCCAACTAGTAAAAAGAAAGTAGGTAGAGAGAAAGAATGGGAGTGAGGAGAGGAGAGAAAAGAAAGGGAGAGAAGGAAGAGAAGAGAACAGGAGAGAAGAGGTGAGGAGAGAGAGAGAGAGAGGGAGAGAGAGAGAGAGAGAGACAGAGAGGAATGACCAAGCTGCTGTCAGAGGGAACACCTATGTAAGGAAGAGAAGACCCAGCTTCCACACTGTCAAGCAGCGCAGGGTGGAGACCCTCTTACAGCAGTGCATTTGTGCCTGAGTCTTATGTGCATTTACATATTTTTAGCAAATCTCTCGAATACCATAGGCAAGAACTTTAAAGGCACATGTCTTCAAAAATCAAAGAAATGGGAGCAGAGGCAACAGCCATGTAGTTTAAAGCTTAGTAGAAAAAAAGTGGATGGAAAAAACAACCCAGCCAATGAAGGAAAGCAGAACTCTAAGCTGGAAGTAGTCAGAAAGTGCAGCAGTGAACGGAAAATTACTAGAAAGTCTCCGGAACCCAGGAAGAATGAAAAGAGAGGGAGTCATGAAACAAAGGCCAGGTTAAAAGTCTTCACAGAAGCTGCAGACAATGGCTGCCATGCTGTTCCCAGCAGAAAGTAGGAAGGTCAAGTGAGTGAACTCTGTATTCAAAGACACCATACACAGTCCAAAGCAAGAACCCTATGCTGAGATAAGGGCCACTGAGGAAGATTCCCTCCACATTTTACCCTCTTGTCTCATTCACTAGAGATTTCCAGGATGTGGGCAGCTAGGCTTATGCCTGACAGTTCAATAGATCCTTTTCTAACTATGCTGGCATGTCCTTGGAAGAGACCTAGAGCTAGTCATTGAGAGACTTCCCAGTGAAATCACTGAGGCACCAATTAATTGCCATAGCCTACCAAACATTAGTCTATGCGTTATATTGACTCACTTACAAATAAGAACAAAGAGCTAAGAAATAACAGCATAAGAATAAGTGGTCAACAGGGTAGTAAGAGAGGAGGGGCTTGGGGAAAGTGTCTCCATGACTGGATAGAAAAACAACAGCCTGTTATGGTTGAATGAACTCAGGACTTACACTACTTGTTCAGTTTTCAGAGGAAAGTACTGACAGCCACATATAATGCTAAGCAAACAGTCAAGGAAGTAATTATTAGAGGAAGTAATAATTTTACAAGAAAGAAGACATAATAATTAATGGTGATAAAATAATCCATAACTCAGTCATAATTAAGGTGAACATAATTGTTCACAGTGAGTATCATTCAATACCCAAGTCATGATGTCATTGTTATGCCAGGAAACGAAATATACGTGTGTTTGTCTGGTATGTGTTTATGTTAGAGAGGGGTATAGGAAAGCCAAGATCTCATTTCCACAGCAGTAAGTTGAGAAGTCATAAGCAAAATTTAAAATAAAAGCCACATACAAATAAAGATTTAAAAATACAGTGGCAGGAAGGCCAACTGAAGGCTCAGTTTGCACATGCTTGCCTTGCAGAAGAAGGACTTGAGTTTGATCTCCTACAACAGCCCACATTAAAAAAAAGCTAGGGAGTCTGTGCTAGTATAACACAGTCACTTAGAATCCCAGCCTGAGGAAAGCAAAAATAGGCAGACCCCTGGGTTCATAAGCTACAGTCCAGCCTACTTGATAAACTCGAAGACAATGAGAGACCTTCAAGTAATTATATATTAGTGAAATAATATAACAATAATATATAAACAAAAAGATATTAATAATATATAATAAAAATAATATTATGGTAGTATAAACATATGGCACTTGAGGAATGACTGAAGTTGCCCTCTGGTTTATTCAGGTACACACACATGCACTCATCACCTGCACACACATAAGTAAGCACATATATACATGTAAACACATGAGCAAAAAATGTCATATGATGTTTTCAAAATGTGTTGAATGTTAGTTATTCCTCTCCATATTTCTTCCCCTACCTGGCCTTCCCATCCCCTACCCTATTTAGCCCTATCTGGGAATGGGGATAGGAGTGAATAGGTTCCAGATACATTGTGGGGAATCCTGCAAGAAATTAATAAAAAGAGAAAAATGGTTTTTAAGTGTTAGAAAACACAGCTAACGGAGTTGAAACTGAAGACCACAACTAAGGGGAACATGTGGGTGTTGGATTTTTTCAGCCTTATCATTTTAATGATAAGAAGTCACTAAAGTAATTTTATTTTCTTACTAGGAACTTTAATAAGAAGCTATAGGACAGCTGTGAGAGAGCCTTCCATTCAAGCATAAGCAAGGGAGAATGTCCCTGAGAACCTAGAAGAACAAAGCCACCTACTAAGAAGCCAGGAGAACCTACCAGGAACCAGATACAGCTCTGTAGGAGCCAGGAGGAGACAGCGCTGCTTCCCGTTCCACTCTAACGCAGATTCCTTACATTTGTTTAGAACCAAGATTGAATGAGAGCTCTGGAGAGATGGATCTGTAATTAAGAGCACTGGATGCTTTTCCGGAGGACATGGGTTCAATTCCAAGCATACACCTGGTGGTTCACAAACACTGGTAACTCAGACTCAGTGTCTTCTGGCCTCTACAGCCACCAGGCACGTATGTGGTGCACAGATAGGTAGGTAGGCAAAACACCTATACACATAAAAATTAATTAACTAATTTTTAAAAGATTGAATTTGAGGTTCATGGCCTCTGGAGGTCTTCTAAATTTAAGAGACATGTGTAAACAACATTTTTTAGCAGAATGATAGGCCTCTAGGGGAAGAAGATGGGCATGGTGGGTACCTGCTCTGTGTAAGTTCATTAAGGTGACTTAGAAGACAGTAATGACACTTGATGCACAGTGAGGGCCTCCTCGGTGCCTTGCACAGTATTTGTGCTACATAGAGTTGTCACTTTGTGTCCTTCTCACTATAATACTATAAATAGCTCTATAAATCAGGTTAGAACTTTATATCTCTGCAAATACAGAGGACACCAGCTGGAGCACTCACCAGGTCTGGGGCATCATGCCAATCTTCCATTATATCTTCCTTAAAACACTCTGGTGGGGGCACATTTGCTATCATTACTTTTTTATAGAAAGAGAAACTCAAAATAGAAAAGCTTGGAATTTGACAGGACTCTTACTGATTATAAATGGACAACCCAGGACTCAAAGGGTCTGGTTGCAAAATCTGCTCACAGAGACATTGCATACAACACTATCGGCAAATGACAAAATTGAAATATAAAGAATTTAAGTAGCAAACCTAAGGCTACAAGGTCACCTGTGGTGACCCAGCACTCAGGTCCATCCTTCTCAACCTAAATCTTATTTCACTGGCTTATACCACTTTCACATCAGAGAGTTCAGTACACTAAAAAGCAAAATGCCCTTTGTCTTGGGATTACCCCCGAGTGATGGTGAGTGGCTGATCAGTCCTGTAAAGGAATCTGGGGTGCATAGACATGCAGAGCACAGGCATTAACAAGGACCAATCTCCAAGTCTTGGCATGTGGAGGGCAGTGGGTGTGCCTGCCCTTTCCTCTCCATCTGTAACACCCACAGCAAGGGCACAGACTTGAAGGGACTTGATTCTGGAGCCATTTCCAGGGCTTATGGAGCCTGTCTCTATTGCTTACTAGTTGAGCTTTCTAATTGGGCTTTAGTCTTACCACGTGTAAAATGAAAATGAAAATCCAGTCATGTCTTTAATTCCAGTACACGAAAGACTGGAGCAGAATTGCTGGGGGCGGGGGGTGGGGGGTGAGGCCAGGCTGGGCTACAAGAGTTAGACTTTATCTAAAAGTGTCAGAAGGGGAGGGAAGCAATAAATAATAACATCATCAACAACAATAATAATAGCAATGGGATCATTAGAAAACTAAATTCTTTCCTTGGTAAAATTAAACAATGACAAATTGTTCTTGGCACAGAGTGTTGACATTGATTGTATATTGTAATTTTTTTTTGAGCTGGGGACCGAACCCAGGGCTTGTGCTTGCTAGGCAAGCGCTCTACCACTGAGCTAAATCCCCAACCCGTAATTTTATTATTTAAGGACATCTCAACTCTGAAATCAAGTCTTCTCATTAGGTCACCTGCCAAATATAGCCAAGACTGCTTTTGCCTCTAGTCTGGATATTACAAGCTTCAGGATTAGATGTTCTCATCTTCTATCCCAGACCTAATGGGTCTCTTATTTCATGTTCTGTGGTCTGCCCATTCAGTCCTCCAATTTCTGGTGAGCTGGTCCCTAATTATTACTCCCAGGACTTGTTGTTATAAACTCTTGCTTCTCTTATAGTAGCCATAAATTCTGTAGATCCTGGAATATGTGTAGATGTGAACTACAGTGACCTTTACTCCCTGCCAGTTTGCTCTGGAGCTGACCTCTGAACCTGGAGTTTACATTTTATCTTCCCACCTCCATCAAATCACAATTTACAGTAGATCTAAAGATGACTCAGTCCTTTAACATTTTTAAAAGATTTATTTCTTTTTATTTTGTGTGTTTGAGTGTTTTGCCTGCATGCATGTATGTGTACCTCATGCATGCATGGAGCTTGCAGAAGCCCTATGAGGTTATCAAACCTCCTAGAACTGAAGTTACAGATGGTTAAAAGTTATAATGTGAGTGCTGGAAACCAAACCCAGGTCCTCTGCAAGATCAGCAATGGCTGTCACCTGAGCTATCTCTTCAAACTCCAGCCTGTTACAATTTGCAAAGCAACCTTACAACAAATATTAGCTAATTTAACCTCCATAACAATGTAGCTGAAGTTTTCCTGTGTCCCACCTGGTCCACAGCCTCTCAGACCCAGGTAAACACACAGAAGCTTATATTAATTAAAATTTCTCAGCCATTAGCTCAGGCCTACCACTGACTAGCTCTTACACTTAAACTCAGCCCATTTCTGTTAACCTATATGTCGCCACATGTTCTGTGGCTTTACCTGTGTACTATTACACACTATTCCCTGGATGGTGGGCTGGTGTCTCCTCACTTAACCTTCCTCTTACCAGAATTCTCCTTGTCTGCTTATCCCACCTATACTTCATTCCTGGCTACTGGCCAATCAGTGTTTTATTAAACCAGTGTACAAAAGCATTATTCCACAGCATTTCCCCTTTTCTGTATAATTAAAAAGGAAAGTTTTAACTTTAACATAGTAAAATTATATATAACAAAACAGTCATCAAGCAAGAGTTACAGTTACAATATCTAGTCTACTTATATTTGGCAAATTCAAAGAAAATATTCTATTTATCCAATATTTGTGAGTCTAAGATATCTAACTTATCTTTTATCATAACCAAGGAAAATTATAACTATCTAGTCTTCAACTACATCAAAGACCTCAGAAGGATATAATATTACCTAAGTAAACAGGAAATGCATTGTAAGCAACTTCCAAAACTCTGGAAACGACAGAGACAGCTGGCTGCCTGGACAGTCATCCAAAGTTCTTCTGCAATACTGGGGCATCCATTTTCAACCCATAGACCTAGAGTTTCTTAGTCACTTTCCTCTGTGTCCTGTAGAATGTCTGGCAGTTTCTTCTGCAAAACAGGAATCTGAAGGACCATCTTGCCTTGCAAAGTTCAGTGGTCACCTTCCTATGGGCCCTGCATGTTCAGTCGATACAACATTTTGTCAAGCAGTTCAGGCAAGAATAGTTTCTTGTCCAAATGGCTATTTTTGCCAAAAAGAAGATAAACTCCATATGGAGTGTCTTCAATGCCCATCTTTCTCTTTGAAATAAATTTGTGCTGCCAGGAGCAGATGTGTCTCACTGTCCAGAAAGTCTAAGTTTTTAAAACATTTTAAATGCCATACTCAGTAGGTCTTTGAAGTGTTTGAAGATTACCTATCTAACTGAAATATATCTATGTATACCTAGAAAACTTAACTAATGTGACTGTAAGTTTGGTTATCATAGATAACAAATTATTAATCTGTATTTCTCAACTATATACTACAATTTCAAATGAGTTTCACAAAAAATACTTTAAACAAGAGTAGAAATATACATACAATATAACAAAATTAACTTTAAATTTATATCAATGAACTAAAATCCATAGGATTGTAAAACATTTCAAAGAAGTTGTTGCTCTTTAAAAGTAGATTCAGTAATCTACTCTTTCATCCTATCATATCTATACTATCCCCTTTTCTTCTTTAGGAAGAGCTTGCCTTTATAATCAGGCCCCTTTAAATAAAAATAAACATTTACAAGCACTATTTTGGGAATCTGGGCATAGCTTCTCATACTACTTCCTGCTGGTTGTGGGTACTGGTAATCTTATGGGGATCCTGAGAAAATTAAGAATTACGGTCAATCAAGTCCTGACTGGCATAGTTTGTGACACTGCATTGTCTGAGCCAGTTGCCTTGAAGCTGATTTTGGATATTGGATCATCTGGAGACGTCTCAGGGGGGTCTTCCTTGATCAAACTATATTAGCCTGGAAGCAATCTAAAGATTCTCATCTTCTGTGGAAACAAAAGCAGAGCCTCTTTTCCAAAGCAACATATCCTTAGGCATAAATTTTGAAATCAAGATATCTTTAAAATATATGTATTGATTTAACTCAGCAGTTTTTACAAACAAATGTCTCTCTGCAGTTAAAAGCCCCAAAGACAATATAATCCAGGCTCTCTATGTGAGTTACATCTTTACAGACTTTTTTTTTATATTACTTTTACTTTATCTTTAAAGACTATTTTTAAAAACTTCCTATTTCTTTATATAACTTGTCTATATTCCTTTTTCTCTCTATTTCAAGCTTATGTACATTTTTACACACACTGTAAACCATTTAAATTCTTGTTCCATCTGAATCTGTCTTATTGTGAATCTGTTGCTTTAAACTGCAGCATTACTAGGACTGAAATGGCAGCTTTGGCTGGTGGCTCCACCCACCTCAGCTTTCCAACATGGTGGAACTATGTTTACTACCAGCTCTGGGAACCAGGCTCACTGCCAATTATGGGAAGTAGTGGGTTTATGCTTCCATCCAGCAGTGTGTAGCCCAGAAACCTCTTTTTCTGTTTGTTTGTTTGTTTGTTTGTTTGTTTGTTTGTTTGTTTTCTGTACTAGCAAAAGCTAAATCTGTTACAACACAGTGCACTGTGTGGCTTGGAGACGTCACTGTGTACCTTACCTTGGTGGAAATCCGCCATGCTGCTCTCAAGCCCACACGCCACTGCAAACCTGCCCTACTGTAGCTCATGGGTGGCCAGATAGACAAAACTGGGAACCTGTTTTTACCTCCATTTTAGAATACTTTTTTTCCTTTTAAAGCTCTCTCAGGTTTTAGGTCCCACATTTTGACTCCATTTGTAGCTAGATGTTTTCTGTGTCCTGGCCTACCATTCGCCAAATATCTCCCACACAGAGGCTTATATTAATTAAAACTGCTTGGTCATTAGCTCACCACTGACTAGCTCTTACACTTAAACTCAGTCCATTTCTGTTCATCCATATGTCGCCATGTATTCCCTGGCTTTACCTGTATGCCATTACATGCTGCTTCCTGGACAGTGGGCTGGCATCTCCTCACTCAGCTTTCCTCTTCCCAGAACTCTCTCTCTCTCTGCTTATCCCACCTATACTTCCTGCCTGGCTACTGGCCAATCAATGATTTATTAAACCAGTGTACAAAAGCATTATTCCACAGCATAACATTATTTGTGATAAGCATTTTACTGCCCCTAAATCTCTGATATTCAGCTAATAATTAACTTGAAAAAAGTTCTAAAGGAAGGGTAGCAAAGAATTAGAAACTGAGTTTTCTGCTTCCAGACACTCTGTAGAACACACTGCCAGTAAGGTCTGCACAGACTCCATATTATCCCCCTTCTACCTGGAGCATAGTTATATTTCTTAAGATAATGTGCCCAGCTCCAACCTCTTTCCTCTACCTTTGTACTTCCAAAAGCAGCTATTGCACATAATCACCTGAACAGCCCATGGAGACCTGGGCTCATTTGTGAGATCAGCATCCTTTCTAGGTCACTCTGGCCTTGTTATGTATAATTCCATTCTGTTTCTGGTCTCAAATATCTCCTAGGTCCCAAACCTGACATGTTTGACTTCTTCCACACTCTCTGCCATAACATTCTGCTATCTATTCAAACAGATTTTCTTTATTTATTCTTCTACCCATGTGTGTCATTTGAATTCCATTAAGGCCCACCCTACATCACTTTGAACTATCAATTTTGTCCTTGATTTCATTTTCTCCCTTTTCATTCATCTTAAAACTATACAGGGTGAATCTTGGTAACATATCACTTTTTTCCTTGCTTAAAACTTTTCTGTGGTTCTTCATATTCTTAATACAAGACCTAAATCCCTTAACATGATTCCTCTGTGCTATGAAATGCTACCCACCTTTAGATAAAAAAAGAGATAAAATCACTGTTTTCTGGTTGTTGTGACCAAAATACTCAAGAATGACTTCAACTGTAGAATTACTTATTTCAGTTCAGGGTTTCAGAGGGTCACTTGGGTCCATGAACCTGAGGAGAACATTGTAGAGGAGGGAATCTGTGGTGAAAGAGGCTCTTACCTTAAGGCAGACAGGAAACATGAGCAGTAAGGTGTCAGAGACAAGATACACCCAAGAGCCTACCCTTAGGGACCTACTTTCTCTCCATCTGAGTCCAAACTCCCAAATATAACCACTAGCTGGAAATTAAATCCCCACCTCATGAGCCTTTTGGTGGGACATACCATACACAAACCACTACAAATCACATATGTCCGTTTACATATACTAACACTCAAATAGAATATATGATAAATACTTTAAAAAAATTTTTACCATTTTTAAAAGTATTGGATCAGAGACTACCCTTTTCAAGGAAAGTTTAGAAACATTGGTTTGAAATTAATATTTTACCTAAAGAATCAAGACATTCCAGACCTCTTGATCTGTGACCCTTTTAACTCATATTTCATTGCTACATTTATGCTCATCCCTCTTGCCTCAAATTGACTTGAGCAAATCAAACCAAGTTTTACCTTTGAATTTGACACCACCCTTCTCTGACTATTTGAAGTCAATGAGTATTCCAGAATTCAGCTCACTGTGATATGTGCTTGTCCCAGACATCCCACCTGGTCTTGGCTTTATGTGCTTCATCCTTCTTAGCAAAGATGACTCAAATGTAGCACAAAAAGCAAATCTTTTGGGGGGATATATTTATAATTTTTTAATTCAACTTATTTTTAATGTTTGATAAATACAAGTTGCATATAATATCAAGATACATGAGTAATGATTCACTATACCTATACATTTGTGAAATAATTACTATAGTCAAGCTGATAAATGCATTGTCCCTTAATATAAGTCAAGACACATGTTAAAAAAAATTCTCTGTTAAATTGTGTATCTTGATTCCTTATTAGCACAGTTGGCTTACTTACTGTCGTTACTCAGAAATCATGGATAGTTTCTGTACTGCTGATTTGAGGTACTATGTGCAAGTACTACATTATTATTCATGCTTTCTATTCTGTATTTCTTCTGCTAGGCTAATCCATTTAGCTCCTTATTAATCTTTCAATGTATGTCTTACCAACTTCTACTGACTATAATAACAACTATCTCACAATTTCTCAGAAACTTTCAAATACTAGAACACTATTTATCCAAAATTAAAATTTAGTTGTAAAGATCACACTTATTGCCTAAGGAGTAGATACTCTACTTCTGTCTAAAGAAAAAACTCTATCCTTAAAGGGGCATCTTTATACCAAAAAAGCCTGACAGAAACCAAAGGTATTAAGATCAGTCTTTATTTAATCCTTTTATAGAATTTTCTGGGCTTTAACTACTATTCTTTCTTAAAATTTGCCTGGCACTCAAATATCATACCTAAAGTGCTACTTGAATAACCTGTATAAAGGCAGAGAACAAGTACAAATGTGGTGGTTTAAATGAGAATAACTCCACAGTCTCATATATTCAAAAGCTTAGTCTCCAGGGAGTAGAAGTATTGAGAAAAGTGGAAGGATTAGGAGGTGTAACCTTGTTGGAAGTGTGTCGCTGGAGTTTGGCTTTGAGGTTTCAAAAGCCCACACCAGGCCCACTGTCTTTCACTCTTCCTGCTGCCTGAGGATCAAGATTTAAAACTCTCAACTACTTCTCCAGCACCTGCCTGCAGGCTGCCATGCTCTCTGCCATGATGATGATAGACTAAGTCTCTGACATTGTACACAAGCATTCAGTTCAATGCTTTTCCTTATGAGTTGTCTTGGTCATTGTGTCTTTTCACAGCAATAGAGCACTAATGAAGACAACACAGTACCGTGATAGCTAACCAGGAGGTGTACTAAATAATTTGTGGGTGAAATAAGATGGCTTCAAAGCTTGACAACTAAAGACGTAAATTTGCATGGGATTGATAGTAGAATAGATAAAGAACTCAAACAACTAAAGAATAAGAAAGCAAGCAATGTAATCAACAAATTGGCCAATGAAATGAATACATAATACTCAAAAGATGAAGTAGGTGAGGATAAACACACACAAAAAAATAATGTTTGCCTCATACACCATTGGGGAAATACAAATCAAAACTGAACCAGGATTCTATCTTATCCCAGTCAGGATGGTGGTCATAAGAAAGAAAGAAACAGCCTAGACAGTACAGCCCCAGAGACCCAGCACCAGCCTCCTCCCACTCCTACTCCCTCACCAACCATCCCCTATAGCACCAGTGACCACTGGACCCATATGCCCAATCCGCACCAATTGGGAACAGGTGAGGGCCCAATCCCTGAACTGGTCAGGCCAGTTCTCTAGTCCCTAGGTTCCAGGGGCATATCCTCTGCCCCTCCCATCAGCCAGTGCAGTCTCAGAGACCAGGCAGCAGCCTCCTCCCACCCCCTTGACAACCATCCTCTGAGGCACTGGAAGAAGAGCAATCTCTGAGCCAGAGGCCCCATCTGCACCACTTGGAAGAAGGGTGACCTGGAGCTCTGCCTGTTTGGATTCAAGGAAGAAATGGGTAGACGGCACTGTAAGAACACACTAAATAACATAAAGAGCAATCTGGTATCATCAGAACCTAGTGATCCCACAATAGCAAGACTTGACCATCCCCAAGCAGTTGATCCACAAGAAAATGCCCTTAAAAACAATTTTGTGAAGATGATAGAGGCCTTAACAAGGAAATAAAAAAAAATTCCTTAAAGAAATGGAGGAGAAAAAAGCAAAAATTGGAGGAAATCAAGAAATCTCTTAAAGAAAGTTTTAAAAAACCCAAGGGAAAAACAATTCAACAGGTGAAGGAAATAGTTCAAGACTTGAAAATTGAAATTGAGGCAAAAAAGAAAAACTGAGGGAATTCAGGAAAAGGAAAATCTGAGTAAACAAACAGAAACTACAGAGGCAAGCATAACCAACAGAATACAAGAAATGGAAAAGAGAGAATCTCAGGTATTGAGGATACAATAGAGTAAATAGATTCATCGGTCAAAGAAAATGTTAAATCCAGCAAAATTTTAACACAAAACATCCAAGAAATCTGGGACATCATGCAAAAACCAAAACCAAGAATAGGGATAGAAGAAGAAGAATTCCAACTCAAAGGCACAGAAAATGTATTCAACAAAATTATAAAGGAAAACTTTCCCAACCTAAAGAAAAACATGTCTATGAAGGTACGAGAAGCATACAGAACACCAAATAGACTGGATCACAAAAAAGTCCCCTCACCACATAGTAGTCAAAATACTAAACTTACAGAATAAAGAAAGAATATTAAAAGCAGCAAAGGAAAATGGTCAAGTAACATATAAAGGCAGACATATCAGAATTACACCCGACTTCTCAATGTAAACTCTAAAAGCCAGAAGGTCCTAGATAGACATTCTGCAGGTACTAAGAAACCGCAGATGCCAGCCCAGACTACTATACCCAGCAAAGCTTTCAATCACTATAGATGTCGAAAACAAGATATTCCATGACAAAACAAGATTTAAACATTATGTATCCACAAATCCAGCCCTACAGAAAGTACTGGAAGGAAAACTCCGACTCAAGGAAGTTAGCTGCAACCACCAGATCACAGGCAATGGATAACCTCACACCAGGAAATCCCAAAGAAGGAAAATGCACCCACACATTACCACCAAAAAATAACAGGAATTAACAATCACTGGTCATGAGTATCCCTTAACACCAATGAACTCAATTTGCCTATAAAGAGACACAGGCTAAAAGAATGGATATGAAAACAGGATCCATCCTTCTGCTGCATACAAGAAACACACCTTGCCAGGCGGTGATGGCACATGCCTTTAATCCCAGCACTGGGAAGACAGAGGCAGGCGGATCTCTGTGAGTTCGAGGCCAGCCTGAGCTACAGAATGAGTTCCAGGAAAGGCATAAAGCTATACAGAGAAACCCTGTCTTGAAAAACAAAATAAAAATAAAAATAAAAAAGAAACACACCTCAACCTCAAAGATAGACACTACCTCAGAGTAAAGAGTTAGGGAAAAACTTTCCAATCAAATGGACCTAAGAGACAAGCTGGTGTAGCTATTCTAATATTTAACAAAATAGACTTCAAACTAAAATCAATCAAAAGATATGAAGAAGGGCATTTCATATTCATCACAGGAAAAATTCATCAAAATGAAGTCTCAATTCTGAACATTTATGCCCCAAATACAAGGACACATACATTTGTTAAAAAAAAATTACTAAAGTTCAAATCACACACACTAATAGTGGGGGACTTCAACACCCCTCTCTTACCACTGGACAAATCTGCCAAACAGAAACTTAAAAATGAAATAAGGAAACTAACAGATGTTATGACTCAAATGGACCTAACAGACATCTATAGAACATTTCACCCAATCACAAAAGAATATACATTCTTTTCAGCACCCCATGGAACCTTTTCCAAAACTGACCACATACTCAGTAACAAAACAAATCTCAACATATACAAAAGAAAAAAATTGGAATAACCTCATGTATCTTAGCAGACCACCATGGCTTAAAGTTAGAATTAAATAACAACACAAAATGCAGGGAGCCTACAAACTCATGGAAACTGAACAATGCTCAACTGAATCAACATTGTGTCAAGGAAGAAATAAAGAAATTAAAGACTTTCTAGAATTCGATGAAAAATGAATGCACAACATACCTAGACTTATGGGACACTATGAAAACAGTGCTAAGAGGAAAGTTCATAGCACTAACTTCCTACGTAAAGTAGTTGGAGAAATCTCACACTAGCAACTTAACAGCACACCTGAAAGCTCTAGGACAAAAAGAAGCAGACTCACCCAAGAGGAGTAGACAACAGGAAATAATCAAACTGAGGGTAGAAATCAATAAAATAGAAACAAAGAGAACAATGCAAAGAATCAATGAAGCAAAGAGTTGGTTCTTAGAGAAAAATCAACAAGATAGACAAACCATTATCCAAACTAACCAAAAAGTAGAAAGAGAATATCCAAATTAACAAAATCAGAAATGAAAATAATAACAGACAACAAGGAAATCCAGAGAATCATCAGGTCAAACTTCAAAAAAAAACTGTACTCCACAAAATTGGAAAAATGTGAAAGAAATGGAAATTTTTTTGGATAGGTACCACATATCAAAATTAAATTAAGATCCAGATAAACAATTTAAATAAACCTAGAACCCCTAAGGAAAGGAAGCAGTTATCAAAAGTCTCCCAACCGCCGGTGGTGGTGGTGCATGCCTTTAATCCCAGCACTTGGGAGGCAGAGCCAGGTGGATCTCTGTGAGTTCCAGACCAGCCTGGTCTACCAAGTGAGTTCCAGGAAAGGTACAAAGCTACATAGAGAAACCCTGTCTCAAAAGAAAAAAAAAAAGTCTCCCAACCAAAAAAAGCCCAGGGCCAGGTGGTTTCAGCATAGAATTCTACCAGAATTTCAAAGAGGAGCTAGTACCAATACTCCTGAAATTGTTCCAAGCAATAGAAACAGAAGGAACATTGCCAAACTCTTCTTATGAGGCTACAGTTATCCTGATACCCAAACCACATAAATGTACAACAGAGAATTACAGACCAATCTCCCTCATGAACACTGATCTAAAAATTCTTAATAAAACAATAGCAAACTGAATCCAAGAAAAACATCAAAAAATCATCTACCATGATCAAGTAGGCTTCATCCCAGAGTTGCAGGGATGGTTCAGCATACGAAATCTGTCAATGTAATCCACCATATAAACAAACTTAAAAAAAACAACACATGATCATCTCATTAGATGCTGAAAAAGCCTTTGACAAAATCCAACACACATTCATGATAAAGGTCTTGAGAGATCCGGGATACAAGGAACGTACCTAAACATAAAGGCAATATACAGCAAGCCAACAGCCAACATCAAATTAAATAGGGAGAAACTCAAAGTGATTCCACAAAAGTCAGGAACAAGACAAGGATGTCCACTCTCTCCATACCTATTGAATATAGTACTTGAAGTTCTAGCTAGAACAATAAGATAACAAAAGGAAATCAAGGGGATACAAATTGGAAAGGAAGAAGTAAAAAATCCCCTATTTGCAGACAATATGGTAGTATATATAAGTGACCCAAAAAAATCTACCAAGGAACTCCTACAGCTGATAAACACCTTCAGTAATGTGGCAGGATACAAGATTAACTTAAAAAAAAATAACCCTCCTATATACAAATGATAAATGGGCTAAGAAAGAAATCAGAGAAATATCACCCTTTACAATAGCTACAAATAACATCAAGTATCTTTGGGTAACTCTAACCAAATAAGTGAAAGACCTACATGACAAGAACTTAAAGTCTTTGAAGAAAGAAATTGAAGAAGACATTAGAAAATGGAAAGATGTCCCATGTTCGTGGTTAGGTAGGATCAACACAGTAAAAACGGCAATCTTACCAGAAGCAATCTACAGATTCAGTGCAATCCCCATCAAAATCCCAATGCAATTCCTCACAGACCTTGATAGAACACTACTCAATTTTATACCGAAAAATGAAAAACCCAGCATAGACAAAACAATCCTGTATAATAAAGGAACTTCCAGAGGCATCACTATCCCTGACTTCAAGCTCTACTATAGAGCTACAGTAATAAAAACAGCTTGGTATTGTCATAAAAACAGATGTGTTGATCAATGGAATCAAATCAAAGACACTGACATTAATCCACACACTTATGAACTTCTAATTTTTTACAAAGAAGCCAAAATTATACAATGGAAAAGAGAAAAAGCATCTTTAACAAATGGTGCTGGCATAACTCAATATCTACATGTAGAAGAATGCAAATAGATCCATATCTATCACCATGCACAAAACTCAAGTCCAAGTGGATCAAAGACCTCAACATAAATCCAGTTACACTGAACCTGATAGAAGAAAAAGTATGATGTAGCCTTGAATGTATTGGCACAGGAGACCACTTCCTAACTATAATACCAGTAGCACAGACACTAAGAAAATTAATAAATGGGACCTCCTAAAATTGAGAAGCTTCTGTAAGTCAAAGGACACAGTAAATAAAACAAAAAGGCAGCCTACAGAATGGGAAAAGATCTTTACCAACCCCACATCTGACAGAGGGACTGATCTCCAAAATGTATAAAGAACTCAAGAAATTAGACAAAAAAAAAAAAAAAAAATCAAATAATCCAATTTAAAAGTTGGCTTCAGAGCTAAACATAAACAGAGAATTCTCAACAGAAGAATCTCAAATGGCCAAAAGACACTTAAGGAATTGCTCAACATCCTAAGTCATCAGGGAATTGCAAATCAAAATGACTCTGAGATACCATTTTACAGCTGTCAGGGTGAACAAGATCAAAAACACTCATGATAGCTTATGTTGGAAAGGATGTGGAGAAAGGGGAATACTCTTCCACTGCTGGTGGAAATGCAATCTTGTACAGCCACTCTGGAAATCAGTATGGTGGTATCTCAGAAAATTGGGAATCAACTTACCTCAAGACTCAGCAATACCACTCCTGGGCATATACACAAAAGATACTCAACCACACCACAATGACATTTGCTCAACTATGTTCATAGCAGCATTATTCATAGTAGCCAGAACCTGGAAACAACATAGATGCCCTTTAACCAAAGAATGGATAAAGACATGTGGTACATTTACACAATGGAGTATTATGCAGTGGTGAAAAATAATGTCATCATGAAATTTGTAGGCAAATGGATGGAACTAGAAAAAAATCATCCTGAGTGAGGTAACTCAGACCCAGAAAGACAAACATGGTATGTACTACTCACTCATAAGTGAATATTAGGTACAAAGCAAAGGATAATCAGGCTACAATCCACAACCCCAGAGAAGGTAGGCAAAGAGGAAGACACTAAGAGGGACACACATGGATGGCCCGAGGAAAGGGAAAGGGCTAAGATCTCCTGGGTAAACTGGGAGTGGGGAATAGACGGGAGGGAATGGGAGGTGGGAACATGAGGACTTGAGATGGTCGAGTTGGGAGAGAGATGGGGAGGGAGGGAAGTACCATTAAGAGGATGGGGAGAAAGTTGAAGCTAGGGAAAACCCCAGGAACTCACAAGATTGTCCTCAGCTAAGACTCTGTAACAATGATGGAGAGGTTGCTTGAACTAGCCTTCCCCTGCACTGAGATTGGTATCTACCCTAATTGTCATCATAGAACCTATATCCAGTGACTGATGGAAGCAGATGCAAAGACCCACAGCCAAGCACTTGGTCATGATCCTGGAGTTTAGTTTGAGAGGGAGGAAGGATTATAGGAGCAAGGGAGGTCAGGATCATGATGGGAAAAACCACAGAGATAGCTGACCCAAGCTAGTGGGAGATCATGGACTCTGGACTGACAGCTGGGGAGCCTGCATGGGACGGCACCTCTGAATGTAGGTGAAAGTTGCATGGCTTGATATGTCTGTGGGTCCTCTGGCAATGGGACCAGAACTTATTCCAGGTATACTAACTGGATTTTTAGACCCCATTCCCTTTGGGGTAATTCTATGGTGTAATGCCTTTTTCAGCCTTGATGCAGGGGGGAGGGGCTAGGTGGAGCCCCAACTTGGTATGCCAGCTTGTGTTGACTACCCAAGGGAGGCCTTACCCTCTAGGAGGAGGGGATGGAGGTGGGATGGGGGAGGTGGGAGTAGTGAGAGAAGGGGAGAGAGGGGGAACAGGGGTTGGTATGTAAAAGGAAAGAAAAATTTTTAATAAATAAAAAAAAGGAAGAAACAACAAATGCTAACAAGAATACAGACAGAGGGGATCTTATTTACCGTTGATAGGAATGTTAATTAACCCAGTCACTACGCAAGTCACTTTGGAGGTTTCGTTTTTATTACTATTTAAAAAGTTTATTCATAAACTATATTCTGATCAGTTTTCCTTCCCACAGTTCCCTCTAGATCTTCCCTACCTCCCCTGCCCCCAACTCCATGAACTTTCTCTCTCTCTTTAGAAAACAAACAACAAACAAAAAATTAAAAAGAAGAAAAACACAAGAAATTCACACAAAAAGAACTCTAAATCATAAAAACGTAAAATCTGAAGCCATAGTATACAAGAAGAAGGCCAGTAAGACAAAAAATTGTCCAAACATAGCAGGAGAGACCTTTTGTAAACAAAAGATCTCCAAAAAGCATATTAAGTTCATTTTGTGTTGGTTTCACTGCTGAGCATAGGGCCTGCCCTTCAATGTGGTTAATACACCCAGTGAGACTAATCTGTCATTTCATCCCACTGCATTCAAAATATAAACTGTGGCCTCACCAAGTAAATTCAATGTATTTTCCATGTCAATTATCATTTTCTTTAATTATTATGTTGATTAGGGCCACAAATACTGTATCAATAAGTGTCATTTATACAATTTACTTACATGTTCATCCTTGATCTTAAACCAGGGTGCCCCAGATTTACCCATACAACATTTATTGTGTCCTTGACCCCTCTGCCTCCTGAGATTCTTCCTTTCCCTCTTCTGTGGGGTGCATCTTTTCCTTTGAAAAGGCAATCTTGCCTATTTAACATTTCTGGTTTCCCTAGTGCTATCTGTGAGTGCAAGGACCTTTGTGCTCCCAAACACACCCACATGTCAGATCATAACCATCTCTAACTCCAGTTCCAATGAACTCAGTGCCCTCTTCTGACTTCCACAGACACCAGGCACGTATGTGGTGCAAAGACATATATGCAGGCAAAATACCCATACACTAAAACAAAAAAATTTGTTTTGTAATTAAAATTTAAAAGCACTGGATTTGCTTAATGTTTTAAATTTTTATTATTAAAAGCAGTAAATGTTTTTGTATAATAAACTTGAAAGTATGATTCAAATCTAATTTATGTAAAATGCATTAAATAGGTTGAATAATTTTTTTCCATTTTTTTTTTTCAGAATAACATTTGCCTTGTTTAGCGCTTATGTGTCCCTTGATAAAATCAGCCTGCAAAACTTCTTTACATTGGAAGTAGTGAGGACAAAAGCTGGCCTTTTAGATATTAATGTCATTCATGGTCACTACTGTATTCAACTCCTCTACTTCTTTTTAGACAAACTAGCTCTTATTTTCAGATGTGTTAACTGTATTCACAAATACTTTTAAGTGGTTTTTTTACTATTATTTTTAATCTTCATTGTGCTTATTTTAATTCTGCATTTGTTTGCTTAAACAGTTTTCCCTGCTTGTGAGTTATGGAAATGTATCTGTTTTCTCAGAATTTTTGGAAAATCCTCACATTAGTTACATTTTTGTTCTATGATTAAAACATCATAACCAAAGCAACTTAAGAAAGAGTATGTTTCCTCTTACAGTTCCAGAGGAAGAGGAGTTCATGATGGCAGCAGGGATGGCAGCAAGCTGCAGGCATGATGGAGAAGAGCAGGAAGCTGAGAGCTCACATCCTTTAGCACAAGCACAAGGCCGAGAGTGAACTGGAAGCAGAAGCGTTGCCAGGCCTTTGATCTCAAGGCCCACCCCTAGTGATGCACTTCCTCCAGCATGGCTGTACCACCTAAACACTACCCATGGGGAACTAAGTGTTCAGTGACCGTCACTAATTGTGTAAGGACTGAAGCTGTTGTTTGTTGCCCACAGAGGAAGTCATGCTAAGGTAGCATAGAATGATTTCCACCTATATTTTGTAATGATGCAGACGTGAAAACTGGAGTTAGGTAGAAGACAAGGAAACGGTCAGATAAAACCTAGCCCATGGACTCTCACTTAGCCTCCTATTTTGGCTTCTTCTTAACTTGGTAAACTAGTATTTGAGTGTCCCAGGGCTCACATGTGTAATACTTTCATTTCATTCCCAGAGTGATCCCATGCTTTTTAGTGAGAAAAACTGGTGACCAAACTTAGACCTCTCTCATGAGATGTAGGGTGTATGGGTAACTGCCAACAGACAGATGTATTGCCTGTCTGGCAGGGATCTCAAACTTAGTATTTCCTGACTGAAACTTCTGATTGTGCTTCTAAACCTTTGATCATGTGAAGCTTGCTATTCTAAGGTTACCACACTTCTATCTTTTCTATTGCTTCAGAAAAATTTATTAACTGAGCAATTAATTAAAAAGTTACTCTGTCCCTTTTTTTTCCCTACCCCATATCCAATCCATCAGGAAATTCTGGTTGCACTGCATTTAAAATATATCCTAATTCAACAATTTCTCATCATTTCTACTGCTTATCTGATCTACGTTATCTGATCTACGTCATTTTCCTACCCTACCTGTAAAAGGGTAGTAATAGAATGTCCTACCGTCTCTGAGTTCTTCCCCAGTCCCCTATGGTCTACTTTGCTCTCAACACAGCATCCAGAAGGAAACTTGAATAGTATCCCAGCCTTCATTCTTTAAACAAAACAAAAACCAAGTCCCCAGTCACTCACAAGGTACTTCTTGTGTGGCCACCTCACCACCCTCTTGTCCTCATGTGTTACTATTCTGACCTCAGTCCACACCACAACACTGGTTTGATTACAGTGCCACAAGCACACCAAGCCCGTTCCCCACTCTAGACCCCTGGAGAGGCATTTCTTCTGCTTGTCATATTGTTCTCACATACCCTCATGGTTCATTTCTCTACCTCCTTTAAGTTCCACACCAAACACCACTTTTCAGCACAGTTTCTTTAAAATTGTATTTCTCATATTCCCTTTCCTCTTTCATTGTTTTTTCTCTTGGATTTGTCACTTTCAAATATAGTATATAATTACCTTAATTTAATTATTGTCTATTTCTTTTTCATAGAATGTAAGTTTTGTTTTGTTTTTTTGTTTGTTTGTTTGTTTTTAGAGATAGGGTTTAGGGTTTCTCTGTGTAGCTTTGTGCCCTTCCTGGAACTCACTCTGTAGCCCAGGCTGACCACGAACTCATAGAGATCTGCCTGCCTCTGCCTCCTGAGTGCTGGGATTAGAGGTGTGCACCACCACCACCCATAGAATGTAAGTTTTACACGAACAAGAATGCTTGTCTATTTTACTGTCTGATCTATATCTCAGTTCTTAGGTCAATACCTGCATATACTGTCCTTCAGTAAATATTTGATAGCCTAATGAATGAGAGATTGAGTAAATTAATGAAAAACCAATCCACTCTTAAGTCCTATGATTCTGGTTCACATATATTCATGCAAGATAATGACTAAACCATCAAGAATATGTATTCAGGTCCCAAATTTAAGGGTACCCTTTCTTAATTGTCTTACTAACATAGCTGGGTTTTTATTAAAAAAAAATGCTCAGTATAGGATCATTTTTAGCCATTTTCTGAGGCCCCTGCACATGTGTGGGAGCTAGAAGATTCATTCAGATATCTCAGTGTTCATCTCATTGCTGTAGCTATTAACATATAAGACATCTTAGATCCGCCTAGTGCCTGATGCTCTGCTGTGTGGTACGGGCTGCTCTCTGGGCCAGCATTCACAAGAATTGCCATGAGGACAGAGAAGTAAGAAACACTCTAGGGAAAGTGTGAAGGCAAAGACTGTGCTCTGGGCAGATGGGCAGCTCAAAATAGGAAGTCATTTCTCTCTGGACAACTGCAGAGTTGTACCTTTGCCAAGCTCCACCCTGGTCTCCAACCTTGAGTAGGGACTTTGTGGGGATAATTAATCACAGGATGTTTTTGCTCTTGCCCTCCCATTGGAATGGGCTACTATACTCCTTTTTTCCCTATCACCTCACCCCTCCAGGGACATAAAGCAAGCTACGATTATAGCTCCAACCAGACACAATGCATCAGAAACTACTGTGGCAATTCCCCATCTGAGTTTTCTCTGTGTCTCCACTCCTCATTTCTCCATTCCCTTCAGCTTCACCATCTCTTGTCTGTCTCCGGTTACCTCTCCTTTTCTCTTGCACCCCTACCCATGGTAACTGTGGCCTTCCATTTTACCTGGGATCTTGCCAACCTATAGAGACCATGACTGGAATCGCCTCTTGAACATTCCCAAGCCATCCCTCTCTGAACCCAGGTAAGAAAAAGCCTGGTTAGGGAATCCATAGGCAAATAAAGATAAAGAAACACCACGAGTAGAGCTCAGGGACAAGGAAACAAAACGCCTTCTGACTGGGTCTGCACTAAAGAGATGATGCTGGTGAGGCAAGTGTTCATTCCACTGCCCTCATCCTCTCTCTGCTGGATCTGGTGCCCCTCTCCTCAGCACATTCCGCAGCATGCATGGTCAGTGTGCTCACCGTAGAGTGCCCTTAAGTTCTTACTGAAGTACAGTAAGAGGTAACTATGGCTGCCAGCACCCTGAAGCTTGCTTGATTCTATTTTTATTTAGTTATTTGCCTACGTGATGTTCTTTTATCTCTGCTTTCCCATCTATAAGTCCCTGCGTGAACCTCGTGATGAGAGGTATCCAAAACACATGGTTCCAATAAGATAATTCGTAAGAATACAAAGAAGGGACCATTCTCCAATTTTTAGAGGCAGAATAGAAAGTATTCAAGATGACCAGGTCTAAGATCATTGTTCAGCTTTATGGAAGTCAAAACTTACCACTGGCAATACCAAGATAGGAAAGACGCCCTTTATCCTTCCTATTTTGGAATGAAATCCTCAGCCCCTGGAACCACATCAACCGGAGGCTTTTCTATTGCAGAAAATGTAGCTCTCGGTCCAAGTCTGGCCTCCAGCAGGCTGAGTACTCAGCATTGATTTCATTTAATCTAATCATTAGCTGCTTTCTGGCAAACTTGGTGGTCTAATTTGGACAGAAAGAAAGTAGATAACTGGACAATAGGGAAAGAGAATGTAATGTCATGCTCACAAAACATTCAGGTGATTCCAGGGAGCCTGGCTCTCTGATACAGTGCAATCCTTTCCCCAGAAAAATGACTCATCCCAGGGATTCATACTTTTTAAAACCCCACAAGGACTGACCTTTTGTGTTTGTTAGTTTGGTTGGTTGGTTGGTTGTTTTCATCTCAGTGAATTATGAAAATGCCCTGGCAATAATAAAATAGCCTTGGTTTCTCCCTCCTTTCATCTAATGTTACCCATCCCTTAGTTCCAACTCTATGGCCAGCAAGGAACAGAAAACCATCTTTTAGAGGGAGGGCCTTTCAGTTTTACAAGGTAGCCCTCTTCCTGTCTTGGAGATTGAAGTTGTAGTGTCTAAATTAGAAGTCTTTTCAAGCCTGTTAAAATCACCTTCCTAGAGAACAGTAATTGATTTAAAAATAAATTTTAGAAACAAACCAGTTTTCATTACAGAGCAAATATTTTTCAAGTAAAATAAGTGATCCCCAGACCTAGGATACTTCTCAACATTTGACAACACAGTGATCATTCATTTCCTGTGATAGTTGACCTTCACAGTGTCAGAACTGGGGCGGTCTCTGTACCAGAAGGTTTTTATGTGGAACATTAAAGCACTTGCTATTTGAAGCTTATCTGTCTGCCTCTGGAGGAAGCCTGTGTTAGAGACATTCATTAAAATGGCTCCTGTTTCATTCAGGGAGAGAATCTCTTTCAACACATCAAAGGCAAAGAGGCAGCTCTGCAATCAGTAGGACTCCTAGATTTTCATGGTTCAAAGTTCCTATCCAATTGAAAATCAGAGAGAGCAGGATGCCTGGCAAACATCCTCTTCCGAAAGCCCTAATCCTACACAATTGATTTCTGGAGAAAGGAGAGCAAAGTATGGCAACTGTCCAGAATGCTCTAAACAGACACACACGTTACTGTGGGGACTGGTCTCCCTGAATCATCGAGAAGCATGAAGTCTGGGAAACATTAGTCAAAGTTTAAAGCCTCTGGTTGCACGTTGACCCAGAGCTAGACAAAGATCAGACATATGGCTACCATTTTAAGAAGAGCTCATGGGTAGCCATAGAAACTGTCAAGATCATCTCATCTGTATAAAATGTAGGCTCCTTAAATGCTTCAGAAAATGCAATAATGGGAAAGCAAGAATGTCTGTGTAAAGAAAACTCTGTATTAATTCACTGAGATGCTTTTAGGGAATAAACATGACACCAAGAAACCAACAAAAGTTCTTAGACTCAGAATCACAAAGGCCTTTGACAAGATACCATGTCACACTCAGTCATGAAGAATTTAGCAAGCTACTTTATCTTGTAAAAGAAACAGACCCACTGGATAGAAATATTTACACAGGTAAATAACACATCTCCCAGGAATCAAAGCTGAGATCATTACTAGCTGGGAAAAAAGAAGAGTACACAATGTGATCACTAAATCCAGAGGTGATTCATAAGCCCCCAAGTAAATAAACTGCCAGACTAGTGGGAAGACACCACTGAAAAAGCTGTTTGTGTGAGTAAAAAGTGCTTACATAAGTGTGAATTCAAGGGACTTTGTTTCACGAACAGTATTTAATTGAAATATATAATAATGTAAATATATAAAATTAATTCATTTCAAGGTGCATGTCACAAACCAAGGTGAAGGTCTGCTTGACTAGGAAAAGGAGTCATCACAGTCACTGTGCGTGTGGACCCAAAGGTTCACATGTCACTGTAGAAGCAAAGGTTACATCTCAATGTTATGAGTTCCTTCCTTTGTGGGTTTTCCTTATACTATTCCTAATCTTTGTACCAATGCTAGGGATCCAGTGTCATCACCTCCATTTTCCTGTAAAGACATGAAGCATCAGAGAAATTGAGTGCCTCACCCAAAATTAACGTAACTGACAAGGGGTTGAGCTCAGATCCAAATCCAGAAATATACATATAGTCTGTACAGTTGCATAAAGATAATTACAAAAAAGGAGAAAAATAGTAAGATAGAAATATTGAGATTAGGTAGAGGCAGGCTAGAAAGAAAGGAGAGAGAGAGAAAGAGAGAGAGAGGGAAAAGGAGGGATGGAGAGAGTGAAGAAGGAGGGAAGGGAAGGGGGAGGGAGGGAGGAAAGGAGAGGAAGTTAGATATTATAGATACATGGATAATAGAGATAGATAATATAGATGATGGATAGACAGATAGGCAGGCAGGCAGGAAGACAGACAGACAGATAGATGGTAAAGATCAATAGATTATGAACGAACAAACTTATCTTCAGTCATATGTATTTGCACCCACCTTGCACACAGTATACACAGGACCTCAGGAAGACAGTAGGCACCCAGGCAAAGGATGTGAAATGAATCAGTCAGGGGCTGAGATTTCCAAGACAGAAAGAGAAATGCTAAGAGGGGACTTCCCCTAAGCCTCCCAAATAACAAAGCATAAGCGTGAGAATCCCCCAGTGTTCCTGTGTGCTGATTGTGTGCCAAGTCCGTTCTAGAAGCTTCTCCACATTCTCTATGGAGTCTTCATCAAATTGCTCTTGCACTGCCACGTTCCACAGTGGTGACAGAGCCAGTTCAGTTGCCCCTCCTCTCCAATTCAAGCACCCAGAAAACAACAAAGAACGTTAAACTTAAACTGTGGGTGCTCTTTGTCTTTTAGCAAAACTTAAGGAAAAAAGGAAACATCGTCTTTTGAGTATATGTTATTCCCTTAAAAACTAAACACTAAACAAAGTATTTCATTATCATTTATAGAAAGTCATAGACCAGAGGCCCAGTGCAGTCAGGATATCCAGATTTATTTGTAACTTTCTAAATTGACTTGTTTTAGGTCAATGACTTGTGCTGTGGCCTTTCTTCTTGATGCTTTTGTAAGCTAAGATGCTAGACCAGTGAGCTTAAGTTTAAACTGAAAGGCAATTCGTTTTTTTTTTTTTTTAAAAGGCTATTTTGTCAAGAATAGTGAGACAGTTCAGTTCTGCCCACAGACATTAGTGAAGCTCCAGGCTGGGTGGCTGTCTCTCTGAATCTTACTCAACATGAGGTTTACTACAGCATGAATCTAGCTTGACCATTTGACCTTTAATCTCCAGCCTAGCATGTCTGGAACTCTCAAGAGCTGAAGGGGTCTGACCTGTCTATCTCTCATATCTCCACTTCTCCCCATTCTACAACCATATTTAGAAGTGCTTTGATTGGCTATCAAAATGACCAATGAGAAACATCATCATAATGGATAATATTTTCTGTTGTTGTTTTTTCAAGACAGGGTCTCTCTGTGTAGCTTTATGCCTTTCCTGGAACTCACTTGGTAGACCAGGCTGGCCTCGAACTCACAGAGATCCACCTGGCTCTGCCTCCCGATTGCTGGGATTAAATTTAGGCATGCGCCGCCACCACCCGGCCCTGGATAATTTTTATTACGCTGCAGAGCAAAAATTATATCCAAGGTCTGAATCTCTAGCCCAGAAAACCTTCCAACCACATCCAGATGTCCTGGGCCACCAGCCAGCCATGACTCCATGGGTACTAGAGCCTTACACAATTAGAAACAAGAATCTGTCCAGAACAATAACAGAGCAGTGATGAATGTCAAATCTAAAGAGAAATTATTTTTAGATTTGCTATCTTAATGCTACCTGCATTACTGCTCACATCCGCTGTCCTCAAGAGAAACATCAGAGAAGGAAAATCTGAGGACAGAAACGCCTGGGAGGCTAGGGGTCATGTCTAGTCTGCAAGAAGCCATGGAAAGGGGTTAGCATGTACCTCTTGTTGGGGAGAGATTTGAGGGAGCATTTAAATGAGGAAGGCAACATAGTGTAGTGATGTGCATTATAAAAGTAAGTTGTGTTCCTTGAGTTCCCTGAGAAGCTGGCTCATGAAGCAGGGCTGCCCCATCTCATTTTTAGATCCACAAGCATGCTTTTCTCAATGTGTCCTCCAAGGTCATTGTCTGGGGATGACCTGTGTCTCCCAACTCTATGACACTGAAGGCAGTAAGCATAAGGATAAAAATACCAGATCCTTGAAAATAGCTAGAAGATGACCTATCTCCCGCAGAGGTTGCTACTGTTTTATTACATGATATAATAGTGCCTAGAGGGGGAAGGAGAAGCCCAAAGTTCAGCCATGGAAAGCTCATCCAGGGAGAGAATGCTCAAACACGGATTTCAGCTCACTGACTCAGCTTCTTCAGTTGTTTTCTGCTGGATGTTTTGAGTGCCTTTTTTGATGACCTTTTCTTTGTCTAACTCTATTTTTTCTTTCACTTGGAAGCCTCAGCAGAGAGGGCACCTTGCTCTACTTGGAATCTATGGGGAACTGCAGCTGACTGCTTCAACATGACTACTGCAGTCTGGTTTTGCTGCGTGTGTCCAAGCCTCTGATTTGATGATGTTATATTTCTGTTGTTAATTGCTCTTTTACTTGGAAGCCTTGCCCAGGGAGACACCACTCTGCCCAGGCCTCTCTCTATTGGGAATACAAGCTGACTGCCTCAATAGGGCTACCACGGTACATTTCTGCTGGGTGGTGTGTATGGTTTTTTTTTTAATGTTGTTTAAGTAATTTTTAAAGATTTATTTACTTTTATTTTATCCATATGAATTTTTTTCCTGGATAGATGTAAGTGTACCACATGCATGCTTAGTGCCTGCAGAGGCCAGAAGAGGGCATTAGAGCCTTTGGAACCCGAGTTACAGATAGTTGTGAACAATCAAATGTATAGGGGGAAACAAGCCCTGTGACCTTTGCAAAGATGGAGAACGTTGTTAAGCACTGAGCCATCTCCCCAACTGCTTTGGCTGGATGTTTTGAGCACCTAATTTGGAGATGTTTTGCTATCTCTATTTTGCTACTAGTTCTTTTACTTTGCCTTGCTATATACCTAACCAAGCCATTCAAAACTGAAAGTATAGCCATCACAGACCATTCTTTAGACCATACAGACCAAGTGTATGAGACCACAGGTTATTGTGGGCTAAACTTCTTGGGTGGAAATTTGGCTTTAGCATTAGCCAGTTAGTTGTAAGGCATTTGGTTTTCTCATCTCCAAAGTGAGCACGGGACGAATCCAGTTACATCAATAAGTTTTTGCTAGATTAAATGGGTTATGCTTAAAGTCCTTATGTTCAGTTTCTCAGAACTCTCTTCAGTGCTCATTATTTTTACTGGTGTTAACAATCCCCTAGAAGATTGAAACTTCCTGCCCTCATCTCCCTGGGAGAGGAAGGGGGTCCAGGCAGCTCTTCTCTCTTTCTGCAGTTTTCTCTGCTAGGAAGAAGCAGGATTTGAAAAACTGAAGCTTTGCCGGCCTCTGCCTCTCAATGCAGGGATTGAAGTTGTGTGCCACCCTGCCCAGCTGGTCTTTGCATTTTCTTAGCCTAGTAGACCTAGCTTACATTCATAGAGTTTGTAACAATTCCTCCCAAAGAGCTAAGCTAAGTGGAAATGACCCCTGGGTCATGTTCAATTAGTTGACCCATATGGCTTGTTTTATGCAGCCTCACTTTGAAAACATGATTATTCTTGAGCAATTCATCCAGGGCCATCATCCAGTGCTTCTTGACATCTGCCTGGTTTACATCATGAAAGTGTAGAAAATTGAAACAGATTGTCTCTGCCTTACCTTCCAGAACCCTCCCCACTGAGAGATGGAAGGCAGCAGTAAGGGGGCCAGCAGGGACAACTGAATGGCTGTCTCCGTCCTGGGCACTCCAGAAGTTCTATCTGCCTGAAACCTCAAGACACCAATTCTGTCTCTGTGAACTTCACTCCTAATGCTACAACACCTGGCTGAGAACTGGCACAAGACTCAGGTTGGCTAAATTTGTTCAATAGATGGAGAAAAAATGGCCCCCAAAGGTCTGGGGGAGAGGTTTTAAGACCCATGGGAAATGAGTCTACCTCCATCAAACCTACTCCTGCTCATTGCCTCTTCCTCCATTAGTAGAACAGAATGTGTGTTAGCAAATGCTTCCTTCAAATGCTACAGGAAAGAGCACAGGGTGATGTGGATAAATCAAAATTCTCCAAAAGGAGCACTCAACAGGAAAGCCAAGGCCTCTGCAGTCCCGTTGATCTCTCATCCCACTGTGTGCCGCTGTTTTCAGCCCTCTCACACTCTGTCATGAGGACTATGAACAGATCACATGGTCCATGTTGATTAGAATATTGAAGGAATGGTGGAGTCTGGGATTACATTTTTAAAGACATAAAGAAATCTTAAAAATAGATTTTGCTAACACCTGTTAAAAAAAAAAACATCACATCTGCTCCACTCAGGAGATTCTCCACAGCATAGTAGACCTACACACTGACAATGTTTCCCAACCGTTGCTTACAGATGAGTCGCCAGATAACGAGAAGCTGGGGTCCAATGACAAACGTGGAAAGTACTGCTCATTTTGAGAGTTGAGCCAGCACAGGCATGCACCACCTTTCCTCATGCTGACAGAGTATTAATCATAATATCAGGTTCATTTGGATCCACAGAGCATCCTTGCTGCCCAAGGGTGTGTCCCAGCTTGTACTACAGATCTGGGTCTCTACCGAAGGTTAAATTACTATAGATTGTCGATTGATTCCAGTGACCTCATTCCCAAACAGCATATGGGCTATAAGGAGTGACAGATCCAGTTTCAGAGATTCACCTTTTTCCAACTTCTCTGAGAAGTTAAATACAGCCCCAATCCCATCTCAGTTATATTTTTCACTTGAAAAATAAGAAGGTGCTATCCTGTCCTCATAGGAGCTCACAGAGACTCAACTGATAGCCAGGAAGCCTGCAAGGGACTGACCAAGGCCTTCTGCTCATGTGTTCTGGTTGTGTAACTTTAGTCTTCTAATGGGACTCCTAGCAGTGGGAGCAGGGGCTGTCTCTGACTCTGTTACCTGATTTGGGGACCCTTTCCTCCTACTGGGTTGCCTCATCCAGTGTTAATAGGAGAGAAGGTGTCTAGTTTCACACAACTTGATATGCTATGGCTGACTGATATACACGAGGAGCCTTCTCTTTCTGAAGATAAAAGAGGGGGAGTGGATGGTGGGCTAGAGGGGAGACTGGGGAGGAACTAGGAGGAGGGAGGGAGGGAGGGCAAACTACAATAGGGCTGGGAAATAATTAATTAATTTATGGATTGATTGACTAATTATTTTTTTAAGTTGCATGAGATAGTCTATGAGACCCTCATATATGTTAGGTCACTCTGTGATTCTATGACACACCTCAGAAGGCAGAGTTAACTAAGAAAGAGGATGGAGAAGTTGAGAGGAGAGGCACATGTCCTGCCTGGGAGGACCTTGAAGTCTAAACCTCATGACCATATAAAACTCACAAAATAACTTGAGTGGGGGCCAGTGCTTGAGACTGTGGGTGGAGGTCAGGAGTTATGGGCTCTAGACTACGGTCTCAAATCAGAGATTCTAGCGCAAATACCAGGAAAATTCGGTAAGTCATCAAATGTGGACCATTTCTGCAGCCACACACCCCCTTCCAGCTCTGTTCTGACTCCCAGGTAACCCTTTCTTGCCTCTCCGAAAGGCTGCACCCCCAGGCTCACCCTGCCTCTGCTTCTCTTCTGCAGGTGCCTCCTGACCCCAGTGCATGGACAGCCCCAGCAATAGCACCATACCCTGTGGCTTTCTCCTTCAAGGCTTCTTCGAGTTCCCGCAACTGAGGCCCCTTCTCTTCCTGGTGTTGCTGGCTGTGCACCTGGCCACTTTGAGTGGGAACCTGCTCATCCTGGTGGCAGTGGTCTCAGTGCCCAGCAGGCCGCCCATGCTGCTCTTCCTTTGCCAGCTGTCAGCCATTGAACTCTGCTACACGCTGGTGGTAGTGCCTCGCTCTCTAGCCGACTTGAGCATGCCTGGCCATGGCAGGGGCAGCCCCATCTCCTTCCTGGGCTGTGCTGTCCAGATGCAGATGTTTGTGGCTCTTGGCGGGGCTGAGTGCTTCTTGTTGGCAGCCATGGCCTATGATCGCTATGTGGCCATCTGTCACCCACTGCGCTATGCATCTATAGTGACCCCGGGTCTGTGCGCACGACTGGCCCTGGCTTGCTGCCTTGGGGGACTAGCGGTGTCAGTGGGGCTAACAGTGGCAGTCTTCCACCTGCCTTTCTGTGGCTCCTGCCTGCTGGTGCATTTCTTCTGTGACATCACTGCACTACTGCACCTGGCCTGCACACGGAGCTACGTAGATGAACTGCCCTTACTAGGAGCCTGCCTGGTGCTGCTGCTGTTGCCGTCAATGCTCATTCTGACCTCCTATGGGGCAATTGCCTCTGCCCTGCGCCGCCTGCATGGTGGTGGAGGCAGACGCAAGGCTGCATCCACCTGCGCCTCGCACCTGGCTGTCACCTTCCTCCATTATGGCTGTGCTACCTTCATGTATGTGCGGCCCAAGTCCAGTTACTCCCCGCGACTGGATCGGACACTAGCGCTGATTTATACCAACATCACACCACTTCTGTATCCCCTTATCTACAGCCTGAGAAACCGGGAGATCACGTCTGCCATTCACAGGGTCCTGGGGCTCCGTGGATCGGGGTCTGTCTGAGCCCTGATAACAGGACAAGACAGAGTGGAAGCCCCGTTTGCTAAAGTGTCCCCTAGCATTTGGTGTTTGCATCTCAAAAGACACCTGGGAACTTAGGGGTGAGATTCAGGAAGGAGAACTTGGAAACTACACAAGAAGAGACACACAGGGTGGCCGTGTCCTTCATTCCCCCCAGGAGGAATGTCAGGAAGTAGAGTAGAGAGGTCTGGATTTGAATTTAGTGCTTCCTTTGACCCCTGCCACATTTCCCCCATAATTCCCAGGCCTATGCAAGTTAGTGGGCTTGAACGATGCCAGTGGTAGGAAGGGCAGGTGTGAAGGGTAACAGCATATGGAGAGAATGCCTAGGAGACTGCTTGTCATGCTAGACTTGTCAAAGCTGAGGGGAGTCAACAGTTTCCTGGGGAAATAGATGGCTACATGGAATACTGAAGGATGGGTAAGTGTTAGCCAGAAGAGAAGGGTGGAGAAGGCACCAAGCAAAACCAGTGAGCAAAGGCTGAAGCATACTGAAAAGGACCTCAGCAATGGCTGAAGGGTCTGTACTGTGGGCTGCTGTGGTCATTTGTCCTTTGTGGGACAGCTTGGACTGCAGTGAGATACATCATTGGGAATCTGCTCCCAATGACCATGTGAGAGGCAATGGAGACGGATTCAGGGCACCTACGCAGGAAATTAGGTGTTGCTGGAAGAGTCAGAGGTGAAGAAGTAGAGAGTACAAAACCTTGATTAGATGTTGAGCCAGGCAGAAACAGGAGTTGGGGACCATTCCTAACCCAGGCCATTTGGTAGATGGTGGTGTCATCGCTGAAATGGACAGCGCAGGAGCAGAAGCAGTGGAGGAAAGGGGTTGTCACTCATTTAGAAATGCAACCGAGACAAGCAATGCAGACTGTGACAGAGCACAAACATAGAGGTTCAAAGACATAAACCAGGGTTTGGGGTGCAGACTCAAGAGGGTCAATCAGCTGGTCATTGTGGACGGCTGTTGAGGCCATGGCGGTGGCAGATACTAGCCAGGGAACTAATAGGCAAACATAAAAGAAGAGGTTGAGCCAGAACCCAGAGGCAAACACATGCATGGAGATAAGGGTAAGAAGCAGTCAGCAGGCTGGAGAGCTGCTCCCTAGACCCGTGTCTTTCTTTCACCTTTCCAGCCCCAGTTGCCTCCATTGCCAACAGGGCAAAAACTAAGTGATTCACATTATCAGACGTGCATGGCACTCCTGGGGAGGTTGCCTGATGGAGGCTAGATTATCTAAAAGGGCTTTAGAAAGAAGTGGTTGAGTCATCTAGAAGTCCATTGACACATGCACACATCCTACTCCTTAACCTGACTGTGAATGCCATGGTAGAAGGATGGACACATGCTGTTACAGACCGTCTCTCCCATAAGCAGCCAGCATCTTAGGATGCCTCAGTTGTTTTCTAAACACCATGAATGTATAGACTCGCTGTCAGAATGACTGATAGTTTTCTCAGGGTGATTGCTGTGGTAACTGTCACCCAAGGTTTTTGAGGGAAACTAGCATGGGGGATTGAATGACACCTTTGACTTCAACTTCTGAGATTGTGGGGGATAAGTGCATAGCAAAAACACACTTGTACATTGAGAAAGTGACTTGGGAAGAGGAGAGCAAAACTGAGGTGACAAGTGAGGGGTTATAGCAAAGATCCACAGAAGAGGAAATAAGGTTCTTCACTGGAGATGTGATGTGGATGTGGAAAGCAAAGCAGGGATGAAGTAAACAGTGGTGAGGGTGGCATACACCACTGTGGGAAGATAGGAATAGCTGTTCAGAATAAGCAGCCTTGGGTTTTCTCATTCAAGCGCACAGTAGGATAAAATAGATTAAAAATTTAAATCTGAAATACACAACCATAACACATGTTGAAAAATTACAGCAAAACATCAAAGCACCAGGTACTCGGGTCGCTGAGGCAAAAAGATAAAACATCCAAAATGTCTATCTAAATTACTAAGTGAACTCAAGGCCAGCCTGGACAACTTAATGAGACCGTGTCTCATAAAACTGAATAAGGAAAAAGTAAGTGGGAGATATAGCTCAGTCACAGAGCACTTGTCTGACGTGTGAGACTCTGGGTTCAGACAATAAGTAAATAATAAACAAACAAACAAACAAAGCTTTCCTCAGAATGGGGAGAGATGCTGCAAACATAATGTCAAGGTAAGAGTCCAACAAAAAGAAAAGGGCCAACGGCATTCACCGGCAACCAATTAAATTCTGTTTCTTTAAAAGTCATTTGACATAATGTGTATATGTACACTTACACATATGTAATTTTAAAGCAAATGATAAGAACGTAATGTCAACAAATAAAAAGGTGACAATAATTCTTACCCACATCATTGCCCCCCCCCATAGAAATAAAGGTAAATGTCACAATTTTTAAAAGACAAACAACACAATTCAGAAGGTGACTTTATGGAAATATCGTTTGTTTCTTAAAATTCAACTTTACTAGCAACAATTTTTTTAATAGTAAACTATCACCTGACTACTCTCAACCTTTTTAACAATTCTGTGTCAGTTTAATTACCAAGAGAATTCGGGTACTATTGTGGTCATTCTGTGACAATCTAGCTTTGCCTCCTATATCATGATTTCTGGAATATTCCTTTTCTTTGATCCACTAATTTCACTTTTTTCTTATTAAAAATATATTCTTCTATCATACAATACATCTTAACCACAGTTTCCCCTCTCTCCACTCCTCCCAGCCCCCCCCCCCCAGCTCCTCTGCCCCAGATCCACTCCCCCTTCATTTCTGCTTCAGAAAAGAGCAGGCTTCCAGGAGATGACAATCCAACAGGATGAAAAAAATACAATAAGACAAGGCAAAAGTCCTCAAATTAAGTCTAGACAAGGCAACCCAATAGGAAGAAAAAGAGTCCCAAGAGCAGGAAAAAGAGTCAGAGACACACCTGCTCCCACTGTTAGGAGTCCCACAAAAATACCAAACAAACAGCCATAACATTATATACAGAGCACCTGGTGCAGACCCATGCAGACTCTGTGCTTGCCTCTTCAGTGTCTGTGAGACCATGTGAGCCCTGCTTAGTTGATTCAGTGGGTTGTGTTCTCCTGGAGTCCTCCATCCCCTCTGACTTCTATAATCTTTCCACCCTCTCTTCCACAGGATTCACCAGTCTCCTAGGGGAGGGGCCTGATAGATCTCCAGTTTAGACTCTCTCTCAGTCTCTCTCTCTCTCTCTGCATCATGTTTACCTTTTTTAAAAAAATCAATTATTTGGAAAACTCACATCACATAACCTGGTTGCATTCACTTTGCAGTCTTCCAATATCCACGACCCCTCCCTCATAACCTCCCCCTGACAAAGGAGAAAAAACAAGTCCATTTTGTGTTGTCCATATACTCAATGGAGCAGGGTCAAATTCCTGGTGGCCAGCACCACCAAGGGAGGATGAGTCTTTTTCCATCTGAATCCTAACCAGAAGTCAACAACTGAGGAGAGCTGAGCAGTAGCTGGAGACCATTTCTTACCTATAACTTGAAGAAGGATAAAAACCACAGGAGGTCTCCATGAGGGTTAAATGGTTCGGTACTGGTGATGTACTTAGAAGAGTGCATATTCATTATGTAACACAGAGTAAAATTCCTGTCAGGTGGCATGAATAACATCCAGTCGCTTACAGGTATGTACATATGGACATTGACATGCAAAACTCTGAATTATTTCTTTACAACCATTTTTCTATTTATTGAAAAAAATTATACAACGTATTTTGAACCTCCCAGCTCCTCCCCATCTCCCTACCTACCCAATTTTGTATTCTCTCTCTTCCCCACTCCCTCCCTCTATCTTTAAAAAAAAAAAGACACACACACACACACACACACCACCACCACCACCACCAACAACAACAACAACAACAACAACCCTGTAAATAGGAGAAGGGAACCTGGTACTAGCTCTACAGGGCAGGATAGTGGCCCAAGGACAGATGAAAAGCTGTATTCATGTGGTGTAAGTATTTGTATCAGCCAGAAATCTGAAGGAAATATTACTGTCTTTAATAAAGACAAAGACATGAGGAAGAAAAATTACAATCCACATTGACTTGTGAGAGATAACTAGAGGAAATAAAGTTCCTTGATGTGACTGTCTCTATACAACATTCCTTCGGTGTGTCCTGTTACATGAGAGAACATAAATGGGCACAAAATTTAAGTGCATGCAGCCCAGAAAATACCAGAACTTGTGCATTCACCCACAGGTCCATAAATGTTTATGGTGCCCCATGCCAGGAACTGAACAACTGAGGATTCCACATCAATTGAAAGGTCACTATACCCTAGCCTCTACCCGGATTATCACAGAAACAAAGATCGGCACTATAGGGAATTCGGAATCTAGGACATTTGGCAGATAGGAAAGTAATTGCAAACTGCATATGTACTACAGTGAGGGAAATGCAAGATTCTATAGGAAAAAAACTAGACTTCGGGTAGTACGAGCCTTAGGTTATGATGACTTATAGTATAAATAACATGTGAGAGCTAAAGCCAAGTAGAGAGCCAGAGACAGACAGATGAGAAATGAGAGTCCAGGAAAGGAATGGCAGTATAAGCTCCAGGGACAAACAGGCCTTGGGGTACTCTAAAATCAGTCAACATGACTTTTTCTTCTTGGCAGTGATGGGATAAAGGGGTGCTGTATGGGTCGTGTTAGGAGACTGCACTGAAGTTATGAAAACGACTCATTTTATTAATATACAAATAGCTCTTTCCAATCAATAAAATAAGATTAGTAGTCATGAAGGAAAAAAGTGAACAAAAGACAAAGATTGTTCATGGAAAAAGGAAATGCAAGTGTCTATTATACCTATAAGACATTTTAGTCACATTCAGAAGAAAAGTGCAAAGTAAAATACTATTGCACCATAGTATTTCAAACTATGAGACTTATGTTAAAATGACTAGCACACGGCCGGGCGGTGGTGGCGCACGCCTTTAATCCCAGCACTTGGGAGGCAGAGGCAGGCGCATCTCTGTGAGTTTGAGGCCAGCCTGGTCTCCAAAGAGAGTTCCAAGAAAGGCGAAAAGCTACACAGAGAAACTCTGTCTCGAAAAAGAAAAAAAAAAAAATGACTAGCACACATCCACGAATGTGAAATGCCCACGCTCACACATGCTGATGGGAGCATGTGTTTACACAACTGCCATGAGTGATGCTGTGAAAGATTAATTAAAATTAATTATAGATGAATTTCTAAATGATCTTATTAAATAAAAATCACGGAGCCAAATATAACGGTAAAGCCTTGGAGATCAGAGAAATAGGAAAACCCACCAGCCAACCTTACCTCACCAACTCCGCAGCTTCCAAATGTGAGCTACTTCCTGTCTACCCACGCCTTCATATGCCTTGCTTTTCTGTCCTCTCATTGGCTCTTAGCCCAGCTACCTCACTTCCTTGTCACTGTCTGTCTGTACAGACCTCCAGGTCTCCACGGTTGGTATTGGGATTAAAGGTGTGTGTCATCACACTTGGCTCTGTTCCTTAGTATGGCCTTGAACACACAGAGACCCTGCCTGCTAAGTGATCCAATTAAGGGTGTGTGCTGCCTGACTTTGTTTACTTAAAATGGCTGGCCTTTTCGATCCTGATATCCAGGCAAGCTTTATTTATCAGAGCACAAATAAAATATCACCACAATTAATGTCATATATACTTTGTCCCAATAATTTTATTTCAGAGGTTGTACCTTAAATATTTATTTTCCTTGGGACAAAAACATTTAAGCTCAAATATATTGAAGTCAGTATAACTTGAATCAATAGAGCCTGGAAATACATTTTTACTTTCTGTTTTAGATGGTACTGGGGCTTGGAGCCCAGGGTCTCTGGTATGCTAGCCCAGCCCTCTCTTCCACTGAACTACTACATCCACAAATGGAAGTTTATTTTCACTTGGAAAATGTATATGGTACAGTGTAAAGATTTAATACATGTAGACCTGTCTATACACATAAAATTTTGATACATGTTTATATAATGATGAAACCAGAGCAATTACAATATCCATCCCCTTAATTCTTACCACTTCTTTGTAGTGAGGCATCAACATCCTTATTTCTATTTATTTTGAAACATACACTACATTATTATTGACAATATTCACCCCAGCATGCCATGGGATGCCAGGACTCACTCTCCCTATCAGTGCATGTTTTACCGACTGCCCGACTCCTCCCATCACTAACTCACTAACACAGGGCAGATTTACCACATTCTGGGGTTTGGGAAGCCCAACAACAGCTAAAAAGAATGCAGTGACATTACCTGTGAGAGACATGGAATGAGGTCTTAGTAAGTCATTAGTGAAAGAAGCAAGGTGTGTGACAGCATTCCTGAGTAGTCATCCTTGATTCCATTCTTTTCTTAACGAACCTGGTCAACTCTTGGAACTGCTCTTCCTGCTGAGCTTCCCAGGCTGGTTTCTGGTTGTTCCCTGACTATTTCAACTTGACTTCTGACTCTTGGAAGAACCCATGGTTATTCATTCTATACAATGCCAGCTCTCTCTCCTCTCTCACATTAGCATGAATCTATTTACTCATTCGTTTATTTATTTATTTATTTTTTTTATCTATCTATTTATTTATTTATTTTAGGTTTTTTGAGACAGGGTTTCTCTGTATAACAGCCCTAATTGTCCTGGAACTCCCTTTGTAGACAAGGCTAGCCTCAAACTCATAGAGATCCACCTTCCTCTGCCTCCCGAGTGCTGAGACTCAAGGCCTGCACCACCACCGCCTCGCCACTAATTTATAACCACCTTTCATTATCAGAAATCATCTTTACTTTCCTGTTTTAGTTTGCTATTATTCTTCACAATACAATGTAAACTCAATGAAACTCAGTGAAATGTCCTATGTTTTATCACCACAGTATTTCCAGTTCCTTAAGCATGTCTGGTCTAGAGTAGTTTTTCAGTGAGTTGCAGAAGGAAAAAATAAAACAGTCACTGTTAACAGAACTCTAGTGTTTATAAATAAAATGCATTGTATACTACATGTAAATGTCATTTTGTATTTTGTGTGCTTTATATGTGTATATGCACACATTTTAGCTAAAGTAAAAACCTAGGACTGATGTTCAAGTGAGATAGATCAGCAGGTAAAGACACTTGCTGCCAAGCCTGATGACTTGAGCTGGATCCCTAGGACACACAGCTGGAAGGAGAGAACCAACTCCCTAATGTTGCTTTCTGACCTCCATATGACCACCATCACACACATGCATACACACACACACACACACACACACACACACACACACACCCCTGTATACACACACGTGTGAATGGACACACACACACAGAGATGTGTGCAGACATGCTTTCATTGAATACTTTGTGTGTGTGTGTGTGTGTGTGTGTGTGTGTGTGTGTGTGTGTGTAGTGCTTGTTCAATAACAACTTTTCAAAGTGAAAATATTGGAGATGGAGAGAGAAAGGAATATATAAAGCAGGCATTTTAAAAGAGCAATCAGAAATGTAGGAGAAAATTCAAAAAAACTGTGGTGTCATGGAAACTAAAAGAATTTTGAGGAGTTAACAGCCATTCCAAATAGCACAGTTATTTGCAGAAAACTATGGTTCTGAAGCTAGAGGTGGCTTTAGAGCTGTGTGGTTCCCCCAAAGCATCAAATTCACCTGTGAAAACCTCAGCATCCCACACACAGAGACCACTGACCAGGGAACAGAGCTCACATCCAGAAAGGCTGTGCTGCCAGAGATGAGACAATGACTCCAGCGCCAGTTTAAACCCTGTTTAATCAGCCGCCAGAGAAAGATGCAGCCCTGGCTTTCATTTCAAATGCTGAAATATTTAACAGTTTCAACATTTGTGCCTGGGATTTGTCTTAACCGGATGCTGAAGGCGACAGATGCAGAAACAGCAGCCCTAGTCATGTAGGGTTAAAGGATGAAGAGCATGGCTGAGTCAGGAGGCGGAACAGTCAAGAAAGCCATGGCTGAGAGCCTCAGTGGTGGTGCTTATAGGGGGACATGCAAAGAAGGCTTCAGCAAGTCCAGTTTGTGGTAGTTTTGCTCTCTTTAATTGGCTCTGGGCTATACAGGTAATGCCTCACTGCTCAGCTCCCCACCCAGGGACTGTTTAGGACAGAGGAAATGTGAAAACACGGTGTGGAAAAGTTAAAGAAAGCAGGTTCATGGGGGATGTGGCTCCAGGTTGAGTGCTTTGTATATTATCATTAAATTCACAGGACAATAGCTTACTCTCTCTGGGAAACAGCTAATCCTAGAAGATACTGTGTTCTCCAGATAAGCAAAAACCTCCAAGAGGGTGGAGCATCAATAGTACAGAAAATGCACCAATGCTCCACACCATGCTAAAGAGAATGTGTGTAGCATCAAATGCTCCTTTAGTTCTTTACCTGTACAGGATCCGATGACGGCGTCTCTATAACAAAGTCCCTCCTAGGGAAACCGGTGCCGCTGGAAATCCTCTCTCCACTGCCGGCTCTTACTTCCCAACTCCCCTTTCCTGGCTTGGAGACCATCTTCACCGGCACCTCCATCTCCAGTGGCTCAGCCCTGAATTTTTTTAATTAATTAATTAATTAGTTCCAGCCGCATCACAGTTTCCCCTCTGTCCCTCCTCTCCTCCCAGTCCCTCCCGCTAGCCTCACCTCCCCCCTACATCTACTTCTCCTCCTTTCTCCTCAGAAAAGGGCAGGCCTCCCTTGCATATCAGCCAGCCACGGCATATCAAGTTGCAGTGAGACTAGGCACTCATATGAAGTCTGGACAAGGCAACCCGGAGGAGGAATAGGGTCCCAGTAGCAGGTAACGGAGTTAGAGTCAGCCCCCTGTTAGGAGTCCCACAAGAAGACCTAGCCACATAACTATAAGTTATGTGTAGAGGGCATAGGTCAGTGTCATGCAGGCTCCCTGGTTGTCAGCTCTGTATCTTTTCTCCCACTGTGAGCCCCTGTCTCCCTTTACCATCAAGATCTCTGGGATTGACATTTCTTTACATTTATTTCTGATGTGTGTGTGTGTGTGTGTGTGTGTGTGTGTGTGTGTGCAAGCTCACATGCTAGCCACTGAGTGAATGTAGAGGCCAGAGGACAACTTTGGGGAGTCAGTTCTTTCTACCATGTGAGTCTTAGGGATTAAACTCAGGTTGTCGGATTTAGTTGAAAATTCCATTTGACCCCTGGACCATCTTGCCAGCTTCAGGGTTGACATTTAACTTTTTTTTTTTTCAAGACAGGGTTTCTCTGTGTAGTTTTGGTGCCTTTCCTGGATCTCGCTCTGTAGACCAGGCTGGCCTCGAACTCACAGAGATCCACCTAGCTCTGCCTCCCGAGTGCTGGGATTAAAGGCATACGCCACCACCGCCCAGCTACATTTAACTTTTTAAACCATCTGTGTATAATTATCCAATATACAAATGTTGTTGTTTTTTTTTTTTTTTTCCTTTTTCTAACTCCTCAGATAAGACACTGATATTCAGGACTGCTGATGGCAATTTCCTGATTTCTGGTACTCAAGTCACTATAACTCATAAAACCCAAACCTAGCTGAACTTTATCCTCTGGCCTGAATCAGCAGTGTCAACTAAACACGCTGGAATCACCAAGGACTTCGAAAGACACTGGCATCTGTGTTTCCAAGAGATCCTGACTAACCGACTCTTGGTGTGGTTTTTAGGTGTTGCTTTCATTTGTTTGTTTGTTTCTGTTATTCTGACCTGAACCCAAGGTTGGAAACCTCTGTAAGAGCTGCTCCTGCCGTCCACCACAGATGAGGATGCCTTCTTCCAGCTAAAACTTAAGCCTCTGTTTGGATTCCAGACCCATCTTCAGGCAGTGCTGCAGAGTGCTCTCTCCCATACTGTGAACTCAGGTACATAACTTTCCTCTGAGACAAAAAAGTGCCAATGACTCTGGTTACACAGGTCCTTTCTCCTGAAATGTCAATTCCCTGCTGAGGGGATGTGGTTAGGGTACCAGAAGTTTTGTCATTCCCAGACTGTGAATTTCCTCCCAGGCTGAGAGGGGAACAGGATGCACAGGTTAGAAGGGGAGGCAGTATGAAGGGTCTGGAATACTGTCATCAAGAAGGAAAAATAAAAGGTGAAATAAACACAGACAATACTTAAGTCCCCAATGAAGTCTGTCTGCACATGAAGCATTTTTCCACATCTAAGCTCTGACCCACTTGCAGAAGCAATGTTTTTATACACCTTTTGGGGGCAACATTTCTCCGGGAAACTAGGGTTTAGACAGGAGCTCAGCCTACCTATAACATAAGACCTTGCCCAAAACTTCGGAAATTCCAACCCCACATGGTGGAGATTAAGATTTCTATGATCCGGACAAAGGCCAAATTCGTTTCCTCCTACATCATAGAGATGGGAGAAGCTGTAACAGGTCTTCTTCTAACCAGTCTTCCTTCAGACATCAGGTGGCTCACTCAGCTGTTGTGAGCATCCACAGTCCCTGCAGTGTCCTCCTCTTCCTCTGCCTCTTTTGTGGTCGTGGTCCATGTTGTCTCCAGTTTCCGGTGTTCCCTAAAGGAGTTGCTACCTTCTTGTAAAGAAGCCACAAGGAGAATGGAATCCTCTGGGCATTGTCACCATTAAATACACACAAGGAAAGAAACATCATTCATCTGAATGTTGCTGGAACTCGGTGCATCTAGAGTAGAGAAATCAGTGGCAGTGCTGGGGCACAGGAGCTGAAAATTGGAATCTCTGACTCAGTTCTGACGGTGACCTTGACCAAGTTTCTCTAACCCTTCTGTGCCCCCTGGGTCTTCACTGAATAAACTGAAGTTGACGTTGGCCTCTGTCTCACAGGAACCTGGGAATTTGTGATCATACAAGAGATATATTTGGAACAGAACTTTTCCATGCAAAGCAATCATCACCCTTTACCTTGGGCCCTGTATCGGGGAATGGCATGCTGTGGGAGGAACGTGGGTGTGTATACAGCAGAACATAGGCAGAGTTTGTCGGGGTAAGCACATTTCCACTCTGCTGTTTCCACTTTGTGGTAGGGCTTGAGTGGGTCTCTCCCAAATTCCGAGTTCGCCGTGATTTTGTTGCTGTCCCTGGATGGAGCCAAGATCCCAAAGCAGTCTCTGTTTTGCTGTCTGACCCTCTTTGTTGTTATGTAAGGAAGCTGTAATGTGGAAAAACAGTAAAATTCTGGAAAGACAGACTGCCAGGGGGATGCAAATTTAAAGATTAACCTCTTCTGTGTATTTAAGCAGAAACCCATATAAGGTTTTTTATAAGGGATGTCACATGCCTGTGCTATCTGCAGATGGATATAGATCTGGACAGGGAAGTGAAGGCAATAGCCCTTCATGTCACCCCATGGGACTGCTCTAGTAAAGACCCTGTCATTCCACTGTGAAGGACGAGCCAGACATGAGACTAGAAATGACACGCCAGACCCAGCTTCTCGGGGGCCTTCATCAGCTCCCCTGCAGAAAACATTCCTTTGTCACTGGTATATTTTTCAGGTTAGCAAACACAGCAATGGGTAACATCATGACACGTCCACACATACATGTCTTTTTATTTTGTTCTAATCCCACCCACCTCTCCAAATACCCTCCTCCATGCCTTCTTCCTGCTGCTGGTTCGTTCCTTTCCTCTCTCTAGATTAGTCTCCCCTTCTGCCTTCATGCTGCATGTGTTCTGTTACCCCCTCCTTTCGCTGTCCCTCTCCTGGCCTCTTCTTCTTTGCTCAGGAGTCCCTGTCTAGATTTGTGACCTACAAAACCACATACATAAATAACATATGCATGTATACATACATGCATATTATTATTAACATAGGCTCTGCCAATGAGGGGAAATGTGTGATTTCTAAGACACATCGGCATCTAAGTGAGGAAGCCTGTGTCACCGCAGTGCAGTCACCTACAGAGGGGCAAGGGATGTCAGGTCAATGTCCAGTGTTCTGTAGAGGCATTAAAAGGGGCTTCTCTTTGGGAAGATGTTATGCCCACATGCTTAACTGATACTAAAGCTGCAGGGGTGAAATTTACTCCATTCTTAATTGTGTGTGTGTGTGTGTGTGTGTGTGTGTGTGTGTGTGTGTGTGTAAGAGTGTTGGTCTGCCTATATGATTAAGTGCTATGTGCATGAAGTGCCCACAGACGCCAAAAGAGGGGGTTGGATCCCCTGGAACTTGAGTAACAGGTGATAGTATTTAGCTGCCACATGGGTGCTTGGAACCAAACCTAAGTCATGTGCAAAAGCAGCAAGTACTCTTATTCCCTGAGCCATCTCTCTAGCCACAACTCCAAAATTTGTAATAACCCCTTTATGCATATTTCTAGAAAACTGTTATCAAATAATTAAGTATATACTTATATAACTCATTAAATTTCCCTATAGGAATTAGTTGATTAAAGACTAGTTTTCTGATTAAATCTTGTCCTTAAATTAATTGTCTACATGGCCAAAAATGTACCAAAAGAAAATGGCTATTTTTTTCATACAGAAATAAATATTTCAATGCCAAACAAAATGTGGACAAGCAGTATTTATTTTCAATGCCAATATCTTTATTATAAAAAACACAAATAGATCACAAAAATATAAATAAACCAAAAAAATACCATGCTACCTATAGTAATAGTTTATAAACTTACTGTTTTTCTTAGAAAGAAACTCAGGTAAGTTTTAATAACCTAAGCACCTAAAAATTGTTTTTCAAGAGTGTTTTAAACAGAGATCATTTCTCTAAATAAACTATAAATATTCCTTTTATAACCACAAGGTTTCAAAATCATTGCACTGATCTTAGCAATACCTCAAGTAGGCACAGTTAGATTCAGTGAATGTCTGACAGTAGCAGTATTAAGAAAGGCTATAAGACTCTGACCCCTGAGACTCTAAAATAAAAACCTAATCTGATCATAGCTAAGAGTCAAGAATCTCCCATACTCCACCACTCTACTAAGGCAACATTTGACTTCAGGCCAGGCTTGGGTCACCTAATTCAGCCACAATTTTCAAGAAGCACACTCTCATTTCAAAGAGATAGCATTGTATTAATTCTGGAGCCCAAAATGAGTGACCATGGCCAAAGAACATAGAGTTCCTTTTCCCCAAATCCCATGTCACAGCATGGCATCAGTTTCAGGACGTTGTTATAGTAACAAAACAAAGTCATAACAAATACAAAGAAACATCAGGTAGCAGGTTACAGCCAAGTGGAGACAATTCTGCTCCAGGCTTCAGATGCTATTTGATGACATCCCTAGCCTGCTGCTTGGTGGACGCTAGTGGTCTGCTCAGTTAATAACATTTCAAAACATTTCACCTGATAGTCACAAGGGTGTTAGTTCAGACACAGAGGTGAGCCAGGAATTGCTATTAGGCCAAAGGTAACCCAAGATAAATTGTAATTAGGCTGGACCTGCAGCATTGTAACCTCTCCATGGCTATTAAGGTCCTAAAGAGTCAATCAGCTTGGAGAAGCTTCAAGGTGAAATGTGACTTCCTTCTAGGAAGTTTCGTTCACAATCTATTCCTCAGTGGGACAATGTTTATAGCTTTCTTTGACATGCAGAGTTACACGCATGTAAGCATGCTTTCTCTTCATCATCAAAGCAAGCAAATACCCACCTAGCAAGATTAGGGCTAAAGAGTGATCTATAAAGGAAGTTAGGTACGTTTTTTCTGGGCTTCTGTGGACAGACTTGAAGGAAGGTGAACAAAGGATGTGAGGCAGAACCATGCAAGCGCTTCCTCCCTTTCCTCCAGACTCTGGCGGATTGGTGGCCATTAACAGGAAGAGAGAAAATGAGAAAGAACTTTTTGCTTTCATAAAGAGCTTCCAAACTCAGTTTTACTCTTGAGTAATCACTCCTAGCTCTGGCTTACTTTCCTTGTTTGGCCTCCAGTCTGGTTTCAGTGTCTATGTCCATGCCACTTGACCAGAAAATATTTCCTCAACTGGAATACATGATGTCATTTGGGGTACACTCTGTACCCCACACTGGCCCCACTCAACCCTCACACCCTCAAGCCCTGTCTACAGCCACAGTTGGCATCCAGAACATGAGATGAGGGCATCTAGAGTCTTATACATATAATACAAAGCCTGAGAAACATCGGACTTCTAAAGTGTTGCTTCAACATCTCTTCTGGGACCCAAGGGTGGCATAAAACACATTGGTTTTGATACGGAGAACTGTTAGAACAGCTTGTATTTGAAAAAGAGAAAAATAAGAAAAGCTTGAGTTTACAAGACTCAACAAGATACAAGAAAATGTGTGGGGAAATAAAAATTATTTTGATTGTAGCATTTGGCTCAGGCAGTACCATTTTTTTAAGTGTTGAAGAATACTTAACATTCCTGGAGGGTTTAGCAGACAGTAGACACTGTGCTGTGTGCTGTACATGAATTATCTCATTTCATTTTCACAGAAGCCCCACAAGACAGATATTATCAGTCATTCATTTTAAGGCAACGGATGCCTTGACTCACCTGTTTTAAATCCACTAACAGTGAAGCCAAGAATCCAACTTGGGCGTGCAGATTGCATAATCTACCCCATTAGGCACTACACTGTGCTGCCCCTGCTACATAGTATATGCTACACCGGGAGGGTGTGAGGGCCTGAGGAAATGTTACAGTAGGGTTGAGAATCCAGCCCCAGACCAATAGATCTCAGATCTTTAGAGTTCTACAAATAAAGAGACTGATTTACTAAGCAGGCTGAATTTACAAGTTACAGTAGAAAATGACTATTCTTTCTCATCCTCATAACCTCAGATCTGCACCATGGGAATAATTTTTCTCCCTCCTTTAGACTCAATCTAAAGTACAACACATAAAGTCCTGGTTCTTCTTGGAAAATAAGAAATTTCAGTCATTTTGGCCTCAAAATGTTCATTTCATTATCAAAAATATCTAGTGCCATGGAAAGCCAAGTCTCTGTACCTCATCTAGGATGAAACTGCTGCTTGCCCTCTGTGGTGGTTTGAATCAAAATGGCCCCCACAGCTCATAGGGAGTGGCACTACCAGGAAGTGTGGCCTTGGAGTAGGTGTAGTCTTGTTGGAGGAAGTGTGTCACTGGGGGTGGGCTATGGAGGTTTCAAATGCTCAGGCCAAGGCCCGCTGACTCTCTCTTCCTACTGCCTGCTGATTCTGATGTAGAACTTTTAGTTACCTCTCTGGCACCATGCCACCATGCTCACCACCACAGTGATAATGGACCAAACCTCTTCAATTCTTTCCAGTGCCTGCCTCTACCTCTTCAGTTTTCAACTGAGACATGACAATTTCAATTGGGACAAGAGTCACAAACCATTTGGAACTATCTCTGAAAACATTGCTTAGTAAGCAAACACTCCATCTTGGAAGTTGTGGACATGAGACATTGATCTGGTTGCTTTCACACCAAGACAAAACTGAGAAAGAATCAATGTTAATATCTTTTTATACAAATGGCCAAGTCTTTGTAAAAACTGGAGGGAGCCATAAGTGATGAAGAACTCCTGGTACCAGCAGCAGATAATTAATTAGCTATCAAGTTACAGAATGACTCTAAGGCCTGAGAAGCTAGTGAGTCATGGGGATGTTGTGAATTGTATGCCCAAAACAGACTCACCTGGAGCCATGAGAGTCAAGAGGCTCAGCTCAGATGAGAAGGAGGCCCTTAAAATCAAATATGCTAGAGGTATTCCTTCATTACAAAACTCAAAGTGGGCAATGCAGATTTCCATGAATTCAAGGCCAGTTCCAGGTCAACCAGGGCTACACAGAGAAACCCTATCTGGAGAAATCAACAACAACAACAAAAAAAAAAAAATGTGGATCTACAAGTGGTGGTCATTGCCCAGCCAATCACAAATAAAACTGTGAAAAATTCTTAGGCCTCAGCCCAGGCCAGTAGTTTCTAGAAGCAAAAGTAAGCTTGCTTATCTTAAGGCCAGAAAGTGAATTATATCCAGGAGTCAAGAAACATTTGCTCAGAACCCTTTTTTCTACTCCTTTTCATATATTCAAGATTTAATTTGCTTACTTGGGGTGATAAAATGATTCAGATTGCAGAGATACACTTCTGTGAGCTGTACACACAGAATTTCAGAAGGTCAGAGCATAAAGAGATCTCCATAGGCTGCTACTGCAATAGCTTCCTTTCAGAATGGAAAGAGGCAGGATGGTCAAGAAAGGCACAAAACTTGATATCAGAAATATCTCATTTTCATCTCATCTGGCTCTTTACCAATTGGATCACTCTTGCCAAGTCCTCCTCATAGACTTGTGAATTTGACAGAACAAAGTTTCCTCCCTAGAATATGCTTATACCCAGCTCCACCTTATGTGACCAAGCAGCTGGAAGTGAGAAGTGTCTTTCAAAATGATTCAGACAGCCTCTTTGAGCAAAATTCTTCACATGCCATAGGCTGAATGATTAATCTGATTGTCTTGTAGCTACTTGGTGCTGCAATCGGACCTGTCCTGGATGAATTCCTTCATTCCCTCTGCCCACATCTATCTATAACCCCAGACAGTTGCACGTAGGAATTAAGAGAGTGGAAAAGAACAAGCTAGGTAAAAGGCTAAGGTACAGCTAGACATCACATTAGCAGCAGAATGCTTGTGGAGCAAAGAGGTGAGAGAATTCCCTTCCATAGACCAAGAGAAGGGTAACCATATGGAACTGAACATGGAGACCCAGTATGCTCACTGGGTGCAGAAATGATGAGTGGAATATAGGAGAGCAGAGACTTTGATTCTTCATGAAAGATGGACAATAAATAGAAGTGTAAGTCACTTTATGTTTATTGAATCAACACATTTTTGTCTTTGTGCATCCTGAGTTTCTGAGGTCTTGGGTCACTTGTATGAAAACCTACAACCTTTGGATAAAATAGAAATATTCTTAACTAATGATATGAAATAGTAAAAACACTTAAAGGGGTGCCTTTCCCTCTCTTGTAAAGATTTGGGTGAAAATTAAAAACAAAAACAAAACAGCTCATCAGGTAAAGTGTTTGCCAGGCAAACATGAAGACTTGACTTCGATACCTAGAATCCATATGGAAAAGCTTAGAGAAGTTGTGCACATCTGTAATCCCTCAGAGCTGTGGAGGTGGAAACAAGTGGGTCTCTGGGATTTGCTAGCCAGCCAGCCTACCCAAATCAGTGAGTTCGAGGACAAGTAAGACTCTGTCTTAAAAAAAAAAAAAAAGAAAGAAAAAAAGAAAAAGAAAAAGAAAAGAAAGAAAAAAAGAAAAAGAAAAATGATGGATGGAGACTGAAGGAATGGCTCAGAAGTTTAGAGCACTGGACATTCTTCCAGAGGACCAACGATTAATTGTCAGCTCCCATGTGTGATTCACAACCTTCTGTAACCCCAGTTCCAAGGGATCAAATGCCCTCTCTGGTCTCCAAGAGCACTGTATACATGTGGTGCACAGATATAGAAGTAGGCAAATTACCCACACATATAAAATAAAAAGTAAAAATGTATTTAAAAAAATAAACCAGGGTTACGGCATTGAGGATAATGCCTAAGATTGAGCTCTAGTCTCTACTTGCATACACCCTCCCCCTACACAGAGAGAGAGAGGAGGCAGAGGGGGGGAGAGACAGAGAGACGCATTTGCATATATACATGCATATAATAATGATTAAATTCATTAAATAAGAGAAAGAAAAGCAAGAGACACAATCAAGACTATGTGTTCTGACTGTAATTCTAAGGGGCTGTCATGTGAATGAAAAGTAGTGGAGGAAGAAAAGGCCCATAATAGAAATACTTTGCTGATTGCCTTGTACCCTGGCTGAGGCCATGGCTTAAGAAGATCCAGATGCCACAAAAGGATCGAGGGACAAGAAAGAAACAGCAGTAGAGGAGTTCCCACGAACTCCACCTGCAGCCTTCTCCAAGTTCCCTAAGGAGAAAAAAAGTGACGTATTCAAACATGCATCCAGAAGGAGGTGCTAAGGCACCTGGGAGTTCAGCCAAAGACTTTAGAGGAATAAGTCCTACTGATGAAGCCTGCAACACAGACTTACCAAGTTAGCACTCCAGGATCCAACGTGTCAGAGTGTCGTGGGTGTACACGCAAGTGAAAGAGTGAGGGCATCAGAAAATAAGAGTGAGACTATGTAACAAAGGGACTACCACTGGTCCATGATAAAATCAAAGTAAGGCAACAAACAGTCCATTGACCAGAGAATTTGACATAGCGCCACACCCTGATTCACAGTATCTGAATCTCAGCAGAAAGCTGTCACATCGGTGCGTGTAGATGAGTGTGGCTGCCTGTCTGTGGAGACGAAAGGCAGGACCGCCATGAAATGATGATTGTGTCTTCCTTTCCAAAGTCTTCGGACCCATACTATCAGTTTTTATCATAAATCTGGAAGTCCTCCTAGAAAAGAAGAAAAATAAATATACCATTTTAGTATAGTATTGAACTTCAAATTGGTTGTATGTTTACTTAGGAAGATGATGATGATGATGATGATGATGATGATGATGATTATTATTATTATTATTCTGCAGGAAAATTGAGTTCCCACTCCCACTCATGCCCATTGGCACCTTGCTTTCACACTATCTACCAGGAGAGTGAATCAGGAAGTTAAGATCATTATAGAAAACAAAGAAGGTACATTTTTCCAAAGAGTCTTGATAAAGAGTATTTCTAACACCTTGTCTTGTCATGTAAACTAGTTGCTCTTGAAGATTGCTGTGGGCTCCATATTTATAATTATAATATGTTACAAAAATATTTCCTTTCCAGAAACGGGTTGTATAGCCAGTGTTAATATACAATAGTGATTACATAGTTTCAGCAAAGTAACTTATATGGAGTGCTAATGAACGCCTAGGCCAAGCTTTTCTTGTCCCCACTGTGGTCATTGAAGCATTCTCTCCAGAGTCATAGAGTTGCTATTCTGGTTTCCTTTCTGTTGCTGTGGTAAAACATTCTGACCAAAAGCAACTTGGGAAAGAAAAGATTTATTTCTTTTTAGACTTCCAGATCATAGTCCATCAGTAAAGGAAGTCAGAACTAGAGTTCAAGTCAGAACCTGAAGTAGAAACCATGGAGGAACGCCACTTGCTTTCTCACTCTCTGGCTTACTGAGACTCATGCTCAGCTAACATTTGTAAGCAGCCCAGTACCACTGGCCCATGAAATGGTTCTGCATCAATTATCAGTCAAGATCATCTCTCATAGACATCCTCAGACCAACCTGTTAAAGACAGTTACTCTGTTGAGACTCTTTTTTTTTCCAGGCAATTCTAGGTTGTATCAAGTTGATAAATCATACTAATAGGGACAGTTAGTTAAGCATAGACAAAAAAGTATGGAACAAAGTACGGAACACCATTTCAAATTTTCCTTATATAGACACAGAAATAACAATATTTCTATTTCTTCCCTGTAGATATACTGCCATCTGTTATAGACTCATATAGCCAGGTTATGCTACCCCTTCAAAATCACTGTAGATGCAACCCTCAGAAACCATGAGGAAAAAAAATAAATAGTATATACAGAAAAGTTAACTTTTTTTAGTTAGGAAGAACTTAACAGAAAAGATTAGTAGCCAAGAACTTGGTTTAGCAATTTAGTGTGATTGAGTTAAATTATTGATAGCTTGCTATTGCTGTAATTTCCTGAAACTCTGTGGTAATGAGACATTAAGGAGAAAAAGGAAGGGGAGGGGAAGGAAGTGGGAGTCATGGGAGAATTCCAAAGGAATGAGGAGAAAGATCCAAACAAGCAGCGAGCCTAGGGCTGCAGGAAATGCATTATGTCCAAAGACTTGGAGTTCAAATTATGCCTACAATTTCATTTCTTTCCATTAATCTTCTGTATGGATCATGCTCAAAAGAGAGAATCTCATATACCCTGTTATGCCTACAGGAACCCCAGATAGGATGACTTTACTGTCATAGTGCAGAATTTAGAATCTTAATTGAAAAGGCACTACTATAATGTGCACACTGTAAAAGATAGATTTCCAGATCTGTAGGATTCTTAGGGCTAATCCAATCATTTCATTTCACATATGACAAATCTGATATCATGCATCTTGCTAAAGACACAGAGGTCTTACTGCTAAAAACAGAGTATGAACATTTGCTTGCTCTAGTCCACACTCCTTAGCTTAGAGTACATACAGACTTACCTTCCTTGGTATACTTAACCCAAAAGTTGTGATTTTATCTACTTAGAGGAGACACAATTTTACTCATATCTTTCTTTATCCTGTAGCAACCATCTATATCACCCAAAGGCAGTTTACTACTGCTGAATGTTAAGTAAGAATGTTGATTATTTCCTAATGTCACTATCTCAAAGAGACACGGCTATATCAATTTTTAAAAGCTATGTGTAGGTGTATGGTGTGTGCACACATGTGGAGGTCTATATAGGTATATATATAAGTGTAGGCTCCACACACTCTGCCTTATTCCTTTGAGATGAGGTCTTTCAATTAATCTGGAACTGGGCTAGTGTCTAGCAAGCTCCAACAACCCTCCTGTCTCTACCCTCCGACAGCACTGGGGTTGCTGGCTTGTGTGTGGCCATACCCAATGATTTTTTTTTTAATGTGGGTTCTGTGGATCTGAACTAAAGGCCTATGTTTGAAGAGCAAGTAAATACCCTTACACTATCTCCACAGTTCTGAGAGTGTTGATTTTAATTTGTACTCACAATTGAAAATGTGCATGTTTATTGTGGACAATTTTTAAATAGTGATAAGCAGAAGAAAAGAAAATGAAAATTATTCTTTTGGAAAAATTATATTTTTAGAAGCCATCAATAACCCACAAATACCTTTGTGGTCTTCCTTCCCATTCTGTTTTGATTCTTCATTCTTTTGTTAAAATAATACTTTTGTTTGGTTGGTTTGTTGGTTTGTGTTTTTATTTTAGAATTTAAAACATGTATAAAATGTAGTTTGACCTATTCATTCACCCCTGACTTCTCCCTCAGCTCTTCCCAGATTCATCTCCATGCCTCACCCCCTCACAACTTCGTGTCCTCCTTTTTTTAATAACCCATCAAGCCTACTTTGGGTTGTATCTATGCACATAGGTCAGGGGTCATCTCCTGGAGCATCAGGAACCACATCCTTAAAGAGAACTTGTTCTGCCTCTCCTAGAAGCTACCAACCACCAATAACTCCTCACCTAGAGATGGGGACTTGGAACCCCTCCACATTCCATGCTAGAATGGTAACTGGCTTGTGTGAGTCTGAAGCAGTGGTGCCTCATTTCTTACAGACATTCAGCTCTAATACTTGTGTGCTTTCCAATCTATGTTTTACTCTGGTTATAGATCATTTTTAATCTTACTATTTGAAAAGATAGAAAAGATGCTATTTCTCTTTTTGCAAATAAGGAAGCATTTTCATTACATGATCGTAGACCAAGCAGCTCTTCTCTTTCAGTTTTGGTATGAACTATTTCTCTCCCAACATTAAGTCTGCTTCTGAGAGTTCCACCTCTCAGACATTACATTCCCTCTGCTTCTCCCGTTTGGTTCCTTCCAATGGCTTCCCCCACTCCCACCCCCACTCTCCCTCTTCACTTTTGGCTATAACTCTCAGTAAAATGTCCTATCAGATTTTCCTTCCCATGGACCTTAAAGGTGGAAGCCTTCAAGACTTCTAGTATCTGATGTTTACCTAAACAGTGGAAAGGACAAGGATGAACCTTAGATTGCCCAAAATGGGAAAGCATGAAGCCAAATAGCTGTTCCCTGGTCCATTGTCATTATGGTGTTATCACTGGCTGGCGAACAATTGACAATTAATAAAAAAAAAATAGTTCTGGTACAGAGTAATATCTTCCCATTTACAAATAAGACACATTTCCATTGAATAACATATGTAAATGTTGATAACAAAACCTCAACATGGCCTTGTTATTCTTCCAGGGGACCCAAATCCAGTTACTAGTAGCTACATTAGGTGTATCATGACCACCTATAACTCTAGCTCCAGGGATATAATGCTCTTTTCTGGACTCTACAGTCACCTGCATACAAATGCACATATACCCACATGGACACACAAGGACGGGGACACACACACACACACACACACACACACACACACACATATAACTTAAAATTAAAATTTAGATTTAAAAACAGTGGAAATGACAGAAGTTAGAAGAGTAAGCTTCTATCGTGTGCAAATAAACAGAGGAAATACAACACAATAAGCAGATGAGACAGGAACTCACCAAGAAGGCTGTGGGAATGAATGAGCCTGAACTTCAGACTTCTTACTGGCTCCATGCCATGAACATAACATCTCAACGACATGATGTATACCCACAATTCCCTTGTCACCAACATGAGTTGCTGGATAGAGAAGGAATTTGTCCCTTTTCCCTCTAGGGTGGAGTCTACCCTCTGCCATTTAATTCCTCTTTCCCTTTTCCAACTACTTTACCCTTCTTCAAAAATGTTTAAAATTAATTTTTAAAATTAGCAGAAAAAAGTAATGAATTTTACTGTAGCATTTCCATACATGTGTGCCACTCTACTCTGTTCAGATTATCTCTCCAAAGGCTATCACCCAAAAGTCCTGTCCCCAAATAGAAAACCCTTGAGTTTTTGTGGCACATGCATTAAATTACCCTCTCTCTTTATCCCCACCATTAAAATCTTTTCCTCTACTCTCATGATTCTCTTTCTATTTCATGACCTACACACACACACACACACACACACACACACACACACACACACACATGCATCTACATGTGCATGCTCAGAAATACATATAATGAAACACAGAGTACTTGTCTTTCTCAGTCTGGCTTATTTAGCTTAACATAATGGTTTCCAGTTTCATCCATTTTCCTCATATGGCATGAATCATTTTTTCCTTGTGGCCAATTAAAATTCCATCATTTATGTGTGCCTTGCTTTCTTTATCCTTTCATCTATTAAAAGACATCTAGTTCGGTTCTGTACCTTAGCTGCTCTAGACAGAGCATCAGCAAACACAGATGTGCAAGTATTGTCAAGGTATTTTAACTTAGATTCCTTCAAGTGTGCTACCAAGAGTAGGACAGATCTGGGTGTCCTGGTAGCTCTATTGTCACTTTTTTGAGAAGACTCACACCAGTTTCCACAGTGGCTGCACAAGTTTACACCTCCAATAGTAGTATAGAAAGGTTCTTCTTTCCTAAAACTTTTGTTAGAATTTGTTTTTGTTTTTTTTAATTTGGTTAGTTTTTGTTTGTTTATGATAGCCATTCTGATTGGGATGAGAGAGAATGTAAAAGCAATTTTAATTTTCATTTCCCTGATGGCTAAGGATGTTGACCAGCTTGCCAGTATTTGTTGCCATTTGGATTTCGCCCTTGAAAACTATTGGTCCCATTAATTAGCCCATTTTTTGTTTGGAAGATTTATTTCATTCATGTTTACTTTCTGTAGTTAGTACATACCCTATATTTCACTGCCTGACTGACAAATGGTTAACACAGTTTTCCTCAACTCTATGCTGTCTCCTCTCTGCAGACTATGTCCTTTGCTGGGCAGAAGCTTTTTAATTTCTTGAGACCCCATTTGTCTGTTCTTTGGCTTATTTCCTGCACTGTCAGAGTCCTATTCTGAAAGTCCTTGCCTGTGCCTGTATCTTGAAGTGTTTTACTATGTTTCTTTCTAGCCATTTCAGATTTTACATTAAATTCCAATTACTTTCAATCCCTTGTAAGCAGGCCATGGAGACAAATATTCGTGTCTGCTGACTCCTGTGAAGAGTCTCCGGCAATGCAACAGTTTTGGAAAGCAGTGAGAGATTCAAAAGTCAAGGATGGTCTCCTTAATCCAGAATCTAGGACAATTAAAAGTTCAGGTAAAACACTTTCCGAATGTTTGTTCCATGGGGAACTTAGAAGACAGAGGTGGGGTTGTTGAGAAGTAGCAAGGGGAAGAATAGGTACTTTTTAAGGTAAATAATTGCCCTCAAGGGATCCCTAAGATCTGAAAAGTTAGCAGCTCATACTGACAAAGTAAAACCTCCATACCCAAGAAGAGGAAATAAGGTACTTCAAGGGCTTCCTAAGAGGTGAGTCACCCGCCCAGCTAAAGTGAATCTTGTGTGTGAGGTTAGCACTCAGCCCCAGCATTTCTATACAGGAAGAGATCAGAGCAGGGTATGAGAGTATTTCACCAAAGCCTCTTGTACAGCCGTCATGGCTTACAACCTCTCACTGGTGCAGTTAGAGGCTCTTTGATTTCCTCCAGTGACTTATTAATGAAACTCATTTATTTCAGGCTATTGAAGAGTCCGTCTAGGTCAGTTACCCAACAATGGACCATTAAACAAAATGCTCAAGTTATGTGGGCAGATTTGCAGAATGGAATAGTATAAATCAAAAGGTACTTTCTAGGCTTGATGCATCCGCCCGATGTTGAAGTAGGAAGGAATGGAGGAGCTACGCAGTTGGTAGAATATCCAAAGGCAGTCTGCCTTCTCTAAAGACAAAATGGTGAATTTTCTCAGCATTTGGAAGAACAATTCCTATAAGATAAAGGAAAATTTAACCCTAGATCTGACATTTGCTGCTGGTAGAATTTTTGCCCTGAATTTTTATCAAGATTGGACTTTTGAAGAAGGCTTTCATCTTGGAAGATTATAGTAACTTTGGCTTAATCTAACAATTTCTTCATGTCTAATTGCATGGCCACATTATTATTTCCTTGGTCTTTAGTTTTAAAAACTGTAAGTGCTATTTATTGTCATCACCCCAAACAATTGTATGTTCAGTCTGAATGCTTCAATAGGAAACCCAGTGACTCTTAATGTTTTCTAACCTATAATTTTATTAGCTGTGCATAAAATGCAGGAAGACCAAATAATTTATTTTTACTTTTTTTTTTGGTGCTTCAAATTATAATTTATGTGGCTTAATTTATCTCAAACTTTTAGGACTACAAGATATCTTAATGTTCACTAAATTTAACAACTTCACTCTTCAGCTGAATAATACATGCTTCAAATACAGCAGCTCATCAGATGGTGTGTAAATAGAATTTAATACTGGTTGCAAGCAAGTCTTACCACATTATAACTTCAAAGGTATCTTCAAAGAAACAAAAATATTAGTGTTTTTTTATTTCTATTTTATATCTACTGTATAAAGTATTTGTGCTGCTGTATAAAGTATATCTACTACTTGCTGGCATAGCCAGTCTTTCTTACTGGAATGTTACTGAAGCTTCCTATGAAGGATAAGAGCATGGTGATTCACTCTCTCAATCCTCCCTACCAGGATGAGCTTCTGGAGGACCCCTCTTTTAATAACACATGTAACTCATGTTCCTGCCACTGTCCAGGCCCTCACTAAATGTTTATGAAGTTGAAGAATAATGAAGTTCTCTAATTGTCCAAAAGAGCTCAGAACAAGGTCAGCTATCAAGGAAAAAAAGTTTAATTGTGATCTAAAGCAGACATCAAGATGTTACTGGATTAAAAAAGATGATAAGTTTGTGCTGTATGCAAAGCGTGCAGCTACACACTGAGTGTGGATGGACACTAACTTAATTTCTGAAATGCACTGCTGCATGAATTCTGCAGTTAGGTTAACTCCCTACAGTTCATTGCAGACCACCTTCCTGATCTTAAGAGCACTTGTTCCTGCTGTCAGTTGTCCTCATTTTGGTGGGCAGAACTGATCTCAGTACAGAGGCTTCTGTGTACTGGTATGTATGGAAGACTCACACCATTTATGATTTTATTGAGTACTTTGCAGAAACAAATTCATATTCATTAGTTTATCTGATATATATTCAAAACCTCTAAGGAAGACATCATCAGATCATCTACACATTTGAGATGAAGAATCGGAAGTTATGGAGGTCAAGCAATTCACTCCTGAAGCAGGCAGACTAGAATTTGGATTTCCTGACTGCTTGTTCAAAGCTTTGCCTGTTCTCCAAAACATGTCTCTGCTGGGCAGTATACTGTTGTGAGTCTGCCATCTACAACACACAAGAGTCTCCTTCCTCAGCTGTTCTGTTCTCAGGCAGGCTGCCTTTATCTTGGTCTCTAGGTGGATCTTAGACATAGGCAGATCACCTCTCCCTGGCCCTTGGATTTCTTGTGTATAAAGAAGAAGGAAGGAATTCTGACCAAGTGGTTTCTTAATTTCTACACTTTTGACCACAGTTGGGAGGGAATCTGGTTCCTTCACACCAATCTGAAAGTGAGAATTCTGCCCGTGGAACCTAGGATTGGTAACAGGTTCAAAGGGAGACACTCCTTCTTCTGACTCAGATTACAAGATCTGTAGAGGGTCACAAGCTCCCTGAAGGCATACTCAGAATCCCAATCAGCACCTCCCTAGATTCTGACCCTCTTCCCTAAACTCCACTACTGAGAACCCTAAGTCACCCTTCATGATTTCCACAGAGATACCTTCTGACCAGAGACACTTTCATGGTGAGTACAGGAACAAGATAAGAGAAGATAATGGGGGTGCTTTGGTCAAAGAACATTATATATGCAAATAAAATTGAAAAGGAGTAAATGACATTTACAAACTCAGGGTCAGAGCTGAGGACAGGTCAAAGTCCTGCTCCACTCAGTGCTCTCGTCTGTCTTTTCCCACAGTTAGGTAGGGCTTCAGCCACTGTTAGCAGACAGGGAAAATCAGAATGGAATTATGCTCTTCAGATCTCTCATGTTTGATGCTGTGGCTCTGCTCTAGCTGTCTTAATCTTGATATGTTGCATCTGTCCTCTGTTTTGCTACAATGATTTACATATACCAAAGTCATTGGCCTCCACAGAATGCACCAGAGTCCAATTTTTAAATTTTCTTATATTGTTCTGTGGGGCCGTTGATGTTTTTAAATGCATGTTTTATATCAAAAGTAAGTATTGCATCAGGGTAACTGGAAAAATAAGTTAAGCTTCCTTCCAAACTTCTCTTAGCCCTCTCCATCCAAACCCGTATCCCATTCAAACCTGTTCATCCCTAATACTCTTCCCTCAGTTCATATCACCTTGTTCTACTATCCCCTCTCCCTTAAGAAATCCTCCCCAATGTCCCTTTCTATCTCCCTGGCCTCTACAGATAGTTAAACAAATGATGCTAAATGTTCAAAACTAGTATACACGTAAGAGATATAGCATGTGGCATTTGTCTTTGGTGGCCTGTGTGACCTCACTCAGTATATTTTCCAACTTCATCCATTTACCTGAAATTTTACAATTTTATTTTTTTCATAGCCAAATGTAATTCCTCTGTGCATATGTACCACATTTTCACTATCCGTTCATTTAGTAATGAACATCTAGGCTGATTCCATTTGCTAGCCATTGCAAATGGAGCAACAATAAGCCTGGTACACTTCCCCAACTCAAGTAAATAATCCCCCAACGGGCGCTCATGAAGGCAACCCTAATTAAATGCACTGGGTCACATACTCACAAGTAAAACACATGACAGAAGGAAGACGGGGACTTGGGAAGAAGAAAGATTTGGTGGTTATGGAAACAAGATAAGAAAGGATGAAGGGGCTTTGATTAAAGAATGTTACATAAACCGGGCAGTGGTACTGCACACCTTTAATCCCAGCACTCAGGAGTCAAAGGCAGGTGGATCTCTGAGTTCAAGGCCAACCTGACCTACAAAGTTAGTTCCAGGACAGTCAGGGCTAAACAGAGTAAGCCTGTATTGAAAAACCAAAGGGGTAAAAAAAAATGTTATATCTGTGAATGAAATTAAAAGGAGTAAAAGAATAAATGAAATATAGATCTAGCAAGATAAATACTTGAAAGAAAGAAATACACCTAAAAATTGAAATAATTAAAAAACAAATTGGATGGCTTTGCCTTATACAGGGAACAGTCATTCACCACAAAGGATAATGACCTACTGCAAACACAGCTGAAAAAGGAGAATTCACAACAGTGGACAGGTGGACAGTTTTCCAATCCTTCACGCTCAGTATCAATGAGTGCCACTGTTCACCAAAACCTTCCAGCACACCACTCTCTCATCATTTACTTAAAGCTCTTTAAAATGCACTGTATAGATTGCATGTTACTGAGATAAAAGGAATATCTATCAAGATTCAAACTGAAGTAACCAAGTCTAATACCGTGTTTCTCCATAGTACTTAGCACAAGTATATTTACTTTTTCCTTTTAAAATTAGTCTCTACATCCCTAATTGATAAGGTCCAAGAAAGAAAGTCCCATGTCTCTCTATCACTATGATCACAGACCGATAAAAAATGCCCTGCACATTTCCTGGAAGACAGCAGCTCCTTAATAGATGATCATCTCAGGTACATAAACCTCAGCCCTGCGTCATGAAATAGAGTATGTGAGAGGATTCCATGAAAGGCCCTGACCTAGACGTACAAGAAGCATGAATAACAATAGAACAGGGATGTAGGAAATGATGCCAAAAGTCACTAAAGTATCCCTATTCTTCCCGTATGTTTGATGGGAAGATGGGACCACTGCTACCCCACATTGTAGAACCCGATTTTCTGTCCTGTTCACTTCCACTACTTTCCCTATGATCGTGTCTTGTTTCCTGGATGTTTATTTTCCTTTACTGTTTCCTTACTTCTGAAGTACTCTGTTCTTTTACCCCACACCTTTTATGGATTATCTTTCCTTCCACATGGATTGATTACTTTTTATATAACTGTTATTGCACAAGATGCTTGATATAAATTAATGGCCAAATCAGGGGTGATAATCTCTAGAAACTCATACGTTGGTGTGAGAGGCCCAGTCTCCCTTCCTCCAATATCTTTTTCTGTTATTTGTTTCTTTGAGACAGGGATTCATAGGCCTCAAACTCGTTCTGTAGCTCATACTGTTCTTGAACTCTGATCCTCCTATGTCCAACTCCCACATTATAGGATTAGAGAAACTTGCCCCCATGCCAGTCTCTTGCCCTCACCTCTTTTTTTTTTCTTTTTCTTAATTTTCTCAGTGGAGTCATTTCAATGTCTTTACAATTTCCTCCCCTAACTATCCAGGTTAAAGAACCAAGCTGTGTCCCAGCTCTAGTTTCAACCTTAGTCTAAGATATCATGTAAGATCTATAATGATATCTTTACTTGCCTGTCCTTGACTCTACTTCTTCCACTCCTGGTCAACCTGCTCAACTGTTCCATGAGAGAAAACGTGACGTGGGTGAGTGAGTTTATCCTCATGGGTCTCTCCAGTGACAAGCACATCCAAGCTGGACTCTTTGTCCTCTTTGGAGCCACATACCTGCTGACTCTGCTGGGCAATGGACTCATCGTCCTCCTAATTGCACTGGACCCACGACTCCACCTGCCCATGTATTTCTTCCTCTGCCACCTGTCTGTGGTGGACATCTGCTACACTTCCAGTGGGGTCCCCCAGATGCTGGCACACTTCCTCATGGAGAAGAAAACCATCTCTTTCGCCCTATGTGGGACACAGCTCTTCTTTGCTCTGACTCTTGGGGGAACTGAGTTCCTGCTGCTGGCTGCCATGGCCTATGACCGCTATGTGGCTGTCTGTAATCCACTGCGGTACACAGTGGTGATGAGCCCAAGGCTCTGCATGGTTCTGGCAGGCATCTCTTGGTTTGTGGGTGTTGTTAATTCTGCTGTGGAGACAGCAGTCACCATGCGCCTTCCCACCTGTGGGAATAATGTGCTCAACCATGTGGCCTGTGAGACACTGGCACTTGTCAGGCTGGCTTGTGTAGACATCACCCTCAACCAGGTGGTGATACTAGCCTCTAGTGTGGTGGTATTGTTGGTGCCCTGCTGCCTGGTCTCTCTGTCCTATGCCCACATTGTGGCTGCCATTTTGAAGATCCGCTCTACCCAAGGACGCCAAAAAGCCTTTGAGACCTGTGCCTCCCACCTGACTGTGGTCTCCATGTCTTATGGGATGGCCCTCTTCACCTATATGCAGCCCCGCTCTACAGCCTCTGCTGAGCAGGACAAGGTGGTGGTGCTCTTCTATGCTGTGGTCACTCCCATGCTGAATCCTCTCATCTACAGTCTGAGGAACAAGGATGTTAAGGCTGCTCTGTGTCGAGTTCTGATGAAGAGCTTTGAGTCAAAGAATTAGGAGGCAATTTTCTACAGGAAAGGGTATCCTTCTGGAGACTGTGGACATGCTTATGGGCAGGTCATGTATGTGACACATACCAGTGCCTGTCATTGACTCTACTTTCACCATCCTGGCCAGCATTGGGGTATGAACCATTCATGTGACCTGCCCTTAAGTGTGACTGTATATGTATGTAAGGGCATAGGTATCAGAACCTAAATCTACATGATGCTTCTTTGAGGTAAAAGAAAACAGAATAGTCTCTGGTTCTTATTTTGACCCTCATTTTATTTCAGAGAAAAGAAATTACAGCACCTTTAATATACAAATGCTATGGAGAAAGTTAAATGAAATGTGTGTATTTTCTTAACTGAAAGGAAGAGAGAAAACAATGTAGCCTAAGGGAAGGCTAGTTCAGACATCAGGACAATGCCCACAACTTCTCTTGTCAACACTCTAGTCCTGGGATGGCAAGATGTCTCAGGGGGTTATGTTACTTGCCTCCAAGCCTGATGGCCTGTGTTTAATTTCTAGGACCCACATGATGAAAGAAAGGCCTGAATTCTCACAAGCTACACTCTGACTTCTACAAATCTACTGTGATACACTCCTATCTGCCCCAACACACATACACAACATCAATCAATCATTCAATGAACAAATAAACAGTAGGAGTCTTCTTCCTTTCTAAAGTCTGTAAATATGTATCTAACTTTTCTTCAGTCCATGAGAAAAGAAAAATAATAATCTACAAGCTTCAAACTTGTCTGTGCCTAAAGAATCAACAGGCTATAGGTCTGAAGTACAAAATCTGAACTAAGGATAGAAGTCAGTCAGTAAAGCACATGCTGGACAAGCATGAAAATCTTTATTTGATGCCTATAGCTGCGATCAGATGATGGATATGGGGCCTGGAGAGATGGCTGAGAAGTTAAAACCACTTGCTGCTTTCACAAAGGACCTGAGTTTGGTTCCAAGCTCCCACAAGGCAGCTAACAGCTATTTGTAACTCCAGTTCCAGGGGATTGACACCCTCTTCTAGCATCTGTGGGTACCAGGCACCATGTGGTGCACATACATACAGCTATACATAAATGCAAAATACCCACACACATAAAATAATAATAAAATAAAGCATTTTTAAAAACTTAAAAGAAAGGTTGGTGTGGTATAACACACTGGTAATTCAGTGGAGTGGCAGAGAGAGTAAGATTCCTGATGCTCATTGACCAAAGGATTGGCCACATAGGCTGATATTCAAAGTTGTTCTTTAGCTTTCATATACTTGCACATATGTCCTTACACACAGTACATGCATGGGTATGTGTTAATGCTCTTGTATACACACACACACACACACACACACACACACACACACACACACACAAACATATACACAGATAGAAGAGCATGAGTCACATGACTCACACATGGTCTAGCCCATCTTACTAAGGTAGAGAATACACACAGAATGTAAGGCTAGTGACAGTTATGATTTTCACAGCTCTGAACATGAGCAAGTCCACAAGCATCCCTTTCCTTCTTTCTCCTTCCAATTTTCAGGGATGGCAAATGGTGGGTCAGCAAGTTGCACATTAAAGACCTCAGATAAATGTTTAACAATAGGGTCTAACCATATCCTCTTACTAACCCTCAGGAATGCATTCAGAGCACACACTTGACCAGAATGCTACACTACACATAGTCAGAGGTGAATTGAGGTATTCAGCAAGTAAAGAACTCTGCTACAGGCTAAGGCTCATAACAAAAATGACAAAAATAAATCCATGTAATGTCAGCCATCAGATTCTTGACATGGGTAAGGAATACATAGTCAGGCTTTTCAACAAACGGTGCTGGGGAAATTAGAGGAATGTGTAGAAACTGGAACTAGGTTCTTATCACTTACCCACTTCCACATCAACCCAAAATGAATCAAAAACCATAATGTAAGATGCAAAATTTCAAAACTTTTATAAGAAACAAAGAAAACATTTCAGGCTAGAGGTTGATTCTATGCTGTTCTCCAGCCTGGCTGCTGCATAATCTTGTGGTGGTCAGAATCCTCAACTAGCCCACAGGCACAACATTGTAAATCTAAGGATTTCCTTACCCTACCCATAAGTTGAACTTGTCTTCTACTGTTCCCCATGAGGTATTGTGACCATTCTCTCCTGCCCGATGGGTGATAACAGAGTTGGTATTGTGGGAAGAAAACACATCATGTAATCGAGATACAATTCTAGTCCTGCTCTAACCTAGAATGTAATGTTGGTCCCACCCCTTCTACTCTCTGAGCCCCACTCAGTTGCCTCTATTTTCCCTCTAAGAAAAAGAGGTTGAAAGAGTTTTCCCCCGAAGTTTCATCCAGCTTCTTTTCCTTCCTTACAATTCTCATATTGTCCTTCTCATCCATAGAAACATTTTTGGTGACTGCACTGGGCACTTAGATGGCATCTTTGTGACCAAAGCTTGCTGGAAAAAATTAGACTCTAGGGAAAGCCATGGACCCAGAAACTCAGCAGCTGATATTGTGTGGGACCTATTTCTAGTCTTAACAATTGCTACAGAGGAAGAAGAGGGGCAGAAAGTAGCATGAACTAGTCTGCCCTCCATCACTCACACCCACTCTGACTCCATCTTCTAACCTGCATGCATGAATAATGTGGGTGGGAGAGTATTCATGCCTATATTTGTCACTATTGCTTGCCATATTATTGTTATATATAAAGAATATAAATTTATAAATACAGCCTTCTGAGTCCCTTCAGTGTTGCTCATATGTGTATGTGTTTAGGGCTGACCATTTTTGACTATATAACAATCAGAGGTAATGTTTCTAGAGGAAACACTCCCTTCCTTTCTCAGCAGCCATTATTTGCTTGTAACATTTTGCCTAGGGGTTCTGAGATTTCTCCATCTACTTTGATATTTCAACTGGTGTTGTCATTATATGGTTGCCAAACAACACCTGAAAATTGACAACACCAGTTGGAATGCCAGCATGTGATCCAAGTTTAACTATGTTTAACTACACCCTTTCCCCCTCTTTATACATTTCTATTAATTGAATTTGTTCTTGAACAATTTCATAAATGTTCTAATACATTTTAGTTATTCTCACTCTTACCCTCTCTTATCTTCTTCCCACCCCTGTTCAACGTTCTCTTCCTACAAATCCTTTTCTCACATTTATGTCTTCGTAATTTATTTTGTGACCCATTGAGTTTAACAAGCATCATCTGTGTAGCCATGAAATTAGAATTATTCATTGAAACATGATGGGTTTACCAATGATTACTGAAGACAATGACTGTCCCTAACCCAGAAACCATCAGTAAGGAATAGTTCAGCAGGTAGGGGTAGGGCCCCATTGATCCTTCCCTCTCAATGAATGACTATTGTCAGGCCCAATTTTATGCAGGCCCAGGGCCAGTGCAAGCAACTGCAATCTGCTGTGATTTAATGAACATAATGGTTGTGTTGTGACCAGAAGATGTGAATTTCCCTTAACTCTTTGATAGCCACTCTGTTTCCCAAAGATAATTCAAAGATATTAAAACAATAGGTTAATTCCTTAATAACCACTGTGCCATTATATAAAGATAGGGCTGGTCTAAGGATTTTCTTTATTTTATTTGGATACCTATTTGATAATGTATATGTGTCTTTGTTTTACACATTTAGAAGTACTGATAATCAAAGAAGAAAATACAAATTGTGATATTATTTATTACCCAGAGATAACCTGTGGATCCTTCATGGACACCACTGACTTTCTACATTTGAGCTTTCTGTAGTCATCTAATTGTTCCGATATATTTTCTACCATTTTCCAACCTACATTCTTTTATCTAGTTACATATCATCTGTCATGATGTCAAAATGTATGGGGAAGTAGATATGACACGTTTTTTGTAAGCAAGGAAGCATTTTAATTATATCCAATCATATTTATTCTAGAAAATGACACCTAATAGTTCTTCTCTTTTGTCTTTGGTAGCATTCTATCAGTTCATACAGAGATGCCTTTTGGAGTCCAACTTCTCAACACTCATTCCTCTTTCCTCTGCTCCCTCATGATGCTGTCCAAATTATTTTTTTATTTTGGCCTTCCCTTTTTCTATTGGCTACAATTCCCAGTTACAAGTTCCATAGACTTCAAAGGTGGGAAGTCTTCTAGTCCTCTGGGGTCCTAAGTTGAGCAGAGTGGTGAAAGGAAGAGATGAACCTGGGTTTTCTGAAGAAGAAAGAGGAGGAAGAAGAGGAGGAGGAGGAGGAGGAGGAGGAAGAGGAGGAGGAAGAGGAGGAGGAAGAGGTAAAACAACAATATGTACTCAGGTCCATTGTCACTAAAGTGATGATCATGCATATCATGAAAGCTTTATCATTTAGTACTGCCTGATTATTATTGAAAGCTTTTAATATATCACACAATAATACCTGTTTTATTCTTCTCACCTTACCAAAAACCCAGGTTCTATTTCCACACTGGATTGGTAAACGGTGAAAGAAAAAAATGCTTATACAGCACTGCTTCTATTTCTAACAAGACCATAAGAGATGAAAAGCAATGGAAATGACCAAACTTTGCAATATCAAGATTCACAAAAAGAGAAGAATCTTAATGAGCTCCAACTATGCAAAGAAAGCACAACATAATGGAAAGGTGATATAGGAGACAACACCAAGGAGGCTGAGAACATGTTAGTGACTGTGAAGTTGTCTTCTAACTGTGTTGAGTTTTGAGGAGGAAGAAAGGGGTATTTCTGGTTGTGAGTCTAGCCTTTACTGGCTGAGCCATCTCTCCAGCCCAGAAGAGGGTATTTTTATCATATCCTTTTAGAAGGCAGATCAGGATCTCAAATTTAGCTAGTCCTCTACTGCTCAATTTATTTCAATTCCTCTTACCAGGTCAGGGAAACAATTTCTTTATCCAAACTCCTGCCAAAAGTCTCCGAGTCTAAAATGAGCTAGAGGTAGTCTCATTAGCCTAGAAACTAGAAGGACAATTAAAAGTTGAGGGACGAGGCTTTCAAAATGTTGATCCCAAAGGGAACTTTAGAAGGAAAGCTGGGTAACAGAGATGTGGATGGAGGAAGAGTGTAGAAGAACACACCAAGGGAAAGTAATTGCCCTCTGGGGATCCCTAAGCTCTGAGAAGTTATCCGCTCAGACTGACAAAGTAAAACCTCAGTGCCTAAGAAGACAAACGTAAGTGCTTCAAGGACCTTCTAAGAGGCGAGCCAGATGCCCGGCCGCAGTGAGTGGTGTGCATGACATGAGTACTCGGCTCAGCGACTAGCCCCCAGGGCAAGATCAGAGGAGGTGGTGAGACGAAGGAGCCCAAACCTTTGGGAGTACCCAGGACTGCTTTTGTGATCTCTAATGTATTTTTCTTTCTGGCTGTAGCTCGACATTTTTAAAATTGTGACTTAGATTATGAAAGTCATTCCATGAAGTCTTCCTTCCCAGTCAGTCTTCCAATACACAATACAACTGCAATGTTCTCAATACATAGATAAACACTCCTGGAACAAAATATTGGAGCCAATAGCTGTTCTCTTGGTCTTGAAACATCTGAACGGTTGGAGTAAGAAGGAATGATTGGTAAATGACTCAAAGAATGGTGTGGAACCCATCTTTTCTGAAAGGCAAAATAGTAAATATTCTCAACTGTCAAGTATCAAAAGCACAATTTTTAAGGAACTAAAGCAGGTTTAATCCTAATTCAGTTTAAAACAAAACAAAACAAACAAAAACTGATTAGTGAATATCACATGGTAGGGATGATGAGAGATGGACTTTGGAAGAGGCTCAAGCATTGGACCAACTGGTTTTACCAATTCTAATCATATGTCCTCTTATCCATATTTCTTTGGTCTTTAAGACAAGATATTCTACTTACTAAATTCTCCCAAAAGATAGGTCTACATGTGACCTGTATCCTGACAGGAAACTTAGTGACTCTGTTTTAAAATTCATTTTAAATTCATTATTTATTCATGTGTGTACAGACGTGAAAATGGCATTCAAATGGAAGTCAGAGGAGAACTTGTATAGGAGTTGGTCCTCTCTTCTACTGTGTGAGTCCCAGGGATCAGATGCAAGCTGTGAAACTCAACGGTAAGCTCCTTCACCCACTGAGCCATCTCCCAGTCCTGACCCTTACTTCTCGCCAACAGTTTTACTATCTGTGTATAGAGTGATGCAAGACCAGAGAATTGAGTTTTCCTAATATGCTGTTTTAAAATCCCATAAATATTTTTAATTTATCACAGACCTCTATAACTAGAAGGAAACTTAATGTTTACCATATCCTGTGTATTAATTAAAAAGATGAAAAAAATCTATGCTACAGAAATAGTGCAACTTATCCAATGATACAAAGATAAAATTCTGTACAGGCAGAAAGTCAGGTCCCATTGTCCTACCATTCTTGCCATCACTTCCAGTTTGAAGAAGCAAACATTGGTTGTTTCTTACTTTTGCTTTGTAGCTTCTATGTCTCTACTGCCCGGGACACAGTCAGGACCTGTCTTCAGTTACTTGAGGCAATGTTGCAACTTCCTCTGATAAGAGCATAATGACACTTTATCCTCCACATCGCAAGAATAAGTTTCTGGAGACAGCGCATTCGCTCACTTGTTGACCCTTATAATCTCTGCTCCTATCACTGGCCAGGTCCTCACCAGTACACAGTATAACACAGTATATATTTATCAAATTCAGAAAGGTGAAATGAAATTCTCTCATTAATTATCTGAAGAAACTCAGAAAAAGACCATATAGCAAGAAAAGTTGGTCCTTACATAAAACTAAATCAAGTCTGGTGGTGGTGGTGCACGCCTGTATTCCCAGCACTCGGGAGGCAGAGGAAAGTGGATTTCTGTGAGTTCGAGGCCAGCCTGCTCTCCAAAGCAAGTTCCAGGAAAGGCACAAAGCTACACAGAGAAACCCTGTCTCGGAAAAAACAAACAAACAAACAAACAAACAAAAACCTAAATGAAAACATTACTAGAACAAATAGATGCTGAGTTCATTCTTTACATAACAGTGGTGCTGACACTGAATAGACAGATTCTACCTTGGTTTTTGAAATGTCTTGAAACATGGCTTTTGCAACTAAGTTTTGTCATTGGAAGTTACTGTAAATGATCTTGTGCCTCTCTCCCATTCTGTTACCTTTCAGATCTTCTGTACATCCTACTGTCACATGTCCTCATGCTAGTAGACAGATAAGTGATGTGGACTTTCTGAGTGCAGATACAGTATTCAGTAAGGAGTTACTGAGTATTTTTCCAAAATTCATTCGTGTTCATTGGTTCATGTGACCTTCGTTAACACAGTCTAGAGAAAGCTTTGTTTATGTTTCTGATGAGCAAAATAGGGGTGGGGAAGTCAAGAAGCTTGTAACAGGGCAGCTTTCTCAAACAGGTAAGCTGGAACTCAGATCCCCTGATTGCACATTCAAAGCATTACCTGCTCTACAAGGCAAGATACCACTCTGAACCTGCTATCTTTGGCCGTCAAGTGTCCTTCTCCTTGACTCTATCTGTCAACAACCATTTCTGCCTCTCATTTATAAGCTAGGATACACCTGAGACCATAAACACAGCTTCGGATTGGTCCCCAGATGGGTTTGAGACTTGAGCAGGTGACCTCAGCCTTCCCCCTGGATTCTTTAGGTGTAAAATAAGAGATAGTAGATGAGACCTTTATGGTTCCTTCCACTTCTAGCAGGTTGGACCACAGTCTAGATGGAATGTTTCACTCTAGTGTAAAGATGAGGATTCTGTCTACAGCAACAAGTGATCTGGGAATGGTACTGAGTCCAAACTGAACCATTGCCTCTGTTGACTCAGTGGATGGACTCTGGACGGTTACAGAGCTCCAAATCCCATCCAGCACCTCCCTAAGCCCAACACCATCCCCTAACCTTCACTGGAAACCCAAAGCCACTTTCTACCCTTCATGGATGCCACAGTGATATCTTCTGGTCAGGATCAGAGTCCAGGGGAGGCTAGAGCTGCCTACACTGTCCAGAAACACTCTACTGTCCCCTTTGCAAAACTTAGGTGGGGGAAACCTAGATGGAAACTCTGTTTCCAGCCAGGGGAAATCAGGATAGAATTATGCTTTTCAGAACTCTCATGTTGATGATGTGGCTCGGTTCTAGCTGTATTAATGATGATATACAGTATTTATATTGTTTAGCTATATATACACAAACTGCATCATTGACTTCCAAGACTGCACTAAAGTCGGGTTTTTTTCCAGTTTGATTCTGTGGACTCACTGATTTTCAAAGCAAGGAGTCTTAGTATTGAAAGGTAAGGCAAGGTTTCCCTAAGACTGGCTGAGAGCATGGAGCCTGGTGTGTTCAATAAATTTTTCAATGAATGAGTTATTTGCCCATTAAAGATTTTGAGTAAAATATTCATACCTAAATATTATACTGTCAGTAAGAAACCTGAGGGAATTCAATTGGATTTCCCCAAGAACCAGTCAGCCACCATGATGGAGAGTCGACAGTCTAGTGCAAACTCAGATGAGAAAGGAGAATTCAGAGCAGTGTAAGGACTGAGAGCTTTCTCCTCATTTCATGTTTGGTGTCCATGTGTCTGGTCCCACCATTCACCAGAAACTCTCAGCACACTACCCTTCCATCACATTCTTCCACATTTAAATAAATGCTCAAAACTTACTGTAAAAGTTACATGTTATAAAGATGTAAGGAATATCCACAGTGATAATTTAATTATGAAGGCTGAAATTTAATTATCCAAACACTGACCTTGTTCCTTTAATAGCACTTAACACAATTCAATTAATTTTTATAATTTTTAAATTAATCTCTGTGTCCCTAGTTAAATTATGAGAACCAAGAGAGCAGGACTTGTGAGTCTGTCTTTTTTTTTTCCTCACAGACAGGAACAACAACAAAATAATCCCACATCATTTCCAGCACACAGAAGACACTCATCTCAAAGAGAGATGCCTCCTCGGGGATGATGGGTGTAGTGAGGAGGATGTGAGAGGATTCTCTTCTACACCATCATTTAGACCAGGGCTTACTGAGAGCAAGAAGTGTGACCGAATGGATGCTTACAAAACGGCATTCAGGAATTCAGAAGCATCCCTTTCATACTTGGTGGTTCCTATAAGACGTCAGCAGCTGCTATCTGACATTGAGGAATCTGCCCTTCTTTCCTACTGCCCATTTTCATTAAAAACTTTTCCACTTTTCCATCCTCCTTCCTGAGTATTTTTTCTTTCACTTTCATTTTTTTAATCTTGTATTATGCTGTCCTCTTTCCTGCCCTCCATTGCATTTGTTTCCTTTCCTTCTACACAGACTGATCACTCCCTATATTTTTTTCAACCTGTAGAGTTCTAGACATAAAGGGATGATTAAAGTAGGATTGGATCCTAAGAATCCCATACACTTCTGTCAGCAGCCATGTCTCCCTTTCTCCATTGTCTTGACTGTCTTCTTCCTTCCTCACCTAAATTAAAGAACCAGGCTATGGTGCCAGGTCTAGCTCCAGTCACAACCTAGGACTCAGTGCAAGGCCTGTGGTGACCCCTGTGCTGGCCCTCCCTGACTTTCCTTCCCCTACAGCTGGCCAGTGCTCTAGCTGCTCCAGCTGCTCCATGAGGAGAGAAAACGTGACGTGGGTGAGTGAGTTTATCCTCATGGGTCTCTCCAGTGACAAGCACATCCAAGCTGGACTCTTTGTCCTCTTTGGAGCCACATACCTGCTGACTCTGCTGGGCAATGGACTCATCGTCCTCCTAATTGCACTGGACCCACGACTCCACCTGCCCATGTATTTCTTCCTCTGCCACCTGTCTGTGGTAGACATCTGCTACACTTCCAGTGGGGTCCCCCAGATGCTGGCACACTTCCTCATGGAGAAGAAAACCATCTCTTTCGCCCTATGTGGGACACAGCTCTTCTTTGCTCTGGCTCTTGGGGGAACTGAGTTCCTGCTGCTGGCTGCCATGGCCTATAACCGCTATGTGGCTGTCTGTAATCCACTACGGTACACAGTGGTGATGAGCCCAAGGCTCTGCATGGTTCTGGCAGGCATCTCTTGGTTTGTGGGTGTTGTTAATTCTGCTGTGGAGACAGCAGTCACCATGCGCCTTCCCACCTGTGGGAATAATGTGCTCAACCATGTGGCCTGTGAGACACTGGCACTAGTCAGGCTGGCTTGTGTAGACATCACCCTCAACCAGGTGGTGATACTAGCCTCTAGTGTGGTGGTATTGTTGGTGCCCTGCTGCCTGGTCTCTCTGTCCTATGCCCACATTGTGGCTGCCATTTTGAAGATCCGCTCTACCCAAGGACGCCGAAAAGCCTTTGAGACCTGTGCCTCCCACCTGACTGTGGTCTCCATGTCTTATGGGATGGCCCTCTTCACACACATGGAACCCACCTCCACATCCTCTGCTGAGCAGGACAAGGTGGTGGTGCTCTTCTATGCTGTGGTCACTCCCATGCTGAATCCTCTCATCTACAGTCTGAGGAACAAGGATGTTAAGGCTGCTCTGAGTCGAGTTCTAATGAAGAGCTTTGAGTCAAAGAATTAGGAGGCAATTCTGTAAAGAAGCCATCTCTCTTCATAGTGGGAATTGGAGTATATAGCTCCCTATGGTGTGCATATAAACGTGCTGGGGTACATAGCTCCTCATTGTGTGCATGTGTGGGTATACGTGAAAGTGTATGTATGTGCACATGTACATATAACTGATATATATGCTCTTTTGAATTAAAACAGAAGTAAGATGTTTGACTCTGAGCTTTATTCTTTTGGTCCCTTCCTCATCCCAAAGAAAGTGAATTACACAAAATTAAAATGATCTAACCTACAAAGAAATTAAATTAAATATATCTATTTTCGTAAATGAGAGAAATATGACACAACAGATATACTAATTAGAAAGGAAGATTACGCATCAGACAGGCACACAATTTATGTCAAGATCCTTTTCATGGCTAAGATTTCCAAATATAGAAGTCAGATAGCCGGGTGGTAGTGGTGCATGCCTTTCATTCCAGCACTCAGGAGGCAGAGCCAGGTAGATCTTTGTGAGTTCGAGGCCAGCCTGATCTACAAAGTGAGATCCAGGACAGGCACCAAAACTACACAGAGAAACCCTGTCTCAAAAAAAACAAAAACAAAACAAACAAGAAGTCAGACAGAAAGGAATAAGAAAATAAGTCATAAATTACATAATTTTCTAGGCCTATTGATCAAATTGGCCATAGGACAGAGGAATAAATGTCATATAATTCCCACTTGATGCAGCCCATATTACTAGGGTGTGGAACTCACACAGATCAGAAGCTAAAGTCATGCTCATGATCCCTACAGCCCTAGAGAGTATGCTTTGGTCATGTGCAAGTCCCATGGGCTTCCCTTGCCTTCTTTCCATTTCCAACTTGCAGGGAAGGCAAGTGGCAGCCAGAGAGACACCAAATCAGGGCCTCTCTACACACTAAGCATATTTGACTTATGAAAAGTCAGAGATATATTCAAAAGTTGTGCTTGAATATAAGGACACACTACACATGATCAGAGGTGAGCCAAGGTATGCAGCAAGGAAAGGATCCTTTCCTCATTAGAAACAATTTGGACCTCTCTAACAAATGCACTGGGTGAGGGAGTAGCTTCTGAACATTCTGGAGAATAGCCAAAGCAGCGGTGACTAAACATCCTGGAAAATAGAGCAAAACAGTAGTGACTGGACACTGACAAATGTTTAAAATGACTCTTTTAATGTAAATGAATTATCTCTCATCTAGGAGCTGGAGAGACAGCTCAGTGGTGAAGGGCACTTGTTGTTACCGAGGACCTGGGTTCCATTCCCAACACACATATCAGCCCACAACCATCTGCAACACCAGTCCCTCGCGATCTGCCACCATCTTCTGACTCTGCTGTCACTGCACACATGGGGTGCACAGACACCTACACAGACAAAACGCCTGTGTGCATTTTATTTCTTCTAAAAAGAGAAAAGAAAGGCATTTTTTATTCTGAATATTAGAGATCTCAAGTTTGTCATATCAACAAAGCAAACACAAACCATAAAATGAGCAATGTAAGTTTTATTTCATATGTTAGAAATATTCTCAAAGAGTAAGTAGAAGAGAAACACTGAATTTCTAGTAATTTTTTTTAAAAGATTAAATTCATGTAACACAGTTCATGTATTTTTCCATTTAATTCATTGGAGTTTGGTATAATCACAAAATCCTGCATCCTCAAATCTGTCTAACTTCAGAATATTTTCATCGATGCCAAAATAACAATCATCCTCTTCCCAGGAAGCAACCTCTCACTTTCCCAGCTCCCAACAGCAACTATCCTGCTTTCTGTCTGCCTATGGATTTGCTAGCTCTGGAAAGGTCACATAAGTAGACCTATAAAAGAAATACCTTGTCCTTCTCACTTAACATGGTGTTTCTTAACTTGAACCCTGTGATCTGTAGCCACAGTTCACTTCTCTATGTGGCTGAGTCACACTCAGCTGTATGTATATATGACCACATTTGGGTATCCAGTTATCAATTATGGACATCTGTATTTTCATCTTCTGACCACTATGCACAGTGCTGCTATGAGTCATCATACATAAATTACTGTTTGAATTCACATCTTTTCTTTTTTTCAGTTCTTCCAGGGAGATAACTAGGACTGGTATTTCTGTTTGACTCTGAGAATCGGCTAAACTGTTCATTTCTAAAAATGAGCCCTCATTTACAGTCACCAGCAGTGAGGGAAGATTCCAATTTATCTGCCTCCTCAACACATTAAACTCTATGTTGATCGTAGCCATCCTTAGGGGTTACGGGCAGTTGGAAACCACTATGTGAGTGCTGGGAACCAGGTCCAGGTCCTCTGCAATAGCAACAAATACTCTTAACCTCTGGGCCATCTCTCTAGACCCAAAGCACTAATTTTCAAGTCATAAATAAATATGCTTATTTATAACTTTTAATTCTCCTATTACACTGTAGTTTTTCTTGGTGTGTCCTCGATGACTAGTGAAGCTAAGCATCCATTTGTGTGTTTATTATCCAATCATATAAACTACTTCAAAAAAGCTTATCAAATTTGCTTTTAGTTCTAGACTCTGCTAACATTCTTTCTTTCTCAGTATTGCGGGTATCCTTTCCTTTAACTATGCCCACCAAATTCCCATCTCCAAAGCCAGACCTCCAAGGTTATGCATTGTTTTCAGAGTCTGAATTTTTTAAATATTTTATTAGTTTTTTGAGAATTTGACCACAGTTAATAATGTATTATATATTATAAAACTGTTAAAATAATTTACCACCTTACTATGAAGTATGTTGGTGAAGAGATAGATATGTTAATTAGCTTGATTTAATATTTATATAGCATATACAAAGATCAAAGCACCAATTTTTAAACATCTTTAGGTTTAATTTTTTATTTATGTTTTGTCTATGTGCATTTGTATGCACCAGCCAGATGTCCGGTTCTCAACCTTTCTAATACTATGACCCTTTAATATAGTTCCTCATGTTGTAGTGACCCTCAACCATAAAATTATTTTGGTGCTACTTCATAACTATAATTTTGCTACTGCTATAAATTATAAATAAATGATATGAAGGATATCTGATATGCAATCCCCCTGTCGAATAAGGGGCATTCAACCCCAAAATGGAGTCAAGACCCACAGATTGAGAACTAGACTCTAGTGTCCTTGGAGTTCAGAAGAAGGTATCAGATATCCTAGAACTAAGGTTATGGACAGTTATAAGCCACTCTGTGGGTTCTAGGAACCAAACCCAGGTCCTTTGCAATAATAACAAATGCTCTTAAACTCTGTACCATTTCTCTAGTCTCAAAGCACTAATTTTTACCTCACACATAAGTAAGTAAATAAATAATTTTACTTCTGAGATAAAAAAGGAAAAAAATGACATGAGTTTCATAAGAATAGTGGATGGAAAATTCACAGTTTTGGGCCGTGGCAGTGCATTTCTTTAATCCCAGCACTTGGGAGGCAGAGACAGGTAGATCTCTGTGAATTCGTGGCCAGCCTGGTCTACAGAGTGAGTTCCAGGATAACCAGGGCTGTTAACAGAGAACCCCTATCTTGGAAAGAAGAGAGAGAGAGAAACAGAAAGAGAAAGAGAGAGAGAGAAGGAAGGAAGGAAAGAGAAAGAAAGGAAGGAAGGAAGGAAGGAAGGAAGGAAGGAAGGAAGGAGGGAGGGAGGGAGGGAGGGAGGAAAGAAAGGAAGGAAGGAAGGAAGGAAGGAAGGAAGGAAGGAAGGAAGGAAGGAAGGAAAGTTCACGATTTCCAATTTATTAAAGAATGGAAACATTTATTTTAGTTTTAGTTTCATAATTATGTACATATGAGGGGCCAGTACGTTTGTGCATGAGTGCAGAACCCAAAGAGGCTAGAAGAGAGTTTCAGATTCCCTGGGACAAGAGTCATAGACTTGTGAGCCACCTGGTATGAGTGCTGCCCAAATAACTCATGTCTTCTGCAAGAGCAGCAAGCAATATAAACCACTGAGCTAGCTCTCCAACCTCAGGTAACACTTATTAAGCAGAGAAAGGAATTATGAACACACAAACATAAAAATTTTTAAATGATAACTGGGGAGCTTATTTCATAGTGTTTACTGTATGAAAAATGTTCAATTTCAAAATCTATGAAATACAAATTTAAATAATAAATTATTTAAAGCTATTTGTCAAAGAAAATATTAACATTGAGTAATGGAATAACATTCACCAAAAGGATGTTTTTAAAGCACCCAAGTTCTACCTTTCAATGTACAAGTTATATAATCCCCTTGCATGATTTTAATCTTATCACTAATATAAGCTATGCAATCAATGCATTACCATATCCTTTCACTCAGAAATCCAAATAATCTGGAGAATTCCAGGGATATAGCCAGTCAGGGGCCCTTCCTCTTTCACAGACTGTCTTCTGAAGCAAACAAGTCATTGCTTCACATACACACCACATAGACTATGGGAGAAAGCAACTCTCGTGACCTAATTGGACAGTGGAGACCAAGAGAGGTGGGATAACACTGCACTTGGCTACTATGAGAAAGGCCATGGTGCCCACAGGTAGGGAGAGATGAACTGACACTAGAATTTCTAACTCCAGAGCCTGCACACACCCTTCTCTAGTCTAACTCTCTTTCTTTTAGACCTATGAACATGGAAATCCATTCTGTTTTTTCTTCTTTCTCATGTCATGTATCCTGATTATAGTTTCCCCTCCCTCTACTTCTAGTTCCTCTCCACCTCTCCTCCCACCCAGATCCATTCCTTATCTGTCTCTCATTAAAAAGCAACAATCAAAAAACAGGTATCTAAGAAATAATATAATAAGATAAAAACGCACACATCAGAGGTGGACAAAACTAACAAAGAGAATATACTGTTTAAATTTTTGGAATAAGAAAATACCACTTTCTCCCCCCAAAAAATGAATATCTGTTCTTCATAACTTGTTGGCATTGAGGATTGATGGGATAGATGTCTCAGCAGTACTTACTTCCCTTACAGAGTACCTGGTTCTGTCTCAGAACCTGTATGACATCTAACAATAGTCTGTAACTCAACTTCCAAAGGACCTGATGCCCTCCCTCATCTGGCTTCTACAGGCACCAGGTGCATACATGGAGCACCAACATACATGCAGGCAAACATTCATACACATGAAATAAAAATAATAAAATCTTTAAAAAAAAAAAAAAGAACTTGTTAACATTTCTTTCAGAGTGAGATCTTAACACAGAAGATTCTCCAGAGGCATTCTTGGGGATATTAAAATGGGGACCGGTACATGTCAAGGCATTTTAAAGATAGTCCTTCTTCCCTCATGACATAGTTCTTTTCTTTCTCTAAACTACACACATGAGGGAACAGATCTGAAGAAGCGACTCCTCCATATGGTGTTCATTCAGCCTGTCAGTTCACCAACTATGTTGTGAAAGATGTCAGAATCAAAACAGTCATGTCAGACCCTGATAATAGTGTTACAACATCATCAACAAAGGAGGCCCCATGCATATTTACTTGATGAAAAATTCCATAACAACACACATAGCCAAAAGTACAATCTTGCCATTAAAGCCACTTATCTAAGGACACCCTGTCCAAAAACAGCCCAGTCCTAGCTGCAACCTTGCAGGTCATCTCAACCTGTGGTCATTCACTGGTACGAATTTGTTTCCTAGCAACAAGCCGTGTACACACCATGCACATCAGCACCATGAGTTTCCTATAATCAACAACTATTTTTATAAAAATTAGGTTCATGTTTTGCTTTTGTAAAACTCCCCCTTGCCTCAGCTTGCCAGGATGTGCCCATGATCCTCTATTACATCCATGTCCTAGATTACAGTGTTCTGTCATTCATTCCCATGTGAAAAGTTTTAAGAGCCTCACTGTGTACTCTTACTTTACGTTAATATTATATAGTAGCCTCTGTTTAGAAACTAGAGGAGAAGCAAATGAAAGGAGAAATATACTAGGTTTTTAAAGTAGGTCATTAGATTAAAAGTCAGAAAAAAGACATAGAACAGTGTTGGGAGCCATGCAGCCTAGTCTCAGATCAGCATATGACTCCCTGTCCAGCAGGTTTCCTCAGGGCAAGACACCCATGGAAATGCACTCTCACTTGGCAAGGACCAGTAGTCCACAGGATAGCATAGGAAAGTGCAAAATCCTTGCAGCTTGCAGGCTCCTTTCTCTCTCATTATATTGGTGATTCTTTGGGCAGTTTTTTTGTTTTACTTTGACAGTCACACATAAAATAGCTATAATTTTCCCTGAAAATTCTGTTCCTTTTCAAATATTTTCCCCTAAGATTTAGCAGGGGGTTAATGCTTCTTAAATTTCTTATCTGGAGTTACTAACTACAACTCCCAATCCTGGGAACTTTTATGACTCAATGGAAATAGTTAGGTACATATGAGAAAAATAGCACTTGGAACATTAATCATCTTTCACAGTTCGGGAAAATAGAGCAGGGCATGCATACACAGACTAGGGAGAAAGCATCAGGAATACACATATAGTAAGTACTGTTGAGAGTGTGTTTCCTGTACACCAAGCATAGAGTCATTGGTAGGATATGGTATGCTCGCAGAGGAAAAAAATGCAGGATGAGAAAGAGTGCTTTATCAAGATCTGCCTTTTACAGAGAGATTGAGACATGGGACCCTTTTGTAGAAAAGGTCAGTGTATAAAAATATATCTTGCAGACATGAAAGAATTGTCTGGGTTTGAATATTGTTGTCCTTAAAGCATTATACCCATGTCTATTACTTTTTAACTTTGTAGCCACAAGTAGCTGCCAGCTGACATAAGTGCTGTACAGCAGGATGTGTCTGGCTCGATATTTAGTTAAGCCTTCAAAGGTACTGAACTCTATGTCTAGAATAAGGTTGTGCAGGGGGGTGGGAATGTATATTTAGGGAAGCATAAATGGGAACAACAGAGCTTTCATAATGATCACAATGTATTCCTCAAGTTGTGATGTATTTCTTAAAGTCAAAAATACAAGTCAATAATAAAGCTGTTCATGTAATCCTGGTAAGGAAAACTCCGTTTAAGTACAAATAAAGACGGCCTGAGCTATCCAGGGCCACTTGAGTGCAATGCACTTGGTGGTCAGAAGTTTTCCTTGCACGATGCCCCTACCCCACCTCAGGACCTGAACCGGGGCAGAGGCTGGACCCTGGCAGAACAGATGCATTCTGTGAAGATGTTCCTCTACAATTTTACCTACAGCTGCAAAGAAGATTGAGTGTCCAGGCATGTGATCTCTGTACTCTAACTCTAAGTACACAATGGGTGGTTCCCTTTTACAGATAAAACTGCAAGAGGTCCTAATTCAATCACAGTCCACTGTCCATTCTAAAGGACAGTTTAGCTTTTTCCTATATAACTTGAAGGCAATGCAAAGACTCAATCAGCCTCAATGGAGGAGCATCACAACCACTAAGCTTTTTCAGACATCTTCCCCTCCCCAAGGCCAACCCCTCTGCCATCTCCCATGAGACACTGAGACCTGCTAGCCTTGCCCCATGAATGATAGAGTAGTTGGTGTTGTAGGAAGAGATAGGGCATTGTGACCCCTACCCACTTGTGGCCCTGCTTCCATCAAGAAAGTAACTGTGAACCCATTACTTCTGATCTCTGATTCTCCATGACATTATAGTTAGAGACAAACAGTAAGACCGAATGCATAACCCTAAGTCCTTTCTTCCTTTACTTTTCTCCATAAGTCTTACTTGCTAATGCCTTTCCATGAGAATGTCAGTGGGTGTTCTTGACTCAGTAAGGACATTTGTGGATCAAAGCTTGGTACTGACTGCTCTGACAAAAAAAAGAAAGCTTTGACTAAAGCCATGGGCCCAAGTGCAGGGCACAGAAACTCAGCAGCTGGTAATATGCAAAACCAGTTTCCATTCTCAGCCGTCAAACAGGGAACTGCTTTCAGCCACAGAGCAACTGTCTTGAGGATGTGAGCAGAGGGAGGTAGAACTAACTTTTCTTCCACGGCCTCCACCCACATCTGACCCCATCTCTTAACTGTTAAAAAGTTAAATATTTCTTCTTTCTGTTTCATTGGATTCCGTAAGCCATCCCTCATAACCTTAAAGCTAATCTATTTTTATTATATAGTGTTCTGAAATTTATGAAAGACTCTTTCATACCTGATCTCAGCTGATACTCACTAGTTCTCACAAGGTCAAGTCTATTCTAGAACAGTATATGCGAAACGGTTCTGTAGCAACTATGGCTGTGCAAAAGGTAAGATATCAGATCAGTTTCTCATGAGTCACCATAAATCATTGAAACTCAGACAACTTGACTGAAGAATGATGACATTAGCTCCAAAGATTTTCCCTCCTCTAAATTTATCTCAAAACATATTCCCTGAAATAAATCAAAACTTGCAAATATGGTAGTCTTCACAGACAGTCCCAGCACTTCTGATGGAAAGATGGAAGGGTTGCTGAAATTTTGAGGCCAGCCCAATCTACAAAGCAAGTTCCAGGACAGAGGGAGAGAGAGAGAGGGAAGGAGAGGGAGAAGAGAGAGAGAACAGTTAAACTGGTAACTCTCACACTTGGCTCCACAGTATAACTCTTGAAAAACATGGAATTCATTACCAGAGTCATGAGCCTCAGCAGCTGAGACATCTATTGCTCTGCTTTCGAGGGTGATCTAGGCTTCTCAAGTTGTCAAAGCTTCTGGATGATGTAATGTACAGTCAACATTGAGAGCACTCTTCCATGGAGTTTACTCAGGCAAATCCTGACTTCTAGAGCTTTGGGTTCATTCTCAGGCCTCAAGTTACAGGAGTCCAGACGGACTATCTGGCAAGCAGGGTCTTCTCTTTGTCTCTACCGACCCCTTATTCTCATAATAGCCATTTGCCCTCCTCCTATCACACTGCAAAATGACGGGAGATAAATATTGAAATGTGTACCAGGGAGCTAGGGCTGAAGCTCAGTGGCAGAGCCATTGTCGAGCATATAGGAGACCCTAGGTTCCATCTCCAGCGCTAGCAGAAGGGGGAAAGTGGGGAACCCTTTAATGGGAGCCAGTAAGATTTACTGCAAATGAAGGGAAAAGATCACTTGTACAAAAGAGAGAGAGAGAGAGAGAGAGAGAGAGAGAGAGAGAGAGAGAGAGGTCTTTATTCTTTGCTAAAAAACAGCAAACAAAACAACGATATGTTTGGAGGGCAAACATGCCTTTGCTGTGACAGAGAGTTTACCCATAACAAAGCCAAAGGATCTGAGTGACACTCCCTTGCTGACTTCATCTGTGGGCACTGTCGGCTTCCAAATGTTGTCATTGCAAGTGATGCGTGCATTCATCTTTTATTAATCACTTAGACAGCCAAGCAAATGCCAACATTTCACCAAGGAGACAGCAAAATCTCAAAACATGAAATATAATTATAATTGATATAATGTTCTATATGAGGCCCTGATTTTATCAGCAGAAGATTAAGCCTGATTAATCACTGGGAACCAGATGGGCAATTTTCTATTGTCATTAACCTGGCCTGGATTATGAAGGAGCAAGAAGGACCTCTGCCTCTGCCTCTGCCTCTGCCTCTGCCTCTGCCTCTGCCTCTGCCTCTGCCTCTGCCTCTGCCTCTGCCTCTGCCTCTGCCTCTGCCTCTGCCTGGTAGTAAGGGAAAGGAGGAGTCCAAGAACACAGATACTGTGTTCTGTGATCAGAGGACAATTCCCAGCAAGAGGCAGAAAGGAAAACACACTTATTGTCTAAGCCTGGCCACCTGGGCTGGGTCCCCAGAACCAGCATAAAGGTGAAAGGAGAGACAGCTTCACAAAATTGTCCTCTGACCTCCCCACACATACCATGGTTCTTGGAAACATACACACACACACACACACACACACACACACACACATTTAGAAAGAAAACAACCCTCAAAGACAACTTAAATGTATTTACTCACAGACTCAATAAAAATTTTACTGTAAAACATACATTAGGAATGTTTGCATTTAAAAATTCAGAGATCTATGACTTCAAGAGCTCAACATCTAATTAAGAACATGCTTTCATTCTCAGAGTACTTGTCAAGGTCCTTTGCTCAGTCCCAGACCATGAGCTCTGACTCTGACTTAGTTTCCCTAAATCCCCAAGCAGACTGACTTATCTGTTCCATGAGGGAATGATATGGGGGAATGAACTCATTCTAATGCATCCCTCAAGAGCCAAGAATATCCAGGCTGGCCTCTGTCCTGTTTAGAGCCACCTACCTGCTGACCCTGCTCATCCTTCTTCTGTACCTTCAACTCTATCTTCCCATGTCCTTCCTCTGCCACCTGTCAGTGGTGGCCATCTGCTATACCTCCAGAGAAATCCCCCAGATGAAGGCACTCTTCCTCATGGATAATAAGACCTTCTTATTCCTATGGAGGACCTAGAACTTCTCACTCACTCTTGTGGAGACCAAGTTCCTGCTACATAGCCATCTGTGACCCTCCCCCATGCATTACCTAGCAATGATGATTCCAAGGTTTCCTGTGACCTGGCTTATATCTTTTGTCTTGTGGGTCTGGCTAATTCTGCCATGGAATTAGTAAACACTGCATGCATACTCATCTGGGGACACAATTTATTGAACCCTGTGGCCAAGGCACATGTCACACACACACACACACACGCACACACACACACACACACACACACACACACACACACACTCATAAACACACACTAGGTTGTCATGTAGGGCAGCAGAATAATGGTGCTGCCAGTCGGTCAATTGAGCTGAACATCAGAGTAAGAACTCAAGTATAGAGAATTCAGTGTCAGGAAAGGTCTGATCCTGGGACAATACAGCTTATATTAAGGTAACAAAAAGTGCAACTGCACAAGGAAGTGAAGGAGGAGTGTTGGAGGATATACTCTGATTTTGGAGGTCTGAATAATAATGACATGTGCATTGGAATCCTTTTTATAGTTCTTCTCTTTCCATAATAGGATTCAAAAGCAGTGTATGCCATCCAGAAATTTCATGCACGTATTTGCTGACTCAGTGAACATCAGGATAATTGCCCTCATCATTTTCATCATTGCCCTGAATACCAAGTTCTTCATCCATGATCAATCAATCAACCATTCAGTCAAATTCTACAAACAGATATCTTTTTTGTGTCTAAGCCTGGCTCCTGTCATCTCCACAATTGTTACAACCTCCCTCCTCCTGTGTGTTGCAGGAATCGCAGTCTTCCAAACAAATACCACATCAAGCTCCAGAGAGTGCAGAACACAGTGTCAGGTGCTGCAAGAAACAGATCTTCCCACGGCCTGGAGAGTATCAGGAGAGATAAGAGATTAATGACAAAATAAATAAAGGAAACAGAATTCCAACATAACCCTGCAATGCAAGAAGTATAATTTTACAGTATCAGTTAATAACCAAACAAGAGACAGTTAGAAAAACCTTAGAAGTTAATGCTGTTCAATTAGAGAGAGGAAATCCTTGTAGTTTGAAATGGATTTAAAGGAGAAAAACAGGGTGAGTCTTGGGAAATGGTCAATTTTCAGCAGATGACTGAGTGGAGGCAAATGGGTTGTTCCTATGGCATGACCCAGGAGGAAACAGAGACCAGAAAGGCTCTGGTGAGATGTGAGTAGACCAATCTGAGAAAGATCTGGGGAGGAGCCTGGGCTGCAGAAGGGCTGTGTATGGTAGATTGTGGAAAATAAGGCCATGAATTTTACATTTTAGAAGATGACCACATGGCAAGGATTTTCATACAGGACAAGCATATCTACCACAGTAACTAAAAGCTGTCTTCCTCCAGGCCTGCAGGACACATAGGGACAGAACACATGGTGCATTTTATTTCATCATTGCCCCAGTGAGTCTCTGTCCCATGCTTATGAGGAAGGAATAAGTAAAACAATATTTATAATTCAACTTCCCTTAACAACAGTGGACTTCATAGGCTGTATGGTGTTTAGGGGAGGGTTTAGGGACTAAAACATTGGTGAGCACACAGACTAGAAGTTATTCCGAGTGTAGAAAAATGAAGCAAAACTGAATCTTGATATTGAGAACTGAACCAAAGATACAACTGTCCTCAAAGTGCCTTCTACTTTCTAGTCTTGGTTTTTTTTTTTTTGTTTGTTTGTTTGTTTTGTTTTGTTCTTTAATAGAATTATCTGGGGACTTTTTTTAAATTTATTTATTTATTATGTATACAGAAGAGGGCACCAGATCTCATTACAGATGGTTGTGAGCCACCATGTGGTTGCTGGGAATTGAACTCAGGACCTCTGGAAGAGCAGTCAGTGCTCTTAACCTCTGAGCCATCTCTCCAGCCCAAAAAACCTCTTCTTTTTTTTTTTTTTTTTTTTTTTTTTTTAGCTGAGGATTGAACCCAGGACCTTGTGCTTGCTAGGCAAGTGCTCTACCACTGAGCTAAATCCCCAACTAGTTTTGTTTTTATTTTGTTCTGTTAATATCAGAGGACATCACACCACCTGGGTAGTGCTCTGAAAACTGAGGAAAAAGGAACAGAACCCCTGGGTGTTCTTCCTGCCGTCTCTGGTAGCCTCCTTGTCTGACCTCACACCATGCTTCGGAAAGGCCACTTCTAACCAGACAACCCACATCCAGGTGAGGCTGGTATGAGGAACCTGCTTTTCTGATACTGATTCACACAGGAGTCTGAATCTCACCTGTTACTAGTCTGGAAAAGAATTCAGAGTATTTTTATGGAGAGTAAGTCAATATATGGTGGCCCTGAGAACAAAACTCAGCACTCAGCATCCATGGTCAAAGCATAAGCCAGGACTCAGTCCCCTAAAGAGCACTGAGGATGCAGGCACGGGGGGGGGGGGGGGGGAGGAGTATTTATTACTAAGTAAATTACTAAGTATTGCTAAGTATTTACAGAATCTCTTAGAGTCAAGGAAGAGAGCAAATGACTATTCTTGACAGGCCTCATTAACCCACAAACAGGACTTGCCCAACAGCAGAAAGCCCCTGCTTCCCCAGGACAACACAAACCCAAACTTCTGTCCAAAATATAATCTCCCCATCCAGCAATCTCCGTTCTAAATAGACCTTTACCAGGAATCCCACCACAGAGAGCAGGGGATCTTAACTGGAGCTACTGACAGATTTCAGGGTGTGTCTACTCCTGGAATTAGGTTTCCAAATGCCTATCACAAGCACATTTATCACCTCATTAGGGAACTGCTCCTTGATGACAGTCTCTCTCTGAGTTTCTGCCGTATAAAGCCATGTCTTCATACACTGATAGGCCACAGACTTTCCCTTCCAGGAACTTTTCCCAATGTGTAACAATGTGATTACTTGTCAGACACCTAATTCCTGACTCCCACAAGATTGCTGATTCCCTGAAGAGGAGACTGCACTTGTGAGTCCCCTGTGTTACCCCTGACACAGGCATTGCCTTCATATGCATATTTTAAAGTAGTAACTAGACCAATTATCAAAAATTTTACCCTATAGATCATTCTGTATGAACATGCTTTTCTGTTTTATGGAATGTCTTTTATAAAGACTTATCAGTGCCTGGTGCCTTTAATCACAGCACTCTTGAGGCAGAGGCAAGTGAATCTCTGAGTTCAGGGTTAGCTTTATCTACCAATAAATTCCAAGTGAATTCCAAGCAAGCCAGGGCTACATAGTGAGACCCTGTCAAATATGAACAAACAAACAAAAAAAAAAAAAAAAACACTTTACCAGGGAGCTGTGGTGTTTGCTGTTGGTGAAATGAGAACTGTAAGTAGACCTTCACAATACCAAGGAACTGGACAGCAAGGAAGGGTAGTGGACATTGCAACCCTCACCCAGAATCCGTCCAAACATCTGAGTTCCCATTGGTAGTCTGATTTTAGAAAAAAAAAAAAAATTGGAGAAATAGCCACATTTGGAAACTCCCAATTTTCTTACATTTTTCCCCTTCAAAGGAATAAAATCTCTCTTGGATTCTTTATTTACCTCCATTAGCTGGCATTAAAATACTGCTTGGGTGAAGCCTTCTATTAGAACCTCACCCACAAGCAGCCTTCTAGTGAATTCCAAGCATGTGACCGTGCCAAAAATCCCTCTCCAGCAGTTTCTGACCAACCAGAACAGTTTTCCTCCCCATACACAGTGTTTCCCTGTTTGACAAGGGAACAAGTGGAAAACTGTGAGCAAAATATGGACAAAAGATCAGAGTCGGGGGAAGTCTTTGCTCACGGCCAGAAAATGTCCTTGTTTTGTTCTACCTTCTTCCTGCTGATGCAGCCACAGAAATTAACGACATTAATTATGAGTTATTACAATTGTTTTCAAACTGTGATGAGCGTTCCTTACGTCATGTGTACACGGTGTGCTTTAACCATTACAACTGTTAGGAGGAAGGTACTCCACTCAGCATACCAGGAAACTGAGACACAGAGGGGTAGTTACACTTAGGATGCTTAGGATTAGGCATCACCACTTTGTTTATTTTTATTTTTATTTTTTTTGAAACAAGGTTTCTCTGTGTAGCTCCGGAACTTGTGTAGACCAGGCTGGCCTCAAACTCTCAAACTCAGATCCACCTGTCTCTGCCTCCCAAGTACCAACAGTGCCTGGCTCAAAGATTTACACTTTTCAAAGTTAAAACACTAACAACACCAAAAACAAAAAACAAACAAAACCCCAGTGGGGGTGGCACATGCCTTTTAACCAGCATTCCAGAGGCCAGGTAGGCAGATCTCTGTGAGTTCACAGCCAGACTGGCCTACAGAGCCAGTTCCAGGACAGCCAGAGCTATATTATACAGAGAAAACCTGCCTGGAAAAACAACAACAACAAACAAACAAACCAAACAAACCCACTCACAATTATGTTCGTAATGTCTTATGAACCATTATTCCTCCCAGTGAGTTTTTTTTCAAGTTTTTATTAAAATCAAGAAAAAAAATTTAAACTCCATATGACAAAGGAAGAGCTGATTTCTACATGTAAGATAATGACAATCCTATCATAATGAGTCATATAAATTGTAAACGTATTATACATATGTTTTTTTAACCTAACAGACTGGTCAAAAATAAGAAGTGTGAGGATAAGCTGCTTGCTGGTGAGAAAGTAAATTGCTGAAAACCCCAGGAGGGTAATTTTTAGCAAAATTAGAAAGGTGCGTGCTATTTGACTAAGCCCATTTCATAGAATTTAGTCTACGGTTAATGTGAGTACATGCAAGATGATAGTGGGGGTGGGGGGTGGGGAGTATGTGTGTGATGCATGCACATGAGTATACAGGTGTACACTCATGTGTGCGTATACAAAAACCAGAGCAAGATATTGTGTCTACCTTGAGACAATCTCTCACTAAACCAGAATCTCTCCCTTTTGCCTAGGCTGGCTTACCTTTTAGGCCTTTTAGGATCTACTGGTCTCCATTCCCCAGTGCCATGGTTACATGCATGCACAGCCATACCCAGCTTTTTTTTTTTTTTTTTTTTTTAGTGGTGCTGCAAATTCAAATTTAGGTCCTCAGGCTTGCAGAGCAAACCCCCTTATCTGATGACCCAGATCCTCAGCCCCTATATTGTCATAATACCCAAAGATAAGAAATAACTTTGATGAGTGCTGTCAGGTGACTAGTTAAATCATGCTCCATCTACACCAAACAAACAAACAAAATGAAAAAGCTCCACCTGTGCCTACACAAGCAGACCTCTGAGATACGCTGTGAAGTGGGGAGAGCAAGGAGCTGAGCAACAGACATACTACACAACCATTTGCATACAAAGACACAGAGACACCACAGTGAATAAGGCATTTGGTTGGGAGTGTAGAGTTACCGGTTTGTAAGTCAATGGACTGCTTCCTTATGGAGGTGTTAATACAGACAAATATTTCCAGGACCACAAACATAAGACTGCTAGAAGTGCCCGCCAACACGATAGTTAGAAGGGAGATTTTCCAAATACATTTGTCAATAGAGTTTGAGTTCTTAATCATGTCACTGTATTACACATAAAAATGTTTAAATTTAATATGTAGTCCCACTGCCCTTAACACTGCAGTCCACAGCCCATGCTCAATTAGTTGAATATATCCCAAAACAGGGCAATTGTTTTTACTCAGGGGAGAGTGCGATCTCTCTATATCAGGAATCTGGTTGTAAACTCCTCTCTAAAATTTACATATTAGTGCCTTTTAACAAAAGTTCTTCTTTCCTTAAACGCCAGAATTTATTGAATAACAATGAATACTCAAGCAGCATCAGATTCATCATTTTCATTCTGCCTTACAAACACTCATGTTTAACCACATTTCTTTCCAGAATTACCTTTCAAAACATTTGTATAATAATTGGAGCAAATTATTTCTAAAAGATTATTTGGGACATTAGTACAGTGAATTTTTTTAATGGCATTTGGATATAAAGTAGGTGAGATTCTTAGGTCTTTTTTTTTTTTAACAAAAAGATGATGTTTATTCAGTGCAGATGTGGGTTTGTAACATTTGCTTGAGGGAAGTAAAAAGGTTCCCTAAGACAGTTAGGAAAATGAGGCAATCACAATGGTCTTTTTGAAAGGAATAATGAGCATGGGAAGCTGCAGAGAGGAGAAAAATTAAAGGCAGGAAAAGGGAAATATTAATGAGAAATGAAACAGAGTAGCAGCAAGAATTTCCCCAGTAATCTCCACAAAACCAAAGCTGAAGTTTCCAAATTTGGCAAGAGATGAATAACCTCCATAGGGTGAGGAGTGATCAGGACTCCTAGCCCAGATCAGTGCAGCCAGAGACACCTGTCCTTTGGGGTTCCAGTACTGACTGCTACTCTGTCCTCAAGAACACTGTTGCTTCCCACGCACATGGACATCCCAGTTCAGCTGAGACACAAACATATTTTCTTTAACTCCCCAGTAGCTAGCTGAGATGAGGTGATCCAGTTGATCAAGACTTTTACCTAAAGAATTAATCAGTAATAAAGCAATAACAGACATGAAAGCAACAGAACTTATTGTATTTCATACTTTAAGTCAATACTGGCTCTCCAGGATTCACAATCTCCAAGGTAAGGAAGAATGCTCAGAGTCCCTGTATTTTCCTCTCCTCTTTCCCAAGGAGGGAAGTCCACAGTGTGATCCCCATGTCTGCCTGTGAAGACATTTCCATGAAGGTGAGCTCACTTCCAAGGGAGGTTACCCTCACCTGAGTCTCTTCAAAGGGTCTAGATGAAGAGACCATGCCTTCTAGGCCACCCAGAAACCCCTGGCCAACAGGAGTAGCTGCCTGAATGTGCCTCGAAACCTGAGATTATTGGTGATGAGGATGAATGGATGTACAGACATGCACGAGTAAAGTATAATTTGCCAGGGCCAATACCACATGTTATCCGATGAGATGAAGACTGTGGCGTCGATGACCATGGACACAAATGACAGTGCATAAAGAACCAGGAAGGAGATGAGTGACTTCAGAGCTCTGCTGTGAGCCTGGGTGCTGGGGTCCTGCAAGCTGAGGGCATTGCGCTGCATTCTCTGGGTATGTCTCCTGAGGGAATTAATCAGCAGCAAAATTGAGACCAGAAAGAGAGAGCAAGGAATTGACATGGTGACAAGTTTCAGGGGCATAAAATAATCTATTTCCAGTCTTCTGTTCCACTCTTTAAAGGTCGTGTTCCCAGAAATTTTCCTTCTTAAAAATGCCTGATACACAGCGTGGTTTCCCCAAAAGAACAGCAGAGTTACGATGAAGGACACCAGGATTGAGCCCAGCAGGAGCCAAGGCACCAGTGCCGGGAGCCTCCACTTCAACCACAGGAAGGCAGGATGGGAGAAGTTAGCAATCTTGGTACAGAAGAGGACGCTGAGCCACGTGCCAAACCAGAACGTGGCTGAGTTCAAGAAGTCCCAGTGGAGACCAATGAGCTGCCGGGCAAGACCCTTGGAGTACTCAACCAGGTAAAGGAAGTAGTAGAAACTGTTCACTAGCCCAACACACTGCTGGCAGAATCTGGAGACACCCAAACTAAGGAGGATCATGTCCAAAGGGAGCAGCCTACCACGCCGTAGCCATTCGCTGCTCAGCATCAGCACAATGAAGCCGTTGGCCAGGATCCCCAGGAGACAAAGCAAGACAAAGATCAACATGAAGAAAATTGTCAGTGCTGGTAGCATTTCAGCCCCTCCTCCAGTCACCACAACAACTGTGGCCCCTGGCCTTCTCCCTGCCCCTACCTACAGTCCCTCACACTCCCTTATGGAGACAGGAGATAAATGGTTGGGTTCTGCATCTGAGCAAGAATTTCAATGTGAAGGATGCTCAGGCAGTAGATAAAAGGTGTGCTCTGGGCTTAGATATGATGCAAATATCCCCCTGGGCTTGGGTACCATGGGGCACCAGCTGCTCGTGATTTGCCTTCTCTGATTTTGCCTACATCCTATCCTATTGTGCTTGGAATAGCATCAATGGGGAGGGATTTTAGTCTTCGTAAGTAAGTTCCATCCTTATCCCATCATTGGACTATAGGACCATTCATCTTTCTATTAGATATAGATTGGTAGGTAAGTAGATAAATAGATAGACAGACAGATAGATAGACAGATAGATACTTACATACATAGATCCATAGATAATCAGTACAGTAGGATACCTAGGAAAAATAGTGACACTAAAGAAGTCAGTCTTAGCTGAGTGTCCTTACCATGCCTCTACCCTCACTCATGAATAGTCACTCCTTCAAAGTCAATACCTGAGTCTACCTTTCTACCCAAATCTCTACTTAATTTCCCTAACATCTCAGCTAATCTCTTTCCAGGGAGATAATACACTTCCTTGTGGTTGCAGGACTGAGTGCATTTGTTTCTTTATGGATATTGCTTAGAGTACACTTGGGTCCCATAAAGACTGAGACACTTGGGTCCCACAAAGGCTGTCTTCCATCTTTGCAAAATGAGCTATTTAAAAATGGTCACTGACTTCATTAGACCAGCAGGGTGCGGTATGAGCAAGACATAAACAACTCAATTCTAGAATCTCAACTGATCTCCTTTGCCTGTGTTATTGACTAGACACCCACACCTCTGTTACAGGGTGGACTCCTTTGCCTAGACTCAAGACATGGCTCTTAGCAACTGGGAAAGTGAGGAATCCACAAAGTTCCAAAAGTCAGGGTTGGTGTTCATGAAGGCCACCTTAGATTTGTCCACAAGGATGAGGTATAAGTGAGCCCTCGTCTACCAAGACCAACATTAGAGAAATCCCTACAGGACCACATTGAAAAGTAAAACTACTTTAACATGCCTATCATCTCAGGGAGTTACATTTTTTCAAATGATTTTCATGTGTGACAAAGACACATAAGACCTATTCTTTCAGCAAATTGCAAGAGTGTACTTTGGTATGACCAGCTGCTGTCACATGGTTGTACATCTAGGCTCCAGGACTGAGTTGTTTAGCATAGCTGAAATTTTGGACCCCATGACCAATATCTCTCCACTCGTCCTCACACCCTAGATCCCTGGCAATACCACTCTACTCTTGACATCTACAAGTTCGGTTACTTTAGTTTCAAGTGTGAAGTTCTGCAGTGTTTATCTTTCTATATCTAGAGTCCTTTGCTTAGTTTAATGTCTTCTAGAGCATAATGCTCATTTGTGTTGTTCCAAATATGAGTATTTCTCTTTGTTTAAGAGGATTTTATTTACTTCTGTATGTTCTTAAAGAAAACCATTCACATACATGTAAAACTTAGACAACTGATAGGGGGCTTAGGTTTTACTTTACACATATCAATTTGTAGAGCAGACATAATTTTTCAGTTCAGTGGGACTTCCACATGATTACAGTCACAAAATTGGCACACTATATTAAAAACAAAACTAAATGGAGACAGACAAAATAGGAAGCTCTATGCCAAATTAGACCCAGGGTCTAATTTGGCCTGTCGTACAAAATCTTGGAAGTGTCTGCTGTGAACTTACCAAAATAGAACCAGAGGTCAGAGGTCACAAACAGTGGGTTACAAAATAAAACCTCTTTTCCAAGAGCTACTGGTTTTATAGAAAAATATTACAAATAAAATTAATACTCTTTGAGGTGTTTATTCCAAAATCACATGTGATACACTGGCTCATACCAATCCCTTTAAGACACAGTGCCTAGTGGAGACTGAATTACTGGTCAGGTGCACCATGACCACCCTTCCATCTCAGCCCTCTGACTGACCAAAAGTCACAAAATCACAACGTTGTCAGCCATTGGATACACTTATAATGTGTTCCTAGTTTAAGATTCAGAAAAACTGCTTGGGAAACATGACATAATTTGTATTTCTTCCTGAAGGAAGGAAATCAGTAGAAATTTGTAAACATAAAAGAGATTTTTTTTTTTGTTTGTTTGTTTTGGTTTTTCGAGACAGGGTTTTTCTGTGTAGCTTTGTGCCTTTCCTGGAACTCACTTTGGAGACCAGGCTGGCCTCGAACTCACAGAAATCCGCCTGCCTCTGCCTCCCAAGTGCTGGGATTAAAAGCATGCACCACCACCGCCCAGCTATAATTTTTGTGTGTGAGATTTTTTTCAATAGAAAGAAATAACTGATTCTTCTTCATAGCTGGAACTTTACTCAGAGCCAACTCAAATTTAATTTTGGTTTTTGAGACAGGGTCTCACTATGTAAGCCAGGGGTCCAAGTTGGTCTGAAACTCTCCACATAGCCCAGATTGACCTAGGACTTATTGTAATTCTCCTACCTCAGTTCCCTGAATGCCAAGTTACCATGCCCGGCTCCAAATTATCATGCTATCCTGAAAGGCTGGAGGCTAAGTAACATTTGGTAAGCAGGGATGTTTCAGAATGCTACTCTACTTAGTCCAGTCCTCTGGATTTCCCTTCATGGTTATGAAAATTATCCAGAAAAGAGATCTTACAAGCTATGTACAGCACTTTACATCTCAGTCTCTTTTTTCACTTGATGAATGGTTGAAATGAATTCATGACATATGTTCATCATGGGAATCTGTGTAGGCATATGGAAACTTCACTGAAGGGGCAAGATCTTGAGCAGGATCATGATTCTGGACTCCATTTCCTGAATAAGTGGGACCATGTGATGCATCAGTTCCTCCCAGCCAGACTTGTGCCATGCGCATTCCATATGTTTTTCTTCTCTGGTCTGAAGACCTTTATAAGCAACAATTGCCCCCATTCAATCAATGCTTCTGGTCGGAGTTGGTAGGACCCGAGTTCATTTATATTGGGTCCTGATCTCAGCACCAACACATTCCGGAAACTGAACTCCAACAGCAGCTGATTCCTTCTGGAGAGAAGCATGTCACTTCTGGCCCATGGATATTTACAAATTTCTGGTTTTCTTTGGTTCATTCATGACCTCTGTGAGGGCTGGATAGCCCCTTTCATACCACCAGAGGTTGATGGCTTGATCCTGCTTGCCACACCATGTGTTCCATGTCCCCAGCAAGGTACAAGGGTACAGCTTGTCTTCTTGGATCTTTGGTAACACTTCTTGATTAGTTTTGTTGTATGCGATCAGACGTTTGGATTTAACATTGTGAAACTGGAACTTGTAACAGACTGCTTGTCTTCCCTTTTTGGCTAGGAGGTTAGAGTTGATCTTTTCTTGGATCAACCTCTCTTACAAATAAAGACTTTAGCCAGCTGTCCTCCTGAGCTCTGTAACTTGAAGATGTCACTCTCTTGAGCCTGGGCAGGAAGTTGCCAGGGGCAGCTGACCACAGCAGGCCTCCTCAACTGAGCACTTGCACCACCATCTTGCTCCAGAGCCTGAAGCTCCTATTGTCTGGGTGCAGCTGACAGTGACACTGCCTAGTATTTCATTTTTAAGTCTGAAAAATATTCTATAGTGGTCATGTATTGTTGCAGGAATCTTAAAGAGTATTATTAATAAAACCAAACCCAAGGCCAGTTATTGGAGTGAATGCTGGAAGATCAGAGAGGCAGAACAAGCCACAGCTTCCTCACCTCTCTAATTCCTCAGCTGATCCTGTTTCCTCAGACTGGATACCTCTCAGCTGAACTGTGCTGCTCAAAGCCTAAAAGCTTAACCAGCCAAATGCTTCTAGTTTCTGGTCCTCATGCCTTAAATACCTTTCTGCTTTCTGCCATCTTCCTGGGATTAAAGGCTCACTTCCTGGGATTAATACCACTCTGGTTGTTTCCAGTGTGGCCTTGAACTCACAGAGATCCAGGCGGATATCTGCCTCAGGAATGCTAAGATTAAAGGTGTGAGTGCCACCATTTTCTGGCTTCTATGTCTGTCTTGTGGCTGTTCTGTTCTCTGACCCAGATAAATTTATTAGGGTGCATGATATATGGGGGAACACAATATCACCATAATACATCATGTTTTCTTTACACATTTACTGACTAGTACTTTTTTGTTTTGTCTCCATGTCTTGGCTGCTGTAGCTGACACTTTGATGGACATAAAATTGCTGCTAGTTCTGATACAATGATTTCACTTCCTTTGGATATTGGCTAATCTGGTTTGGATACGCTTGGTCCACACCAAAACTCATGCTGAACCTCAGTTCCAACCAGGCCATATTAAAAACTGTTGGGGACTTTTAGCGGTGAGTAGTTCATTAGGAGAGATGGAGTCTTTCTCATGCACGTTCTCAGTCTTGTAGGACTGGACTGTTTGGGAATGTAAGGTGCTGCCATAGTCTCTTGATGTGGGTTTCTCTTCCATATACACCCACTTACCTTCCTTCCCTTGCCAGAAGCTAAGCAAATGTCAGTGCCATATCCTGAGCTTCTAAACCATTCTCTTTAGAAATTACCTAGTCTAAGGTATTTTGTTATAGTGGCAGGAAATGACCTGAGATTTAACGAAAACCCAGGAACGGGACTGTTGAATAATAAAGTGTTCTGTTTGGGTTGTTTTTTTTTTTTTTTTCTTTCACTCTTTCTTTTTTCTTGAACATCCACATTATTTACCAAACTGACTGTGCCAATTCACATTCCAACCACTGCATACAGGGACTTGTTTTCTCTGCCTCCTCCCAACATTTATCTCTTTTTGGTAACCACTAACAGGTGTGAGGTAATGCCTCTTCGTGGTTTGGATTTGCATTTCTCTGAAGCTGATGATGCTAAGCACATTTTCACGAATTTCTCGTGTGTTTGTAAGCCACTTTTGAAAACTATCATCCCCTCAGATCCTCTGTTTATGTTTAAATCAGGTTGTTTGGGGATGACTTTGCTATTGAGCTGTATAATTCCCTTACAATTTTCATCTTTCTCAGTGAAGAAACCATTATTTCCACATTGCATACTCCTGGCACCTGAGTCAAAGTCTGGTTGTCTGCGTGTGTAAAACCCTGTGTCTGAGATCTCAGCTGTGTCTCAGTGGTCTATATGTCTGGTTTTATTCCAGCACTGTGTTGTTTGCATTCTTTTCGGCTAGTTACTGGAACTTTGTTGTGTTACTTCTGTTTTGTGTTTCTCTGATCTTCCATGTCCCATATAGCATTGTGTGCGATGTTTGTATGCCTGAAGAACAATTATTTTTTCCACTGTGTTGATTGTTTCCTTTGCTGTCCATGGGCTTTTTAGTCTGATAAAAACTTCTTTCTCTATTTTAATGATGTTCTAAAGCTCAGCACCCATATCGACATCAGGGAGTGTTCAATTCTCTTCACTTCTTCTAGTTTTATGACTAAGATCTAAGCTTGAGTGTTTAACCTATTTTAAGTCATTTGTGTATGTGAGCTGTGTAATGTAGGGCCTGGCTTCTCTCTTCTGCCTATAGCTATCCAGTTTCCCCCACTTTCCCTGGCATCATTTATTGAGGAAACCCCTTTTGCCCCCACTGCATATTCTTGGCACTCTAGTCCAAATTTAGTTGACCATATGTGTATAAACTTGTATCTGAGCTCTCTGCTGTGTCTCATTGTCTATATGTCTTGTTTTATTCCAGTACCATATTGTATGCATTCTTTTGAGATGGTTACTGGAAATTTTTTGTGTTCCTTTAGCGTTGTGTTTCCTTGGGTTTTTTTTTTTTTTAATGTTCATATAATCTTGGGTGTGATTTCTGCACACTCAAAGAAGCAATTATCTTTCCCAGATTCTACAAACTTGGGTTTCAAAGGAACCACACACACACAAAAAAAAAATGAACATTGAAAAACAAGCCAGGCATGATGGCTAATTCCTGTAATCCCAGCACTTGGGAGGAAGAGGCCAGAGGATCAGCAGTCCACTATTCTCCACAGCTACACAGTGAGTGCAAAGTCAGCTTGAGCTACATGAGACCCTGTGTCAAAAACAAAAGCAGAAGTTTTTAAGTGTGTGTAAGTATGAAGTCACAGGCTAGATGGGACATCGCCCTCTAGTTATGGGGAGGACAATGGTGGCTCCAGCTCCCGGTGATGTAATGGCTCTGGCCCTAGGGCAGAGGGACCCAAGAACTCTGGGCAGCTCCACCAGCTGAGATTGGAGTTGATGAAAACTGCTGCTTACCTCCATGGAAGGAGCTTCTGCTGTCTCTGACGGTGAAAGGCTGCTCAGTGGAGGCCACCATGGGCCTCCTGCTCTACTTTCCACTGATGGGGCCTCTGCAGCTGAATATTCCTCATCTGCATTGAGCTTTGATGATTGCTGGCAAGGATCAGACACATTAAATGCTCCCTATCTTTTTTTCTGTGTAGCCATCCTCGCTTCTGTGCTCTGCTTCATAGCTGAGCTTATTCTATTCTGGAGCTCTCCAAGAACAACTGTCTTCAGGAGGAAGTTATTACTGTTTTGTGGGGAGACTTGGATTATGACCCCTTAGTCTGCCATCTTGTTCCAAAAATATTTTCAGAGTGAAAACATATTCAAGTTAAACTATATTAAGAGATTTCTGTTTAATACTTCCAATGTGTTCTGATTTGTCTATGACTGTTTTTAAGCATTCATGTATTCTGTTAGAATATTATTTTATCATGAAAGAGTCATGTGAGAAAATTAGTCCAACTAATAATATGAAAACTGATATCCCTACATCATAAGGGCACCAAGACATTCCTGTGATATTCATGTGGAATGATTCCTTAACCTTCCATGAGTACCAAAATCTTCAAGATGCCCTAGTCCCTTGACACAATGGAATAGAAGTGGCATGTCACTTGTGCACATCTGTATGCTCTGAGAATCTCTAGATTGTTTGTAATGCCTAGTTTAATATAAATACTATTTAAGTAAAGTGCTGGATTTTTTCCTTTTTTTTTTTTACTTACTCTTCTCAGATATTATATACCAGCCACAGTTTCCCCTCCCCCCACTCATCCCAGTCTCTCACTACCACCCCTCTTTCCCAGATCCACCCCTTCTCCATTTCCCTACTTAAAAGAGCAGGCCTCCCAGGGATGGTTTTATAATGATAAGGAAAAAAAAGTCTTGACATGATCATTACAGACATAGGTTTTACTATGTTTTCCAGTTGCTACCAACAACTTGGATCCAGAGGCCCTACTACCACTGTGTGAGAATCAGTAATCTACAATAAAAAGAGCAATTCCTCTGAAACCATCTGGACCTGCAGTCTTATCGCTATCACAGATCTTACATTGTTTTTCATGTATTTGTGTATCTACTAAATAAAATGTATGAACGTTTGTTTGTTGTGATTCAGGGAACTCGTATGCACTCTAGTACTAAGGTGTATCCCTAGCACGCAACACATATGTGTAAGTGGTGTTGTTTGTTCCTGCTATTTTGGGAGGCCTGCCACCCAAATAAATCATATACGGAGGCTTCTTCTTAATTGTGAATTCCCAGCCTTAGTTTGGCTTATTTCTTGTCAGCTTTCCTTAACTTATCCTGTCTACCTTGTGCCTCTGGGCTTTTCCCATCCTCTTACTTTTGTAAATCTTACTCTTACTCCGTGGCTTGCTGTGTAGCTGGGTGACTGGCCCCTGGTGTCCTCCTCCTTCTCTGGCTACTTCTTTCTTCTCTCCCAGATTTCTCCTCTATATATTCTCTCTGCCTGCCAGCGCTGCCTATCCTTTCTCCTGCCAGTTCATTATTAGACCATCAGGTGTTTTAGACAAGCACAGTAACACAGCTTCATAAAGTTAAACAAATGCAACATAAACAAAAGTAACACACCTTAAAATAGTATTCTACAACATATAAGCACTCTTATTTGCTGCCACAGAAGTCCTATAGAAGGTAAGTACATGAACAAGGTGTTTTCAAATACTTACTAGTTCTTTGAAGAAAATAAAAGATTTCTGGAGTTTGCTGGAGAGTGAAAGTTGCTCCTTTGTACTTACAGGAAACAGGGAGAAAGTTAAGAGAAAGTTTCTCAAGGCAGTACACGTGAGCTGAGAGGCCTAGGAGAGCAGAGCCTTGCACTGCACGAACGTTCATTCTTGTACTATTATCTAACTGTAACTGTATTCATGCCCCCTCACCATTACTTTAAACTAGATTCTAGGAAGGGAAACAAGCCAAGGCAGAATGCATAGCTTTTCTTTTCACTCTGATCACATGGATGATCAGACGATCACCTCAAGCAGTAAAGCAGCCTAAACCATCCCAGTATAGAAATCCTAGGTAGCAATGTAGCGGCAGCTTCAACCCTTCTGAGACAGGCTGATGCTGAAGTTGGAAAATGGACAGGAGGAAGCTACTGGGACCAGTACAAGTATCTGACTTGTGCTTACAAGGCCTGGAAAACAATTAATATGCCCTTCTTCTTCCTGGGTTTCTTTCTGAGATCTGAAGATTTCCTACTAGACCTTTCTACACTTGGATATCCAGTTTCCCTGGCATAATTTACTGAGGAACCTATCATGACCCCATTGTCTATCCTTCACTGCATGGGAGAGGCCCATGAGGGGCCCACCCACATCAACCATTAATCCAGAAAATGCACTACAGGCTTGACCACAGGCCAGTCTTATGTCCAGTTCAGTTAGCTGTATATGTGTAAACTTATGCCTGTGGTCTCCAAAATCAATCCAAACAGACTGTGTATTGCCTATGCCTTGGTGCATGTTCTTACTACTGTGATAACCGTGGCCAAAAGCAACTTGGGGAGAAAATAGTTTTATTTGGCTTACAGGTTTTACTCCATCACTGAGGGAAATGAGGGGAAACTCAAGACTGAAGACGGAGGAGGGCTGGCTTGCTCTTCACGGTTTGGTCAGTCTGCTTTCTTGTACAACTCTGGACCACAATCATTAACCAAGAAACTGCATTGCAGACTTGCCCACAGGCTAATCTTCTGGACTTGTTTTCTTAGTTGAGGTTCCCTCTTCCCTGATGATATAAGTTTTATCAGCATGGATCAGGTTAACAAAAACTAACCAGCACCCCCTCTCTACATCCTTCTGACAGAATCAAGACCCCAAATCTGTTATGACTCCCAACTGAAGACATAACACAGTGTGCTTTGTTGATATTGTGGTGGACACTCCTGATCCCTACAAGTTTTTGAAGTGAAAAGAAAGACTTCCTTGTCTTTCTCCACAAACCACAAGAGGAGAATCAACAGAGTTTCGTCAATTATTTACTCTCCACAAAGTCTTCTCTCCCTAACCATCTCAACATTCCACTTTTTTTTATCAAATGACTTAAAAAGCATTGGAAGAGGGTGTTTTGTTTCATTTTGTTTTGTTTTTTGTTGTTGTTTTGTTTATGTTTGTTTTTTTGTACTGACTATGAAAATATGGAAGGCTAAACTGGAGGAATTCTCATGTTATTAAAGTTTTGCTCCCCATAGAAATATCAATTTCAGCAGCATGTAACTAAAAAGAAGCATCAAAAAATTTATTAGTCCTGGGAAGAAATTTAGATATTATTCTAGTATAATTGAAATTCATTTGAGGGTTTAAAGTAAGGAGTAATGCAATCAAGTTTATCTTCTTAAGTTGGTCCCCTGGACAACTGTATGAATAACAGATCTTGGGCAGGCTAGGGTGGAAGAAAACAGGTAGAGGGTACTACCCTGAACTGTACATGCAGATCAGAGTTTCTCAGGTAGAAACCTGAGAGAAGGAAAGCAATAAGATGCTAGTGTATTATGCATGTAAACCTGATATAATTTATCTGGTCAATAGGGGTAAGAAAAGGAGAAAAATCTAGCACCAATCCTAAAGTTTCCACTTTGTCATTGAAGAGACTTTCATGGAGTCCCTTGCTGAGATAAGAAGGAATAGAAGATGTCTGTGGGTGGAAATCTGTTTTGGTCCTGCAGCACTTGAGATGCCTGTTAGATATCTAAGTTGAGACATGAGCTAGACAACTGAAATGTAAGTCTGGATCTCAGTGAGTAGCAAAGGCTGGAGTAACAGGTTTGGAGACTCAACACTTACATGGTATTTAAAGCTATTAAACTGGATGAGATCATCTGAAGGAAAATGTTGGTGGAGACTGTAAAGGGGGCTGGAGTAAGCATTAAACCTTCAGCTTTTAGAGGTCGAAAGCTCAAGAATCCAACTAGTATTATAGAGGACTCGTATTGAAGAGGTTCCTCCATCCTGAGCTTACACTCAGGACAAAAGATAGAGGAAACAGAAAGATGGGGGAGTGTCTGCCCAGAATAGAAAACATACCTAAAAGGTTCTATACTAGATTCCCCAAAGTGATCTGCACCCAAAGGTTCTAGATCATGCTATCTGGGATGATATCTCCAAAGAACATGTGACTAACATGTTCTAAGGTTTGAGCTGCCCTCAGCTTCTATGCTGGCTAATCTATGTCAACTTAATATATAAAGTAGAATTATCTGAAAAGAGGGAACCTCAATTGAGAAAATGCTACCATAAGATCTGACCATAAGGCATTTTCTTAATTAGATTGATGGGTGGTGCCATCCTTGGGCTGGTGGTCCTGGGTTCTAAAAGAAAGGATCTCCTGAGCCAGCCATGGAGAGCAAACCAGTAAGCAGCACCCCTCCATGGTCTCTGCATCAGCTCCTGCCTCCAAGTTCCTGCCCTGCTTTAGTTCCTGTCCTTACTTCCATAGATGATGAACAGCAATATGGAAGTGTAATCCAAATAAACTCCTTCCTCCCTGTTTGCCTTTTGGTCACTGTGTTTTATTGCAACAATAGAAACCCTAACTAAGACAGCTTCCAAACCCAGTCAGCTACAATAGAACAATCAGTGTTGTGAATAGCATCTACCCAAAGCTTTGCCTGCTGACTTTTTCATCAGAAAAGGCCTGCTTATTATCTATCCATCCATTGAACAAAATCAATCCATCACATGTCTGTCAGACAATAGACCCGGCATGTTTGTATAATGACTGAGATAGTCTCTTGCGAGAGAAAGACAGACTGTAATAAATGATAAAAATAATAACCACAAGTTTATACTTGTGAATGCTATGCCTCCTCCTGTACTATCCAAAATGCTTTAAATATATTAATATTTTTATTTTCACAAAAACTCAATGAATTTCAAGAATGATGCTAAGACGGTTCCAAAAACTCAAAATGAGTCATGGCTCTAAATGTGAGGACTCTATAAAGTTCGTAAAAAGAAACCAGAAGAGTATGTCTTCATAATCTGGCTGGAACAAAGCATTCTTGGCTATAATACCAGACTATAAATGACTAAAGAGAAAATAAATTGGAATTAATCAAAACTAAAACTGTTTTTGCCATCATAACCCCACCCAAAAAAAAACACACAAAATGAGAGAAAATATTTACAAGTCACAGATCTGAGAAGGAATTTGTAAAAAATTCCAAAAATGTAAAGAGATTTTAAAATTCAGCAATAGAGCTGGGTGATGGTGGCACACCCCTTTAATCCCAGCACTCGGGAGGCAGAGGCAGGAGGATCTTTGTGAGTTCGAGGCCAGCATGGACTACAGAGTGAGTTCCAGGAAAGGCGCAAAGCTACACGATGAAACCCTGTCTCGAAAAACAAAAAACAAACAAAGAAACAAAAATCAGCAATAGAAAAAAAGAGTAATCATATCAGAGGTGGGAATTTGGGAGGAAGAGGAGGAGAGTAGATGGAGTAGAAAATCATAAAGGATGGAAGGATGAATGTGACCAGAAAGATTTGAATAGAAATTTCCCCACAGAAGAGACAGAAAACACCAATGAACACAGAAGTCAGCAGTGGGTGCTTTCATTGTTACAAATGAGGGATTCATTAACTATAGTTCATGTATGCTCATGTTTCTCAAGTCTAGACTTAGCAGTTAAACCTGCAGTATCCCAAACTCTTCAAACCACCATGGGACCACATTTGTAGGAATAGAAACCGTTAACTTTTCAAAAAGATCACTGTGAAGTCGACTTTTTCAGTAGACACCCAAATCTCCCAGCTCTGAAATCTCAGCATCCCACTTCACTTTCTGACAACCCTTCCCCGCTCCAAATGGATTCAAGGATGCCCCTTATGGCCATACCACCCTAAAAACACCAGTTCTCAACAAGGATGCCATCACAATGTCCCATCATCATTCAGGGATGAGCTATAACATAGGTTGCCCAGTAAGAGTGTTTTCAGCTAGGGTCAAGTGACCGTAGTCATTGCAACTGAAAGGCAGAGGCATTTTGTTTGTTTGCTTGTTTGTTTGTTTTCTAATAGCTGAAAATAAGAAGCCAGAAAGTCATACTCGGTTTAGCCTGGAGTAAAACAAATGTCTGATAGTGTCTATAATAGTTGTGTGGCAAGGAACTGGTGGTTTCTAAACACTGAGAACAATTCCCAGATGAGAAGTAGATATGAAGGTTTCACCTCACTTAGCAGCGGGCAGCCATCAGAGCAAAGACTCACAGTGTAATAAAGGGTGCTGAGAATAAGAGACTGCTGAGTTTTCAACCCTACATATGACATCTATTCCACCAGCTCCAAGGCCCAGGGGACATCATGGAAGGGGTAAGGAAAGCTGTAGAGCCAGAGACTGGGGAAGAACACTATAAAATGATGGCCTCAAAATATGGAATAGCCTTTGTGATCATGAACACACACTAACTATGACCATATGCACAAGATGTGAAAACAGGGATGGGGTGGCTGCTAGTAGGGAGGGAGGGAGGAGTCAACAGGAATGGGAGGGTCATAAGAGAAGATAATGAGTGAATATGATCACTATATATTATATACAAGCAAGAAACTGTCAAAAATGTTAAACCAATTTTACAATGAGGTCTTCAATCTTGTAGCTAAGGCAATCAACATCAGTGAGTCAGGAAGAGGACGTCAAGACTCAGATTAAAATCAAAATCAAGCCCAGGACAATGAGCAATGTTTCTGGCCAGGCAGAACATAGAGTACTGGCCTACAGAAATGTGAGTGAATAAAGTAGGTGCTGTTCAAACCATGGAGCTTGTCATCTGCTTTGTAGCAATATAGAGTGAATTTAGTCTCTTTAGCAAGTTCTCTGAAGCCTGCAGTGCAGACCATTGACTAGCTTTAGGAATGAACAGAAAGAGCATATTACTTGCCTCTATGTTATTCTCCAGGATTTAAATAAGAATTTAAGGTAATTTTGCAAATAACCTTTATCCAAATGCTTGGATAGAATACTGGCACCAGCATTTCTTGACTGAAAAATATCATCCTCGTTTGAATTTTAACAACACTTATGAAATGTGTAAAATGATAAGCAGTTAACCTTCATTATCACAGTTTACTCCCACAACATACAGTAGGCTAGGAATCAACACAATCATAGCATTAAAAGATTTCAAAAATATACATGACTTCTTCAAGCTCACTAAAGGAAAATCTTCTAATTAGATTTGGATATTTTTCTGTTGTGAATCTTATACTCTGTCTGCTATGTAAAAGCCATCAAATCTACTTCACTGTATATATGATAGACAGACCAGAGAAATATCACTGAAATGATACAAAACTCTTGCAAAATAAAATAGTCATAATAAACATCTCCAAAGTGACAGCCAGCCAACTAACACAGTGTCTGGGCCTGTCTGGGATAATAAAACATGTGTTTGTAGCAGTTTCAAATAATACATGTTGCCAAGCTACCTGAATACATGCTGCTTGGGACATGATGTTACAGGGCTGAGAAGCCAAGGCTGAGGACACTGGGTAGGATCAGCTCATGGTGACTCTTTGAATGTCTACAACAACCCTCACTTTGTAGGTTCCAAACACTGAGCAAAAATGTAAAGGTCTTGCCTGAAATCTGTGCCTATTCAGACCTTTGGGGTCCAATGAAGGATGAACAGCCCCATGATGTTGCAGTCCAGACACATCACTGTGTTTATTTCATTCTAATTCCATTTACATGTTTGTGACGATATAAAAATAGAATTCTGTTAGTGACTGACTTAGTCAAATATTTTTATTCCACAGCACTGTATGGGTGCTTTTCTTGTGTTACAGCATACTTCCTTGTATTTGGTTGTCCTGAACTTTGCCATCTGTCAAAACAGATGATTTCTCTTGTGGAATGGAAAGAATCCTTTGCTTGTTATTCATTGCTTGATATTTTTTAGGCATCCCACTCATTTTTATATGTCAAACTCTCTTTTCATTGTTACAGAAAGGGATTCTTGAGGTTGACACTGCAGACAAAAAGTCACAGCATATTGGAAGATAATATAGGTGTGTTTTCTTAACTTTGTAAAATTATGTTTACATGTCTGATATGTTGGAAACATTTTTTTTTGTAGAATAAACATCACACAATTGAGAGTGAGAAGAAGCATCTAGAAAAAGTAATAGGTGCTAAGAGCAATTATCTCAAGGGGTCTATAGAGATTTTTAATTTTCTCTATAACACTCAACATTCCAAGTTTTCTGCAGTGATCATATTACCGGAAAAGGACATGGAAGTTTTTAAATTGCTAAATAATGTGTGATATTCCCATGACCTTCATGTGTCACCCCAAATTCATGTTAAAGTTCATTACCAATATGATGGCATTGAGAAGTGGGAACTTTGAGGAACTTATGAAGCCCTGGGGACTGGATGAGTGCCCTCATAACAGGGTTTGAAGGGAACACTCTGCCTTCTGCCCTTCTGCCATTTTTGTTGTTGTTGTTGTTGTTTTCTCTTACACCTTCCGTGTTATGAAGATGACATGAAGTAAAAGAGTCACCAATAGAATAAGCTCTCCCCAGATGAGGAACTCAGTCCTTTGATCTCATACTTCTCAACCTCTGGAGTGGCAGGAAAATAAATGTCTGTTGTTTATAAATTACTCAGTGTCACACATTTTCTCAGAGTGGGAATGGAATAAGCCTGATGTATTTCACAAAAACTAAATGCCTCTATCTACCTGTGAACCCAAACTTGTAAGATCCTATGACAGGAAGGATGGATTACCCAAACATGGGGGAAGAGGTTTGAAGAATGGGTGAAGCAGGACTGACCACCACCACTTTAAAAGAGTTGTATATTAATCTTCTGAAGACTTAATTTTGACTAACTGGCCAAACTAAACCTCTCAGAACATCTGTTCTGGCCCTCCCTACAGACACATGTGCCCGCTACCGATCACCAGCACTGCTGTCTTACTGCCCATCAAAGTCTGAGGAATCTGAAGAACTGTGATAGGAATGCCTTTCTGAAAGTCATCACATGAGGAGAAGGAAGAAGTATCACTTGAACGTGAATCTTGACTGCAAGCCAGTGTCACTCATACTTTCAGATCTGTCACTTGTGACATCTGGTTTACCTCTGGGTTCATCTCTGAGCAACTATCATTCCCCTTTGCAAATCTCTGCTTGTTTACAAGGGGGATCAGGAAGCCCGAGGAAGGCACTGAATATAGAAAACCCAAGTGGCTGACTCTCCTTTGTGTTTTAGGAATGAGAGATTAGGAGGACATCTGGCTGTGACCAATGACCCTAACTCCCCTACTATGAATTCTTTGGTCCCGACCCCACAGGATTCCCTGGGTTCACAGCAGCCATTCACAAATTTTAAATCAAAACTAAAGTGAGGCAACTTCTTGGCAGTTTGGCAACTTTACGTCTCAGGGTTGTTCTGCTGCCAGGGTGATCAGAAAAACACGGAGGGGAAATATGGGGACTCCTTGAAGGATGACAGCATCAAAATCAAAGACAAAGACAAAAGCAATAGGGACTGACAATGTGGGTCAAAAACAGTGGCCCCAGGGCTGACCCAGCTGGAGAGAAGATGCATGGAGCAGTGTTGTCACTGGGAGACCAGTGGGCTTTCCAAATTTCATGCTTCCCGGAAACTTTAAACAAAAGCTGGAGCCCAGAACTGAAAATAAGCAAACAAATGTGAATAGGAAAGTAAGGTAAACATCACAAGGTTTCTTTCAGTTTCACCCAAGAATGAATGCTATCGAGGTCAGGACAGAGACCATTTGCCCCAAACTCAGTCACTTTAGGGCTCTTTTGATGTGAGAGAACCAGAGCTACCCATAGGTGCTCTCCAGAGGAAAGCAGGGCTCAGAAGCATGTGCAAGGCGAACACTGCCTTGGGAACTTTCCAGAATCTTGAAGTGGTGCTCCAAAAAGCAGCATCCAAGCTGTTCCCCACGTGTGAAGGACCTTTATTCATTGCATCCTGGGTGCTCTGCAATGTCTCCTCTCTTTCCTGCTTCAGTTTAAAAATTTGCTAAAAACTTATAAAACATACACACACCACACACACACACACCTTACCAATGCCTATACCTACAAATACTTCAATTAACTATGATGCTTGATCCTTCCTTACAAAGTATGTGTTACCATTCGGTTTCTGATTCTCAAAAGGATTTGCACAAAGAATGTTTGCTGAATATAGTGTAAAATCTGACTCGTGAGCACACACTGCAACTACAGACATGGCTCTGGGTCTTATAATAAACATATCATTTTCCAATGGCCAAACATGGTTTCCTTCAACTCCCACATAACGGCCCAAAAGAATACCTGTCCTATGACTGAGGGGTAGCTGCTTTTCCTTTTTGAGATAATCTTCATTTGTGAGCGTATCTTTCATAGCAGATGCTTTCAGTATTTAGTAATCTTAGGAAAATGGACTGTTTATGATAGCAAAAGCAGAAATGCTCTCATCTTGCTGGGCGATATCCACATTTCTGTCTTCTTGATTTTCCTCATATACTGCTGAGGTATCTACACATGTGACTCAAATGCAAAGATATTTTTCTTTGGAGATTGAGACTGGGGGAACAGTAGTTGAAGGCCACCCTGGGCTCCATAGCAAGACTCTGTCTCAAAAAGAAAAATATAAGGCGGCAATGAGATAGTTTAGCAGGTAAAAGCAACTGCTACAAGGTTGATGACCTGAATTTGATCCCTGGGACCCAGAAGACGGAAGGAGAAAACTGACTCTTGAAAACATGCACCTCTTACCTCCAAACATGCACCCTTGTGGCCTCCATATTATATACATATACATACATATACAAAGTAAATGAGTAGTAAAGTTTAAATAAATAATAAAGTAGAAGACTATCTTAAAAACATGAGCAGAAGACTAACTAAATCACAGTGACTGCCTGTAATACCAGCACTCAGGAAGTAAAGACGGGCAGATCCCAAGTGTGACACCAGCAGGAGTTGCATATTGGGATTTTCTGACAATAAGTCAAATATACGTTATACAGTCTTTTCTGTTGAGGCCTTGAAATCTAGTCTCAGTTTTGAAGGTTGAGGATGACTTTCAGAGAACAGTTATAATAATAATAATAATAGATTAACAAAGCTTGGTGGCCATAAAAGAATGTTACTATTCACCTACACACAAGACCCTAGGTCCAACTTGAGAAAGTCAGCTCCTGCCCCAGCTTCTTACAGACTCCTTAAATACACTACAGAGTGGTTAGGAAGCCAGATTCCTTCTCACTATAAATCTTGAGACTACCTATTTTTCTTCCCCCTTTGAAACTTTCCACCATTAGGGACAGTACAGTCATGCATTGCTTAACAACAGAGATATTTTCTGAGAAATGAGTCACTCGGCAGTTTCATCCGGCATGCACCTCCCAGAGCACACTCACCCAAACCTGCATGGTCACTCCCCAGAGATTCCTGATGCAATCAGGAAATGTGGCAAATGAAGACGTGTGAGGCTATTGCTGGCAGAATGCATATTATCTTACTGTGAGGTTTTAGCCGACACACAGCAGTACACTCTAAATTAACAGTAAAACATAAAGCATGGTAAATACATAAAGTGGTAGCATACTCATTGATTTTCATTATCAAGTATTATCTATGGAATTATGTTGTACTTCTGTATGACTAGCAGTACACCAGATGTGTTTATACCACCATCCCACAAGCACATGAGTAATTATTTTAGTTACAATGTCTCTATAAACTTTTTAGTTTCCTTATACTGTGAGACTTCCATCACCCTTGTAGTCCACGGTTGATGGGACTGCCATGATGGAGCACATAATATGGTCTTTCTGCATTAAGATTGAATAGAACCTGCCTTCAGTGGTGACTCAAGTCATAAGGCCCCAAAAGTTTGTCAGCAGAGCAGATAACCATTAACCTCAAGTTTTAGTTCTAAATTCTTTATCCCCAGAGATAGAAAGCAATCTCTTCTTCATTTGAGCAGGCAAGATGCCTCAGTAGGTAGAGTACTTGCCATGCAAGTGTGAGGACCAGAGTTCAAATCCCTGTAATGATATACATGGCAAGCAGGTGCAGCCCTTCCTGCAATCCTACTACTGAAGAATTGGAGATAGGGGATCCTCAGAGCAAGCTGAACCCTTAAACTACATGATTCAGTGATCTCTGCATTCAAGAGATCTTGAGTTCTCTGCCTGAATATAAGGTGGACAGTGATCAAGAAAGACACTAAACATCAGTCTCTGGCCTCCACTCACACATGTAAATTTGCACCACACATGACAACATGTGTACGAGCGTGCACACGCACACACACACTTTTGTTCTGACACAAAAGGTACAATAGTCTATTGACACAGAAGTAATTTTGCATTTTTAAAATCATCACTATATGCAAAACAATGATCAATAGTATCATGCAAATATTCTATATTAACTAGCTTATTCACTCACTTCTATAATCATTTCATTCACATGACAAGAAATAAAAAATTAAAATACTCAGAAGTAACCAGCCACCCACCACAGTCCTCGCATCCTCAGCCTTGATCCCATCATTTTCAAACAGAGTAAGTCTTATTTATAGTTGAAAGTTGTGTCAATTAGTTCAGCTTACTAAAGCTCAAAATACATTCAGGCCACTCACTGCTAAAACCCACTGTCAAATCTTTCATCTGTAACTAAGGCCAGTCATCCAGACCATTAAAACTGCTTCATTTTGAGTCATGGGACAGAAGCCAGCCCTGGGAGAAGTAGCAGAAGGCACATCCTGCTCGCTCTCTGCCTCATGCTTCTGATCTGATTTCAAAGGCTCAGCTCTCTTCACAACTCTCCTCCCACTTGGGGGACATTCACATGGCTTTCTACATCTGCAGGATGCCCATTTTCACCTGAGTGATTGATTCACTGAGCCAGTGAGGCAAACCATTAGCGTCCAGGCAAAAAACACTATGGTATTCCTTGCTCTCCCTCTCTGCTCCTAATCCAGCTGGAATCTCCTGCTCCCCTTAGCTTTCCTTCCCTCAAACCTTGCCCTTCATTACTCCCCCTGTCGTCCAGGTTGTTCATGTAGATCTCATCCATCTCTCTGTCATGATAAATGAAGACCACATGAGAACAGGAATAGGCAGAGTGCTGGAGCGGTTCCCCAGAAATCCACAATGATATATCCTCTGTAGACTGCTGGCAATGGTCGAGAGAAAGCCTGATCTGACCTAGTCTGGTGATCAGATGGCCAAACACCCTAACAGTCGTTCTGGAACTCTCATCCAATAACTGATGGAAGTGGATGCCGAGATCCTCAGCCAGGCTCCAGGTGGAGCTCCAGGTGTTCAATTGTCCAGAAAGAGGAGGGACTGTGGGAGCGTGAGTTGTTGAGACTACGATTGGAAAAAGCACAGGGACAAATAGCCAAACTAATGGAAACACATGAATTATGAACCAAAGGCTGTGGAGCCCCCAGCTGGATCAGGCCCTCTGGCTAAGTGAGACAATTGAATAGCTTGAACTGTTTGGGAGGCACCAATGAGCTGGCTGTTTGGAACCTTGGGCTTACACAGGGACACTTTGCTCAGCCTGGAAGGAGGGGACAGGACCTGCCTATACTGAATCCACCAGGTTTAAATGAATCCCCAGGGGAGTCTTGGCCCTGGAGGAAATGGGAATAGAGGGGAGGGAATGGGGGAAGGGTGGGGTAGGGCGGGAGGGGGGAGGACGGGGGAACCCATGCCTGATGTGTAAAATTAAAACACAAATATAATTTTAAAAAATTTTAAAAAAAGACACTATGGTGACATTAGTCAAACCAGATAAATTACTGTAAGAAATAGATGGAAATTCTCCAAGATGTGGTATCTGAACAAACAAAATTTTCAGCAACGTATTGTAAATAGATCATGCTAAGCAATGGCCTAAATAATTTCTATTTTAGAATTCTCTGAGTACTAAACACTGTTAGAACTTGACTTATGGTCACTTTAGTTCTTCATCGTCTTGCATCCCTCTAACAAGTTTATGCATACAGGAAGAAAAAGACTTTCCATACAGCATGAAAAGTTTCTTGGATGTTTGTACCCTGCTTCCACATGCCCATCGCTCAGTAGACAGATGTATGTCTAGGTCATCCTATCTAGATGTTGGATAAATTCTTTTTGAACTAATTTGACTGGTATTTTTTTGTTTTTATAAAGAGTATCACATATCTCATCTTCACCTCAAACTTGCTGTAAAGCCCAGGATAATCTTGAACTTCTGGACCCCCTAACTATACACACACCTCATGAGAGCCAGAGTGACAGACACATACCACCACATCACTTATGCAGTGCTAAGGATTGAGCACACACACAAGTACTTTATCAGCCAAACTATTTCCCAAGCCCCAATAAATTCTTGTTAAAAAGTGAGAGGAGCCAGGCAGTGGTGGCAAACGCCTTTAATCCCAGTTCTTGGGAGGCAGAAGCAGGCAGATCTCTGTGAGTTCCAGGACAGCCTAGTCTACAAAAGGAGTTGCAGAGCAGCCAGTGCTGTTATACAGAGAAAGCATGTCTCAAACCACACGCCCCCCACCCACCTCCATCAATGCCTGGGGCATATGGGAGAGCTCACCTGTGATCATAAAAGCAGGAGAGCTGTCCCTGGCCCCCACCAGCTGCAACATTCAGGAGAGCAGGTGCTGCACAATAGAGCCAACCATGTTAGCCAAGGTGTAGGTGAGACAGCCCTGTAATCTTGAGAATGGGACAGCGGTCCTTATTACCCATCTGCCTTGTGGTGGCATGGGCAGAGGAGAGTTTCCCTCCCAATCAATACCTGAGGCAAGTGGGAGAGCTATCCCTGTGGTCATAAGTGAGGGAGAGCCATCTCTAACCCCCACCAACTACAACATTCAGGAGAGCAGGCCCTGCACCTTGCCAGGGCAGCATAATAGAGCTAGCTATCCCTGCAGGAATGGGTGAGCCAGTCCCAAAATTGTGAGCATGGGAGAGCTGTCCCCATTACCTATCTGTCCTGTTGTGGCATGGATGGGGGAGAGATACCTTGCCCCCCCATACACACACACACACACACCCATCAACCCCTGGACAGATGAAAGAGTTGGCTTTGGAGTCATAAGAGAAGGAGAGCTGTCCCTGACCCTCAGCTGCAACATGCAGGAGAGCAGGCCCTGCACCTCACCAGAGCGGCACAATAGAGCCAACTCTGTTAGCTCAGATGTGGGTGAGCCAGCCCCAAAGATATGAGCATGGGAGAGCTATCCCATTTCTCATCTGTCTTGTGGTGGCATGGGCAAGGGAAAGAAACTCTCCTCCCTACACCGTCTTCTGTCCACCAATGCCTGGGACAGGTGGTCATAAGACTGGAAAAACTATCTCTGAAACTCACCAGCTAAAACACTTGGTAGAGCAGACCTTGCACCCTGCCAGGCCAGCACAACAGAACCAACCCTATTAGAGGAGATGTGGGTGAGCCAGCCCCAAAATCGTGAGCATGGGACAGCTGGCCCTATTCCCCATGTGGTGGACCAATCCTACAGCTGTCTAGGGTTATGACTTGGCCTGCCCCGTCATCCACACCATCTATGATCTTCTAGAGCATGTGAAGGGACCTGACCTGCAGACTCAAAGCTTCAGAATCTCCACAAGACAGGATGCCAGCAAGATACCCAGAAAGAGTCCTAGTTAGAGCCCAACATCAAATGTGCAGTGGAGACCAGGGGCCTTGAATAAGACCAATGACTCTTGGCAATAGATATTTGCAAGTACAAATGTATGATCCAAGGGGTATATGGTATGACTTGTTAGATTGCACTGCAGCTTCCATGATGAGATTTTTAATTCCTTCCCTTTTTTAAAATTATTTTTCTCATATTATTTTCTTCATTTTTTTTCTCTTGAATTTTGTTTTATTCAGGAAGGGGTACAGGGGCAGAGAGCAGATGCAAAGGGACAAGGGATGAATCGGATCAAGATACATGGTGTGAAAAACACATAGAATAAATAAATTTTATTTTTAAAAAGTGAAAGAAATGTAATGATCATCCCTGTAGGTGTTGTATCAAGGAACTACGAAAAGTATTCACATTTCTGAATATATAAGATAATGTCAGCTGATGATCCAGTTTCCAATGGTCATTCTTAATGACACAGAAAGAAAATTTTGTGGAAATAAAATTAGTCTCATTTATTTTAATATTTATGCATGTATTGAAATAATATGTATTAAGTGCTAGTAGGGGCCAAGACAGGCACAAATCTCTGTCCTTTTGGAGCTTGTGTTACAGTGAAGGGATTAAACTGTAGACAACAGAAATAAATAGACTAGATATTGGTAATTGTAGGAAAAAGTAGGATAGGCAGTATGAAAGTCTGCAGTTTCAATAGGGTGACAGTGGAAATGCCTGGAAGAAGTGAAGGAATGAGCCAGGACACTAGAGACCATTCCAATCGCCAAGAGCAAGGACCTGAGAAACATGCCTGAAGTGCTCAAGTGACATCAAGGAAGCCAAACAGGCAAGAGAAGTGTGAGAAGGATTTGGGTTTGGTGTGATCAAGACGTTGTGTGCATACATGCATGAAACTGCCAAAGAAAAAATTAAAACTATTCTTTTAAAAAGCTGAGAAGACAATTCAGTACAAGCAGATGACTTCAGATTTGAAGCATTTCCTCTCACCCTGAGACTTGAGTTTTACTCTCAGGGTAAAAAGCAAACAGTTATGAAAGAGTTGCAACATTATACAATTTGTATTTTTAATGGATCCTACTGACTGTTGTGTTGAAAACAGACTAAAGGCAAAAGGACAGTAGAAGCTGCAGAACCAGTTTGGAGGCAATTGTAATAATACAATCATATGATAACAGTGGTTTGCACCAGACCGTAGCCATGGAGGTGGTGACACACAACAGAATTACAGATTCTCCTGGAAGGTAAACAACTGTAACTCTATCCCCAATGTTTTCAAACCTTTGTGCCACAATCTGACTTTCAATAGATGAAAGGAACGTCTTGGCTTCTTATGAACTCACAACCCAGAAGCATGTCATCTACAAATGGTTTAGCTCTATGTTAAACAATGTGGCACCCCAATTGCTGGGTGATTAGGCACTGACTGCAAAAGATTTTGACCAAAGCAACTGGAAGATAAAGATGTCACATACTGACGTAAAGCCAACAAACAGAAAACAGTGAAATAATTATGTTAGGATGAGATTCACAGGATATCAAGAGTTCGATTTTGATGTAGGCTTGAAATAGTCATGTGGATATGTAAAGAAGGGATATGCACATGTAGATCAGAGAGACATTCCGCATGTAAACTAGACTACTCCGTTCCATTTTTTCAGACACAAAGCCTGAGGTGGAGACATTTCAACAACTGATGTTTGGAAGAGTTACTTTCAATTCAAACCCACAGGAAAAGTATGAGACATAGGAGAGGGCAATGGAAAGTGCTCAACAATATGCAAGGTGATTACATAGTCAACATCCATTCTCTTTGATACTGTTTGCTACAAACTAAGCCACAAAGCTTGTCTCACCCAACAATATGGAAACTGTACTGTTATCATCCTATATCAATCATTACCACAGACCCTCACAGGGAAGGTTATGGGAAAATCTCCTAGAAAACTCCTTCAGGTAAAGCAGCTCCCACAAATCAAAGGCAAAGCCCAACAGTGTGGTGATGGTAGTGATGAGCATATCAACTTATGTAGAGAGTCGGGAAAGGAAGAGGATGCTTGAAGGTGAATCTACCCCTTACACCAATCAGTTTTTCCTAACACTCACAATTGGCTCACTCCATCTCCTCTTAGCTTCCCCATAAGTCTGGTTGGCTGGAATTTCTGGAGATACTTGCAAAGAGTTTTAAAGAAGCAATGGGCATCTTCTACTCTGAAGTTAGCTGTACAGCCAAAACTAGTATGAACCATTCTCAGATCTTCATCTCTCAGAAGGCCAAGACTTTATTTCTAGTGTCTTATAAGCATGTCAATTGTTCTTGCCCAAGTACAATAGATACAGCTTCAAAAGTCCTAAGAGATAACTCAATGGTCCCAAGAATGTGGCACGTATTCCTCATAGCTCCTGTTCTACATGATGATCATGGTCAACTATTCATATCAAAAGGAAACTTCTTCTTTGCTACCTGGTCCTCTGGGACCAGGAACATAAAATAACTAGGTGGAAGCAGTACAGTTTTCAGGGCTCTTCTTGTGTCACTGTTTGGTAGTGCTCTTGAGCCTGGGAAGCAAGACCTCTGTGCCCATCAACTCTGATTCTATGTGGATGGGAAGTGTAGATTCTCAGAGTGAGTCTGAGATGGTCAGCAAAATAATTCTCAGAAACTTCCTGAACCTGAGTATTTTATTGGTTGAAGATAGTGTTCAAATTAACGGCCATTGCTTCAGGGTACATTCCCCATTTTAAGGGAAGCAGCCTATGCACCCTCCCCCCAGAGTCAGCTCAAAGCTAGCACATCTGCTGCATATGCAGGTCCAGTTCATTGTTGTGCTCTTGAGTGACAGATCCCAGATGCCAAAGCTGTGACTCTAACTGTGCTAGAGAATGTGGAAAAAAGACAACAATCAGTGTAGGGCTTGGAAAGTCCAACACAAGATCCAGATAAAGGGCCAGAAAGCTTCTAAGTCTGGCATATTCATCATCATCATCATCATCATCATCATCATCATCATCATCTCTTTCACATTGTAAGTCTGAAATTTCTGAGAAACAAAGCAGAAGTCCACACAATGAGTGACTGAGTTGTAGTGAAATGCTAACTCCCTGAAAAATTCAGGGCCTGGAGAGATGGCTCAGAGGTTAAGAGCACTGACTGCTCTTCCAGAGGACCTGAGTTCAACCACATGGTGGCTCACAACCATCTATAATGAGATCTAGTGCCCTCTTCTGCCTTGCAGTCATACATGCTGTTTACATAATAAATAAATAAATCTTTAAAAAAGAAAAAAAAAACTCAAGACACCAATCTGGGACAGCTGGACCCAGAAAACTGAGATGAAGACACAAATTCAATAAAGGCGGCAATATAGACTCCTAACTTCTACCAGGTCTTCCTAAGCAACAGAGGCAGCTCTTCTTGCCAATGCTGGAAGACAGACCATGCTTTCTCTGCAGACCATGCAATGGACTCCTTACCAAGCGCTGACAGGCCTGCTCACAACCAGGATCCACCCCCTTTCCCTGCTGTTTCCAGTCTCAGCAGGTCCAAGAGGGCGAGGTACAAGCTGTAATCCATGAAGAGGCGTGCTCCACACCAAACTCTCAAGGAGGATTGCTGAATCAAAGGGTGCAATTTTGTATTGCCAAATTATCCTCCGTATGCATTGTACCAACTTATACTTCCATCAGCAGCGTGTGGAGAGCAATGAATGCTTCCTTGACAACTTACCAACAGAACGTTTGGTGAATGTTTCAAAAGTTTGGCAAATGAGGACTTTTTAAGTGATAGGACTGCAGGACTGCAGGCTTTTTAAATTATTTCTCCAGTTATAAAATTATATTTAAATATTTTTCTTTTGTTTCTTTCCCTTTCTGTGAATTTCATGTTCAGATTCTTAAGGGGTTTTTTTTTTCTTATTTTTGTTCATTTTCCTTTTATTTCTAGGAGCTGTTTGTATGCTTAAGATTAAAGCTTTTTTATAGTGCAGATAAGAGACATTCCCCCAACTTGATATTTTGTAATTCTTATACATTTTTGCCATACAGATATTTTAACTGTAATGAACCAATCATTTCTTTTGTGGATTTAAGATTTCCACACTCCAAGGTTTTCAAAGATGTTTACCCTCTCATTTTCATCTAGCAATCATATGTGATTTCTGACATTAAAATCTCTGATATCTTTGGAGTTTATCCTGTTTATGGTTTAAGATGTGGCAACTTGTATTTTATTTTTGTTTTTTGTTTTTGTTATCCAAGTAACTATCTTGTTTTCTAAATATCAGCGACTGAAATTTCCTCTGATTTGAAATTGTAGTTTCAACTACACTGAATTTATACTAAATTATAGATAGATGGATAGATGGATGGATGGATAGAGAGAGAGAGACAGAGACAGAGACAGAGAGAGAGAGAGAGAGAGAGAGAGAGAGAGAGAGAGAGAGAGAGAGATGTCCCGAACTGTCTAGTCTATGGGTTTATATTTATGCATACTTTTTTAAATTATGAGGCTATACTATATTTTAAGTTAGAAGAGAGACTAGTTTCACTGTCTTCTTCTAAGCATCATTCAACTTCATAATAATCTTTGACTTTGTCCATATTTCTTATATAGATTTAATTTGATATTTCTGTAATCTTATGTTAAATGAATAAATTACTGAGGACAATTGGCATACTTATAGTGTCAAATATTCTTAAGAAAGCACAGAACATAAGATTTCATTAGTTCATGTTTTATTGAGTGTTTTATGTTTTCTTTCACATAGATCTCATACATTTCATGTAAGTTTTATTTCTAGGTATTTGCTCTTACTGGAAAAACAATCCTTTCTTTCATTATGTATTCTAGCTGGTAACTATTTGTATATCAGAACTTATTTCTGTGTGTTTACTTTGTACCTCATCACCTTACCACATTTTTTTTTTCTCTATGGTAGATTTGTTTTATTCAGGGGAAGAGAGAGATGGATGGGATCGGGAGGCAGGATGTGAAAGACACAAAGAATAAATAAAAAGAAAATTAAAAGAACACAAATCCCCGGGATAGACACTCATTAACTCTGTCTGTTTCTGCTGCTGGAATAGACTGCACATAAAGCAACTGCTGGCTTTGAGGTTCTGGGGTGCTGGGTCACATGACAATGACCATGAGTAGAAAAGAATGAGAGAAGATGAATTCTGCTAGACAAATAGTTTTCAGTACCTCTCCCTTCCCCTCTCCCTCTCCTCCTCCAGTAAATAAAGCTACCTGGTTTTATATTTTTATAACATAAAAAAATATTTTCCCTCACCTTCCTGTTACCTAAAATCTAATTGCTTTCTCTCACTTAGAAATTTTCACTAAAATGAAAACAGTGGTAGTCATGGGCATTCTCAGATTGTTTTTAACTTTGTTAGACTGCTTCTAGATTTAATGAATATGCTGTGAGTTTTCCGATAGTACAAAAACAGTTATATTACAAAATGTATTATGACTGTTTATCAAAAATTAGTATTAAAACTTTTTCAATGATGTTCCAGAATGTTTAGAGATAATCACACAAATTTTCTTAGGATTTATTAATATAGTAAGCTGTAGTGATGACTGTCCTGAAATTATTTTCAGTGTTAGTCTTCGGCTTAGGAAAGCAGGGCTTTTCTATTTAAAGTAATTGAAGGATATATGCAGACCTTACAACAACATCAAAGAGATAAGGAATGTACAGAAACATTTTCTTAAATTATTCATTTCTTTCTTTGTTTATTAATTTATTGGTTTGTTATTTTCAAACAGTACCTCACTCTAGCCCAGGCTGACCTGGAACTCACTCTATAGCCTAGGCTGGCCGTGAGCTAATAGTAATCCTACTGTCTCAGCCTCCTGAGTACTAGGATTACAAGCCCCATTAGGCTCCTTAAAATTTATAGACAGTATTTTACAGGATAAAATATAGGGAACAAATTAAATCATTTATAAAAAATAAACAGAGCTTTAAAAATGTAGACAACATTTATATTAAATATCATCTACTTGGAAATTCCAATGAAATGACATCATTTTTTTTCTTCCAGGATGGAATGTTGGTTCCAGCTGGTGCACGGCTAAATGGTCCTTTTTCCCGTGGCTACAGTGCTGTCTGCCATACACGGTTTTTCACTTACCCACTGACCAGTAGTGATGATCGTTCTTACACCACACTGCTAGATCTTTGTTTTGCTTTGCTTTTCCAGTGCTAAAAAACTGAACTCAAGGCCTTCTGCACAGCAGGCAAGCATTCTGGCTCTGAACCACATCCCAGCCCACACTGTTTCAAGTACAATAGCAGTCAATAATTCCATTTCTACTACTTACTAGCCAAAACATAGATAAACCTAGCTTGTAATTTCCATTTTACTATGATATTTAAAAGTCAAGCATATAGAGGATGGAGAAATGGCTCAGTGGTTTAGAGCATTTGTTGTTCTTGAAGAGGACCTGGGTTCAAGTCCCAATACCCACATGATAGCTTACAACCATCTATAACTCCAGTTCTAGGGGAGCTGATGCCTTCTGGCCTTGACATATATTCAGGCAAAACATTCATATAAATAAATAAATAATCAAGCATCTAAAAGATTTCAGTAATATTCTAGCCTCGTTCCTTATACAAACTAAATAATAAATGAGCATTACTAATATCACAATGTAATATATGCAAAAATTGGTCTATGAATAAAGGCTAATGATAATAACAAATGATCATTAGGTATTCTTAAATGCAGCAAACTTTGCTTGTGTCTTTTCCTGTGTGCTCAAGCTCCAAACGACCTTGTCCCTGTGGGTAGGTCACTCAGACTCTAGGCTTCTCTAAGCCAATGTGAAAACTGAAAGGAACGAAGCAAAGCTTATATAGGGCACTTTGGAGAAGAAGACTGGGTCAGTAACAAATGCAAGAACATGTGATATGAAGTACCTGATGGCCGATGATGCACAGTTGCTTAGCAACATGCTAATGTATAAAAAGAAGGATGGAAAGACATCACAAAATGATATGTGCACTCATACCTCTACATTTATTACTCCTCCATAGTAAGTACCTCAAATAGGAGATTAAACTAAGGAAGCCACTGACTTAACGAAAAGGTTACAGCCTAAACCTCCTCACTGAGTCACAGGCAGCTCGCACATAAATGTGCAGGAAAACGTATGTGTGTCATAGTTGGTTTTCAGGTGCAATGGTCTGTGTGTTTGAGGCAGCAAGTGCTTATTTACACTGCAGAGGATGCATGGAAGAGTATGAATCACCCACTCCTTTAAAAGTTAATATCTCCTAGGAAGTACTCAGCATACAAACAACTGAGTCGTCACGAGGTAGAATTCAGGTCACAACTGGCGAATACCAACTTACATATCCTCAAAAGTGGGAAGGATCAAAGCTTGGGGAGTGTTCAAAAAGGTTTCAGTGGGGCAGTAACATATGGGCCAGCCTTTAAAAGTAAAAGAAAAAAAAAGCAAAATGTTGAATGGGATTCTGACAGGTATAGGTAATAGGAAAACATTTCCCAGTGTCAGGGAGGCAGCAGAAGGTTCACTCATCACATTGACGGTCCAAATTCACTGAACCATAGGGTTCTCCTGGAAACCATTGCCAGATTGTAGAGGTACCTGAATGCCAAGCTTTGTCTGATAGGCACCAAGACATGCTTAGGCATTCTTGAAATAGATCAGAGTTATGCCTTTCAGAGATTAGTATGGTAATGGTAGCCATTGTAGTTCAGTAGTGTTGCAATAATAAAATATCTGAGGCTAGATTGTTTGATTTCATAACTGATATTTTATTGTGTTAAGATATACTGAAAATTCATACACAATTATTAACACACATACTGAAAACAATCAAAAAGCCATATATTGTATTGTTTCTTTTGAAACAATGTTTCTAATGACTTTCCAGCTTCCAATACAGAAACAATTCAGCACATGGAAGACAAGAGTTTATCACAGGTTTGGCTAGATGAGCTAGCTACATGAGACCCCACCTCAATACACACTGGAGAGATGGCTCAATGGTTAAGAGCAATTGCTCCTCTTGCAGAGGACCCAGGTTTGATTCCCAGAACCCACACGGCAACTTACAGTTTGCAACTCCAATTCTCAAAAGACCTGACACTCTCTTCTGGTCTCCGCAGGCAATATACACACATGGGACACAGACATACATTCAGGCAAAACCCTAATATGCATGAAATAAAACTAAATAAATCTTTTAAAAGTATATATATGAAGGAAGTTTTTCTTTAAGATAGTATTTTATTAATATCTTCAAACATTGATAAGCTATTACTTAAGTCCACCAATTGACAGTTTTATAATTATATATATATATATATATGGTGCTAGGGAGCTAGTAGGGAAACAAGGAAAGAACGAGTGTGCATGTGTGTGTGTGTGTGTGTGTGTGTGTGTGTGTGTGTGTTCACATGTGTATGAGCTCACAGAGGAACTCAGGTGTCCTGCTCTGTCACCCTCCACCTTATTGCCTTGAGACAATGTATCTTACTGAACCTGGGCTTAGGATGGCTGCCAGCAAGCGCCAGCAAGCCCCTGTCTCTTCCCCTGACAGGGTGCTGGGGCCACAGGCACACAAGTGGCCATACCCAGATTATGTGGGTGCTGGGAATTTGATGCTTTTGAAGCAAGTACTCTTACTTGGTGAACCATCTCTCCAAATGCTCCTTTTTTCTTGTGCATGCACTTTCTTGTGTAAAACTTATCATTTCAGCTGGGCGGTGGTGGCGCAGGCCTTTAATCCCAGCACTCGGGAGGCAGAGCTAGGTGGATCTTTGTGAGTTTGAGGCCAGCATGGTCTACAGAGATAGATCCAGGACAGGCACCAAAATTACAAAGAGAATCCCTGCCTTGAAAAAAAAAAAAAAAAGAAAGAAAAGAAAAGAAAAGACATCATTTCCCACTTCAGGAGCAGGTTTAATTGATAATCTCAAAGTCTCAATTATGGGCTGTTCTTCCATCACTCCATGGGCTGAACTGACCTTCTCAGACATCTTGGCAGCACAGGGGCACATATGATCTATCTTTTTTTTTTTTTTTTAAGTAGTTTTGCCCCTTTTTTTGAGATCTTCATACACGAGTATCTTAGTTAAGATTACCATTGCTGTGATGAAGCACCATGACTAAAAGCAACTTGGGGAGGAAAGGGTTTATTTGACTCACACTTCCACATCACTGTTCACCACTGGAGGAAGTCAGAACAGGAACCCAAACAGGGCAGGAACCTGGAGACAGGGCCTGATGCAGAGGCCATAGAGGGGTGCTGCTTGCTGGCTTGCTCCTGTGGTTTGCTCAGCCTGCTTTCTTATAGAATCCAGGACCACCAACCCAGGGGTGGCACCACCCACCATGAGCTGGGCCCTCCCAAATTGTCACTAATTAAGAAAATGCCCTACAGGCTTACCCACAGTCAGATACTATAGAGGCATTTACTCACCTAAGGTTTCCTTCTCTCAGGTGAGTCCAGCTTGTGTCAAGTCAACATAAAACTGGACAGGACAACGAGCAATGCCTCTGATTACTCCTGTCCCTTGATCTTCCACCTACAACTCCACCCATGTCCCCATTACTAAATTCATGATCTTTTCTTTAAATATTTACGTGTGTGTGTGTGTGTGTGTGTGTGTGTGTGTGTTGTGTGTGCATAACCTGCTGCATCCAGAGTCTCCCTCTCTCAGTAGCCGTTAGCCACCTGTAGCTCTTCATCTAGGGGTGGGGCAATGTGGAATTTTCCCTGTCCATATTAGCATGGCAGCATTGTTGTTCTTATGCTGGTTTTGTTCAGATAGTAAGTGGGGCATGAAACCTCAGAAGCCTGATTTCCGTGTCCCACCCCCCCATTAAAGTGGTAGAACAATAGATGTAGCAGGACAAAGGGGGTAGCTATTAGGGACACAAGGAAAGAACACAGAAACAGGGAATAAAAAATCTGGACTTGCTATGTGTGAAGTGCTCATGAACTGGTAGGTGATAATGTTCAGCAAGTGGGAGAAAACACAGGTTCGGAGTTTGGTAATTACCCACCTGGAGGCCATATCCGAGGCTATGTGAGAAATGACTCCAGGAAGGAGGGGGATTGTGCTGGATTCTCAAAGATAAAGGGCATAGATTATAACTAACTGCATTTGCAATCTTTTTGAACCCTTTACAAAGATTACTTAGAAGTTTTGTTCCAAAAACATCAACTTCCTGAGAAACCATTTGCTAACAAGAGAGATAGATACCGAAAGCTAAGGGAGAATGAGGGCCGGGATACTATGAAATGAGTAGGCAATCATAGGTGTCCTTACAGAAACACTCTTCAATAACAAGGAGGGAGGAGCAGAGGCAAGCTCGGCAAGGAACTGGTGGTTGGCAGCTGATCCCTTAATGGGGAAGTTAGGGGAAGAAATGTATTTCTTCTTTAGAAAAGAAACTTTAGAAGGATATTTGTTGAAGAAGGAAAGAGTAATGAAGAGAGAATGGCTGAAAACTTAGTGTGAGAGGAAATTCTTGTCTTAGTTGAAGAACTAGAAAGGAGAAATGTGGCTCCGTACACAAATATCAATCTGGAAAATCCAAAAGCAGGGATTTCTCTTCTAACATAGAGTAGCTAGGAGGAGCAGCCACAAACAGAAAGTAAAGCTGTGTGAGAGATGCTAAAGGGACCAGAAGTTGAGAGATGTCAGTTTGAACTGCTCAAGGGATAACTGAGTGTAATGAAGGCTTGAGAAAAGAAGGTTTATTAGCAGAAGCAGAAATGCAATTTTCAGTCCCTCACCAAACCAAGAGTCTTGTTGTCCTTAATCCTAAGTTCCATCAACATAGACAGTCTTGACCATATAAAAAACAGATCCAAGACCCTGGGCTTTCAGAGGGGTCTCAGAAGGTCATCCGAGAACACAAACATTCAAGATGAAACACTCTGCTGCACCCAAGCACAGAGTATACCATGGTCTGTCTAGAGAACTCAGATCAGGGAGTGTCTTAGTTTTCTCTCTGATGATGGAAGAAAATCTCCATGGCAAATGGCTAAACTGCTGAGAAGTAGTGAAAAGGCAAGAGTGGTTCACAGGATGCCTCCAGAGGGGGGAAAAGTCATAAGCATCTTCTCCAGTGTGACTCAACATGGGAATTATGTTGTGTGAGGCTCTTTTCACCCAGTTCCCAGGGAATAATTTTAGCCTCCAAGAGATATAGCACAGTGAATGTCAAAGCTTTCTGGTCTTTTGATGACATCAAGTCCCACAGATAACATGATGGATATCAGTGACTCTGCTCATTTTCAGGGTCTTGGAGCCCAGCTTGAATCCTATTGCATTGAGATTATTCATATGTCAACATATATATGTAGTAAACTGGGGATAAATACCAAATGCAACACAAAAAGAAGCTGTGTCCGTTGCTCTTGTGCCTTCTGTCCCACTGTCCAAGGGTTATCATCAACTGCCACTCAGGTTGCTCCCTCTCTTCAGCAGCAGCCCCTCTTCACCACTACTCTCAACCCAGGGTTGCTGAGGAGTACAACAATGGGGTGTATCATAGTGGCCAGATGGATCACCACCTCCCACATCCAGTACCCGAATTCCTGAAACCGTGTACTGCTGGCGGAACTAAGTACCAGAGTCAGAAAACAGGAGATGAAAAGGATGATGAAGGAGAGGAGGGGAAGGAGAGCTTTCACGTGGGCCTGTGCTCTAACATCCCGAAGTCCTGAGAAGGTTGAGAGAGTCTTCTTCATGTGTTTTACCAAAGATACGAGGAGCAAAATCATGAAAATGCTAAAGGTAACAGTAGGGATTGTCCACATAATCATTTTTATAGAAAAGACGTAGAATTTCTCAAGTGAGTTTCTTAAGCTATTCCCAGTGACATTCCAAGGTTGCTGGTCACTCTTTACAAAGTTCATATATATTATATAATTGCCTGTGAAACACAGGATACTAGTTAAGCTTGACATCCCTACAGCACTGACCAACATCCATGGTACCCACCCAGGCACCCTGTACCTTAGCCACATGAAGACAGGGTGGGCTAGGGTTGCAATCTTCACAGAATAAAAGAAACCTAGCAAGGAGCAGAACCAGATAGTCACAACAGTTAGGAAGTCCCACGTTAAATTTAGGAGCTGCATTACAGTGTTGTATGGGAAGACTGTTGGATTCGGGAAAACATAAGTATTCTTACCTACCACCACACATTGCAGACAGAAGCGCGAGGCTGCTAGACTCATCAGTAACTTATTATGAGCTGACAGTGTTCTCTGGAGCAACCATTTCCTGTCCAGGGCTATAATGATAGATCCATTGCCTACCATTGCCACCAGGCACAACAGAACTAAAATGATAAATAAAGTGATGACTGCCTTATTGGCAGTCTGACATCCCGGAACTGTGTGACCTGTGCTCATTTCTCCTGTGGACATCATGGGTCCCAAGAAGGACTCTTGGTCTCTCCAATAATGTTTGTCTCTCCACACGCCTTAAGTGAAAAGTGAAGACAGAGGTGAGGGTGCAGGCTCTCTGAGGAGGATAAAAACATTTCTTCTCTTCAGAATAGATGCAAATATTGCCAAGGCTAAGTTTCCAAAGTCTCCCTGCCGCCTGTTTATTTGCCTGCTCTCTTGCCTATCCCCTACCTATTGTCAACATCAGTGTGAATAATGTATCAGGCCCTTGCATATGGTGTCTCTTACATAGGCAGTTACGCTTCTCTGAGCTGATACCTAAGACCACACACCTGGAACTACTTGGTAATAGAATCCCCAGGACATGCATCCTACTGAAAAGCAGAGCTCATGTCCATGTTGTAGGGGGGTGGGGAGGATAAGAGGTGATTGTTAGGTACTAGACATGGTTCTAGATTCCCCTCCAAATATTTAGTTCTGACAGCAACCCTTTGAAAGAGATACAGTAAGAGCATCCCTTTGGCATAGAGCCAGTAACTGATCCCAACCTCTCTCCTGAGAGAACTTAGCTGGAGTTCTAGTCGGGTAAGGATTCAGCATCCCAGAGCAGACCAAAAGAGATGGATACACAGAATGAAGCAGGGACTTTCTCTCAAAATTTTAGATAATGTTCTGTTAGCAGTGACTTTCATGATGGCATCTCACCAAGAGAGCTCTAAACCAATAGGATAGGCAGTGAGAGGCCTGGTCAGAGACAGGGTTCAACCCATGCCTCACTCCTCACTGTGAGTGCTTGAGCATGCCAGTGAGCCCCTCTGTTTCCTTATTTCCATCTCTATAGCGTGAAAAGGACTCATTCTACTCCATGGAATTTCCTGGGAGAGTGGGTGCGGCTGCATGAAGACATCGAGGCTGATTTCATAGATGGAAGAAATGAAGCCGCAAGTGTCGAAGACGCATATTTAAATCATATTTAACTCACAGCAGAAGGCCAAGAGCTGCACTGATTCCAGGACCAGCGCCCTCACCACAGTTAGCAACTTAACTTACACCTCAATCCTCTTCCACCTTAGCAAGATCCCTTAGCAGATCCCTGTTCCTTTGCCGATTAAAGTTTTAGGGCTGGCTGGGTGGCATGGTGGATCAAGGTACTTGCCAGCAAGGCTGAAGAGCTGCGTTCCTTCCCTGGAAACCACACAAAGGTGGAATGTGAGCACCAGCTCCCCAAAGGTGTCCTCTGGCCTCTACAGAGGACACCTTGTTGAGCGCACGCACACACACACATTAAAAAATTCAAATTGAAAAAAATAACCAGGACTGGGGAAATGCCTCAATAAATGCTTGCCACACAAGTCTGAGGATCTTTGTTTATCTCTCCCAGCAATCATGGAAAACTCCAAGAATGACTAAGAACCTGTAATACCCCTGCTGGGTATGGGAGACACAAGGAATTCTGGGACTGGCCACCAGCCTAGTGGGGGTGGGGGTTGAGATCCAGGTTCAGTAGGAGACCCTATCTCAATGAGTAAAGGAAAGAAGGCACACAAAATTGACACAGTGATTGTGTCTTCTTGTGAAAATGCCATTTCCCAGGGGATAGTGCTCCAAACTTCGTTCTCTGTGTCCCAGTTTCTTTGGCTGACTTATAACATTTCTCTAGTGAAACCCAGAGAAATGAGGCAAACTGGGTCTTTGAACTCTGGAGTTTGTGGAGCCACAAACCTTGCAATGTGGAAAACTCCGGTTTCTTCCTTCTACCTCCTACACCATCGATGGCTCATAAGATGTGTAATTAACCTCAATTGATTTAACAGTTGTCTGTAAGCACCTTCTATTCTATTCCATAATAAGGGTATGAAAAGCACTGGTCTGCAACAGTGAGTTAGTGCCATCAAAGTGCTTGTATGCACACATCACAAACCAAAAAACATTTACTGTGCATATGTGATGTGCAAATTACATTCATTCCAAAAGATGAGCAGTATTTTATATTTAAACACATAATTACTTTATGGTTAATTTTTAATATTAACTTACTATATTTTGTGTGCAGGAGTATTTCACATAAATGTGTGTATGTGTGTGTATATACATATATGTGTGTATATATATATATATATATATATATATATATATATATATATATATATATACATACACAATGTTTATGCCTGGTATCCATAAAGGTCAGAAGAGCATATCAGATCTCTTGGAACTGGAGTTACAGATGGTCATGAGCTACCATGTGGGAGCTAGGAACTGAACCTGAGTCCTCTGCAAGAGCAGTATGAGCTCTTAACCACAAAGTCATCTCTGCAGCCGCATACTCCATGGTGATTTTCATCCCCGTATTTATGATGTTTTGCTTCTCTTATTTAGATTTAGCTTTTAGGTAAACACAAAGACTGATAATTTCAAATTTTTCATAGTCTTTTTTTTTTTTTAAGATAGAGTTTCTCTGTGTAGTCTTGGCCGTCCTGGAACTCCCTCTGTAGACCAGGCTGGCTTCAAACTCACAGAAATCCATCTGCCTCTGCCTCTCAAGTGACTGGATTAAAGGCGTGCGCCACCACCATTGGCTCATCGTCTGTATAAGTGTAAATATGAAAGCAGTTTGATAGGGATCTAGAATAGATGTGCTGGATAGAAATTCTCAACTCAGCGCTTTGCCTCAAAAAGCTTAAAAGAGAAAAAGTGACCTGCATGTTGTCTTTTAATGTTATGTAACTTCCTAGTCATTCCCAAGAACTCTTAGAAGGGTTCAGCAGGGCTGGGTATAAGATTTAGCAAGTGAAGGCACTCGCTGCCAACTAACAACCTGAGTCCCCAAGACCCATATAGTGGAAGGAAAAAAACTATTTCTGAAAGCTATCATCTGGCTTCCCCAGCCTACCATGTCATGTGCTCACCAGCCCCAACATTTGCATACCACAATAAAACATGGTGGAGATGGGTAAAATGCTGTGCTGTGTGTCAGAAGAGTAAGGCAATGGTAAAAGTGGCAGGAACACAATTATGTAACCTGCAAAGATAGTTTTATTGTTAAGGAGTATTTAGTGCTTACTGCTCTTTCAGGGACCCTGAAATTGGTCCCTACCACCCATGTCAGCAGGTTCACACAGCTCATAACTGTACCCTTCTGGTCTTTGGGGTCATACACACACACACACACACACACACACACACACGTAATAACTTTAAAAGAAATGCACATGTATTAAGTATGACCAGATATGCTTGAGTTCCATCAGACATTTACTTGAAGCCATGATGGTGTCTCTGGCTGAAAAGTTGGAATATAAAAGGATCCCAGATTCCTCTCTGTCACATTGTGACAGATAGATGCTTGCAATCAGGAAGAAGGATGTCATCAGAACTCAACCATGCCGGCACTCCACATTACAGGTTCTAGCACTGTAAGAAATAATCACTTTGACTATGGTATTCTGATACAGAGCCTAAACCAACCATATGCATATTTATTAATTATAATCATGTCCACTTCATTGTTGTGCTATGTAAAACATGCACAAAAAGATAAAAGGTAATGGAAATTGAAATGGCCACATTTTCCTTTCCACTCCCAGTATGTCACTTTTCCCAAATTCCAGCCTGGAGAAGGCTAACCTGGGCAATAGCATCCAGGAAATGCCCCCTGAGCAAGACAAGCAGAAGTAAGATTATCAAAATTAACAATTACCATGTAGCTTGGCACTTGCCTATAATCAAGCACTTAAAAGGCTGAGGCAGGAAGATTGTGAGCAGCCTGAGCTACATAAGAACTGGTCTCAAAAACACCGTAGTATGAGGATGTAGTTGCATCTTCAAGTCCCCCATCTAGCATGGGCAGTGCCCAGGGCTGGATGTCCAGCACGAACATAAAACAAAATCTGAGAATTCCTTTTGTTTTCCATCTGTCTTCAATTGGCCAAAACCTAAACATGTTTTCACATCAGACAATGCAATTCCACTGAACACAAGGCCGTGGACAGGACCTACATTAGCACAAACTCTTCCTGCCCTCCGTCTTCTAGGTCAATCTGGAAAAGGCCTTTTGGTGGGATCAGCTCTAGTCGGGGTACAAATGATGAGGGAGGCAAAGACTGGTAAGAAGAGAGAAAAGAAGGGGAAAAAAAGAAGAGAAAAGTAGAAGGAACTGAGAAGAGACTGGGCTTAGCAGAACAGAAGCTGAGGGGCGGCAGCTAGGATCACACGGTGGGTGGCATGCAGGAATCTATGTCATGGAAACAACTGATAATGGTTACATGTCTTCATAAGGGAAGTACTTACAGAAATGAGGCTTGGAGAATATGATGTGGGTTGCTTTCACAGAGAGCCACAGGAGCATCTAAGGAACTAAAGCCATTGGCTAAGAAAAACCTGGATGATTTAGAACTCAGGACAGGGACTACCAGAAATGAAGGGGACAAAAGAAACACAGAGAGTTAGGAAGACGTTATTGTGGAGCTTGGAAGAAGCTGAAAAAAGAGAAAGCAATGAGCGAGTATCCAAACTTTATGAATTCTTGCTACACATGAACTCATTTGTCGCAGTCCTGATAATAATCACTTTAGAGGAGAGACTCCTTTGGTCCAAAGCTTTCAAAGCTTATGATCAGGCAGCGTGTATGTCCTAAAGTCTCATCTTCATGGTCTTTCTCAGTTTCGGGTTGCGAAGCACCAGCATGATGGAGTTCAAAGAGATGCCCATGTATATGATGACTTCTCGGGCCCAATACCAGTGACTCTGCATAGTTTTGATTTTTGTAGCAAAAATTACCAGGGACAGAAAAAATAATATATAGAAGATGAAGAAGAAAGTAAGGGATTTCAGAGCCATGGTATGAGCCTGAGTATGGAAATCACAAGCCCCAGGTCTATGGTCCCTCAGCTTCCCCACGTGTCAGAACAGTGAAAACACGAGCAAGATAATGGACACCAGGAACAGGAAGAAAGGAGTGAGCCACATGAGCACTGCATGAGCCAAGTAACAGTACCAAAGGAAGTCCAATGTCATGTGACCAAGAGTGCAATTTCCAAGGGAACTCTGGGAGATGGTCATCTGAATAGCAATGATGTTCCCAGTAGCTGATATGGTGGCTGACAGGCCACCCATGATGATAGAGCACAGCAGCAGCCTAGGAACTAGCCGGGAAACCCTCCACTTGAGCCAAAAAAGGGCAGGGTGAGAGAAGGAAGAGATCTTCACACAGTAGAAGACAGCTAGCCAGGCAGTAAGCCACAAAATGAGAGTGCTGGTGAAGTCCCAGAGGATGCCAAGAAGATTTGCTTGGTAACAAAAACCAAAGGAGGTCAAGAGATTGGTCAGGATGGTCATCCCATGCAGGCAGAACCGGGAGGAAGCCAGAGAGGCCACAATTGTGTCAGCGGCTGACAGTGCCCGCTTCTGCATCCACTCTCTGCCCAGCATGATGATCATGAAGCCATTGTGCAACAGAGAAGTCAACGACACCAGGCAAAAGATGATCATGAAGATCAGTGTGGGTGTAGAGGGCATCTTGCATCTGTTCAGACAGGTTCCAGAGCACTGAGACACAGGTACAGGAGAAAACAGAATCTATCGCCAAACTGTCATTAGACCAGAAACATGACAACTCTCACCCTGGATTCATGCAAAAGCAGCCAAGTTCTAGTGCCTGGGACTTGAAATGATAGTAATTACAGTCTCCCTAGACATGGAAATCACTCCGAGTTCAATGACACCTGCCTCAATTTGTATAACCTGTATTTGCCTACTTTGCCACAGCCAGGTGCAGGCAAATGTTAGCAGGAGATGCTCCAGAGTGCTGAGGAATACCCCTTTTTTTGCAGATTGTTTCTCTCTCTCTCTTTTCTTTACAGTGTTTTCCTTTATTCTTTGACAATTTTATACATGTATACAATGTATCTTGATCATATGCATTCCTAAATCACCCTTCCACTTCTTCAGCACCTACACACACACACACACACACACACACACACACACACACACACACACACCTTCATGTCTTTTGGAGTTTTTGTTTTCTTGCTTGTTTTGTTTAACTGAGTCTAATTAGTGTTTCCTGTGTGCACATAGAGGTGTAAAGACAGGGCCTTCCACTACTACATCAACAACCTATCAGTGGCCATACTCCTGAAGAAAAATGACTCTCCAATTAGCTTCTCAGCTAGGGGTGGGGCTTTATGACCCTCCTCTATCCATGCTGGAATTTTGATCGACTCAACCTTGTGAGGACTGTGTGTAAATAATCACAGCTGCTGTGAATTCATAAGTGTGATGGCCCCATCATGCCCAGAGGACAGCATTTCACAGCAGCCCTCCCCACCCAGCTCTCATATTCTTCCCACCATTTCTTCCATGATGTCCTCTGGGCCTTGGGTTAGGGAGTGTGATATAAATGCCCAGTTTAGAGCTGAGCCTCACAGTCACTTCTTCTCAGCACCTTAGCAGTTGGGAGTTTCTGTCTTAACTGTAACTACTGCAGAAAGGAACTTCTTTGACCAATGTGGAAAGTAGTACAAATCTCTGGGTATAAATAAAGCACAGATACTTATAAGGCAGTTGGATATTCCCTGATAGAGTCTACGACCTCTACAGCCGTGGGCTTTTGGCAGGGTTTACAGTGATAGGCAAGAAATCTTTCCTGTATAGGAAGCCTCAAATTCGGTCAGAAAACAGTTGGTTACCCCTATAAGCGTCAGACCACTATTACACCAGTGCGGACATCTTGCCTAGCGAACACATTGTTTATTAAATATACTATTTCTTTCCAGAGTACTTCTTAAAAGATGCTGCTACTTGTATTTCCTTCCCTGAAACTGAATCTTCATGCCCTGAGTAAATATTTTATTAAGTGCTCTTTAAACACTATGTTAAGTTTCACCCCCTAGGTCAGTGACATAGGGAGACAATGTATGTTCGAGGCTTGAAAAATCTCCCTACACAGTAACCTTTAGAGATGCCTATCAGACACCATAGTAGAGTCTCTAGCTAAAATATGAACTTCTCTGATGTATTATATTCAAGCCTGATAATCCATTAACATCTTAGCTTTGATGTGTTTTACAAATAAAATGTATTTGTTCCTAAAATGGCACTGAGGATATGAGAAAGAAGTTAAGTAGTGATGAGGAGGAAGGAATGACAAAGAAGGAAAAATAGCCCAGAAAGTCCATCACAGTAGAAGCTGAGAAACAAAGCTACACCAAGAAGAAGAGCTCAGGACAAATCTGGAGCCAAAAGAAGAGTCTGGCTCATGTGGAGTGAGCTCCATTCTACAACACCTAAGATCATAATAACTATCCTGCCAGAATAACTAGCCTGGCCATTCATCAAGTGATTTATGTCACACAGGTTATGTCTTGCCTTCACCACCAGCCACCCAAAGTAAGCCAGTTCAGATCAGCCAACCCAGCTCAAGGGCTAGTGCAGACGATCTCACTGAGGTAAGCTAAGAAAGGAAAGAGCCTGTGCTCATGGACATGGGAGAAGCCAGGAGGAAAAGAGTGAAGAGGAGGTGACGTTGCAGCATAAGGCAGAGATGCTGGGACAAAGTCAAGAGAGGAACTCCTTCAGATGCCAGTAATCCTGAAGTCAGAGTGTTCTAGGATGGCTCACAGAAAATGGCCTCACTGGTGATATTCTGTGACCCCACTCAAAATACCACAAGCGAGAAGTCTATGTAAGAAAGACCAAAGTGAAATAAAATCAAGCATTTACGGATTTACAGTGGCAACTACAGGGAAAAGAAATATAGCCAATTAGAGAAGAGCATTTGGTTGAAAAAAAATGCTTTGTTTTTTTTTTACTAAATTTTCAAAAGGTCTTCGAAGGAACAATAAGGCAATAGGACTGGCTCTGCAGGCAGCCCTGGGGTCTAGGCTGAGTGCCTTGCAGGCTTCCCTCTGGCTCTCCACGAAGACAGCAGCAGTGAGCAGCCCCTGAGCATTTCACAATGTTTGGCTCTGCTCAAAATTCCTGGGCCAGAGGCCAACTTCCTGATGTCATCATCGAGCAAGTTGAGGCCATGACACCCACGCCCTGCTGTAGCCATGTGTAACCAAGTGTACATTGTGTGCTCACAGGCACCTTCATGTTATTTGTTCTACCACCAAAGCCCATCCCTGGTCAGAACGAGTCTGTCCGTCCCAAGACTTTACCTTCTCTGCAGTTGACAGCACCACAATGCCATGTCTCAATTCCCTCCCGTGAGAAAGCCAACTTCAGAACGGGGATGTGGCTCCGTTGTTAGAATGCTTGCCTTGTCTGTGGAAGCTCTAAGTTCAACCCCCAGCAGCTGTAGATGGTGGTACAGGCCTGTAATCCCAACACGCTGGAACTGGAGGGAAGATGAGGAGAAGCTCAAGGTCATCAAATCTGTAGTGAATTTCAGTCCAGCCTGGGCTACGTGAGAGTCGGTCTCCAAAAAACAAAAAGGAGGAAGAGAAGGAAGAGGATTCCCCCAGCTACCTGTTCTAGCTCACAGTGGTTCATCTGACAGGTCTCAGAGGTCCCCTGTCCCATTCACAGTCTACCACCAAAGGGCAGTACAAGCAGGCCCATCACTTTAGCTGTTTTCCACAGTCCTTCAAACACAAAACAGTAATCAAAGTATCAAACCTTCTCATAAAACTCTAGACCCTGTTTCTCTTCCTAAAGGTGCCTACGAATGAAGGTAATAAATTCTTTTCTGTGACACAATATTGTTTTGCAGGATGATGCTTGAGTCCTCTAGGAGAGGACTGGTGTCGAAGGAGTCACAGCAGGATCTTGGGTTCCAGATGGAAAATTCTGCAAAGAGCTATGCATATTTCCTTCCTTTTATTTCTCTACACTAGTAAATGTCTTTGTTTGTTCATTTCTGTTCATTAATTTTTCATTTTGTTTTGCTTTTTTCCTTATTACATTGTAATGCATTGTGTCATCTTTGAGATATGTAAAAATATGTTACATTTGACAAGGTTTGTTAATCCTTTGGCTCACTCTCCATTGAAACTTTAGGTGCCCTGTCGTGAGTGCATGAATACTTCCATATTATTGCAAGGTTTCTGCAGGCAGTGATGCCAGGAAAAGGTGAATGGAGAAGGAAATAATGGTTTAATGTCTAAGTAGTATACACATTTTAGGCCAAACTATGCATAAAGTTGAGTTATATTTCTTAAAAATGTTCTAAATATCTGTTTCTAGACCTACCAACTTCTCCTCATTCTCTTTAGGTAAATAATTTAAGATTGTAGCATTGATTCTAATAACATACCATTATAAAATAAAATTCTAGCTCTCTGAGAACAAATTTGGAAAATTCCAATAACCTCATTCACCAAAATACGTATCTGAGTGTGGGGCTACTGGCTTCTAACCTTAGCACTCAGGAGGAAAGAGGATTTTAAGTGCCAGCTTCTATCATTTATACAGTAAGCTCCTATCTCAAAAACAGAATGGGGCCAGAGAGATGACTCAGACACTAAAGTGTTCCATGCTCTTGCAGAGGACCGGAGTTCAAATCCCCAAATGCTGTGCAGCTCACAACTGCCTGTAACTCCAGCTCCAGAGCGTCTGATACTCTCTCCTTGCCTCTGCGGGCACCAGCACACATGTTAACATCCACATACAAAGACACACACATTAAAAAAATATATTAAAAAAGCAAAAGAAAACAGTTTTTTAAATACCAAAAATCATAACCTAGCACAAAAAATAACCAATTTAGACACAGTTAATATTGGTAATATTCAAATAAATTTCTCATTGTTTTCCTTTCCATTGAAAAACAGGACTTTCAGGTTATTTTCATAACTGTAAGAGTATCCTTCAAGGAGAGTCCTCATCCACTTTTATTTTAATCATTGAAATGTTTCCTTCTCACTTTCTTTTTTTAATATTTATTGTTGCTGTTTTTAATCATGTGTACCTTAGATACGTGAGTACAAAGCCTAAAGAGGCCAAAGGTGTCTGATCCCCTGGAACTGCCATGACAGGCTGCCCAACATGTGTGCTGGGAAGGCAACTCAGGTGCTCTGTGAGGGCAGTACAGGATCATAACCACCGAGCCATCTCTCCAGCTCGCTTTCTCACCTTCTTATACCATTTGAATAACCAGGAACAATTCCAGGGAACTCTATAGGAATAAATCAATGCTCCCTCCTTAATGCCATAAAGTTCATTAACGTATTACGTCTGTGGGAGAGATGATAGCGTCCAAGCCACTGAGTCAGTGGTTTGAAGACCGTGCTTCCAGGACGTTCTCAGGGGCCAGACTAAGAAGAACTAGAGAAAGAAAAACCTCCAGCTCTCATCCAACAGAGCTGATCTACTGACAATTATTTTTTTATACTGAGTTTTGCCAGGAGATTTCAAAATCAGGACTTCACTCCATTGCAAAAAGAAACAAATGTGAAGCTATTGTCCTTGACCAAAACTCAAACAAATGGACAAGGACAGACAGACAGAGCCTGGGTTTCGTTGTTTTTGTCTCATTCAATTCTCAAAACTCTTCTAAAATGACAGCAAAATTATTTTTAAAAATTATTTAGGGCATTGGGCCATAATAACAGAGAGAATGGAAAACAAAACTCATTTGGAAAGCTGAAAAGTAGATGGACAAGCAGTCAAAGACATAGCCTCTCTGTGAGAACTTAATCCTTCTCATGAAGAGAGAGTCAAGAATGAGCCCGACCTGTACTTGGGAAAATGGCACCAGCTGCCACTGGAGGACAATGAAGTGTCAGTTTAGAATCCAATAGCTGGGTTCAGTAGCAGAGCTTTGGCCTGACATGCAGAAAGAAGGTCCAGGGTTTGAGTCTCAACACTGCAGGAAGGGAGGAAGAAAGGAGGTGAGTGGAGAGGAAAGGACTCGGGTTCCCAGGTTCCCCTGTTTTGCATAACTGGGGCTACCACCTGTCCTTCCCCTAGGAAAAGGTTCAGGTGAATTCTCTGTAGAGGGTAAACAGGTTCTCTGGGCTGAATTGTCAGAGTTGAAACAAGGGAACATACTTAGAGCAGAGAGACTAGAGGAACAAATGTGTTTCCCTCGCTGAAGGAAAACTAGCATGAACCTAGAACTCCCTAACTGGATGCTCAAATGCAAGGGTAAATTCCTCCTGATTTGCAAGGTCAAACCCATTCTTTTTTTCTGACATCACACCCATGCAAAAGCTTTGCAAATTTGGTTGAAATCACACTTTGGGTTTTGTGTTTAAGCTTTTCCCAGGCCAGTGATACACAGTTGAGTTGCTGGGCAGCTTCTAGACAACCATGTAGTCACAAAGGGTACATCCAGTCCTCTTCTGCTTGCTGAGCTGTCAAGCTGTGCTACTCAGGAGGTTAGATATATCAACCACACTTTCGACTAACACTATTTTCAACTGACAATGGCTTTACTGGGATGTGGCCACATGTAGGTCAAAAGCAACTTTACAGGCTTTACAGACAAACTTTCAAAGATGTTTATTTTCTCCGAAGTAAATACACAAAATGTAATCACTCACCTGTAATGATAAATGAAATCTGGACAGTCTCTGGAAAACGGTTGCAATCGAAGACCATTTAAGTGAAATGGCCTCAGAAAGGCAAGTACTGCATGCTTTCTCTCATACAAAGACTCTAGATTTAATGTGTGCGTGTATATGTGTGTGCATGTATGTGTGTGTGTGTGCATGTGTGTGTACACGTGCTCATCCAGATGAAACTAGAAAGGAAACTGGAAGGGGATCAGGGAGATCTTGAGGGAGAAACGAGGGAGGGGAAGAAAAGAGAGAGAAAGATGAAGTATAAGGAAGGCAAAGAGGGAAGGGGGGCCAGAGAAGGAGAGAGGGAAGGAAAACGATGAAGAATCAAAAGTATAGTGGCATACATATTCTAGGTATGACAATGCTCTGACAAAAATCCATTATGTTTTGTGGTAATGCAAAAATTAAGATCAAGGAGAAGTTCATTCTGTATCCACCTGTCCAGGGAGCCACTGCAGAACATACTCTCCAATCTTAGAGGATGTGCTGGGGCAACAGAAGACATGGTTATAGCAATACGTGCTCCAAGATGTGCAGAGACAAGGGGTGCCACAGGGGTGCGGCAGAGAGAGAGGTGGTGCAGAGGGAGGGACAGATGGAGGGATGGAGGAAAGGAGGGAGGGAGGGGGGGATGAAAAGTCCAAGCTGGAGCAAAGCAAGAGGTTCCGGGAGGACAATCCCAGGCAAATAAAATTCTGTTGTACCTACTTAGTCTAGTTTGCTTTCTGTTGCTGTGACGAAACATGCTAAGCAAAAGCAACTTCAGGAAGGGAAGGTTTGTGTCTGTGCACACTTCGAGTCCATTGTCAAGGGAAGTCAGGGCAGAAACTCAAGCTGACACTGAGGAGAAACACTCCTTCCTGACTTCTTCTCCTCTGGCTCATGCTCAGGCCCTCTTCTTATATAACCCAGGACCACCAGCCCACAGGTGACAGTGCTCACAGTGGCCTAAGACCTCCCACATCAGTCAACAGCCAAGACAATTCCCAGCAGACATGGCCACAGGCCAATCTGATCTAGGCAATCACTCAATTGAGACACTCCTCCCAGTGTCTCTTATTGTGTCAAGCTGATAATAAAAACTAACCCGAGCACTGGTGCATCCAAAATTGTTGAAAAAGACTTACACCAATGACCGGGCTTTAAGAGCAAAACACACACACAAGCAATTGTTAGGCTGAAAGAAAACAAATTGTGTACAGAAAAAGAGAAGTTGTCTCCATCTAAAACATGCTTTAAGAGCATTTCCACTGTCAGAGCCAAATGGTGCGTGTGCATTTAACCAGCGTTAGAACTACAGTGAAGAGTGGGCTGCAGGAAGGGTGCACCAGGGCTGGAGGTTAGGAAGAACCAGAACCGTTTTCTAGAGTGGAAAGCATGCTCTTAGCTGAAAAAACAAAAGCAGGATGGGTAATATATTTTTTAGACATCCATATGTACACATACACACATGCCCACATGTACACACACATCCACACATCTACATGTACACACACACATACATCCACATGTACACACACACACACACACACACACACACACACACACACACACACACACACAAGCTAAAAGGGGTAAAAACAGCTTCCCATAAAAGGGGAAAGGTCAAAAGGATGGGAACAAGAATCAGTGTTCTCAGAGTTTGTTTTATTTGTTTTGTTTTGCTTTTTCAAAATAGATCTGGTACAAATATCTGGCTCCTTGGAACAGATGCATATGTAATTTTGATAAACTCTCAAGGGGAAAATGAGGAAAAGCAGCCAATGGAGTGAGGGCTACTCACAAAAAGAGTCAAGTTATGTTCCCTTGATGTTTACCAACAGTGGTACCTCCTATAAGTAAGAGTTCACTTTCTTCTTTCAATTAAGTTTTGGATTCATGTCCATGAATAAGATCATAATCATCTAATACTCATAATTTCTAATACTCATAAAATCTTCCAAGTATGTGTTTTTCATAATCATTTGGAGGAAGAAGGGGGTAGAAATCACTATGAGTCACATTTGCTGAAATGGCTTAATCTTGCTTACAAAGAAAAATCATAATCCAAAATTTCCATTTTCCAAATTGTAATTTTCTCCTGATTTTTTTTCTGCCCTGTGACCTCTTCCTTGCACTTCCTCCCATCCTGAACAACCCCCAACCACACACTATCCCAACCCTTCCTACAGGCACAGGTCTGTCTGAGGGGAGTGTTGGTGGTAGCAGGTTATGAAATGTGTTCTTGGGGTGAGGCCAAAATGTGATGACCTACATACCTCTCTGAAGTAGTGCTGGGAAGGAGAGGATAAAAGACAAGCAAATGAAGAAGCACCCACTATTTCTCACAAACAATGTGGAAACTCCCACAATTTCCCTTGAAGTCAGTGGAGAAGAGTTGTTTTAAAAAACAAATCTCCATAGTGCAACTTTCCCTGACCGTTCTTGCAGAAAATCCCAGTCTTTGTGTTTATCTGCATGAGATGAAAAGAGGGATTCCAGTGTGGCTAAACCGGGCTGTCTCTGAGAGAGAGAGACAGCCAGCAGCTGCACCAACACTGGATAGGTTCAGTATGAAGCCAGAGTAGACAAGCTTTGTGTTTCTGAGTAGGCGGGAAGGTTGGTTGTTAATATTTAAGTGGCGCTAGGAACACGTCCCGAACACAAGACCACAGAAGAGTTTTATTAAAGAGGATAGAGGTGACAGGCCTGTGTGAAACACACGTGGGTAAGGAGATGGGGCGGGGGGGGGGGGGGGGGGGGGGGACTCATGCAAGATGGCACTGGCTTTTTAAAGGTTGGGCTGCACATGCGTACAGGAACTCCTGTGGGTACTCCATGCATGCGCATAGATTACATGGCTAAGCACGCGCGTGCTTGACGCAACCATGTAAAGCCACAGAGTCCTGGTCCTGCGAGATGTCTGACCCGGAGATGGCTATTCTGAACCGGAAATAGTTAGGCGGTCGGCCAGGGCAAGCCCAACCATGTGGACATGTAATTATCTATCATTGGTGAGCTCACTTCTTCCCATCACACCAAGGAAGCAAAAACAAGGATAGAACCCAAAAAAAAAAATTAATCACAAGGTATTAAGTGAGCCTAGAAAAGAAACTTGATCTCAGATTGACTAAGCTGTTTTGAAAGCCTATATGGCTGGCATTGTGTAAAGCTCGTTTGCAATCATCTTTTCCTTGTGTAATTTTATTTAGGAATGACATATATGGTCCACTTCTGTTCTTTATCGTTAGACACAAAGTCTATGCCTCCACCTTGTTCTTAGAAAACTATAAGGAAGACTCTGCAAATTAACATTCGCCCTGAATTGAGCATCCTAAAACCACAGGGTCTCACTGTATTCCCTACTGCCTATCCTGGTCAAAACAAACAGGCTTTATCTTGTTGCCATTTTTCAGTGCCTACATTGCACAGTTCTGAACTAAGATTGCCATTCTGAGTCACTAACAACTGTTTTCTCACCTTCTTGCTTCTCTAGTTCCTCATAATATTTCTTATTTACCACCAGGTGGCAATGAACAAATACGCCCAAGCAGGCAAACATGAGAAGCAGTCTAAGAAAATAGCATGCCATTCCAAAGAAAGCTGCAAAATGAAAATGCTCATCTTGACAGTCTCAGAATAAAATTAACTTAGAGCTGGTTTGTGGTAAAGGAAGATGGAGTTCAGGTCTAGACCTGCCTTCTTTTTGGTATTTGTTGCTTTCTCATTCTAATCTAGGATGTCTCTTCCTCAAACCACTGTGATAATAACACTAGACAAGGTCATGATCAGGCAATCAACATATGGGGAGGAGCTCCAGCTACAACACAGTTGGTAGCATGCCTGCCTGGCCTGCATGTAGCTAGGATCAATCCCCAACACTGAATAACCTAGATGGCAGTACACACCTGTGATCCCAGCACTTGGGAACTGGAAACAGGAAAATTGGAAGTTCAAGGTCACCCCCAGCTATATAGAAAGCTGTAGACCAGCTTTGGTGAGACCTAAGACTAGGAAGGTGAGACCCTGTCTTAAATATTACAAATAGAGAAAGTTTTGTGCTTTGTGCATGGCTAAGCTCTTTACAGTCCAGTCATTAGCAAGACAGACACAACACAACACACACACACACACACACCAACACACACACACACACATTTTGTGAATAAAAAAAAAAAAAAAAAAAACAAGAAACAGAATGCTGTGGGCAAGATGGCTCAGCAGGTAAAGGCATTCACCTCCAAGCCTGAATTCAATCCTCAAAACCCACAAGGTGGACAGAGAAAATGCCCTTCAAAAGTTGTTCTCTGATTACACATGTGTTCACACTCATATATGTGTGAAATAATGTAACGTAAAAAGAAACAAAATGCAAGCCTACAATGCTTTCTGTGGTTTTCCTTTTCCTGGAGGGAAATTCTCTCACCGCATCCCTATGACAATGTACTTTAAAAACTTTTTGTTAATTTTTTTAAAATTTATGTTATGAGCTGCATGGTGGTGGTGCAAGCCTTTAACCCCAGCACTCAGCAGACAGAGGCAGGCGGATCTCTGTGAGTTCAAGGCCAGCCTGGTCTACAGAATAAGTTCCAGGACAGCCAGGACTGTTTCTCAGAGAAACCCTGTCTTGAAAAACAAACAAACAAAAAATTATGTTATCTGTATACTTGTGGGATGGAGGGTGCCATGACACATTGGTGGAAGTCAGAGACAACTTGTGGAAATCAAGTCTTTCTTTCCACCATGTGGGTCCCAGGGATTAAACTCAGGTCATTAAGCTTGGCAGCAGCACCTTTATCCAGTGAGCCATCTCACCACACTCTCAATATACTTTCTTTAGTTTCAACAAAAAGGACTGTATGTTTTAATATATAAATAAATCTCCAGTCTTTTAACCACATCTTTTTAATGATTTGGAGCTCGGCTTCTTTCTTTCAGAACACTCAGTAGCTTCCTCCATCACCTGTGGTACCCAAAAAGGCTCCCCCCTCATGGCATCTCATTCAAAGCTCAAGACTAATCCTCAAAGTTTCCTGCCATCTGCAACTCCAGGATTCTGACTCTTCTCTCTTTCCTGTTACTGTCTAAGAACCTTGATCTCTTTCCTTTTCATCAGCCTCTCTGGATTAAAAAGTCCAACTTTATCACTTATCACAGCCCCTTGGCTCTGCTACAACAGGATGTCTGAGACTGAGTCATTTCTAAAGCACCGAAATGTTTGTCTAACAGCCCTGGAGATTAGAAAATGTAAGGAAAGAGTATTGGCACCTGAAGGAGGTTTTCATACTGCATCATCCTATGGCTAGAAAGTGGACGGGCAAAGGAGGACAAAGGGGCATGGAGCTCACCATTACAGCAAATTACAAAAAATGCCAATAATCTGATCATGAAGGCTGAGCTTTCATATCCTAATCACCTCTCCAAAGTCCTGTCTTCCAGTGCTAATGCACTGGGGGTTAAGGCTCCTACACATGGGCTTCAGCACACACCCAAACCTTAGTATTGTCTCTCCAAGAAATGCCTCCAGCCATTTGCAATCTTCAATATGTACAATCAAGATACCTCATTCATCAAAAGCAGGCTAAAAACATTAGCTTATGCCTATTTTGTTCCTATTCCAATCCTGATTTATTCACGTTATCACACACCCACCAAAAGAGTGTCCCATGAGGATTAAACATCTCTATAGAAATCATGTATTAAATTTAGGGGATGAGTCAGAATGCCTGAGCGGACCATTCTTGGTAGAGTAGGGTAAGCTCTTAGAAATCAAGAACGTGTCCCGATGCAGAGAGAAATAGATTCAAAAATCTAGAGAAGGGAAGGACACCAGGGTTCTGAATTTTTCAAGTGAAACTAGGTCTGGAGGTCAGACACAGAGAGGAGAAAGGGAGAGAAAAGTTCCTCTGGAGAGGTCACACCTCATGCTCTAACACAAGTATAAGACCCCTTGGCTAAAACATCATGGGCCACCTCTTCACTGAACATTTTCCTGACATATAAGGATGCTATTCGAAGCTTTGTTTCAAACAAAAGTTGAAGGGTAAAGAAAACAATAAACAAAAGCTTTTGTTCTAAATGAGGACAGTACCGCCTCCTTAGATGTTCCAAGGAAATGTTTCTAGGTGTTTCTGATTGTCACCAGTTCAGGGGAGGGAGTGCTACTGGCACTTATTCACTCATTGGTTGGGGCCAAGGTGTGTCTGTCCCACACAACAAAGAATGTCCACCACCCCCAACAATGACACCGAGTCTCCCACCAGACATCTGTGTGGGTGAAAAATATCTGAGCTAAGAATTTAACTACACTAAATATAAACTCAAAGTAATTTTTGCGCTGCTCTAAGATGTAATGATTTTTCCAGGAATAGAGCAACTAAATAAATTCAAAAGTATTAAAATCTTGTTTGGTTTGAATCTCTCCCATGAGTTCTTGATCATCTGAGAAAAGTCAAGAATTAAGTGAGCCACACACACACCTTCAATCTGCCTATATATGGAATTTGAACCCTACATATAGGGGCAAGCAACTATCTGCTCCATTATGCCACCTGCTGTATGTGCCCATGCCAAGTGATCAAAATGAGTATTTGTTTACTATGAATAGATTTCTTTATATATTTCTGTTACAATGAAGACATTATTTTGTTCATAATCATATTTAAGGCAAACTGTATTATTTATTAACTTAATTTCAGTAGTGTATTAGCGGTTATTCTCTAAGATTTTTCTAGGAAGAAGGCTGCATGAAAAATAAAGTAGTATATTTGATTCAAATAAAAAAGAAAGGAAGGAAGGAAGGAAGAGAGAGAGAGAGAGAGAGAGAGAGAGAGAGAGAAAGAAAGAAAGAAAGAAAGAAAGAAAGAAAGAAAGAAAGAAAGAAAGAAAGAAAGAGAGTTTCATTTAGCTCACAGCCTTGGAGTTCCAAAGCCCAACAGTGGGAGGCCCTGACTGCTCTAACCTCATGAGAGCAGCAGCCAGTGGCATGGAAAAGCAGTGCGGCCTCTAAGAGAGAAATGCTCAAGAAAGAGAAAGGGACAGACAACTGGGTCCTGCGATCTCTTTTCAAGACACAACTACCATTGTTGTATTGTTGTGGAATATTAACTTAAGATGTGTTACATTTGTTGGGCTATAGAATATTTGTTTAATGATGCAAGATGTGTTGCATTCTTTTGTGTCGTATTTGTTTAACTCTGTAAAGCTGTGTTACTCTGCTTGTCTAAAACACCTGATGGTTTAATAAAGAGCTGAATGGCCAATAGGTAGGCAGCAGAGGGACAGGTGGGACTGCCAGGTAGAGAGAATAATTAGAAGGAGAAAAAAGAAGAGGGGGGAGTGAGAAAAGGAAAAGGAGAGGAGGAGGCCAGGGGCCAGCCACACAGCTAGACTTGAAATAAGAAGGAAAGAAAAGATATACAGAAATAGCAAAAAGGTAAAACCCCAAAGGCAAAAGGTAGTGGGCTAAGTTAGGAAAAGCTGGCTAGAAATAAGCCAAGCTAAGGCCAGGCATTCAAAGGTAAGAATAAGCCTCAGTGGGATTATTTGGGAGCTGGGTGGCTGGCCCCCTCAAAAAGCAAAGAGTTAAAAAAAAACAAAAAAAAAACAAAAAAACAAAAACAAACAAACAAAAAAAAACAACTACATGCAATAGATTTAAAACCTCTTGCCAGTGCCCACTTCCTAAAGCTTCCAAACCTTCCAGTAAGCCCCACCACTGGGACCAAGTCCTCAACATGTGGGCCTTTGGAGGATCCTGTCCATATTCACACCAGAGCAGAAACCCTAGTCCAGAGTTCCTGGAGATAGTTACTTGGCCTCTGTTGAGTTCAACTTCCCCATCAAAAGAGCAAATGAGGGCTGAGGAGATGACTCAGTGGTTAAGTACACCAGCTACTCTTGCAGAGGACTTTGGTTTAGTTAGTGGTTTAGCATCCACATAGCAGCTTGCGACCATCCACAACTCCAGTTCCAGGGGATCTGATCCTCTCTTCTAAACTGCTTGGGTAGAGCGTGCATATGGTACACATACATACATGCAGGCCAAACACTCATCCACACAAAATAAAATAAATAAATCTAAAACACACACAAAAAAAAATAATAATAAACTGCATCTCCTGGGGAATGGAAGGCGACCTCAAGGTTAAGAGCACTGATTGTACTTTCAGAGGATCCAAGTTCAGTTCTCAGCACCCACATCAGGTGGCTCACAGCCACCTGTCACTTCAGTTCCAGAGGCTCAGTTGCCCTTTGACCTCTGCTGGCACCTCTATGCATTAAAACTCACACAGGCACAGACATAAAAACATACACAGAAAACTAAATGGAAAATCTTTAAAAGAAATCCAAGTGTGTCTTCTGCAGGAAAACAGGTCTCAGTGGTCATTTGAAGAATCAGTTCTCCAGAGTTGATGGAGAAGGCATCTTTCCAGTAGATGGGCCTTCTCCTTCCTGGGAGCAGCAGGAAGCTGGTGGGGAGGCAAGGTCAAGGGCAGGAAGCAGCCGCCGAGATGGACAGCAACAGCAGGAATACAACAGCTGTGGAAGAAGAAGGTTGAGCAGCTGTGTGTAGGCGTGCAAGCGCACAAGGGGAGGACCCTGACTAGAGACCCACACAACGAGTTGGCAGCATGCACAGAGTCTAGTGCCATTGTTATGTGTCATCTGTCCCCCAGGCTGGGTACAAATTGATCTTTTAAGTGTAAAACATCTTTCAAACTGGGACATGTAAGTGTTCTATATTTGGATAAGCTGCCTTGCCTGAGGGTGAGTCCTTGTTATTCTGTCGTCCTTAACGTTGACAAGAGCCCCTGAGCTTCTGAGGGGGGTGCTTCTCGTTCTTCCATCATCCCAAGACTGCTAAGATTCAGACAACTATATTTTGTGTATGTGTGTTTTTATAATTGACAAACAAGTACATGTAGGAATTTTTCTGAAATAGCTTTATTCATTCAACTACTAGTCATACAGCTTCCCCATATTAGTATATTAGTGGTCTTAGCTAATTCCTTATTAGTGACAGAACATTCTCTAGTAACAATGTCCTATAACTGTTTGGTGGGCTCTGAGAAGAGACCATGGATAACTCTTTTGCTGGGCTCATCTGAGCCAGAATTCTTCTGAGCACTATGTACACATTGCAGTTGGATCTCATAGGAGCTTGTGTGAGTCCCTCAATTGCTCATGCTTTTAGATTTATTTTATTTTGTATGTATGAGTGTTTCACCTACATGCATATATATTATATGTGTATATATGTATGTATATATACATATATGTGTGTGTGTGTGTGTGTATGTATAGGTATATACTCATACCATATGCATGTTTTATGTCCAAGGGGTTTAGAAGAGGGTGTCAGACACCTTGGAACTGGAGTTATGGATGATTGTGAGTAACCACGTGGGTCCTAGGAACAGAACCCATGTTATCTGCAGTAGCAACAAGTACTATTAGCTGCTAAGCCTCTTCTGCAGCCCTAGGAGACACACTTTAGATGGGCATCAAACCCTGCCACAGTTTTGATTTTACGACCAGCCACCCGTGTTAGTTAGCTACCTTCATTCTCTCCAGACCTGGATGCTCATTCCCTGACATCTAATATTCTTTACTATTTCATTATTTTTTGAATATTCTCAATCCATGGATGGACCCCAAAGAACCTGGTCACCCCTACCAAGACACTCACATAAATCAGATCCCTGCTGTCCATGCACAAGCAGGAGCCAATGCAGCAACTGATATTCTGAGATCTAGTTTCAGACTATCTGTGTTTGAAGGTCCCCTTTGTGTTTACAGATGCAGAGCCTTGAGCCAGTTACTTGGCCTTTACTGGATTAAGTCTCATTATCCACCAGATGAGCAATTCGTAAGTCCCTGTATGATCAAACTGCAATGAATGTAGAATGCTCAGGACAATGGTGGCTCCGGCCAGTCTGGCAGAAGAGCCAGCATCAGTGCTCTGTCTCAGGACCTCCCAGCGGTGTGCATAGGGAGCTCCACTCCTAACCTCCCCACACAGCGGCATGTATGGTAAAGGCTACATTGCAGCTCGTTTCTTTCTTGTGACATTAATTGGGAATTCTTACACGGGAAAAAGAAATCATTCTGAAATTGTGTTAGATCACCAGCGACTTTGTTTCTGGGAGCCAAGCAGATGGCATTCTCTAATTAGTGATCTCTAATGTTGAAGGGTCTTTATGGTAGACCATGAAGTCCTACCCCAGAACTCAGGTGAGATCTTCTACTCACAGCCAAAAGAACTCAAAAGATTTGCCTGCAGGCTCACAGCTAGCAGTGAATGAAGATCAAAGGCAAAAGAGTGGTAGCATCGACCAATATATTTGGGACATTTGGTTGCTTTGATTGTATGTGAATGTCTATGGACTTTGATATTACACTCTTAACACTTCAAGCACCAAAAGAGCTCCCTGCACAAGACCTATGCTTTTTCTTGCTCTCCTTATCAGCCTGCTACGACTGGATGCTTCATGAAGAACTTCATGAAGGTTAAAATAGTTATGATAACAACAAAGTAGCTGCCATTTGTTTTGAGCTGTTTTCAGTTCTCAAAGTTGCACAGAGACGGTGTGGGATATACGTTGAGCCAGAAAGGTAATAAAAGAAGGTGAACTCAATCCCCATGAGGACATGAAAGACAAGTAAAGAACTGGATAGACTTAAGAGCCCCATCTGTACAAACATAACCCTTGGCAGAAGCCTAGATCTGAGGTCAGTGGAGAGGCTAGCACTAAAGGAAAGAACCAGAAAGATGCAGAGAAGCTCACAGACTTCCATTGCAGCCACTACTGGGGGATTCAAAGCAAAACTCAAATCACAGGGCAGAAGCACAGAGCAAAGGGCAAGGCTAGAAGAGCAGCCAGCAGGAATGATATACACTGGAAAGAAAAAAGGAGAGGGAAAACATGTCAGAGTTTGACTGAAATTTCTACTTGCTCTGTCCTGCTATCAGGTGACAAGCAGCGGAGGAAAACAAAGGCTACCCTTCCTACAGGTCATACTCTTCTTTCTATCCCATCCTTCCAGGAGCACTACACAGTTGCATAGAAACTCCATGGGGAGACAGAAGCCTCCCCATCCCCATCCCCATCCCCATCCATTGCAAACCTTCCATGTCCATTAAGAACATCGCCTGTTCTTACTCTGAGATTCCATCTTACACCTGTCGAAATGGCTAAGATAAAAACACAAACAACAGCTCATGGTGAAGAGAATGTGGAGCAAGGGGAACACTCCTCCATTGCTAGTGGGAGTGCAAACTTGTACAGCCACTTTGGAAGTCAGTGTGGCAGTTTCTCGGAAAACTGGCAATCAACCTACCACAAGACCCAGCTATACTGATGTTGAGCATATACCCAAAGGATGCTCAAGTATACCACGAGGACACTTGCTCATTGATGTCCATAGCAGTTTTATTTAAGCAAATGGCTTCCATGTACAGAATTATTGCTGGCTCTGATTTACAGAGAAGGAATTTCAAGCTCCATAAGCCAGTCCCCAAGGCCAGCTCCTGGCCTCTTTATTGGGCTTATCTCCCCTTCTCCTTGCTAACCTCAGCCTAGCCCACCATACCACAACAGTTCTCGAGCAGATACCACTCTCCTAGTGTGTTCTTATCAAACTTTGCCTGCCCAAGAATGAAGCAATGTCTGTGTCCAAGTCACCTGTCCCTAGTGCCAGCATGCCCCACTATCTCCCAGCTTCAAGGTTTCTCCTCTCCTGTTCTGCTAAGGCCCCTGCCCTTCTGCTGTGTCCTAGCTTCCTGCCTAACTTTCAGAAATTGCTCTTCCTCTGACAGCAGATATAGCTTGTTCCTGCTTTGTTCAATCCTCACTCTGTCTACATCATCGACACCACCTCCAATAATCCAGTTTCCCTTCCACCTATTTCAATTCACTAACTGAAAACTAAGTTCTGCTGCTTACCAAGGTGCCACTTGTCTCCCTCTCCTCCTCCTCCTCCTCCTCCTCCTCCTCCTCCTCCTCCTCCTCCTCCTCCTCCCAGGTGAGCAGTGAGCCCAGGTGAGCAGGGGTTCGTATTTTCTTATTTGCCATTGTATCTAAAATGCTTAGGACAGTGTCCAGTCTACCAGAAGAGTGTAGTAAATTTCTGTTGAATGAATGGGCCATTGAGTGAATGAACTACAACATTGAAGTCACACTGGAGGGTGAACATAAAAAAAAAATCACCTTTTCATGTCTGCTGTGTCTTTTTTTGTTTGTTTGCTTTGGAGCCTGTCCTGGACTCGATCTGTAGACCAGGCTGGCCTTGAACTCACAGAGATCCACCTGCCTCTGCCTCCCAAGTGCTGGGATTACAGGCGTGTGCCACCAACACCCAGCTGCTGTGTCTTTTAATTTGATTTTGAAACAGGATCTTACTGTGTAGCCCAGGCCAGTACTGAATAAGGTCTTCTAGAGTGCTGGGATTCTAGGCATGTGCCAGGATGCCAGACTTTTTGATATTGCTTTCTAATGTCTGAACTCCAAATAGATGCTTTGTTACTATTAGTCCATCATTAGTCTTTTGAGAGAGCTGAGTTTTTAAAAACTGTTTCAATGAGAAATCCACCTACCAGTAGCAACTCATAGAGTGTTTGTTTTACTAATAAATATTCTATAGAAAAGAAAGAAAAAAAAGAAAAAAAATGGGCTGGAGGTGAAGAGCACTGGCTGTTCTTCCAGAGGTCCTGAGTTCAATTCCCAGCCACCATATGGTGGCTCACAACCATCTGTAATGAGATCTGGTGTCCTCCTCTGGCCATGCAGACACAGCACTGTATACATAATAAATAAATAAATCTTTTTTAAAAAAATCACCTTTTCATAGATATCCTGCCAAAGTTAGCTGCACTCCTCAGCTTTCTCTTTCTGAGCCTAACTAGAGCCCTTCATATATATGAATACAACCTTAGCCAAAGAGGTAACAGGATCATGGAAATCTATGGAATCCATCTGAAAAATCACTCAGACTCAGGGAGGTTAGCTCAAGGTCTTACACTCTTTCTACTAACTTCAGTAGCTCTCAAAATAAACAATAAAAACTAAGTATACTAAGCACCCAGTACAGGGGCATTGGGCCTTTCTTTTACTCTAATATATAGATAGGAATTCCAAACATGGAGGGCAGAAAATCAATGAGGACGAGAGAAAGCAAGGAGGAAGGGATGACTAAGGAAGAGTTTAAACAGTCGTGAGTTTAGAGGGGATTCGAGGAAGAAAAAGAAAGAACACCACACAGCCACCTTTTTCTTCACTGGTGCCCTGCCCAGAAGATATGCCAACTTTAGCAGAAGATGTTCAGTGTGCAAATCCCTGTCTCCAGCTCAGAACTGGAGCACACACACACATACACACATGGGAGGTAGGGGCAGATAACAGCAGGCACTTCCTAGACCACTTGCTCTCTGCGTTTTGTTGCATTTTAAGAGTTAAGCCATCTGCTCGCAAACTCCTCCCTTCCTTCCTGGTCTGGTGGCAAGGCCGTTCTTAGTGAAATGAAGAGAACAAGAAAGCTTTCTGCCTCACAGCCTACCGATCTTTACGATCATGACAATACGTCACATCACCAACACATCTCATTGAGAAGTGTTCACCTGCTTTTCTGTGATATTTGTAAACAAATTTCCCTGGCTGGCATACCTGGAATTCAAAGGAGCTGATGCAGTTACCAACCTTGACCATTAGGTGGCTCTCAGAGTGTACGGCCTGGTTTTGGGGGCAGGGGAGCTCTGAAGCTCAGGGATAGATTTAGAAAGGTCTATACATTAGTCTCTTACCAGCGGTTGTTATTGTCTGTATGTCTATAGAATAGTAACTTTAAAACACATTTGGAATATATACAATATATAGTATTATAGCAGTAACTTTATAATAGTATTTGGAATACATACAATATATATAATGCACATGTAACAGTATATAAGATGTATATAATAATATACAGCATATATAACAGTAACTTATAAAAGCAACTTTCTAATGAAGTTAGAAGAAATCTGTGATGGTTTGAATGAAATATCCCCCATAAATCTCAGGCATTTGAACACTTGGTCCTCTGTGGGTGGCTGCTTGGGAAGGAATTAGGAGGTGCATGCAATCATGCTGGAGGAAGGCTTCAAGGTTTCAAAGGATTCACACAATTTTGGGTTTGCTCTCTCTGTTTTTCTGTTTGGTGTCCAAACTGTGAGCCCCCAGCTGCCGGCCCAGCTGCCTGTTCCCTGCTCCCTGTGGTCCGCCATCATAGACTCCAAAGCTCTGGAAACAGAAACCCAGAATAACCCTTCCTTCTACAAGTTGCCTCAGCCACATCACAGCGATAGAAGAGAAACTAAGATGAAGTTTTAAGTTATCTGTTAGAATTCCTTAACAAAACCTCTGCAGCTCAAAGAGCAAATCAATCTATGCTCAAATAAGAGATCTCACACTACCAAGTCCTTTCTGGGGGGAGGTGGGGTTGCTTTTGAGTCAGGGTTTCTCTGTGTAGCCCCAGCTGTTCTAGAACTTGTTCTGTAGACCAGGCTGGCTTCGAGCTCAAGAATTCACCTGCCTCTGCCTCTCAAGTGCTGGGAGAACTTCTTTGACAAGATAAAAAAATAAATAAATAAATAAATAAATACGATTTTAAAGCCAAAGGAACCTTTGCCTTTTAAAAATAAGTGCGGCTTATGCCAGCCTTCTTCCTGGCTCCCTGTAGAAATGAATTCCCTAGAGATGCTAGCCTAGACTGGCAAAACAGTCTAGAATTAAACTATTCTAGCCTGGAACATGTAGTTGGCAGTCTACTTTAGTCCTCTCCCCGCCCATGCTTGCTAAACTAAAAACCAACTTTAAACCACGATCAGTTTGCCATTTTCCCTTCCCCTCCCAAGATCCAACCAGTAAACTCTTGACAATGACCAAGATCTCACCGTGTTCCCGGGGGATTGCATTTGGCACTTGCCTCAGCCTGCCCTTATTAAATTTTTGACATGCCTCAGTTCACTAAGACATGTGTGCTCTCTTCCCTTTCCTCCCACCCATCTACCTACCTGGGTGTTAATAACACCACACATTAATTCTTCGGCTTGGCATTGCTGTCTTCTCAGGCAGCCATGCAAACAAGGCAGGGTAGGGAGGCAAGATTTCTCACGAGACACACAAATACGACCATGAGAAATCTGAATCACAGCTCCTCCACATGACTGACATGTACACGTTTACACTCCACTGATGCAGAAATGAATTGGGGTAGTAGAGTGGTTGTGAATCGATGTTTTTTTAAAAAAAAAAACTTTGCTGTGAGATCTGATAAGAATGGAGGTAAGAAGGTATTTAGGCAAATGCTCTTCTCTAAATACACACTTGGGTGTGATGCATAACTCCAAGCTAATTCCCACACAACCTACCTTTTTCTCTTCCAGCACCCTTGGAATCAGCTCACCTCCCTTGTGTGGCTTCTTCTATCCATTTTTCAAGCTGAGATTCCCTCTTCCACATAACCCAAGCTAGACAAGCAACACTGGCTCACACATTCTCCACCCTTCTTTTTTTTGGTGGGGGTGGAGAGCGTCCGAGACAGGGTTTCTCGGTGTAGCTTTGTGCCTTTCCTGGAACTCACTCAGTAGCCCAGGCTGGCCTCAAACTCACCAGAGATCCGCCTGCCTCTGCCTCCCCGAGTGCTGGGATTAAAGGCGTGCGCCACCACCACCCGGCTCTCCACCCTTTTTTGCCCCTAGGAAAAAGCAGAATGCTTTAGAGAGCTTTAATGCTGCAGAGGTATAGAGGGAGATTAAGGAGTACATAAACAGAGAGAAACACAGTATATCCCAGAAGTGCCAACAGGATGCTGAGTCCCCTAATGCTTCCTATGGAGGTGGATGGAGTGATTTCTCCTAGCTGATTTTTTATTTTTAGCTTTCTCTGGTCTCTTCTTGAGAGATGAGCTCCAGCCAAACCTCCTATTTAGAGACTAATTTTAATCAGTGTCCTCCTTTCTTTCAGCAGACTTCACCATCGATTCTCTCAAACCTCCTCCACAAATAAACCTGGACAGAAACACCAAATGCCTGCATCGTTAAGTCACACAGAGGCTATAGGAGCTTCCATTCCCACGTTTCACCACATTTGCTTTGCCTTCTCTATGACCAATATCGTTGCCACCCTTCGTAGCTTCCTTTTGCCATTGCAGTAACAAAATAGCTGAGATTCGGTGGTTTATGAAGAAGAGAAGTTGGTTTAGGGTCTGGAGCTGGGGAAGTCACATGTATGGAGTGAACAGCTTGCCAAGAAGCAACAGGTCCGGGCCTTTTGATTGCATCACAACGTGACAAGACATGGCCAGGGTGAAAGCTTGAGCTTCTTCCTTGTGAAGAGCCACTACAGCCTTCAAGAAGACCCACTCTCATGATGGCATCTGGTCCTACTCGCCTCCCAAAAGCCTCATCTCTAAGTATCGTTGCAAACAAATCTGGGGATGAAAGTCTCCATGCATGAAGCTTGAGGCATCCAGGGGAGGGCATTCAGACCATAGCATCTCCATACTCTCATTTTGTACATGGGGAAGATAAGGCAAAGAAGCATGTTAAGCTATTAAGAGTATTAAACCTGCCAAGAGATCTTAGAGAAACTTCAACCTGTCACTATCTCAAAACAGACTTTGTTTTTATATGAAGACCTGAGTACCTGGACAATTTGAGTGTCTCCCTCCTAGCAAAGGGGTGTAGATCAAAAGAAGAACATTTGGGGTGAAGAATATGGCCATTGGGCTGCCTCATATACATTAATCAATGATTAATTAATTAATTAATCAATCAATGATTGTTAAGGTTAGCAAAACCTTAATGGAAGTATGTTTCAGTAGGATTAAGCCTGTCTAGAAGGCATATGGACTAGCAGGATAAACCATGAGAGTCACCCATTGTAGCAATTCAAGAGTAGAACAATTAACCATAGATCAAGAGGTCCTTTAAAATAAGGTGCTCTTCATATGATGAATGAGAGCAAATCACACACTTGGAAGACAAATCAACCCACAACCATGTGACCAAAGCTCACATCTGTAATGTAAACCAAAGGTTTCAAATGCCAAAGAATACATTTTAGGTGATTCTGTTTTATAAAATTCAAACACAGAAAATTCTATTTGATAGTACTTTACATCACAGTACATGTTAGTTTGGGTGTATAGGGATAGGAAGGGTGAGGCCAAAATGAGGTGACCGTGACATCTTTGCTTCTGAAAACCGTAAGTTAGGGGCACTAACCAAAGGGTCCTACAAAACTGAGTTCAATCCTGGTTCTACAGCTGAGTGACTTTAAGTGACTTCCACTGTCTTGGATTTTTCCATCTATAAAATGGACTAATAATACACTGCTCAAAGGGTTGGTGTGAGAAGAGACATAATATATGTAAAGTGCCCAGCAGCATGCGTAGGTGCTGTAATAAACAGTAACTATTATTATCTCCGCCCCTGTCCCTGATAGTAAACCAGGATCAGAGGGGAGATAGGTAAGCACACAGCTGAGAAGAGAAGGGAAGGACCAAACCAGGCTATGATCAAAGATGTGCAGAGTCCACCCCAACGCTACACAGCTATGAGCTAGATTTCCCTCCCACAGCCCACACAATCTCCTAAATCTCGCTCCTACAAGTGTGGGCCGGCCCCATGTAAGTAGCAAAGTTGTTCTGGTCCCATCTACATGGGACCAGATCTGATACGTTAATTTGTACCAATGGTCTCCGAGTGGTTACTAAGCCTGATGAGCTACCCTTCTAAAGATCTAAGTTGCTTTTTACCCAGAGCTTTATGGACACAGAAGACCTTGACCTTAGCTGAGTTGTAATTTCACCATATCCTGGGTCAGAAAGGCACCCGTCAGCGAGAGAAATCAGGGATAATATAAGCAAAGCAGTGTGAAGTTCAAGGCTACAGGAACAAGCAAGATTCCGGGGGAAGTCCTGGTGTCTACAAAGACTGCAGCTCTCTTTCCTAACTGCTGGGTAAGGATGAAGCTGACACACAGTTCTTTCTAACTAGGGAAGAGCAGAGTCTGTGTGGGAGGCCCCAGGATCAGAGGCCCAGGCCACTAGGGAATCAGAACAGAGGGAGAGTTCTCAGTTTCCACTTGGAATTGTTAAGCAGTGACTTAGGACATCCACACAGAGGGTGATGCTTAGCAACAAGTGCCAACAGCTGACACATGGGCGACAGGGAGGGACATCCTGCAACATCCTGCTGAAGGGGAAGCGCCAGACCCCAGAAACTAATGAAATTCTGGAAAGGGCCATGCTTATCTGTGATGACATATGCCTGAGGCCAGAAGTGGATTGTTGTTCAAAGAGGCTCGAGGATCTACTTCTAAGCGATGGGAGCAGTTTGTGTCTGGGTTGAGGTGGCTGTAACGAGGGCCTGTGCGTTTGTCAGAGCCCACTGAACTGTACACTCAGAATGGGTACAATTTATTTCATGTCCATGATGCCTCAATAAAGTTAATTCTAAACGGAAAAAAAGATTGATATCTTAGTCACAGAGGTTGCTGAGCTCAGGAGTAAGGTGAGGGGCCTAGGGGAAAGCATCCCAAGCCCCAGACTCCACTGTTGTCCTAGCAAATTAGCATTTGCTTAGAATGTAGCAGATAAGAAAGGACTTTCTCCCTTCTGATTGTCGCTCCTGATCGGTGAGATGGACATGATTAATCCCATTTTACAGGCAAGGAAACCAACACACAGAACAACTAAGGGAACTGGCGTAAGGTTTCTAACTCGGAGCTCTAATGGCCTCAGCTATGATGCTGTTTCAGCAAAGCTGAAGCCAAGAAAGTGTAAACATCTTGATACAGTCTTACTGCTAGCCAAAGACAGAGTCCAAAATTGAAAGTGCCTCTTGTCCGAACAAACATCAGAAAGAGATGTCATATTGGCACCACCTTGGATGGAGGTAGAGGACTCAGGCGCCATATGCAAGGAGCTTGGGGAGGAAAGGGTTTATTTCCACTTACAGTTTATAGTCCATCATGAAAGGACGTCATCCACCAGGAACCTGGGGTGGGAACTGAAGCAGAGGCCGTACAGGAACATTGCTTACTAGCTTGCATCCCAAGATTTTCTCAGTTGGCTTACCTCCACACCCCAGGACCACCTGCTCAGGGATGGCACTGCCCCCAGTGGACTGATCTCTCCCACGTCAATCTTGAGTCAAGGCAATACCTCCACAGACTTGCCCACGGGCCAATCTGCTAGAGGCGATCCTTCAACTGAGTTTCCCTGTTCCCAGATAACTACAGCTTGTGTTACATTGACAAAAACAAAACAAGCCAACAAACAAACAAAAAACACCGCAAATAAATAGCACGCGGGGACAGATAGATAATTTACCCTAAAGCAAAAGCAAGGTTCCTTTCCAGCGCTCAGCACTCCGTATTCCATTGCCCTTCCCTCATCCCCCTGAGTCCCGAGGGTCCTCTAAAGTTAACAAACTCCATGAAGCAGTACATGCATTACCTCACCAGTCTGGCTTGTTTCCTAGCAGCGACTGTCCAATGCTGCTCCATCCCCACTCGGCTGGCTTCGCACCCTCCACCCATTCCTCCCTGCTGAAATCACAACGCTCTGCCTGGAAAAAGCAGGCATGAGCCTCCTCCTTCCCAGATGCCGAACATCCGGGAAAGAGATCCCTGGTGCAAAGGCGGTGGGTGTCCTCTGTCCCTCACCCCCTGCCCACAATTTAAAAGCATGTCTGTGTGGAGGCGTGGAGGGAAGGACAGGAGGAAAGTAAAATGGCATGGAGATGGGGAGAGAATCCTGAGAGGGACCACCAGAGATAGTAGACAGCGGTTAGCTTGGGGCTTTGCAGAGAAGGGGATAGAAAGTTCTATCCCACATTTCATTTCTTTCTGTTGAACATTATTTTTCTAATGACTATAGGGTAGGCCAAGAGATGGGGGACCGTATTTAACTAGCAATACTTGTATTTTTTAGAAATGGGAAATAATGAAAAGCATGAACTCTAAAAGTTAAATAGGTCATCTATAACCTACCACTTCCCCTCCTGTACAATGACCAAAATATGCAACAATTTAAATGATAGAAAAGTTATGTTAGTGGGATGAAGACAGGAAGGAACCCGGAAGAGTGGGCGCTCCATGGCTGCAGAGCTCACTCTGTCAGCCTGTTCTCTCCTCTGTGGCCTAAAAGCTTTCCTTTTAGCCAGCTGTGGGCTGACCTCCGCTCTCCCTACCCCTATTCCTCTTCAGACAAGTAGTTTGTTTAGCAAAAGGACTGGGTTACTGCCCCTGAGCTTAAAGCGCATACATAATGAAGGCGGAACAGACATCTATTAAGTAGGATGGGAGGCAGTCCCAAAAGAACAGGAGAGCCCAGAGCTGCCACCACTAAGGCTGAGATAAGCAACAAGCTCCTTTCTTCTCCAAAACTATACTGGGAATGCTCCCCGGGTCCCCGGTCCCCTCTGCGGGTGCATGGTAAGGCTCAAACTCCTCCGCCTGTTTACCAAGACCTTCTTGACTCTGCTCCACACCTGTCTTTCTGCTCTTGCTCCCAAGACAAGTGTCGTACCCCAGCAGTCAAACTGGTCCGTGTGCCACTCCCCGAGCGCACCTTGAGGCTCCCTGCCTGCAAGCCTTTCTCAATCTCTGCCACCTAACACCCTGGTCACGCCAGCTTCCCTCTGAAAACTCCTCATGCCTTTGCTAAGTATTGTACCAATTTGCATGGTCGTCATCTAAGCCGAAAAGAATGAAGGAGTGTTTCCCACTCCTAACTTTCCCTGTGACTATGACAACTCTAGAGTCTGCCGAAAACAAAACAAAAAAACAGAAAAAAAAAAAAAGAAAAGAAAAGAAAGAAAGAAATACAGAGATGTCTTTCAGGTCAAGCCGAATTAGGTTGAAGGCTGGATGAAAACTGGGTTGGGTTTAGGATACACTTAAGAAATGTCTAGTCAATTCCTAGCAAGGCGCACTAGGCGGCGCCCTCAGTCTCATTCCGACCAAGACGCCTCCAGGTCTTAAAGTTTATTACCTGTCTAACAAGTTTCCTTCCTGCCCTCCTGTCCCTTTAAGAAGGTGAACCAGGTGAGGTCGAGGCCCCGCCCCCGAGCTGGCCCCGCCCCCCCCCCCCGCCAGGCCGGCTTGGCTCGCCCAGTCCCTCGCGACCTGGCCCAGCCGTCGGGGCCGAGGTCCCAGGTCCTGGCCGGCGCCATGGAGCGGCGCTGGCCCCCGGGGCTCGCGCTGCTGCTGCTGCTGCTGCTGCTGCTGCTCTGCGCCCCGCTGCCCCCGGGGGCGCGCGCCGAGGAAGGTACCGATCCCGTCCCTCCCCCTTTCCGGGCCGGCGGGCAGCAGCCTGCAAGAGCCGGCATTCCTGAGGAGGCCCTCCTCTCCGCGCCCTACTCCTTCTGCCTGGCTTCGCCCCAGTAGCGGGGAGATCGATTGGCCAGGGCAGCCTCTGGCCTTTAACCCCAGACTCCTGCCCACGGGATCAGTCACCCCTACCCTCTGCTGACCAGTACTAGTTTGTGGGTGGAGAGGGAGTTCCTGACCACAGCCAGGAAGCTGTACTCCCACTGCAGCATCATGGGACCCTCCTTGGACCCACCCCTGAGTCTGCAGCACTCAGAAGTCCGAGATGGAAAGCCTCCTTCTGCCAGCCTAACCAGACCACAGACAGACCGCCACTGGTGGAAGGGTTAGGACTCGGGGGCTCCCAGGTGTAGGGGTCCAACCTTACACAGAAAGGGTTTGCAAACCCTCTCTGACTGCTGTGCCCCTCCCACTTCCCAAAATCGGAGCTGCGCCTAGCGCCCCTCCTCTCCTATACCCTCACCTACCAGAGCTGGCCATTGACAGCAAAAGTCAAACTCCACCAGGAGTCCCCTGCCAGGGTCCCACTCAGGACTGCAAAGGCTTATCTTCCCTGACGTCCACCCATGGCATCCCTGCAGCAGAGGGGTGCTCCAGGCCTCCCGGACCCCGCTGGTGCAGTGTCTGAGGTTGCTCTTCCAATGCTTGCTGTCCTGACTCTGGTTCAGGACAGCCCCCAACCCTCGCCCCTCTCTCCCTTGCTCCCATCACACTCCGAAGGAATCCACTGTAATCCTTGGAGCGTTTCATTCCTCATTCCTGGACCCCTTTGCCCCCGCTGCCTCAGGATGTCACACTGTTAGAAAATGTGGCAGCCTCGGGCCGGGAGTCCCAGAATACCCAATGTTGGTATTAGGGTATCTCCTCCCCTTAGGTGACATCCTAGTTGTTTTCTCCCCTTTCAGTCACTTTGATGGACACAAGCAAGGCACAAGGAGAGTTGGGCTGGCTTCTGGATCCCCCGGAGGACGGGGTAAGTGTCTGAAGGACCTGGGAAATTTCAAGTCTGAAGTCCAGGGGGAAATGGGGTGGAGAGGTGGGTGGAGGAACAGAAAAGAGCAGGAAAAACTGGAAGTGTCTCCTCTGGTGGGGGAGGGGAAGCTGAGTCAGAGCCTCCTGAATGGTACTTGGGGGTTGGGGGGTGTCAAACTTCACTCCATTGGGACTATCTCCTCTGCCTCACCCTCCTACCATAGTGGGGGTGGGGGGTGAGTTCACATCCCCTAGAGAGAGCATGCCTATGCTAAGGAAGGCTATCAGCTGGATGAGAGAAGAGACTTGGAACTCATCGAAGCCTCAGCTCCATTCACTGCAGTGGAGTTCTGTGGATGGGTTTCAGAACATTAGAGAGCTCCATAAAAGTGTAAATGATGTATGGATTTTTTTTTTTTTTTTCTGAAGAGGAGAACCAAAACTTTCATCAAAGTCTTCAAAGGTCTTTTGACTCCCTCAAACTTAAAAGCTGCTCCCCTCCAAGGCCCCTAAACACTCGGCTTGTCCTCTCTTCCTCCCAGGCAGGTTCCACAAACACCAGGTGCTCCAGCTATTTGAGAAAGAAAAAGCCAGCGCCAAGTCCCTTCCCACCTTAGGTGTCCCTGAGACCAGTGAGCAGAGGTGGATTATTAATGCGTCTCTCACACACACACACACACACACACACACACATACATACACACACACACAATGTATTCAAGCCTAAAGTCCAGAGATACCCTGGCTGGAACCCAGTAGAGCTGGCCTTACAGCCACATGGCAATACCTGCAGGGCTGGAGACTGACTTAGTGGTCCTGGACCTATTCTCTGGATTTCCTTCCCTTCCTCCAGTACCTAAGGCATGTGCTGCCGCTGTTTCTGGGATATGGGTTATTGCTTTCTTTCTCCCTTGGACTGGAGGGTCGAGGCTCCCCTTTGAGCTCTTCCACAGAGTGGCCTATAATTAGAGTTAATAGACTACACCATAATGTATCCTCCAGGAGGGGCCGTTTGGAAAATCCTGGATTAGGCCAACTCTAATAGGTGCCTCATCTCATAAACCAGCTAATCACCCACAAGGAAGGCAGCAGGACCATCTGCTGGCTCCCACTGGCCTTTCCTTATGGCTCCACCAGCCCCACCCAAATAAGTTTTCCCTAATTGAGCCCCAGAGGAAGCAAGGCCCCTTTCATGGTCCAGTGCTGGAAGGGCAGTACACTGCCAGCAGCAATGCTCCCATCCGCCTCTCTTCCTTGTCCCCTCCCCTCCTTCTAAAACCGGTTAAGTCCATAGAGCCGAGCTCCCAGAATACACACATGTAGCAACTCCTGAGTGTCAGATGAAAGGATCCTCAGCGCTGGCCCTGGATGATAGTTGTCCCCCATCTGTCACTGCTGGAATTGGAAGAGGCAGTTACAGCTGGGCACATCTGTTTCCCTAGGCTCCAGCTGCAGCTTTGGCAGTCTGGCTACTGTCTGCCGCACATTACCATGACCACCCTGTCCACCTGCCTGTGCCCTATGCCTTTTTCTTTGGCTCCTCAGCAGAGCTTCCCCACAGTAACTCCAGGTACCCTTTCATCCCAGATTTGTGGCTTTGGGACACCCCTCTTGATCTTTGAGCTCTATGACATAATGCAAAACTGTGTGCTTCAAGATGACCCTAGCCTACCAATTCTTAATTGGTCTTTTTTGTTTGTTTGTTTGTTTGTTTTTTGTCATGAGGGTCCGCTCCAAGGAGTGGAATAAAATCTCAGGATGATCGTTCTTAGGGCTTCAGTCTCTTCTCCATCAAATAATGGGATGGCATCCAAAATATCAGTGAAATGGTTTGTGAAATTTGTACGCTTCTTTCTTTCTTGCACAGGGGCCATGCTAATCTTCTCTGTGTCCTTCCAATTTTAGTATATGTGCTGCCAAAGTGTGCTAGCACTACATGCTTCTTTCTTAACTATATCTGGCCAAGCAAATATTTAAGAGAAAGAATGTTGCTGATGAACTATGATATCTGTCCCACCAACAGATAATCAGAACCTCAACGGTAATTAAAACCTGGAATGATGACAGGAACACCCGGGCCAATGGAACAGAATAGAAAGCCCAAACACAAATCCACATGTGCGATATTTTCATGGATGACCATGGAATTTCAAGTCAATGTGCAAAGTATTGCTGGGGACAGAAATACTTCCTACCCTCTCCCTAAGTGAGCCTGTGAAAGTGACTAAGGATGATGAATTAACGGGAGAAACACTATTTTAATTACCTTCATTCACACAGGATGAAGGTCCAGGAAAGTTCAGAGGGTTGAAGCTTGTGTGTCATCCTGAGCTTTGGAAAGGAGTGGGGGTGGGGAGGTGCTGACTGGCCCAAGTGTGAAGTGAACAAAGGCTGCCCCTGCTGCGTCCATTTAAAAGTCTCTAGGGTAAAAGAAGTGTTCCCTGAGCCACCTTCTTCCTGGTACTTCCTGATAGCTCACATGTAAATCCCCGCCAAAGATGTAAATGTCTTTTACCAAAGGACAGCTTGTATGAGCTAATCCGGTATTTATAGGTTTGTTTTTTTTTTCAAGTTATCATCTCAATGGCCAAATAAACATATTTTGGGGTGTACACTGATCCCCAAAAGTATTGATTTGTCACCATACTGACAACTGAATGTCTGTAATTTCTATAACAGTGCAAGAGAAAAAACACTTCTCCATCTTCTCTGAGCAGATATAAAAAAATCAGTTCTGGTGAGATCGAAGTTTAAACAAAACCAAACCTACAAAATTTTCAAGACAAAAGACAAAAAGAAATGTATGATCTCAGGCGTAATACACAGCCCAAAACGCATGATATTATTTTGTGAAGATGAAAAATATGTTTTCACATAAATAGTGCCATTAGCAAAAATGTGGTATGGCTGAGAATATTTGAAACATACATACCAAGCAAATAATTAGTGTCTATACTGCATTTTTTAAAAAGCTCCCACAAGTGAATAATAGCAGACTTTAATATATATATATATAAACTGCCAATGAACAAAAGAGAAACATGCACTCTCCCCTTCAAAGAAATGAGTCTGAAAAGGCTAAGCTGCTTTGGCCATTGGATTGGCAAAAGATAAAAAGAACATTAATATCCCTTCTGATGAACTTTTAAGAAAATAAATTCTCTTGCACTTTTTTGTAGAAATGTAAACTGATAAAGTCTTTGGAGGCCAATTTAGCAACATCTTATAAAATTTGTGGTCTATTTTTGGTTCACTCAATTCAATAGAAATCTTGCATTCATCAGTCTACTTCCCTAAAATAATAAATAAATAAGTAAGTAAGTAAGTAAGTAAATAAATAAATAAATAAATAAATAAATAGGAACTAAATAATTACCCCCAAATAGGTGAATGATTAAATGATTGTGGTGCACCTATATGATGGGGTGCTGTATATATATTGCAACAAGAGACAGGTCTGTATGTATATTCTATAGGCATAATTCCATGGTGTTATTTGTTACAACAAAGGAAGTCACAGAACAACCCTTGTATGACATTTATTCTAAAAACACAGAACCGTTTAGACAGTTCCTCAGGAGGTTTTGAAAGTGATCTAGAAAGCTTTGTTGCAAACCCATAAGAATGGCTAGCTCTCAGAATAAAGGTGGAAGGATTGGGGAGACCTCACCTTTGTAAGTCAATCCCCAACCTGCTAGAATAAGCAGAGATGTGAAGATTAAGAACATACGTTCTGGACCTGAAGTGCCTGGCTTCATATTCCAACCCTGCCTCCTAATACCCAAGTAAGTCCCTCAGATATTGGGCAAGCTACTCTATACTTGCCCTGTATCAGTGGCCTGCAGAGAGTTATAGTAGTGCCAGCCATTATGATTACTAGGTTTAAAAATCCTTTCAGTGTTAAAGAAAAAAGTCAAGGGACAGACTAGGTGGTGCCTGGGAGTCCAGTTCACTGTTGAGATTTCGGTGATGGCTCTAACTAGAAGGAATATTGGAGAGGGTGAGATCCCCATGTAGAGAGTTCGATGCTTGTCCCTGTCCTCCAAGGGCAGAGGGGCTTTGCTATTTGAAAAATAAGGCTCTGAACAAACAGGCAGATGGATTTTGAATGGGCTTTGCCCTTGGGGATATCTGACAGTTTTGCTAACTAAATTCCTGTCCTAAATTCCTTTATTGAAGCAGATGAAATTATGAGACCAACCAAAACTGGCTAGGATGTAAAGGGGTTGTTACCTTATCTGCCCCAAGCCCAAATAACCCCCCCACCCAGCTTGAAATACTTAACCTACTCTCCTGGGGCTGGGAGGCAGGACAGTGAGGCAGGACAAGTCACATTAACCTGGGAGCTCTGGCTCCAACTCCCTCTTCATCAGCTCTGGTCACTGACTCTGATTCTTTTCTTGCAGTGGAGTGAGGGGCAACAAATGCTGAATGGGACACCCCTGTACATGTATCAGGACTGCCCAGTACAGGAAAGTGGAGACACTAACCACTGGCTTCGCTCCAACTGGATCTACCGAGGGGAGGAAGCTTCGCATGTCCATGTAGAGCTGCAGTTCACTGTGCGGGATTGTAAGAGTTTCCCAGGGGGAGCTGGGCCTCTGGGATGCAAGGAAACCTTCAACCTTCTCTACATGGAGAGTGACCAGGATGTGGGCATTCAGCTCCGACGGCCTTTGTTCCAAAAGGTGCTGCTGTCCCTTCATGCCATCCTATCCCTGATAGAGAAGACCCTTATCTCGATCCTCATTCATGACTCAGCTCAGCCAAGAAGGAGCAGGACAAGCGTGAATGTAGAATAAGGGAAAGAATTCAGGACAGAAGGCCAGAAAGGCTGAACTGAGTACCACTGGCTGTGCTCTGACTTTAAGGGAATCATTTAACCTCTCTGAACATTGGTTACCACATCATGTAATAGCCTTATTACTTCCATTCATTGAAATTGCGTGGTGCTATGGTTGAAAGGGGAGTGTATTGTGGAGGTTTTCAGACATTTTACCTCAGTGCCCATCATGTTCATATGTGACATGACCCCAAGAGTATTGCTGAAACTACACAGGGTAGTTCCTGGCTGCCAATCACTAGTACCATGACATTCTTTCATAACGTAGAAACATGCTAGAAAGCAAAACCATCTAAGCTTATTGTAGGATGTGCTCTCATTTCTTTCCAAAGAGCGAAGGTTGTAAAGTTTGTTATTGGTAATAAATTAGTTATGACACACTCTGTAACTGATCACCTCATTGGCACCAAGCTTGGGAACACCTCCCAGTAGTGGAAAAATTTATGGTCTGTAGCATTCCACTGCCTGGGTTCCAATCCTAGCTCCATCGTATCATAGCTTTACTGTCTTTTAGAAAGACTAATTTGTCATGGCCTGAATTTCTTCTTCTGTTAAGTAAGATGGTAAGACATGAGCTATACAGCATGTCTACAAAATGCTTACCCTGGGACCTTGTACATCACACTCTTCCATCACGGCTGTGTAAATTGGGCGTTCTTTATCCATAATGCTTTGGGTCTGAAGTGTTTCAGATTTCAGACTTTGGAGTGTTATATAGACATATCTTGGGGATGGGACCCAATTCGAATTATGAATTTTATTCGTTTTATATATGTCTTATACATGTAGCTTGAAGTAATTTTATGCAAAGTATATGATTGCATGATTGTTGTGATCCATCATATGAGATAATATATAGAAATTTCCATTTGTGGCATGCCATGGGCATTGTCAGGTTTGGGAGCACTTCAGGTTTTAGAATTGTGGATTAGAGGTAGTCAGCCTATATGAAACCAAAAACTGTTTGTGATGCAGGGATGAAGCATGGGCTCGCCATCATTCCTTTTTCTCCCCTAGGTAACCACCGTGGCTGCAGACCAGAGCTTCACCATTAGAGACCTGGAGTCTGGCTCTATGAAACTGAATGTAGAGCGCTGCTCCTTGGGCCGCCTGACCCACCGTGGCCTCTACCTAGCTTTCCACAACCCAGGTTCCTGTGTGGCCCTAGTGTCTGTAAGAGTGTTCTACCAGCACTGTGCAGAGACTGTGCATGGCTTGGCCCACTTCCCTGACACTCTCCCTGGACCTGGAGGGTTGGTAGAAGTGGCTGGAACCTGCGTCTCCCATGCACAGATCAGCCCGGGGTCTGCAGGTACACCACGTATGCACTGCAGCCCTGATGGTGAGTGGCTGGTGCCTGTGGGGCAGTGCCACTGCAAGCCTGGCTACGAGGAAAGCGGTGGCAGTGTGGCATGCACCGGTAAGAAATGGGGGAGTAGGAAGCCCCATGGACCACCTGGGTGGGCCTTCCAGGTGCCAAAACAGGCCTTCATTTCCATGATTTTTAACTGGAGTGACATGTCTGCAGGGGTGTTCCAATTCCAGGGAGTGGGAGGCAAAGAGTGTGCAGGGTTGGTTTTTTTCATGTAAAAACAAAACAACAAAAAACATGGTTCTGCCTTCTCTCTCCAGCCTGCCCTGTTGGCTCCTACCGAAGGGACATGGAAACACTCCATTGTCTCAAGTGCCCCCAACATAGCACAGCCGTGTCTGCGGGGGCCACCATCTGTACCTGTGAGAATGGACATTACCGAGCCCCTGGGGAGGGCCCACAGGTAGCATGCACACGTAAGTCTTACAGCCAGGACCTGGCCATCTGGCAGCAATTACTGGGCCCTCCTTGGGGCCAGGACTTCGCAGAGCTTACCAAGTAGTGGAGACCCAGGGAGTCAGGCACTGATCACAGCCCCTCCCTGCCCCCTGATCTCTCTAGAATGCAGAGGTGTGGTTACACTACTTCTTTGGTAGGAGTCAAATCTTTCATGAGGGCTTTGGAGAATGTCAGTAATTGGGAGGATGGACAGAAGCAGGGGTCAGTAGCTAAGGGAAGAGCAAAATGAGTTGCCTATTTGATGCCTCCTCTTCTCCCACAGGTCCCCCATCGGCTCCCCAAAATCTGAGCTTCTCTGTATCAGGGACTCAGCTCTCCCTGCGTTGGGAGCCCCCCAAAGATACAGGGGGACGCCATGATATCAGATACAGTGTGGAGTGCTTGCAATGTCGAGGCATCGCACAGGATGGGGGTCCCTGCCAACCCTGTGGAAAAGGCGTGCGCTTCGCCCCAGGGGCTTCAGGGCTCACTGCATGTACTGTGCAGGTGGAAGGCCTTGAGCCTTATGCCAACTACACATTTACCATCAAATCCCAAAACAGAGTGTCGGGACTGGACAGTTCCAGCCCTAGCAGTGCTTCCCTCAGCCTCAACATGGGGCATGCAGGTGAGGAGCCTGGAGCCAGCCCAAGGCCACAGGGATGAGTGATGGGCAGGGTGCAGTGGAGACGCAACTTAAAGTATTCCTGCTTTCCTTCCAAATTCAACCCTGTCATTCTGTGTGTCCAGAGTCACTCTCTGGCCTGTCCCTGAGGCTGGTGAAGAAAGAGCCGAGGCAGCTGGAGCTGACTTGGGCAGGGTCCCGACCCCGAAATCCTGGAGGGAATCTGAGTTATGAGCTGCATGTGCTGAACCAGGTCAGAAAGCTACTTGGACACACCCTTTAGTGTTTAGTATACCCTAACATTCCCAACTAGGAGTATAGCATTGGGGAAAACATCCTAAACAAGCTGGCTTTCTCGACCTTACTGTGGCAGCCCACCCTGTCCAGGCCCTTCCATACCTGCCTGGCTTTACCAAGGCTGGCTCAGCACAGCCTCATTCATGCAAGCCCCACCCACAGGATGAAGAATGGCATCAGATGGTTCTGGAACCCAGGGTCTTGTTGACAAAACTCCAGCCAGACACCACATATATTGTGAGAGTACGGACATTGACCCCACTGGGCCCTGGCCCTTTCTCCCCTGACCATGAGTTTCGGACAAGCCCACCAGGTAGGTTATCTATCTCGTGTCCTACCCCAAACATACGAAATTATCGTCTCACTGGGGCACTTCAGCCCCTATTGTTTTTAATGACCCTTTAATGCTCTTCTCTGTACATATATGCACATGTGTCTCCTCAATAATCTCTATAGAGACATAGACCCAATGCCCACTTAAAAACTGACTCTGGGTATACACTCAAGACCCCACCTTTTAGCCTCTATCACCCCTAAAGACTATGAACCCCTAGACTTCTGACTTGTATGCCCAGTTTCCAGGAGCCTGACCGGAGGAGAGATTGTGGCCATCATCTTTGGGTTGCTGCTTGGAATAGCTCTGCTGATCGGGATTTATGTCTTCCGTTCAAGGTGCTGGCTCTGTCCTCCATACCCATTAATCTGGGGTTCCTCTGCCTTGTTAGAAGCCCTGCCTGTACCCCCCAGATGATCCTCCTGTCCCCTAAAACCAAAGCTCAGATGTGCCCCACACCCAGCTCTCATGTCTGTGGCAAATTCAGCCAGAGCCCACTGGACCACTGAGATTTCCCTGGGTCCCTGAAGAAGTTGTCCTACCTCCGCAGGAGAGGTCAGCGGCAGAGACAGCAGAGGCAGCGTGAACGTGCCACCAATGTCGATCGAGGTGAGGCAGTGCTGTGTGTGTGTGTGTGTGTGTGTGTGTGTGTGTGTGAGAGAGAGAGAGAGAGAGGGAGAGGGAGAGAGAGAGAGAGAGAGAGAGAGAGATGCCTAGGTCAATTCTGGGAATGTGGGTGGGGTATATTGTCCCCAGGGCTCTCATATTTTGCCACCTAATTAATTTTGGTTAATTAACTTTGCTGTGATAGCTAGCTGTCAGCAGCTCCAGTGCAATTATCTACTAGCTTCTGGTACTTGTGCACAGCCACCCTGGGCTCTGAGCAGTGTTCTCCACCTTGGTGGCCAGGTCTGTGAGCTGAGTGAGGCCAGGCAGGAAGGGCTTGAAATCCTCTGAGGCGCCGGGCAGTGGTGGTGCACACCTTTAATCCCAGCACTCAGGAGGCAGAGGCAGGCATATCTTTGTGAGTTTGAGGCCAGCCTGGTCTACAGAGCGAGATCCAGGAAAGGCGCAAAGCTACACAGAGAAACCCTGTCTCAAAAAAAAAAAAAAAAACAAACAAAAAAAAAAAAACAAAATCCTCTGAGGCATGTGGGCTTCTTGCTCCTCACTTCATTAGGTGGCTCTGCAAGAGAGAAAGTCTGCTGTCTGTCTGAGTAGCTGGCATTGAAGGCAGGCTTCATCTGGGAGTGAATGAGGTGTAAGTGACTTGGACAGCATGGGGTCAGAAGCTGGGACACAAGTCATAGGAATATTGGGTAACTCAGGACAAGGAATTTACAGGGTCTGAGTTCTGGCCACCACTATGGACCCTGAACAGTAGGACAGAGAAGCTTAGAGCACAGACATGAAAAAGGCTGGGATGTGAAGGCTTCATTGCTAAGAGAAGAGCCAGGCTCACCTCAGAGAGCAGAGAAGGATTGAGAAGCGGCTCAGCTGTCTGCCCTTCTCCCTAGCCCCCCATGCTCTGATCCCTGAAGTGTATACTGCAGTGGCTGAGCCCTCTTGTCTTCCCTAGAGGACAAGCTGTGGCTAAAACCCTATGTGGACCTCCAGGCCTATGAGGACCCTGCACAGGGAGCCTTGGACTTTGCCCAGGAACTAGACCCAGCCTGGCTGATTGTAGACACTGTCATAGGGGAAGGTAAGTCCTGCTGTGACCCTAGCTGGTCCCCTTTGTGTGGTAGCACGTGGCTGCCCAGATTGCTTTCTTCAAGCCTGAGTTCCCAGCTGAGCCCATGCCTGCTGTATCCTGTATCCTCCTTGAACTGCTGTGCCCTGGAGCAGCCTCTGCCTCCTACACACTTTGCTCTGTGGTTATGGGGTTTCTGATAAAGAATGTTAAACACCTCATCTCTACCCATAGAGGTGTCACCATGCCAAGCTGCAGGTTGTTCTCAGATGGTTCCCAAAGTAGGAGAGATTCAGAGCTTTCCTAAATCGTTATTCCATTCTATCAGGGGCCCAGTGTCCTCGGGCTGCCCCAATCCCCTGGGTCACCAGGGAAAATAGATCTCAATGGAGAACAAAGCTTGGCAGTGTCCTTGTCAATTATGCAGCCAAGCCAGCACTGTGACTAGGGAGCTCGTTCACAGGAAACAGGCAGGCCTCCTGTTACTTGGGCACTAACTCTGGACCAGCTTGTCCTTCACCAACACAGCTCAGTCCCTCTGCATTTAGTGAGTACTTACTTAACATAAGCCAAGGAGCATGCTAGCCATGGAAGACAATGGTAGTTAGGTTGCCCAGTTTCAGACTGGTTCCAGACTGTTGCTTCTTCAGAAGGGCAACCTAAGCTCTGTCCTTCCTCAGATTTCCAGTGAGGAGAAACTGGTACTAGAGGTGTCATTGGTGATTATGAGGTAGTCTGACTGCATCAGGCCCCAACCTTATTTTCATCCCACCTAGGAGAGTTTGGGGAAGTGTATCGGGGAGCCCTGAGACTCCCCAGCCAAGACTGCAAGACCGTGGCCATTAAGACCTTGAAAGACACATCCCCAGATGGCCAGTGGTGGAATTTCCTTCGAGAAGCAACTATCATGGGCCAGTTCAATCACCCACACATTCTCCGCCTAGAAGGTGTTGTCACAAAAAGTATGCAGTCATCCCCAGGAATGGGAGTAGAATGTGTGGAAAGGGGAGGATGGGGTGGGGGCAATGGAGGAGGGGAGCAGGATGCCGAAGGGAGGAAACCTGGGCCTGGGTGTGATGCATGTGCTCTATCTCAGGAAAGCCCATCATGATCGTCACAGAATTTATGGAAAATGGAGCCCTGGATGCCTTTCTAAAGGTGAGATGGGCAGAGAGCCAGCTCAGGAGGGGTCACACCATGGAGCCCCATGCCTTGTGGGGAGACTGTTCATCCTCTGATGTATACATTCATCCTACTACAGGAACGAGAGGACCAGCTAGCTCCTGGTCAGCTAGTGGCTATGCTTCTGGGCATAGCATCGGGCATGAACTACCTCAGTGGCCACAATTATGTCCATAGAGACCTGGCTGCCAGGAATATCTTGGTGAATCAGAACCTGTGCTGCAAGGTATCTGACTTTGGCTTAACCCGCCTCCTGGATGACTTTGATGGCACCTACGAAACCCAGGTTAGAGTCCCATCCACACTCACATTGATGACCCAGGCACAAGCAAGAGACCCGATTCCCTTCCCACACCGTTTTGTACTCATCCGTGCCCTGAAACATCCCTCTCCCATGCCACGCCTTCTTAGGGAGGGAAGATCCCCATCCGCTGGACAGCCCCAGAAGCTATTGCCCACCGGATCTTCACCACAGCCAGTGATGTGTGGAGCTTTGGGATTGTAATGTGGGAGGTGCTGAGTTTTGGTGACAAGCCTTACGGGGAGATGAGCAATCAAGAGGTAAACCTGGACCATTTCCCCACGTCGTCCCAGGCACACCCCCGTCTCTTCTACACTCCCTAACACGGTCCTTCCCTATAACTCTTTTCGGCTCCAATGGGGGGTACTATTTCCTGTGGTCTCTTCTCTGTTACTTCTTTGTTCGTTACTCCATCTACCCTGGTCAGCGTTGCTTAGAGCTTAGAGCACAATAATTCTGTGTGATTTCCTCGCTGATATAGCTCCTTGCCTGGGCATCTCTCCCTGTCTTCTGCTGTTACAGGTAATGAAAAGCATCGAAGACGGCTACCGGTTGCCCCCTCCTGTGGACTGCCCTGCCCCTCTGTATGAGCTCATGAAGAACTGCTGGGCTTATGACAGGACCCGGCGGCCTCACTTCCTCCAGCTGCAGGCACATCTGGAACAGTTGCTTACTGACCCCCATTCCCTAAGGACCATTGCCAACTTTGACCCCAGGTAAGTAAGTATGTTCGGAAAGGATGGGAGTTTGTGGAGGTCAAATCTGGAAAAATTAAAAAATGGACACTCGAGCCTATCCACTGAATGCTGGGTCCTGGGGAGCTCTAGACAGAATCTGGCATATGAGATAGAACCCAGTCCACGCCCTTTGGGAAAGCCCAGGCAAACAGAGGTAGGATCCCATCTATCATAAGTTTTTAAAGGCAGGATTTAGAGTTAGCTCTAGATTACCGACCTCACTTACTCTGTTTCCCCTGGAACCTTTCCAGTTACTTTTATCACTTACATTGTGCTGCATTGTGACTGGGACCCCACCTCTGGTGTTCCTGCAGCCATCTGAGACTTGGGGGAATTTCTTTTCCCCATATACATACTGTATACATATATTCTTGCATGTGGAGGAAAGATTCACAGATTTGACAAATCTTAGAGGACCTCCTGGTACAAGCTCCTTGCTGCAGCCTGGTACCTGCTCCTGGGAGCTCAGGCAGCTAGGTTGGGGTAGGGACAGGAGGGAGGCTGAGTCTACCTCAGACTGCATGGCCTGTCTAGAAGGAGCTGAGGAATGACAGACAGTTCACAGACAGTCCCGAACGAGGACAGCAGCCCTTTGAACAGGGAAAGCCGCGTAGATGAGCGCAGAGGAGCAGCCCTGCCGCGGAGGTAGGACTGTGAGAACAATAAATGTGGACCAGTTTCCCTAAGTTGTATTTTATCAAAAACACGGCCAGAATGTAGAGAATGAAGTGGAAGGAGGGGGTCAAGTCAGGGAGCCAGGCAAGGGTGGACTTCAACTGCTTTATCGGGCAAGACAGCCTGGTGCACTGGCCTCTGTATCAAACCCACCATATATAACCTTATTTCTGGGATTGTTTTCCATGTTCCAACTTTTGAGACTATCTTTTGGAGCACAACTCCCTCGGATGCTGGAGACTGTGTGTGCTAATCTTTCTGGAATGCTGGATATTTTTTCTCCCAGCAGATTTACTTTGCTAATGGTTTTTGGCTCTGGCTGGCTTTCCTACAGGAACACTCATTGTATTGTGGCTATCAAAGTGTAAGAATAGCAGTTGGGAGGTCGAATGTGGCAAGTGAGGGCCGCTCCTAGGTGGCCATCTTAGGAAAAGGCATCTTGCTGCAGGGCCATACTCCTGTTTTTGATTTATCTTAGTCAAGATGCATTCATGTCTGAAGGGCTGGGAATTCTTCACTGGGGATGCCCATTGCATCCACATTCCCTAGCTCTACCCATGGAACAGGTCCGTCAGCTGCCCACCTGCTGCTTGGAGCACAGCATACCAGGAAACAGGTCAGGGAGTAGGCTCAGATAACAGCCAGTCTACGGCCAGAGAGCCTAGATGAGCTACGTGCAAGCATCAGAGTCAGTGCTGGCTGCAAGGTGGTGGCCCAGGCCAACCAGCTCCCTGTACTCCAAGGGAAGAAACATGGCATCAAATCCCACAGGGTGACCCTCCGCCTGCCCAGCCTGAGTGGCTCTGATGGGATCCCTTACCGAAGTGTCTCTGAGTGGCTCGAGTCCATACGCATGAAGCGCTACATCCTGCACTTCCGTTCGGCTGGGCTGGACACCATGGAGTGTGTGCTGGAGCTGACAGCTGAGTAAGGACTCTGGGGCCAGGCAGCCCGGGCATGGGAGGGTGGTTGAGGTCTGAACCTGTAGACTCAAGGCCTCCCTTCCCTCTTGCATAGGGACCTGACGCAGATGGGAATCACATTGCCGGGGCACCAGAAGCGCATTCTCTGCAGTATTCAAGGATTTAAGGACTGAGTGGCCACTGAAAAGACACTTCATCTCTCTGCCCCCTCCATGAGCAAGGACAGGGCTGTGGTCACAGCCTGGGCCTTTCCTCAGCCTACAAGATGTAGGCTATTGGTGCTGCTCCTGCTCATTCAATCAGGACTCTGCCTTTGGACCAAGGAGCCTTTGTTTATAAAAGGGAGGTGGGCGGTACAAGTGAAGGGGAATTGTGGATGGGCGGGTGCTGGGGGAGGGTTTAATATATATATGTGTATACTTATATATGCATTATCTATTTTTGTAAATAAACAGGAGTTGAGTTTTCATCCTCACCCATGATCTTTCTTCCCCATTGATTCCCTTGATCTCAACCCCTGGAGTTGAGGTATTATCAAAGAAGCAAGTACTAGCAGTTCTGGAAAATGAGGTTTTATAATTTTAGCTGTGGCCACAACCTAGCAGCACAGGGCAAGGTGGGTGTCCGGGCTGCTGGAGCCAGGCTCCTGGAGGGTGAGGGCTCCTCCCACCCTCAGCAAGCACATTGCATAGGCTGCTCAGGCCAGCCAAGGGCATCCGTGGCGCAGTGAAAGCAGCGGCGCTAAATGTGACCCTTGGGTTGGGGACCTCGGGAGGATGGGCAGTCCCTGCAGGAGAGGCAAGGGGTGGAGCCCAGGGCTGCGCCTCAGCACCTCTAGGCCATGCGGAGGCCCTGGGTCAGGGCACTTGAGATCCTGGGGAAGGGTTCGGAATGCAGGGAGGGTAGAGGCAAGGGTTGGTCTCAGTGTGGGTGGTCCATGGTGGGGAGTGGACCTGTGCTCTGGAAGGAGGCCCATCCTCAACTCAGGTCTGGACTCTAGCAGTGTGGCACTTCCGACAAAGGACGTGGCCATCCAGAGGGAAACAGCCGTTGTCATCTGCCTCGATGGACAGGGGCTTCCCGCAGTCCTGGAAAGGAGGAGAGGTAAGAGGGACGCTGGCCAGGAAGGTTGCTGCCCCACCCTACTGTACTACAGCTCCATCTGAAGGAGGAAGACCAAGCATTTCATGGGCTTGGGATTGACGTTCTGGCCTTGCACCATACCTTCCTGACCAAACTACCTCCCCTGCTCCTTACCAGGGCTCTCCTGCAAGAAAGGCAAGAATAGATAGTTCCCAGGGAACCTACACCCTGCCATCCCACTACAGGGTTGGAGCCTGTCCCATCCAATCCTAACTCCATTCTGACCGCTTCTCACTGCTATAACCTCCGACACCCCCAACCCAGCCCACACGTACGTATGCACACACCAACAGGCAAAGCCACCACTCTTCCCTCCCATTGGGAAGTCCCTGGGTTTTTCCAAGGCTCAAAGTGACCTCTGAAAGACAGGAGGGACACTGACCTCACACTTGTAACACTTCATATGGAAGTTCTTGTCCAGAGCGACCACTCGTACAGTTTCTTCACGGCCAGGCTCAGGCGTGATGGGCTCCGAGCAGACGGAGCACCTTGGAGCATATTGCCTACAGGGTCAGAGAGCAGGTCCAGAGGGTTCAGTGGATCCAGATTCCTTGGGCTTTCAACCCCTAGGAGGGCCCAGGCTAAGGAGGCCTAGGTTGTGCGGCCAAGAGAACACCCTCGTATTCCACATCTCTGGGCGGAGTGAGTTCCTGAGAAAGGCCAAAGGACCAAGGGGCGCACACAGCAGGCCTTTATCAAGAGAGATTTCCTGCCTCTCCACTCACACAATGCTCCATCTCCCACACCTCAGTCACAGGTGTTCACTCCCACACACACCCTTGCCCCACCCAAACAACAGTTCCGCAGGAACTCCAGAGCAGGACAGAAGACACCTCCCTCTCATGTGCTTCCCTCCAGCCTGGGCCCAGAGGAAACACACAAAATCCTGCAAATGTATCCCCCAGACACATTGTCCAAGGTGGGGACACACTTTAATTTTCCCATCCTGTAGTTACATGTTGGTACTTTCTTTGCCTACCAGCCTAGGACTATTACAGGTCTAGGGAGAAGTCAGTTCTCCAAGCAGCTGAACTCCAAAGGAACTTTGAGAACCCAGCCTACAATGCGAACATAGGCAATCTAGGACCAACTGCTGAACAAAGACACACCCCAAGAAGCCCAAGGGAGCCAAGGCTAACGTGGAAACAGCCAAGGGCCTCCACTGTGGCTAGCAAGCAAGCTCTACGGTCTGTCGCTGACCCGGAGCCAGGTGGCAGCCTGGTTACCAGACAAAACGTGGATGAATAGAAAACAAAGACATGGCAGGTTCTCACTTGTGATAGTCAGAGACACAGTGGGGTTGGTTCCTCTGGTCCATAATGAAAGAGGTGCCCTCCAGGGGACAGGCACAGACCACACAGGTGAAACACTGTGGATGGTAGGCTTTGCCAGTGGCCCTCAGCATCCGGTCAGTGATGGGCTGCCCACAGGTGTTACACTTCTCCAGGGTCTCCTGGGAGACAATCAGAGCAGGTTGTGAGGGAACCAGAGTACCCAAGGCATATCTTTCAAGACTCATCCAGCCCCACCAAAGCCAGAAGCCCCAACCCAGACTTACGGTATAGCAGCCCTCACAATAGGGCGTCCCTTCCAGGCTGTAGAACTGCCCTCCCTGCAGCTGCTGCTGACACTGTTGGCACGTGAAGCAGCTGATGTGGAACAGCTGTCCCAGTGCACGGACTGCAGGCTGGGCACGGGGCAGTGGCTGATTGCATCGGCCACAGGACTCTGGGGAGATCAAAAAATTTCACCTCAGTAAGAACAGAAGATCCCGAGAGCTCTTGGAAGTTCATGCCCAGCCAACATACCAACAGGGAAGGGGTTCCCCAAGAGTGGGCAGTGGACTCACCATTCACCGGCACACTCTGCCTCTGAGGATGCTCCATGTCCTGCATCAGCTGCTGGGTCAGCTGTTCCAACTCCTCCACCTCCTTGAGGGTCAAGGGCCCCGGGCCGCCAGGAGAGCGCACCTAAAACCCCAACGCTTTTTTTATATTCTCTAACTCCTCCAGATGGACCAGCTGACCCCCTTTCTTACATTGAGAATGAAGCTTCCATCTCCTTTCCATGATGCTAGGACTCTTCAGGCTCCTCTCTGCTGCTCCCTGCCCTGACCCCTAGTACCACACATATAAACATAGGGCAGAGCTGACCTTAGCCTCTATTTCCTACAGTGGGACATCTTCACCGGTCTAGCTCAAACCCTTGCACTCCCAGGCATCCAGATAGACGAGACCAACTAACCAATGGAAACTAGGCATACAACAGCTCAAACACACCAGGCCACACACCAACTTCACAGAGCATGCTCAGACAGCGTCTTCCACATCCCAGACAAGTGCCACACCACGACTGCACACATATACCTACACATATACACCTACTCATCCCACCTGCTACTGAGTAGGCCCTGTCAGCATGAGGATGCAACGAGGCTGGAAGCATAGGTTAAACCTTCAAAAGCTGTCTGCAGGAACCTACCCTCAGCTCTTCAGACACTTAGGTTCCATCCTAAGTGAGGGTTTTGTAGTCTACCTGATCCCAGTCCTCCCGAGCAAGTCTCCAGGGGAGAGCCAGAGGTCAATTCCTAGGCTAGACCATTCCTCCTATGTAAAGGACCTTGAGGGCTAAAGACTGGAGAGGGGAGGGATGTCCTTGTGTAGGGACAAGGCACTCAGAGTCCTGGGGTTTTGAGCAGGGGCTATCTGACTTGCACCAGCGTGTCCCTGAGACACTCCTTCAAGAACTCTGGATGGGTCTAGTCTATTGCAGGGTTAAGCCCACCCAGGACACTGTCACCCCATCACCTGCTGATGCCTTCACCCCTCCAGTCCCGGAAGCCCCTCACTATCTCCTTCTCCACCCCCAAAACTGTACTCAGAGCTCTACCTGCCATACTCTACCTTCCCAAGGAAAGAATAAAAGTCACACTCCCTGTGATCTTAGCCACTCTCCTTAAGACTGACTCCTTCAGTCCTCTACTCTTAACTAATAGGGGGGTCCCTGAATGCAAGCTTCACCTTTGCCCTCTTCTAAGATTCCCTTCCGGGCACTTTGAGGACAGGGAAATGGACTCAGCTCATCCTTGCTCTCTAGTAAGTGCTACTATAAATGGCTGTCCCCATCTTGGGAAGGATATTCAACCGCACTCCTCCCTGTGGGTGCCCGTGTCCTTTCTGCAGGACACTATCAGCTGCTTCCTCCTCTGCCTGCCAGAAGCAATGTCATTGTTCAACTGCCATGGCCTCAAAATCCTCTGCTGCAGTATCTTCCATCTAGGATAGCTTGGACCTATGATTTATTAGCACTTTGCTCCCAAGAGCCTTTCCAACTATCCCCACTTTCCTTTCCCACCCATACTACTAATAGCCTAGCAGAAGGGCTTGAGTGTCCCAGGCTTCAACCTGCCCGTGTGCCTTGTCAATCAAGTCCCTGGACTGACTTCTTTACAAGCTCTTTCTACAAAGGCCTCTTCTACCACCCTGGGCTATCTGACCTAATCTCTAACCCCAGGCCACAGCAGCGCCTGTTTCCTGTTTCTGCCTCCACACTGCAGAAAGTAGGTGGAGACCTGAACACAGCACAGCTCCCCAAACACTGCAGCACTTGCCACACCCTCCAGCGCCAGCTTCTGTCTGGTATTTGGCTCTGCCAGATTCCCAGTTGCCTTCCTGACAGCAGCTGTTCCAAACCTTTTCCATCTCCTGGAGCCCCCCACAGCTTGGCCCCCTCCCTCCCACTCACCGATGACCTCACTCCTTAAATGCCTGGCAGCTAGCCAGTGTAACTTCCCTCATCCTTCTTTCTTTCCAACCAAACACTGTGTGTCACCCTGTCCTTGAACCCACTGGGGCCTCTGAGGTCAACTGTTGCTCTCGGGGATCTCTGGCCTGGTCCCTGTGGGCCTCTGCCTCCTGGTTGAAATGCATACCTGGATTCTCCTCCCCTAACTTGAAGCACCTAAAACACACACACACACACACACACACACACACACACACACACACACACGAAAGAGAGACACAGAGAGAGTCTCACTCTGTAGTCTGATTTGAACACATAACAATCCTCCTGCCTCAACTTCCCATGTGCTGTGACTTACAGGCCACTGTGATACTTAGCTTCACTGCCAAACTTTGAGATCAGGCTACATTAACAACTTCCATGGTTTCGTCAATTGCTCACTCAACTTTGTCTCCACCGTAGGGCACAAACAGTCCCAAGGCCATCTACGAAGTCCTAAGTCAAATCTCTGCTTATCCGAGTCCTTATTCCCTTAGCCCACACTGAAGAACCCCAAGGTCACTTCATCCACTTCCAAGGATCTCATCCTGGAATTTTCCTCCATTCTCTTTACATGACCCACGGTTCCTGAGGCCTTGCACTTCCTGCAAAGGAGTCCTTGAAAGACTTGTCAGCTATCTTGTGGTATGTATGGCTATGTGCACGTCTCTGGCTTGAGGGCTGCCCCTGAATTACAGTCCTATAGTAGTTGAATGACAGATGCAGCTGAAAGAGTCCGCCTGAAGCCTGTTGCTCAACACGCTGACGGCTGGACCCCTCCTCTTCCGGTCAAACCATTTCCCCTTCTGCACTTCTCCATTTGCCCCGTCATACTGTCATTCCCCAGCACACCCAGGCTCTGAGCCCTCCTGGCACTTGTGTTCTCCTGCCCCAGCTGCTTATCAGTTGCCTCCTTCTGGAGGTTCTTCCTTTGGAACAGCTCTCATCCCTGGGCCTTATTTCTCCCTCAACTAACACTACTGTGGCCCAGGAGCAAACTTGCCTGCTTCACGGATCTCTCTACCTCTCATATGCATCTCGGCTGGAAATACTATAGAAAACTTCCAAAAGTATTACTTCCAGCAGTCCGTCCCTCTGGCCAAACCACACACTACTGGGAAGTCTTGAAAACCAAAACAAACAAACAAACAAACAAATAAACAAAAAAAAAAAACAACCTGAAAATCTTGCTCCTCACCACAGCACATGCAGTTCTCATGCAGTTGGAGAAGGGAGCAACAAATAGCCTTTTATGCTCTGGAATCTTGCCACCTCCTCTGGGGGATCCCTGAGCACTCATCTTTATGTGGGCTCCTCTAGGGTACCCCTGAGCCTTCATCTTCATGCGGGCTCCTCTGGGGTAGATACTCCTGCCTTGTGCTAAGCCTGCTAAATAGAATTCTTTACTATCTGTCTTCCTTCTCACAGGTAACCAATGCCAGTTTCCCTCTTTTGAGGTATATTAAAATCTCAGGTCAGATCCCTCTTTGAATGTTTATTGGGTTAAGGATCTGCTGCAAAAGTCCCCTGCCTGAATCTCTGGCTTACGTGGTGGATGCATGTGTCTCTTGCCCATCACATCCTACTTTACACAAGCCCACTCCACCCAGGGAAGGGGTACACAGGCATAAAACAGTGAAAGCTGAGTATGGTGGTGCATGCCTGTAATCCTAGGAGGCTGAGTCATAAGAATTGTTGTGAATCTGAGACCAGCTTGGACCATTTGGTAAGTTCTAGGCCAGCCTGAGCTCCTCAGAAAGGTCTTATTTTGATTAAAAACAAAAACAAAAACAAACAAACAAACAAAGGGCTGGAGAAGTGGCTCAGCAGTTAATAGCATTGGTTGCTCTTGCAGAGGACCCAGGTTTGATTCCCAGCACCCACATGGTGGTTCACAACCATCTGCAACTCTAGTTACCGAGGATCTTTGGGTCATCAGGCATCGTACTCAAATGACGTACAGACATATATGTAGGCAAAATACCTACACACATAAAACAAACAAAAGGCAGAGTGAGGGCTGGGTGTAGTGGTGCACACCTGTAATCCCAGCCCTTGGGAAATGAGACTGGAGAACCATGAATTCAAGGTCAGCCTGGGCTACATAGTGCATTTGAGACCATCCTGAGCTACATAGAAAGGCTACCCTCTTTCAAACAAAAGCTCAGGCGATAATGAGAAAACCAAGCAACAAAAGTACAACAAACACACGGTGTCAGCTGCACATTGCTGAGTGTTAGAAGTGGAAAGCAACTTCCTCACTATCTTCTAAAGACAAAGAAAGTCCACCTCCAACTTCTACAGCTATGCAGCTGGAAAGCGCCTGAACCAAAATGCAGTTCGCTCACTCTCAGGCTGCTGTTCTTTTCCCTATCTGTGTCTCTCTAGTGTTCTGTCAGACTATTTTCCATGGTTTTTTCATTGTAACATTAAACACTATTGAAAGAAACCCAGGTCTCATCTTCTTTTGCTCATTAGTTTAAAAGGCTGTTTTAAGAGAGCAGATCCCATGGTGTGTGCTTTACTACAGTGTGTGTGTGTGTGTGTGTGTGTGTGTGTGAAGACTTCCCTGAGAATGTCTGTTCTGTGTGTTTAAGAATGGGTGTGTAGTGTTGGGGTGGTGTTCAAGTCATTGTTTAGCTAAGGCTTTTCAATGATAAGAAGATGGGATAACCTTTGCTCTCTGGGGTGGGGGACCACTTACAGCTTGTTCACTAGGTGGGTCGATAGTTCTGCCTGTTAGCTGCTCCACCCAGATGAGAAAATTCAAAGGAGGCTGCAAACTTAATTTCAGGTACAGTGTGCTTTTCTTTAACTTAATGAAAAGTTACGAAAAATATGCATTCATTGTAGAAAAAGAGAT